>NC_047173.1:11855629-13055629 GCF_009819705.1 Hippoglossus hippoglossus
CAGGGTTTGTTTACAGCTCGGGCCCCTCCTTAATGAGGAGTGCAGCATCTTGCTAATTATGCTGCTGTGGCTAATGAGCCTTTCTGCTGATAGTGGGGAGTGCAATAAAACACTTCTTTTGTTTGGGCTTTTTGCCTTTTTTTAATTGGGCTAAATAAAAGAGCCTTTTCGCTCTTCTTCTCCTGCCATTCATGTCGGTGGGTCAGGATGGCATCTGCGTGTGTTTCCGATACCCGTGCGCGCGCTGTGTTTCTAGCCACATGCGACTGTTTTCCCACCTGTGTGTGTGTGTGTGTGTGTGGCCGTGTTCGTGCGCTCGAAATGAGAAACTTCTCCCTGGTTTCTTTGATGGTCTTCATCTGCGGTGTCACAGTTGTCTCCTCAGCGTGAAGCTTTATTCGTTTCGTTGTCATGAGAGCTTTCGATAAAGGGGTTTTCATCCTTTTCATCCGGAAAGTGTAAACTAAAGTAGGTTTTTGAAGCAGGGTTTTACATCAAGTAATTTATGTCTGGAGCTTCCCATCAGCCAGGTGGTGAATCTATCTTCAACTCTGACTGCAATGGATAATTAAAAACCATAGTGACGGTTCTATAAAATGGTTGCTAAACCTTCCAGTAATTGAGCAGATGTGGATGAGTGTGTCCATGTGTGTCTATATATCTTTGAGCGAGGGCATGTTTGTGTGCGTGTACTGTATGTGCTCCCTTTAAGTGCAGTGATACTCTCTGTGCCAGGTGTTATCAGAGACAGACACACACCACTGGCATCAGAACCAGCGTGGCTGACAGGAGAAAGAGAGAGAGAGAGAGAGCTCAATATTGCTACAGCACATTAAACACCCTCTCTCGTACACCTTGGCTGCAGCCGCATACAGGGAAACCATAGGGGAGCACATTTTATAGTCGCATCTGCTCTCTGCAGCCACTGAAGCACACATTAATGCGTGAGATAGTTTGAACTGGGGGAAGACATTAGCGTTTAGCATGTGCGGTTTTGTCTCTTCTGGAATGGAGCTGAGGAGATCGGAGCCAAACAGAAATTTTATAGCACACACGCATATGCCGGTGCACAGTTATACTTTTTAAAGACTCTCGTACAAACACCAAAGCCTCACTGCTGCTTACAATATTTATCAAAACAGTATTCATATCACTTTCTGACCCTCGGTTATATGATACAGGGCAGGGTTTATATCTCTGCTACCCCCTTGAATATTTATGGATATGTTTCCATAACATTAAGGATTGGAGTGGACACAATGTTATTAAATACATTCATGTTATATGAATTATTTAACCTTTGTCAGTGACATCTCACCAGTAAGAATAAGGTAAAAAATGAATTTGTGGAAACACTGCACCGGGGTCAAGGTGAATAAGACGCCACAGGTTTAAACAGCAGCAATGCACATGCAATCTGGGCTCGGGTTAATAAGTAATATTGATACGGGCAGTGATTTGCCTATCACTATGCACCAGGCATGTCAAATACTGCATTTATATATCATGTACATATATTACGTAATAATGATGTGATTATGGGCCTGACACCGGCTATATATTGTCCACTCGGAGGACGAGATAATGGATGACGGGGACAGTATATAGTTCAGTGGGAAAGGTTAACGTCCATTCATGTGTCTGTGCAATAGCATAGGCTGAGCTGATAAGTCTCCAGAGGAGTCGTGGTGTTAGGATAAAGAGACGGGCCGTGAATCTAAGGCATCTTTATGTTTCTTCTCATTTGATATCTGGCTTTCGTTCCTGACGTCTTTGTTTTTTCTCTATCTTTCATCTGTTGTGGCTACATGTCTTGCGTTTCTTTCATTGTTTTTCATGGGACACACCAACCCACATGCTGTAAGCCCTAGCAGTGTGGCCCCTGCTATCTGTCCAGCTTTGGTGTTGCCACTGATTGATTAATTTAATTAGAGCGAGATCGAGGGAACAGGGGGTAGAGGGAGAGAGAGAGATGGGGGAATAGAAGAGAAGAAGAAAGTAGGATAGGGAGGGTATGGTCACTCTGCTGGATAGCCCTGGAGATTGGCTCCATTAATCTTGGTAGAAGTCATGTCCCCTTTCCACACTCACTCGCTGACACACTAACATACAAGCAAATACACACAACGTGCGCATGCAGCTTCACACCAGTGCAGTGGGACAAAGTGTCTAAAACAACAAATAGGTGACCGTGTTTCTCTCTCCTGAAGACAGCGCTGTTGAGCCACCTGCAGTCCCACTTTTGAGTTTCACTGAATTGTTTAATTCTGCTCACATAATTCATCGGCCAGGACTGCACCATACAATTCACATAAGCTCTTTCTTTTCAGTTTTTTATAGCACCTCCAAACAGTAGTTGCTAGCTGTTCCTTTTTCTGCTTGCAGAGTGGTGACAGCCGGTGGTCAGAAGTATTAAGGTTTTTGGCTTGTCTGTCCTGCGTCCATCCATCTGTCCATCCATCTGTCCGTCCATTTGATGTCTCAACAAAAACCTTGACAGAATCTTTTAAAAATTAGTTGAATTCAAGGATGAACTGATTAGAATTTGGTGGTCAAAGGTCAAAGGTCCAGCTCACTGTGACCTTACAAAACAACTTTTTGGACTAGTCTTACCTTGAGGGAATTATTTCAAAATTTGGTACAAAAGTTTACTTGAACCTTGATTTTGGTTGTCGAAGGTCAAGGTCACGGTGTCTTTGTGTTCTTGTGAATGTGGTAAGAGAATTTCATTACTTTTGGAACAAATATTCACTTGAACTGATTCGATTTGGGAGCTCATAGGACAAAGGTCAATGTCACGGTGGCCTCACAAATCCTGTTTTTGGCCTCTTGAACACGATTTCTCTGCCTTTAGAGAATTGGTTTAAATTTTGAATGGAACTGATTCGATTTCAAAGGTCAAGGTGACCTCATGAGTCTGGAATAACAAATATTCAGGTGGAAACTACTTGTGGTTGGTGGAGGCATACAACCACAGGACGGCGATTCTAGTGTGTGTCTCTGTGTGTTTTGGGGTGTAGTATAAGTAAGTGTCCCTGCATTTGTTATTCATGCCTGGGCAGAACTCGCTCCGGAGCCGTGTAACGACTGAATTCTTTTCCTCGCCGTCAGCATGCAGATGCACTCACTGTATTGCAAGATACGTTCCGCTGCCAATGGCCTGCTAATGATGTTGACCTTTTAAATTTCCCATTCACATGGAGCTTCGTGAGGGGAGGAAGGTGGAAACAGACACGTGTTGCTTGTTCATGCACGCACCCGCACATCCACCTCCAGCAACCGTAATGACACTGACCTTTTTATTTGCGATGATGTGTGGGCTCTGTTTATGTGCGGGGGGCTGATCGCTTCCTGTTGATTGGCTCCCCGCTGCCCCCTCTCCAGCCCCCCACAATCACCCCGGCATCACGCACGAACACGCACATGCATACACAACGGATTACAGTTTGGCGGAGGAGGGGGCCGGCTTGTCTCTAAACGCCCAGATCCCATCAACAGACCCAGCAATCACAAGACAATACACCTGTTAGCTGCAGCAACCACTGCCCGGTGATTGGAACTTAAGTGGGAGGAAGGAGGATATTAGGGTGGTTTGTGTACACATGCACATGGACAGAAACACACACACACACAGATGCACAGCAGAGAGACACGCACCATTTACATCTCTACAAACAAAACCAAATCAGAAAGTCTCAGCAAAACTGCACAACACCAATTTTTATACCAAAAATAGGCCTTTCACAGTCCAAATGTTTTCTGTGGAAGTGGATTGTTCCTAAGCATCTAGTTTTTACAATTTTACAGCTGTTAAGAATTACTAAGGAATGAGGCACCTCAATACAAAATACCACACATACAGCTCTGGACAACGTGGTGTCTTCTAGAGATGTTTTGATTTTGTGTTCTCATCTTGACCTTACATGAACTGAAATTATGTCCTCCTACAGTTTTTGTTGGAGGAGGAGGAGGAGGAGGAGGAAAGAAAAAGTTTTTCTGACTTTTCATTGCTTGCTCTCTCAGTTGCCATGCTTGAAGCAATTTGCAGTCACCAGTCCTTCATCAATTTAACAATGTCATTTTATATTTTTTTATTACATTATTATTTTATCCTTCATCCATACTTTTAAATGTACAATCATCTGTAGGAAGTTTAAAAGAAGCAAAGCTGCCGTTGGAATAATCACCATCAATCAATCATATATAAAAATATGTTGTACACCACAAGTTTTTTCCACGTGTTTGCTCTGGTACTAGAAGTCGTCACTTTTTAGATTTTTCTATTACATCGACTGAAATCCTGAGAAATTCTACGGCTGTTTTTTTTTTGGAGTCTCACTCACCTCAAAACCTCATTTCTGCGCCCCCTCCTCCTGCAGTGCTCGAGGTGCAACAATCCCCACCACCCACCTTCGCCTGGTTATCTCCCACCAAACACATGTACTCCCGAGGCGCGTGCCCAGCTGCCCTGAGCCTCCAACCTGCCTCCGTGTTCACGTCTCGCAAATGCAACGACGTGCTCTTTGTTTGGGCTGTTTATGCACAGTGGGGGGTCCAAACGTCTGGGACCACGTCCCCCATTCAAAGTGCTCTCAGACTTTTGGACCCTCCCAGTGTGTGTGTGTGTGTGTGTGTATCAGTGTAATAGCTATATATTTTAATAATAATGAAAGTGTGTTTGCTTGTCTGTGTGTGTAGTGACAGAGCGAGCATTTAAATGAGCGGAGAAAACAGCCCGAGCCGCCGCAGCCTGAGGTAGTCCAGGTTCGCAGCATGCAGCGCTTCCACCGACAGACTCTCTGTGTATAACGAGACATAATCTTTGCCTTTGGAGTGAGTGAGTGAGAGAGAGAGAGAGAGAGAGAGAGAGAGAGAGAGAGAGAGAGAGAGAGAGAAGTTGAAATGTCAGCTCTACCGCAAACATGCCCGATGGTTTGAAGGAAAGAAGGTTCTGGCTGTGGGCGCCTGATAAAAGTTCCAGCCTGAATTTTTAGAGGCAGGTTGGTGCTCTGAATTTGCAAATGACTTGTCTTTGTGTTGGTGGGAGTACACACATTGTTTTGTGTGTCTGTGTCTGCTGCACATATCTGTGTGTGTGTGTGCGCTAACACACAATGGCTCCAGATGGGCCTAATGGGGCACAGAGAGGAACATACACCCCGCTTAGAATGGATTAAACTACATTATAATTTGTCTTTTACTCTCTCAAACTTCTATTCACTCACACACACACCCGACACTGAAGGCCTTATTCAGCTCTTGTGATAAATTATTCATAATAATTGCTAATAGTAAGTGATAGATAATTTCATAAAATGGTAAAGACATCCAGCAGAGGGCTGCGTAAAACGTCGAAACACTAAGATGTTCATGGCATGATGGGTAAAATTGACTTTTTGGTCTCCGTGGGGGAATTAAATGGTGAATCTGAACTCCGGGGTGATTTACACAGAAGCCCCACATTTCACCCTGCATCTGTGTTTTGTGCGTGGGTGTGAACAGGGAGTGTATGGAAGCCCGTCTGTAATCAGCCAAGTGTGATATTGCTCCTCATTTCTCAATTAGAACACTTACAAACACCAGATTAAAGCTCTGCATCCGAAGTGATGATGGCGAAGTTGAAAAAAAAAAACAAGATTTGTGTAATAATTACTTAGTTTTGTCCGATCCTGAAGCTGTGGACTCGTATTCATTTCACAGTAATATGTTGCTTTTGTTGTTCTATGAGCATCACAGCATCATTATTGGCTTTAGTTCCTCTTGCTGAAAATGTATCTTTTAGGGTATCCAACAAAAATGTTGCATTGGATTAAATTTACCTCAGATTAAGCCCAGAAACATATATAATTGATTAGCTTGTTATTACATGCACTTGATTAGAGTTTACAGTTTAGAAGTCCTTTATTTCAAATCTTAAAACTGAAATTCTACTTATTAAACACAACAAGAGGCAGTGGTCCATTGGAGCACGGATGTCCCTGAATAAAAACCCATGAGAGGCAATGGGGGGGGGCACTTCTGTTTGACTGACATTATGCACATTTGGGCAGATAAAAGCGCACAGTTGTCGGAGCTTAAACAAACTTGAATACAATACCTGCCCACACGAGCACACACATGAAGCAGCGTGTGTTTTGGTCGAGCTGGCACAAGCATGAGGGCCATCCGGTGTGTGTCAGGGGAGTCTTCTGGAGCACGGCTCAACGCTGACTTTGATGAATGATCTGTCAAGACAATGTCCCACTCATGACCAGCTCCCCTTTACCCAGGAGACAGACAACCTGTGTGTGTGGGTGTGTGTGTGTGTGTGTGTGTGTGTGTGTGTGTGTGTGAGTGAGAAAAGGGGGAGACTGAGGTTATCTTTGCATGTGTTCTTGTTGATGTGTGGGTGTAGACAGCTGCGTATACGTAGCGCTGAGTGCGTATTATTTTTGGCATCCCTCGATTACACGTGTGTGAGCGGCAGAGGCATTACACGAGTCAGCGGTTTGAGGTCAGGGTGTTAAACACTCTGACCCCCGCACAACCTTCAGGGGCCACCCCTCGATTTTAATGGGGAAACCCTTGATCCGTTTCTGATTCAGATCTCGCGTCCCTCCCCCCCCCCCCCCCCGCCTCCACTTCGACACCTCAGAAAACACATTACAGAAACCGTATGATGCTGACTGACATTAAGTTAGTTTCATTTGTGTTGCGGCGAAACGTGGCAGAAGTTATTTCAGGTCACTTTCTCATAGAGCAAGTCTGGACTGTTTCCCTTCACAGTTTTATTTACAGAGACCCAACGAGACCTTGGCAATGAAACAACATTTACTCACATAATCCAACTGAGCCTGAGTAAAGAGATTATTCCTCGTTTTATCTTCCGTTTCTACCTCAGGACGCTTGGCATTAACAAGAAAACACGGAGTTTAGCGATCACACCCCTGCACTCTTACTGTATTAACACAATTCCCCGCGTTTAGCTTTTTTTCACTCCCTCCACAAAAGGAAGCGACTACTTTTAGCACCGGCTCAGCTCAGGGTGCTTTCTGTACTGATGACCGTGCATTAACAGCCTTTTTCTGCTGAGGCGCCAGTCTGAGTGCTAGCGCTGCCTTGTTGCTGTCATTAAACCACTTTGGCCGCGGCCTTCATTTCACTCTTAACAGCGGCAGTTTACCCCGGCGAATTCTGCCATCCTTTCACAACACCCAGGTCTAATTTCCCCCCGATGACTGTGCTTTTTTTAATGTGGTAATGATGGGAAAGAGTAGAGGCAAAGTGCAGCCAAGCTCAGCTTTAGGGGTAAATCCACACCGTGAAGTAGAATTACGAGATAAATATGGGCTTTTTTTTTTCACATGGCAGCACAGAAAGTCGACCTTTAAAGATAGACATAGACAGAGAAGCCTCCATAGGGCAGGTTGTCTCCTATGGAACAGTCAAGTGAGGCAGGGAGGCATAGCCCCCCTCCACCACTCGCAGCCCTCCCTCTCTCAGTCTGTACCCTTGATTACTTTTTAATGATTTCTGCAGCCTAAGACAAATGGCTGTGTTAAATGAGCAGAATTAGACAAGGGAGCTGAGTGCAGGAGCATTTGTTAGAGCAGGAGTAATGGATCGGGCATCCATTGTTTACTCTTCTTCATTCACTGACTTGGCCTGATATTGAGCTCAATGCCCCCAAAGAAGGGACAGCAACAGTGGAGGGACACTGTTATGATTTGGCCGACACACTAACTTTCTCACAATAGCTTGTTAATGGTAAAGTTGTCCAGACGTTTTTTGTTCATGTAAGAAAATGGCTAGTCACTCATGCATTCTGCTGAAGTTGCCCTGAGCCACCGACTGAATTCTTCACAGCCTGACTTTACAACCTGACCACATCAAATGAAAACATACCTTCAGGTACCAATAAAGAATCATATTATTTTCACTGCATTATCACCATAGAAATTGGCAGCAATGTCATCACCGCTTAAATTTCTTTTTGCCACCAGCAGCGGAGGTAGCTGCTGCCTGAGCTACACTAACAGCTCGCCCTCCTGCAGGGTCTGTGTATTTCTTCCTACCCTGGCAGGCTGACAGGGAGTCAGGCATGGACAATAAAGGGTGTTCCCTTGGCAGAGACATGGCCTTGGTTAGCACTCCATGGGCATGGGCACTGCTATGGATCATTACTTCCCTCAGTAGAGTGGCTCCTGTATGTGAGTGTGTGTGTGTGTGGGCATATGTGTGCGTGTGCATGCCTTGCTCGCCTGCATGTGACAGAATGAGTGAGGGGGAAACTGAAACGCAGAAAGAGCTATTAATATTAATATCATTCTATCACATCAGGGTTTCTTCCATATTTTTTGAAGATCAATTACAGTCACTACTGCCCCCTATAGTCTTTGCAGACACCATGGCAGTGAGCTGCTGGCCTTGAATATAATGGAACTTTTAGAAAAATGAATTATTAATGATAAAATAATAGAGATGATACTTGAACCTTCAGCATACAGAGTTGTACGTATGAAGTCTACTTCTCTGGGACTTATTTTATTAATATCATATCTCATTTTGTACTTTTAATCATGACCATTTGTCGGAGTAATGATGCTGACTCTGTAGTGGATCCTCAGGTTGTCTGTATTCTCTGGCTCTTCTTGCTGCACTACACTCCTGCAGTTGTTTGCATCTAACACAGGTGACTCCCGTTTTATTAATCTTTGACAGAGCTACACATTTTTCCATTTCACTCCTCAAGGACGGGGCTCCATACGTTTGCATAGCAGCCCTGTGACCTGAATAATCTATGAATTATGAATAGAAATCACGTTTTAATATTCCCGCTCTGTATACCTTTGTATGGGATAACTCTGCTCTAAACACAGCACTGCTTTTGTAGTGGCAGCAAGTTTCATAGAGGGTGCAGCCAGACTAATAGCAAGTTATCACTGTTATTAGAGATTTAGGGTAGATTGGTTAAGTGCTAGGAGCAGACAAACTGGAACGCACTGAGGTGTAATCTCATTTAACAGCTCTTGATTTGCTCAAAGGTGTGTGTTTTGGAAACTTTGCACTCCGTGTGTTATGTGCGAGTGTGTCTGGGGATATGAAGCCGCTCCGCTGTTCCCGGGCCAGCTATTAGTCACGCAGGAGTGGCTAATCTGTAATGGCTGCTGTCACCGCCCTGCCGTGGCTCCTGGTGATGGGTGCGCGGTGACAAATGCACACGCACTCACTTTCAGCCCGAGAAGACACACAACACAGAAGTTTGAAAAAAACACATACACACACACACGTGAACTCACAAGTTTAGACGAGCTGTCCGGTCACCAGGCGTCTGTCCAGCCACAGGTGACAAAAAGATAAGTCATGGTAGAGTTACGTTGACGCTACAACAGACAGGATCTGATGCGATCTGACATAAAATCCAGTCTCCTTTTATTTGTATTTGTCTCTTACTATCTCTGTTTTCCTCAACCCGACCAAATGCTGATTACTCTCCTCCTGTTTCTGCCTCCAGAGCACAGTGGTGGTTGAGAAGTCCATCCAGGACCTAATGAACCTAATGCAGGACCTGAGTGCCTATTCCAACCAGTTCCTGGAAATGGTCTGCGACAAGCTGAAGGAGTACAAGGAAATCTGCAACACAGCCTACAGGTGAGAGAAGACTAGCTCACCTGCCACAGGAGCTGGAATCGATTTCTTTCCTGGAGGATGACAGACATTTAATAGTCTTGTTTTTATTACTTCAATTCTATAAAGTTGTTTGTGGCGAGCAGGATTTATGATCACCGGATTCTGAAAACCTGCCAAATCCGACAAAACAAGAACATCCTTGATTACATTTTTAGAAATGTATCTGTCGCTGCACACACGTCGATGCTGTGAAAGGCCACCCGTCTGTGCTCCCCTGGGACCATGCAACACCTGGCCAGGTAAAGGGAGGGCTAGGGAATATGGGGAAGGGGTTGGAGAGGGAGCGATGAACTGGCCAGGAAATGCAGGGGAAGGAGCGACAGGCTGCTGGGAGTCCATCTGGACTCTGTCACAGGTCAGCATCACTCTCCCCGGGGGCTCGGAGTGAAAAAGACAAGCTCAACAGAGAATGCCAGAGTGTTGGTGGTTTTGTTTGTGTGTGTGTGTGCTCTTCACACATGAACAAGCCTCTGTCTCTCTCTCATCCCCCCCTTCTTATGTGTGTATGTGTGTTTGTGGATGTGAAGCCCCTCAGTGCTTATGTCTCCTGTACAAGGTATTAATATGATATTAAATTCAAATCCAAGCAGTTGTTTTTCCAACCCAGATACGTACAAACAAAGCAAATACATGTTGTCAGTCTTCCCCAGGCTGTCTTGAGGCTAAATAAATATTTGTTATTTCTTGTTGTATCAAGAGACAATTATATATATATTTCAGTTTATAACTTGTCTGAGGTGGTCTTCATTTCATCATGTGTGTCTGTGTCCCCTCAGGGCCGTCGTCCAGTGTGAGGAGAAGCTGACCATCAGTGCCTCCTGGTCTAAAGACGAGGACATCAGTCGTCTGCTCCAGTCCCTCCCCAACTGGGCCAACATGACCCAACCCAGACAGAACCGACAGAAGAGAGAGGATGAAGAGGACTTTACCCGGTAAACACTCGTATATGTCCATGTTTTGCCACTCATTTACAAGTCTGTCAAAAAAAAAAAAACTATCCACAGACAAATACGACAACAAGAAGTTGTCCTCGTGCATACTACACACACACAAACAAGCACGGGCAGACACACACAATCACACTTGAGCAATCACGCAAATAATCCCTTCCCTCCCGTCTTTGCTCCTTTATTCACATATTATTGAACCCTCTCTTGTTGACGAAGATGCACTCATAAAAGCAGTCACAATTGCTCTTTTAAACACCCTTTATCTGAGGGAAGTGAGGAAACGACGGGAGAACAAAATAGGAAAATATAAAGACAGCAGTCGGAGGCAGGAAAGAGAGGTGGGGGGGGGGGTCAGTCTTATCGAAATTGCCTTTGAATGTGTGCACTCTTCAGGGAACACTGAAGCTCATCGGAGCGGAATAGTAAAGTAAATAAATAAATTGGTTATGTGGCCAAAGAAAGTCAATCTGTTGTGTGCGCTCGCTCCCACACACACACGCACACACACGCACACACACCACAGGAGCACAGAGATAGCAAGAGGAAGACCATAAGGCTGTTTGATTTGAGAGCCGTAGATGTTTTCATCTCTATGAAAGGGGGATTAGCTTCTGCACGACTGGCAACCCAGCGCTTATAAAGCCTCATTAATAAGCTACATGTGTGAAGGAAAGAATATGTGTGTGTGTGTGTGTGTGTTTGTGCGCGCTGTTTCTTCCACCCATCTGTTGTTCAAAGCATCTTGATCTTACGGGCATCCCGGTGACTCTGGAGGCTGGTCCCTGCGCCACACGTTTTGCACAGCGCCGCGGTGCTTTGGATTTACTCATCCGACTTCCCACTTGCTTTCTCTCTCCCTGCTCTTTCTTACCAGTCTCCTAAGTAATTTATCCTTCCAAGACCACAAGTGATTGTTAATACAATGCAAAAGAGGGTTTGATCTCTTTGTCTTTGTTTTTCCACCCTGTAAATCTCTGCCTTCTGTTTGCCTTCTATTTCTAAATATTCTCCATCACCTGCTGTTTTTCTCCCCCACCGACTGTTGAGCTGCAACTTCCTCCTTTTGAAAGTGACTATAGCCCATAACATTCTCTTAATAATATGTCCAACTTTATTTTACTTTCTATCTTTGTAGTTATCAACCCTTTATCCATTTTAACTATCCCTTGTTTCTTTTTCGACATTCGCACATCACTCTAGAGCTAAAGGTCCTAGTTCAGTTCCACATCACTAAGCCATTGTGCACATAAGCAGGATCCTGCTATAAAATTTGGATCCTCTTCAAATAAACATTAACACTGAAACATTTGCACATCCATTCCATTTAGCAGTCCATTATGTTTTAACTTTTGTAAATTAACTCCCATTAAATATTTATGTAAACCACACACTGCCTCTGCAGGGCAGCCATTTGAAGTCCATCGAATAATTCCCTTCAAAATACCAGATTCTGGGCTGATTATGGACGAGTTTCTATGTTTTTCTTTGCCAACAGCATATTGAGTCCATCTCTCTAACCACACAAACTCTTTGTATCACTCATTCTTTCTCTCCGATATTCAGAGTTGCTTTCGCGAAGGAGTCGGAGGTGCTGACCGGTAACCTCGGAGACAAGCTAATCCCCCAGAATGAGATCCTTCGTGACGTCAGTGACCTCAAGGCCCTGGCCAACCTTCACGAGAGCATGGAGTGGCTGGCCGGTCGTCTCAAGACCTTCTTCGCCAACCTGCCTCATGCTTCCAGTAAGTACAGAAACCATAACTCTGCATGTGGAAGTAGTCGATACCTTTTCTGGTCATAAATTGGCTCTTCAGAGATGTTAATGTGATAAAGATGGGACCTGCAATCAGCTTCTTTTTTTTTTTGCGAACCTACACTTAAACACCTCTTCATCTCATCTTCCTCTCCACTGGAAACATATTTTCATTCTCGTACTTTTCACGATTAGTCATATTCTCTCATATAGTATCTGTGCATGTAGGTAAAGCTATAACATCCCTAGAAGATGAATATAAAGTGATTTACAGCTTGTATGCTGATACTCATCACATAACTAAGTAGATTCTCCCAAATTTACATGAAACCTTGTTCCTGCTTACCAATGGCATGATATTTAATCCAACAAGATATGGTAATGTTCTTGAAACAGATATCAACATTTACAGTGCATTGTGTGCTTACAGCTGTTCAAGTGATGCCAACACAGACATATGTTACTGTTTACTCTGCATTTGGAAAAACTGAACATTGTCAGATGTGCTTTGCACTGTAACTGTGATAATTCTCTCAATTACTTTCTTTCCATTTGGGCACAGACAGAAAAATACATTTACTGAATATGACACTTATATGACTCTAGTTTTGTGTGTGACATCCACCAGATTGCAAGAGAACACTGCTTCAGCTTTAATCCTGGAATCACCTGTTGACAAACCTGTAGGAAAACATACATCCTCTCCAGTAGCGCAGTATTACAGTATTATCATGGATATATTTTACAGTCTCTCAGGTCATCAGGCAGTTATCGATCAGAGTACACTGCAGATTAAAAAACACTTCCTGGATGGTTTATGTCAGGTCACGGACTGGAGGTTACACTCATTAAGGTTGACTCTACTTCTTCAAGTGTGTGTGTGTGTGTGTGCGTGTGTGAGAGCGTAAATGCCTACCACCCTCAGCAGGACTCTTAAAGGCATTTCATACGTTCCCTGCTTAGTCATCACTTTTGCATCATTAATCACTGATCAAAATGAGGTGTGTGTGCGTGTGTGTGTGTGTTTCAATCCCACACATAGTCTTTATGCAGATCTTGTTAATCACTCGTCATTAGAGAAATGCTTTTATCCTCATTACCACATTGAGAGTGCGTTTAATCTTCCTATAAAGATTCTAGCATCTTGTAATATGCTTCTTCAACTCCATATCTTTTTATTAGCATCATACGATAGCAATCAGAGAGTTATTACTCCCATTAATGACTGTTATCACGGGTTCAGGTTTTTTTTTTTGTACTGTAGTTTTTTTATATTTTCTCGCTGGAATGCCAAAAATATAGTATAATTGTGCAGTTTAAAACCTTTCCCCCAAATACTTAGAAGAGTAGAGTTGAAGAATACATGGACAACTGTATTAACATGTTTGTTTAAGCTCAGGTTGATATCAAAGAACAAGTATTGTATTATTTGCAGTATCGAGTGATATTACGGGACAGAGATCCCAGATGTTTCGCTGTACGGGTGTTGAATTTCTATAATTGGAAATATGATGCTCCACAAGTTTCTGTTTGTCTACAAAAGGTCTAAAATATTTGAGTAAAGTTATGTTTATCTTGCAGAAATAAGGAAATTAAGAAACAAGTGGCGGATGTATGAGTTTTCTAAATCGGGGGCCGTAAAGGCGCCACATTTTTTACATATGGGCCAATTATATGTCCAACATTCATACACATTTCCTGATTGAACAAAGTGCATTTGTAAGTCATTCTTTGAGCAAAGCCACACATCATTGAATATGTATATACATATTGAATATATTTAGAAAGTTGTATGCATTGCTTGCACAATATCTGGTATGAAGTGTGTGTTTTCACTTCCACTTTTGCATACAGTTCATTCACCTTTGTGGGTATTCAGGACTTTGGAGACACGTATCCGTGTCCACAGCCGTATCTTGGTCCTCTGGCAGAGCTCTGGTAAATTATGCACCTTTCCTAGAGGGATGGAGCGAGTGCTTCAACCTTTATCAGCCAGCGCCACAACTCTCCAGCTCCAGACCTCTGATTGCTCATTGAACTTGCTCTACTCCGCTGTTCGGTATCTCAACTTTTTTTTTTTTTTTTCCCCCAACATAAAATAATTAAATGACACATTTTCCAGATATTCCTCGGTGGGCTTCACTTTGTCGCTATCTCTTTTTAAACTCTTCCCTCTCACTGCAACGCTAGCTTTCTTTGTCTATTCAGAGATAAGAATTCAATAAAAGTACGAGAAGGGACGTGACATAATTATCATTAATTCTGCCGGATGGCATTAATGGGGAAGGAGAGGCCAGGCACTTATCATGCTGGGACATTCCCCGCACTGTTCAATATTTAGTGTTTGCTGAGCTGATGACAGCACCATGTGTGTGTTGGTTTGTGCGTGCGTGTGCTTGTGTGCACGTGTGTGTATTTACATAAGCATGCACTGTGTAAGATGGGACAAGGGTATGGCTGGGAAAAAAGGACCCCACCTTATCTCATCCTCCACCCCCCCCGCCTCACGTCTATGCCTCTCCAAATTGGATTTTATATTACAGACGCAGTCAGGTATGAACAACTCATTTTCCTCTCCCTCTTTTTTTTTGGTGTTTTTTCTTTCTTTTTTTACTCTCTTTGCTTGATTCTTTCTTGGTATTTCATTCTTCCTTTCTTTCTTTCTTTCATCCTGTCCTCATCATGGCAGTGGGAACATTGTTCTTCCTGTTTTTTCTCGTAGATTTTGTCCACGGTTGGGTGAGCTTGGCGGCGGACGTTTGGTTTGATCACCTTCTTGTGTGATTGAATTGTAGTGGATGTGTACTTACACACATTGTTACATTCTGAGAATATAGAGAATAATATAAAAAAAAACACATGTGCATGGGATCCACTCGGCTTGTACACATGCAGTTTTGTTCATCTGTGCTCGGATATCAGTGTGTGTCAGATTATTGCGAATGAAGGAGCAAGTCAGCGTGTGTGTGTGTGTGTGTGTGTGTGTGTGTGTGTGTGTGTGTGTGTGTGTGTGTGTGTGTGTGTGTGTGTGTGTGTGTGTGTGTGTGTGTGTGTGTGGGGACTGTTAGTGTGTATATGCAGACAGACCGCTGATGGTGATTTGCCGTGAAGGTGGCTGGAGAAAGGGTCTTATAACCCATCTGGTTGCAGCACTGAACTTCTAATCCACTTTGACAATATTTCCCCCACAACACAAACACACACACACACATATAAATATATATACTGATGCCTGAGGGGCAATGTCAGCATGACAGCCATGTTTGAGTTGACCACTGTGTGTGTGCGATTTTCTTAAATTTACAAGTGTGTCTGGCAGCCGAGTTACTTTGTGTAGCGAGCAACGACCCGCGAACTGGAGGTCATGATCAGCGTGAAAGATCTTCGTAGTGGGAAGTCTTTGTCCCGCCGACCTTTTCTGTCTTCTTCACGTACATGTGTGCGTTCATGTACGAGGCCCAGGCGTCATCAGGGCGCATAGCAACAGGCCTCCAATCTACGCCACAGGGTTTCAAGATGATAATCACATGGGTCTTCCGATGGGAGTTCGTTTGTTCTCTCCTCAGTGTTTGCTCTGCTGCATGTCTGAGGGCTTATGGAATACACTTTCCTAACCTTGACTGTGGTGAAGTGTAGGTCTTTACCCTTTAGCAGCAATTTGTTTCTTGACTCCATTTAACAACACATTCTGATTCGCTGCAGGGGCCTGCGGGGGGGAGCAGCTTAGAGTGGGAGGTGATGCTGTTGTTTTAACAGTTGTCGAGATATTGTCTTATCTTCATCCGTCCATTTGTTTCTGTCCAAAATGTCCATCTGTATTTTTTATACTTTGTAATTATAAGACGTCATTAAGCAATTTGGGGGGTTTCGGATATTAGCATCTCTTCATCTCATTCTCATTTTTCCTCTTTCTCTCTGGACAGAAGTTCAGATCCCCATGTGCAGATGTTCATCCTCTACCAGAGGCAGCAAAATAATTAATAACTCCGCTCTTACTCAGTCATTTATGAATCATTCATTGCTGCACCCCTGCAGGATACCGTCCTTTGCTTTTCCTCCTCCGTATTCTTTTCCATCCCTCTGTTTTGGCTGAGAGGTAAAGGCCATTGTTGTACTTTTTAAACAAAACCGACAACTTTCTCTCATGTTTTTAGCATCTGTATTTGTCTGTGCGACAGAAGTAAAAATCGTATTGTTTTCTTGTTTCCTAACTTATTGTGTAAAGGTGAGGGCAGTGAGTGTGCGTTAAAACCGAAGCGCGTTCCGGCTTTGTGTGCGTTTGCGTCCCCTGCATGTGTGTGTAAGTGTGTGAATTCCATCACTGATCTTCTCTCTTAATGTCTGCCACCCTCATCTTCCGCAGATGGCAACAACAGACGTTTCTCTTAGATGGGATTCGAAAATAATTGGATAAGCGTACTGCAAACACACACACACACACATACACAGGCCCGCACGTGGGTGCACAAATAGATACGCAACATACACATCCTCACATTTAATCATGCATACACAAAGAACTTATAAATAAGAGATGGGAGTAATTTGGTTTGTGGAAAAGGAGAAAGGAGAAAAAAAGAGAGCGAGAGA
The DNA here is from genome assembly GCF_009819705.1 of Hippoglossus hippoglossus. Classification (NCBI taxonomy): domain Eukaryota; kingdom Metazoa; phylum Chordata; class Actinopteri; order Pleuronectiformes; family Pleuronectidae; genus Hippoglossus; species Hippoglossus hippoglossus. The sequence goes on from NC_047173.1 coordinate 11,872,592, forward strand.
GTTGTCAGTCAGGACCAATGAGTCGTCTCCTTTTGCCCGTCTGTCCCTGACTCTAATGGCGCCCCCCCCATGCTGCGACGCCTCCCTTGCACCATCAAAGCGGCACAGGCTGGGGGGGAGGCGGTGCAGGAATCTGTGTGCGTCTATTCGTGTGTCTTTTTTGGCTGTGTGTGTGTGTGTGTCTGTCACGGACACCCCCCGGAGAGACCTCCAACAGTGTGTGCCACAGCGAGCCCTGTTTTTTTCCCCCCTTTCTCCTGCCAAAGTGAGTGAGTGTAATGCACATGAGAGGAAACAGAAGCCTTCGAGTCACTGTCACACACACACACACACACACACACACACACACGCACGCCTGAAGGGAGAACACTCTTGCTCTTTCACACGAGCTAAGTGAAGAAAAGAGACCGAGTGAGGAAGAGCAAAAACATCTTTATCTGACAAAATATAAAAGTACCTTTTTTCCGAGGTGCTTTATCTCAGACTTTGCGTATCAGCACAGATTACAGTTGTGTGTCTGCGTATTGCTGTCAGCGCAGTGCGAGATGCATCACACACTTGTTGATGCCGCTGCCACTCGTTTGATTCCAACAGTGATGTCATAAATCACCGCTTTCAAGTTCCCTCGCTGAGTCGCGGTATTGTGTGTCAGTGCCGGCTTCTGTATCTGTTAATGATCTGATAAGGTGACCAGGGAGTAATAAACAACCTCAGCTCCGTCCAATCAGATGGAGTCAATTATGTCATTATGCCGCGCTCCCGTGAGAAATCATTGTGGATTTTTTTTAATGTCGAGGCCGACCTTGTTTGTTGTTCCTGTGACTCATTTAGCAGGATTAATACTGATGCCTGCAATCTGAAGATCTAATCCATCGCTGTCTGTTTTCTGCCATGTGGATGAGGCAGTCCCTAGTGTACAGTAGATATTATATAGATTTTATACAGTAGCATTGATGTTGATTGACATTTTATTTAAAAACCCAAACCGAGAGTATGTGATATATTAGAGAAATCCATTGATTTAAAGAAGTCTTATTCTTGGTCTCACTGATTGATTTTATGTGAAAAAAGTTAGAATTTTCAATATATAAAGAGTGTAATAAAATGTCAGCCACCTCAATTATCCCCCACCTGACATCATGGTGGTGTGTCTTTCAATTTGAGAGCAGGACTTATTGATTTCACATTCAGATTTTGTAATGCTTGCTTTCACTCAAAACCCTGCGTTTGCACTCAAGCAGGCCCTGCTCGTGCTTCAACTTGCTCTGCATGTGCACAAACAGTGAGCTTGTACTCAGATATTTTGTTCCTCTGACAGATTCTCTGCACTCCAGCTTCAGCTCTTCTCGTGTTCATGTTGCTTCTTTGCACACGTGAAACATCAGCTTTTATAATTTCCTATCTTCTATGCTTGGATTTTTATGGGGCAACAAATCTGTTAAAGTTCCCCAACCAATAGAGAGCCAGGTGTAGAGTTGATAAATGAAATTGTCCCACACTTGTTGATCAGCGATAGGAAAAAATAATAATTATTCAACTACAAAAAGAAGGATTATAACAATGACTTAACCAATAACTTGTTTCTATGTTCCAACCCTCTCATATGGAGTTTTCGGGTTGTGACTGAAAGACATGGGTTTCTTCCATAAGGTGTTTGGGATCACCCCTGTAAATAAGGAGCTCAGGCATTCACGTGGAGCTCAGAGCAAAGCTGCTGCTGCTGCTCCTCCGACTCGAAGAGATGCAGTTGAGGTGGTTCGGGCGCCGGATCAGGGCGCCTCGGGGTTCCTCCAACTGGTGGACCATAAGAGCAGCTGTCACTGTTGTCACATTCCCAGCCCTGGCTGTGTTTGCTTTGTTAATTGGATGGCAGGGATACATACTTCCCCGCTGTTTGCCTAAACCAATGGTGTCTCATCTTATCAGGGGTTCATTTAAAGTCATGGAAAGTGTCACGGGGACAGAAGCACATATTCACCAGCACCTATAAAATGTACACACATGGACATGAGCACACAGGAGCTCTCACCGCGCGACGCAGCGGAGAATAACTGCTTTAATGAGCTTTTATGATTTCAAACAATGTGTGAATATGTCGAGAGTGAGGTGTTGAACTCGAATAGGTCGTATAAATGTGGGCCTATAAATGTTAATTCCAGGTATTGGAGTTGTTAGAATATATGTGAGGTATTAGATCATGTGTGGTTATAATGTATGAAGTCTTACAGTCCCTTATTATCTCTGCCAAGGAAGGTAGGATTTCCCTCTTACTCAAATACAGCTGGACGGATTACCATGAAACTTTGTGGAAGAACGTGGTACTGGTCGGGGAACAACCCATTACATTTTGGTGCAGTTCAGGGGCGGATCCAGGAATATCTTTTCAATTTCTTTTTCATTGTGAGATTATTTTTGAGAGTATTTTTCAACCTTTTCGCTGTTTTCCCAGGGAACAATTCACGGATCCTGATGAAAAAATCGGACATATTTATAGGACTGATATTTATGCATGTGTGCAATTTGGTGCAGCTTGATTAAATAGAAGGGCACTTTTGGGCCTTGGCTGAGGTAGTTTTTATGATCTTAATTTTTTTGAGTAGATCCTTCCTCATTGTTTTTCTTTTGTTCTTATGCTAATAGAACAAGGCTCAGTTTTGCCTCAATCCTTTTCTAAATATATCTTAACATATTTTAAATACAGTCACCTTTAGAGCTCAGATTAATCGAACATCTTAGAATGTGTAGGTAAGAACGAATTGGCTAGTCTGGGTATGGCAGTACCTAATTCAAGTAACACGTTTGGAGCTAAATATTCTCTACCTGTATTCCAACTTCCATTTCTTTAAGGTGAAGTCACTCAGAAGTATCTTATCATACAGACCACATTATTCAGCCTTAGTTTACACATGGTGCCACTCTATCCTCAGGTCTTTTTGAGTGTGTGCTTGAATGCTCGCCTCCATGTGTGACCTTCGGAAGGGCAGGAAGAGTAACTGGGGAGCTGGCTTAGACTGCGGCACATCGATTGTGGACCCCTGCATTCTCCTGCTCAACAGTCACTCTCTGTACACACACACACACATGCACATACACACACACACACACCCACTAACTCGCCTCATTGACCAAATAGACTTACATGTGAGTGACGGGGCCAATTTCTCTCCTTTTCCTCCACTTGCTAATTTATGGCCATTGATCTACACCTGGCTGAATTTATATACACTCATCATGCTCTGTGGTTCTCCCTCTCTCCTTTCTCTCCCTCTCTCTCTCTCTCTCACACATACACACTGAGGTCTTTTGTATGGTTTACAATGCGAGCCACTGACACATGCTCCTGCTGCCTCAGCACAAGTGACGAGTAGAAAGTACAAGAACATGCTGAAGGACTCGGGTTGTGTGTGAAGTTGAAATAATGGCTTTTCTTTAGTGTGTGTGTGTGCTGGTGTCTTGTTTACAGTACCTGGTTATGCCAGTATTACATGGTACACATGTGTATTGCCAGGGGTTACAGTACAAGTGTGTGCACAGACACAGACATTACAACAGTGTGTGTCGGTTTTCAGCGTAAAACAAGGTTGGGGTCCAGCTTAAGACACTGAAACTAGTCCTAATGATTCCTCTACTCACTACCTCTGCCCTTCTTTGGACAAATAGTGTTTGTTAATAGTGTCTCCGTGTGTCTCTTGTTGTCTTTTCTGTCCACTCAGGTGTGTCTCCCTGCTCTGGAGAAAGTCAGGTGGTTGGTGAGAGTGAACGCAGCCGGGAGCAGATCCTCCAGACCCTGACTGACTTGTCCAGGGCCTTTCAGGACATTTCCGACCGCTGTCTCCTGGTGTTGCACCTGGAGGTCAGGTAGGCAGGAGAAAACTCACTCATACAACATGAAGAATACAAACATGTTAAATGTATCTTAGTCGTAGCATTAGATTCTCAGCCAGCAGTTATATGCTCCGAAGTTTTAAATAGATTTCAAAGATAAAAAAAACATTTGTTCATTATTTGTTATGCAAGTGCGTTATATCCTTTTTTAGTGAAGGCACAAAACTACAGTCCCAGGAAAGTGAAATTGGCCTGTATTTTTAATTAGTTTGTATTTCGTGAAGTTGTTTTATTATATTAGGTTTGAAACATATACACTGGGGTCCAAAAATCACAAAGGGAAAGTGCTCTCCGTAAAGATTGTGCAAGTTATGTATTGCTCTAACCTTCTTGCCATAAAATCTGGACTCAGTGATTTGAGACATTCTTACACTATGAATTAAAATCCTTTAATTAACCAATTCCATAATTGTACAGCACAAACTCAAAGGATAAGTTTTCGAGTCTGAAAGAAAAAAGTTATCATCAACATCATAATTACACCCTAAATGCACAGTTTGGGGATTTTTTACCATCGTTTGAAAATGTGTTTTCAGCGTCGACATCTATAGTAAGTTAATTTACCACACCATATACTTTCTACTCCCACAGCCGCTAATAGTCACCATTCCTCTCCCATTCCTCTCCATCCCTCCATGTACCACTATTTCCCCACAGACTATTGTGTAGCTTATGCAATATTGTTTATGATTTCAGTTGAAAACCCTCCCTGAGGCTGATGTCTAGCTATACGCTACGCTCCATTGACTCTCCCCATCTACCGAATTTCCCCTGATAGTGCTACCAGCTAAATGAAGCCATGAGGAAGAAATCAGGAGGGGGCGGGAGGAGAAAAAAAGGGGGGGGGGGGGGAGAGGCACAGGGTGCGGAGGTTGAAATGGCAGGTGGGGGGTTAAAGAAGGGAGATGCAGTATCTAAATGAGAGAAATGATTGAAAAGAGAGGAGAGGAAGTAAGATGGAGGCATTTAAGATGGCGGTGTGGTTGTTGGCTTTGCCTTAAGGGGAATCCACTCATATCATTTTATACTTTTCTGCTCAGGGCGCTGTGATTATGGACTTAGGACAGAAGTGACTCCTCCAGTCTAGACAGAAATGAGCCGTCTGTGGGCTTAAAGGACCTCGGAGTAAGACATAGGTGTTTAAATGGTCAGAGAGAAGCATCACCTCGTCTACACATCACAGTCCTGACATCAGTTTTTAAGATACACAATACATTACCACTGACATAAAATATTAGAATAGACAAACTAGAGTAGAGATAAAGTTGCTGTGCTTCTCAAGATTGTGGTTATTTTCTGATACCTCAGAAATAAACATCTAATATACGTTTTAGACATAAAGGCATGAAGATGAGCTTCTCTGACATTTTTTTTGCAAACATAATTACATGTTTTTCTGAAGACACCATTCACAATTGTAGTGTGAAGGCAGTCAAGGCTGTACATTTATTTGATGTGGAAGCTTTCTGGCATACTCCTCAGTAGTAGAGTTCAACAGTATACTTAGTGCTGCGCTCTACAGGTTGCCCTTAACTAATCAGGTTTCCTGCCTGAATAGTTTCCAGCTACGATGTCGTAGTAGCTGAATAAGTGGATATAAGTACTCTAAACATGATGATTTGTGTAGAAATTATAGGTGTTGGAGAAGTGAGAGCACTCGGTGCCCCCTGAAGTGTGACTTCTAACTACGTTGTAAGGGCAGGAAATAATATGCTGCATATAGGTAAAATACACACCTCCCTTCAAGAGCGTCAGTCTGTCTTATCCTTATAGTTCCTTTATTCTGAAACTAAGCACAAGTCGTGTTTCTCAACATATCAACAGTGAACTGTGAGAGAACATGGGGCGCACAAAACCTGATAAGCATAGAGGCATTTTGACATTATTCTTACTTACATCTTATCTCCCTCTTTCTCTTTTCCTTCCTTGTTGTATTCCAGGGTGCACTGTTTCCATTACCTGATCCCCCTCACCAAGCAAGGGAATTATGCCATTGTGGCCAATGTGGAGAGCATGGACTATGACCCACTGGTGGTCAAACTGAACAAGGACATCTCGGCCATAGAGGAGACCATGGGGGCGGCCCTGCAGCAGCACAAGTTCCAGTACATTTTTGAAGGTCAGCACAGACCTTGGGTGAACAGCTGCCTGAGAAACACCATTCACCTTCCTAATTAAAGCAGAATTTGAGTTTTGTCACATTGACTCAGAGTTTTAATTATGTTGGTCCCAGATTTTCATTTCTTGTTTTATTCATTGTCTACTTCTCTCGTTTGTTTCTCCTTCTGTATTTTACAATTATTATTTCCTCTCCTCTCCTCTCCCCACCAGGTCTGGGTCATCTGATCTCCTGTATTCTCATTAACGGGGCCCAGTACTTTAAGAGGATCAACGATTCTGGCATCAAGAAGATGTGCAGGAACATCTTTGTCCTCCAGCAGAACCTCACCAACATCACCATGTCCAGGGAGGCCGACCTCGACTTTGCCAGGTCAGAGTCTGTCTCCCATTTGAACAGGATTAGCCACAAATACAGCCAGGAGAAGTGTTTTGTGTGTTTGTACAATGTTGTACGTGCACTCCAGTGTGAGTTTAGGTTTGAGGGGGGGCTGACACCCTTCAACTGAAGTAGCAGGTGGCAGATGCGTTGTGCAGATAGTCAGTGTCTCTAAAATGTCATCCTATTTCCTTGTCTATAATTTATAGATACTGGCTGTTTGCCCTTGAGTTAAGCTGATGTCATGGCCTCTGATATCTTTGAAATAATACTATTAACATATTTATTTTTTAAATCTATGCTGCACACAATTTTAAGATAATCACTGTAGTATTTCTACATTTTACATCATATTATAAAAAATATATATATTTTGAAACCATCAAAAATGGACAATACTTTCCAGTTTATCTTACGTTTTTCTGTCAAACTCTGTCATTTACTCGTATACCGGACCGACCCTGAATAGACACACACAGACACACACAATGTCCTCAAGTTCAGAAAGCAACGATGTCAATGCACGGGCCGACAGATGGTCAAACAGATTGTCAGCCACGCTGTGTGTCTGAGTGCGCATGGGTTGTTGGTGTTTATTCCTTATTCATACATTTATATTTTGCGAGTCTACCTGCTGTTGCCCGGCGCTGTCCGGCCCTGACAGGCATGGGGGAAATCAGCGCTCAGATATCTTTGTGAACAAGATGAAGGGAGCGAGGAAGAGAGGGAGGGAGCAGGGGGGGGTGCATAGAGAGAAGAGGACAGAAAGAGAGGGGGTGGTTCGTAGTATTCAAGATTTTCTTGAAGTTTGTGTCCTTGACGGGAGAGAGAGTGTGCGAGAGGGCGGGTGATGGAAAGATGGAAATAGAAGGGAGGGCTTGGGGGGGAATGAAAACTGAAAAGCTAAAGGACGTCATAGAAAAGACGAGTTTCTCAGGAAATGCATAGAAAGACTCTGAGAAGGTGGCGCGGATAAACAATAGTTTACAGCGGAGTGAGAGTTGAAAGCAGGAAACGTACGGGGAGGCGGAGGAAAGGAGCTTGAATAAAGTGCATGGACGAGGCAGAGCTCTTACTTTGTTAGAAAATGAATATACGTTTAAATGTTCTTAAAAAAACATGAAACTTGGCTTTGACACATTCTTTTATGTGGCCTGTTGAAGATTTGTACATTTGGGTTTTAAGAACATTAGGAACACTTTATTTATCAGTGATCCTTTATTATATTTTAGTTCCTTATTACATCCGTCAAGGAAGTTTTCATCTTGGTTCGTTTGTTTGTCTGTCCGGATTACGCTCAGGCTGTGTTATGGGTCAGGGAAGAACCCTTTATTTAGCATTGTGAAATAGGTTTTAATTGACATCTTGATGTTAAGGGGACTGATATTTATGAGCAATTTGGGTCAGATCCAAGTAAAAATGTGGATCAAGTGATTTTAAATGTGGCTTCATAAGGGGACTGCTGGGCGTTGGCGGAGGTATGCCCTCTCTTAGTGCCCTTCTAGTTGTATGATCATTTTAAAGGCAGCACTTTAACCCGTTTTCAAAAGCATCTTTCCCAACCTTCACGGTCTTTCTGTAACCGTTGTTGCTGTAAAACCGGGCCTGCAGTGTTGTCACGTTGGGTTGCAGGGTTAATTAGCTCCTTTTCACAGCTCCTGGCATCTTTTCTGAGTGTGTCATATGTTTGAGTGGTGTCTATGTGCTGGCGTCGTTTGGACATGGCTATTGCTTGTAACGGTCCGAGCCAAGTTTCCCTCCAGTAAAAAAAACAAAACAAAGAAGAATACTGAAATGAACTGGACTCTACTGGATGTGGAGAACCATTGATTAGTATGTAATTTCTACCCTCTGTCAACTTTGATTATGGAGAAATGCCAGTGATGGCTTCTCTGTCTTCTCTCTCCTTCTCCCACTCTCTCTGATTACGAGGCGTGGGCGGTGTGGAGGTGTTGATTGGGAATTGCAGAGCGCATTGTTTACACAGTCATGGCTTTTTGGATTGGCCGGCCTCCGGCTTTCATGACACGCCGACACTCACAACACACACACACACGCAGACCAAGCCACACACACATGTAATATGTATTGTTCTCACCCATGCACAGACACTCAGCCAAGCCAATCAGCATTTTGAAATCACCATATTTATGTTTTTGGAGATGAATATTCATAACTCCCACCTGCTTGTGCAACTGAGACGGCCTGTATGATGTAGTATGATGTTGAAGCACTTACTTAAATGACACATGTAGTCATTTAAAGCCTTTAAAATGTAAATCCAGGTAGAGTCTTTTTCAGTAGACATAACCCTCTGATATACAGTCATTTCTATAAACTGTAAAAAGAACTACGTCACGTACAGCTGTTATCTCATCTCGCTTAGAAAGGTCAGCGGCCACCGGGGTCGAATTTGAAATAATTTGAACTTTTAAAGCAGCAATTTCAGCCGGTGCCACGCCAGAGTAGCAAATCCGTCTGGTTGGGTGCGACTTACTTACCCCCTATAGGTAAACAATGTTAGCTTCAGCGCAGAACACTTTTTCCAGTGATCATGTGCGAGCAGCCAAAGCATTTCAGCCTCCCCACCAATAATGCCTCAGTAAAGAAGATGTAAAGTACCTACAGCTTAAAATCTGGAGCGCAAATACAAATAATGTGTCTTGTGTTTTAAAGAATATACGAAAAAAATAACATCTGGTTGACGACGTGAATCATTTAGCGGCTGAATCCTTAACATTTCATAGATTTTGAAAGATAGACTACAGCTTATTTTCATGTTGCATCGATACAAGCTGTGCATATTTAGCCGTTTGTTGTGCAGACATGGAGAAGGCTCACATTGGCTGACCAGCAGTGGGGGAGAGACCGAAAGCAGAATTTTCCTCATCAGTATTTTATGACCACCTCTGGAGAAACAAGTGTGAAATGAAGACAGGAAGTGGGGGCAGCAGGAGGCAGAGTGTGGAGACAGGCAACAGATGCTTGTCTGTGCATCTGTGCACTTTTATGTTCTTATCTCTCTGTGTGTGTGTGTGTGTGTGTGTGTGTGTGTGTGTGTGTGTGTGTGTGTGTGTGTGTGTGTGTGTGTGTGTGTGTGTGTGTGTGTGTGTGTGTGTGTGTGTGTGTGTGTGTGTGTGTGTGCTCGTACTGGTCCTTCAATCTTTATGAGGACCAGTTAAGAGTTGTAGACAATTTTCACGAGGACACTTTGCTCAGGCTTAACTCATTTAAATGGAATAGTTAGGATTGACTTTAGGTAGGGAAAGGGGCTAGGGAATAATTTATCGAGGAGTGTCGCCGCAACTACGTGTGTGTGTGTGTGTGTGTGTGTGTGTGTGTGTGTGTGTGTGTGTGTGTGTGTGTGTGTGTGTGTGTGTGTGTGTGTGTGTGTGTGTGTGTGTGTGTCGGCTGTTTTTCTGTATCTGAGTGCTTGCATGGAAAAGAGAGACCAGCAGAGACCTGGACAAGGGCGCACCATTGATCTGAGTTAAAACTAAAGAGAGGCCCAGTAACCAGCACTGCAGAACTCATGAAGACACACACACACACACTCTCACACTCACACACTCTCTCTCAATCACCACTTTCACAGACTGCGACGAAGCATGGTGAAACAGTGCCATCTTGTGGTGAAATCCATTTTTGTTTAAGTTTAACTGAAAAGCTGCAATATGTGAGAGGTGCTCAAATGTGTGTGTGTGTGTGTGTGAGAGAGAGAGCATGTGCTTTTCTATAGCAAAGTATGTCAGTCTCTCTTCTCTCGGTCATGCATTTGGCAGTGAGGCTCAGTGAGAGGGTCAGGGTCAAACACACACACATGGACACCTAAACACTGGCACACAGACCATCTGCTCAGAAACGGTTCAGGGGCTCACTTCTATTCTGCAGGCCTGTGTGTCACCACAATGTTACCGCAATGTCACATTTGTGTGTACCAGTGTGTGTCTGTACGTGTGTATCACTCCACTGATCCCTTCCTCTCTAGTTCTGTCTGTTCATTTTGACTTTTCCGCAGATACGAGATAAACAGATGAGGCTGTTTGTGAGTGTTTTACCTTGAAATGTCCAGAAGCCACAATCGTCCTCACGCTAACAAAACAGCAAAATTGTCAAAAAAGTGTTGCCTGGCAACTGTCCATTCCAGCCTATGGAGATATTTGGGACTTAATTCGTTGGCAACTGATTTAGAAACCTAGTAAGTAAAATAGAGATCTAACATAATTAACAAACATAATATATTTTAAGTTTAAGCAAATGTTTAAATCACAGCTTGGTCATCGACCTTGAAGCCTAAAGTCAAGACAACACCTTTTTAGTTTTTCTTTCTTTTACCCATCATAAAGTTCCGCTCTGCACGTGTCTTGATTTTCTGTTAATCAAATTATAGTGTCAACCACAGACTGTACATAAGAAATGGTTGACTCGTCATTTGAAGCTAGAATCTGTTCTGTAGCGATCGAGGGGTGGAGCCACGGCAGCAAGGTCCTTTCAATACAAACACTCGACCAATCAAAAATCAGTCAATCATGACGTCTCACCCTGTTTTATAGCATCAAGTAACTGATTAAAACCATGAACATATTGAATAAACATCAGTGAGGTAAGAACTACCTAAAAGGACAGAAAACATCTGTAGGAGCATCTAGTTTCAGATCAAGTAAGCTTAGATTCTGCCTTGATGTCATGAAGCTGACAACTTAAACCACCCCTAAATGGTTTCCAAAGTATAAGCAAACTTGTGTGTAACTGCATTCGAACACACAACCAGCTGGATTCATGTTTTTTACTGCAGCGCACCAGTGAACAAAGCCTCTGAAGGAACTTCACTCTCCATGAATCCCCTACAGCAAAAGTAAACCTAAAGTAAATATGTACCCGTTTGTCCAAATGCCTCCGATGTCTGGTGCCGCAGCATTTCCCAGACACGCTCTGAACACACACACACACAGTAACACAAGCACACAGGCGGTGGAGCTCTGAGCTGCCCGGTGACCCGTGTAGGCAGGTTGCGGCGCTGTCATAACATCCCCTGCAAAACTTGCAAGCCCCTTAACCCATCACACCCACCTGTCTGCCACTGGAAATCACTGCAGTCTGCTTGTGTGACTTGTCAAAGGTGCTAGTGTGTATTGTCCCCGGGTGTGCGACACCAGCCTCTGCAAGATGCGGTGTGTGTGTGCGCACTGGCGAATAAACTGTCCTTGGTTTGTGTGTGTGTGTGTGTGTGTATGTGTGTATGTGTGTGTGTGTGTGTGTGTGTGTGTGTGTGTGTGTGTGTGTGTGTGTGTGTGTGTGTGTGTGTGTGTGTGTGTGTGTGTGTGTGTGTGTGTGTGTGTGTGTGTGTGTGTGTGGAGGTGACAGGCTGGTGTGTCTACAGAGAATGTGGTAATAAGTACAGTTGACGGCCGTGTCAGGAGGTAGTGGGTGTCAACAGATAAAACTGTTTGTATTTAGGCCTGACTTCAATACGCTGTCACTTCGCCCGGCTTGTGTCTCCCTCGCTGTCACCTTGTGTCTCTCTCTTTAGCTCTCTCTCTCTTCCTCCTCTCTCTGTCCCTCTCTCCTCATGTTTTCTCTCCTCTGCTACATCCAATCACCTGCACCGCCTCGACTGAACTGCTATTCCCTCGCCTCTCTTCTTCTTACCGCCCCTCCCCTGCTCCTGTTTTCTGTCGTGTGTGTGTGTGTATGATGCGGTATGATGAGACTTGTCTCTGCTGATGAAGCCGGTTTGTGTGTTTGTGTGTTTGTGTGCTTGTGTGCGCGCGCCCTCGCAGCTTGATGACGCTGGTCTTTGCTGATGAAGCCAGTCAGAGTGTGTGTGTGTGTGTGTATGTGTGTGTGTGTGCTTGTTGTGCGTGGCGCAGCGTGATGGGACCGGTCTTTGCTGATGAAGCTTCAGTCTCAGAGTCTCTGCAGACCTTCCCTCATTACCAGAGGAGAGACAAATGCACTGCCCTGTAGGGAGAGACACAGAAGGAAGGAGGGGAGGGAGAGAGACTAAGCTGGTTAATGTACAAAGCAGAATTTATATGTGAGAACAAAAATATATTCACAAAAACATTCCTAGGTCAAGGCTGCAGGATTTATTTCAAATGCATCAAAACAAATATAATTAACATCTTAACCATCCCATGTAAATTCCTGTTGAATAGTGCGAAGACTTTTCTGATCGCAGCCTCTCAACAATGAAACAGTGCTTTGCAACTTACCGCAGGTTCTGTTCAGTCAGACGTCTGCATGCAGGTCAATATCTCAGTGGGTGTAGTCACCAGCCCGGCTGACTGAGTCACCGCTGTGAGTCGATTCCTCTCTCCCTCTTGTGCTCCTCTCTCAGAATCATTTTCACCGACAATTAGCATATTTTGGAGTCTCTCTCTTTCAGTTCGTCGCCCGTAGAGACATTATTTCTGAGGGTTTTCTCCCTGAAGTCAGGAGACGCCATCAAATCATTTTAAGTTGTAACCTCCTGCACATACATTTTTTTATTTTTAGGGCTGACTAACTCTGACAGACTCGATAAAGACAGACTTGACTATACATGCTAGCTCAGCATTATAGCAGAGTAGCAATAGTGTAATTACAAGAACAAGATGTCATGTTATGTCCAGTTTAGTAGAGAACTCTCGGCGATGTTTTCTTTAATGATACTTCCACTTTGACACTGCACATTACAGGTACAGGGAAAAGAGATCGCTCAAATCACTTTTTACTCACGTTGACTAAGTCTTCAAGCACCTGTATCATCAGTTAAAATGAGGGATAACAGAAAGGGTAAGAACCATAGACTGTTTATAAAGCATCACATTTTTAGCATCAAATAACTAATTAAAACCAAACTTACTGGACATATATCCATGTGATAAGAACGACCTAAAATGACTGTTTTGTTTGGTCCATGTCCCACCCACTAACATGGAGAAGGTGTGGTTTAAGGCTCATACTGCAGCCAGCCACCAGGGGGGCAATCAAGACGCTTTGGCTTCACTTTGCATTGGAGCTGTCATGTCGTCCATCTTTGCATACCGTCTATGGATAGAAACAACAACTTCCCTGCAGCACCCCCACCAGGCTCTCATCAATGACCTCACGTGCACGCTCTTTGTTTGCAGTCAAAGTTTCGCAGACTGATTGCTTGTTTTTTCAAAAAGCTCGTTTTTTTTTCTGCTGCGAACAAAAAGGACAACAGGCCAAAGAGGAAAAGATGCGTTTTCAAATCTTTCCGGCTCAGGGTTGATACAAATTAGGCTGAGACAAAAAAAAGGGGGAGAAAAGAAGACAAGTTTCCTTGTTGTTGTTGTCAGTAACATCGATATTTGTGCAGCAACGAGCCGCGGTTCCAGTTGATTTTCTCCCATCCCCTCTCCCCCTCCTCCTCCTCCTCCTCCTTCCTCACCTCATCTCTCCCCCACTAACTAATGTGTTGTTGCAAACGTGCTGACAGAGGCAGCCTGTAATGGCCTTAATATTGTACACAGTGGAAATGAGGGGAAATTAATTGTGCTGATTCTTGTCTTTCTCTCCTTCTTTTCTTCTCTCTTTGCGTCTTCATCTTTCTCTTAATGCCCCCCCCTTCTCCTCCATGTTTCCCTCTGTCCCTCACACCACTGACATACATGTCTGTGTCCGATGCTGCGTCCACGCATCATAAATTTACTTAATTTTCTTTGTATATGAGGAAATGGGAGGGGGGGGCAGCTAATTAAAATTTAATAGAAAGCGCACAGTGGAGGCATGCTGACACGCACAAACAGACACACACACACAAATACACACACAAGCTGATTACTGAAGCAGTGCTTTCATAGATGGAACTTCTGGAAGAGGCAGGTGGAGATTGGTAAAATGTGTGTGTGTTTGTGTGTGTGTTTGTGTGTTTGTGTGAGACACCGACAGAGGCTAAATGGAGAAAAGACTTAAAAGAAGGAGCAATCAAAACAACAATTCACTTAAGTATTGTCTAAAAAAATAATACTGTGTCTCTAACAGATAAGAAGAAGTGTGTGTGTGTGTGTGTGTGTGTGTGTGTGTGTGTGTGTGTGTGTGTGTGTTTGTGTTTGTGTGCGTGTGTGTGTGTCACTGGGGGTTCTTACTTGATGGTGGAGTTCGGAGAGATTTTAATCTTATTAACAGCCTCACCCTGTTTGGCAAATGGCTTTCCAACTGCTTGTGTAATGAACTGTTTGAAAGTGTTTTCAGCGCACACTAACATACATCACTCACACACCCACACACACACCCACACACACACACACACACACACACACACACACACACACACACACACACACACACACACACACACACACCTTACACTTTCTCTTTCTGAACCAGCTTCCTCCCGTTTGAACTGAAGGCTAGACTTCCAGCTGTCCTCACGATGCAGTCACACAGACACACACACACACAACACACAACACACACACACACACACACCACACACACACACAAACACACACTAATAACCAGCTGACAGCCCAGCAGCATCGTCTTCCCGTGGACGCAGCTTCTCTGTTTAGATATCGGATGCTATATTGAAAGCACAACAAATTGCCCAGTGGATTTACTACACTGTCATCAGTTGTAAATGAACAAGAGTTGATCTGCTTTTAACAAATCCTGCGTGGGACTTTTCCCAAATGCATCGCTGCCAAGTGAATTATAGCTGCTATTATACTGTAGTTAAGCCATGTTTTATAGCACTGATGAGGTATTTTTAATTTTCTCCTGCTGGCTGCCACATCAACAGATGGGTTCCAAAGCTTCCCAGTTTTGCTATTTTATCAGACAAATCGTGTTTTTTTGGGGGGGACTGGTGAAAAGTGTACAAACAGCACTTAGTTTCTGTTGGAGCGATAATTTCAGTTTGCAGCAGAGCAGATGTGTTTGTTATTCATTTAAAACTTAGCAGCGTTGAAACGGGGAACCGAGCCTAAAAAAAGTCATCGGTTAGTCAAACCACACAAAGTCAACAACAAGAACTGAGACACTGGCAACTGTTTTTATTTTAACATCATTATTTATAACACAAACTGTACATAAAGATGGACGATGCATCATTTGTAGCCAGCGTCTGTGCAGTAAGGATCATGGGATGTCAGTCTCAGTTGTCAATCATGAAATTCCCCCCGTTTTTATAGCTTCAAATAAATAATACAAACCAAACTTATTTAAAAAATACCTTTTTAAACTTGAGTGCAAACCCAGGCCTGAGAAAACACAAACCGAGCTCGACCTGAACCCGAAAGGAAATCATGTGTAAATGTGAAAAAAAAACCGACCTAAAATGACCAAACATATTTGACGTGTACTTTGACCTTTTAGTTTGGTCCATGTCCTGTCAACTAACATGGAGGCGCCAGGGTTTATGACCTCAACTGCTGCCAGCCATGTGTCATGTCGTCCATCTTTATAAACAGTCTATGATTTATACACAGTAGCTGCAGCCGGGCCAAGTTAACACTGGAGAGTCAAAAGCACCATGAACAGGTCCCCAGTCTCTATCACACCAAGACAAACACCCTCTCGAACAAGCAATTTGAACTCTCCAATTGACCTAACCTCCACATTTATAGCTGTAAATACAAAGAATAAAAAAACCTGAATTCCAAACACAAGAACCTTATAAACACATATGACCACACAGAGGTTTGCCATCACTATGCCTCTTTAGAAAGTCAGAGGGTTAAATAGTCGGGTACAATTTAGTTTCTTGCTCTTGTTCAGAATCAAGTCTCCTTCCTCTGAGCTGTTTGCTGCAGAGAGCCGGTGTATTTGAAAGAGAGGAGCCTCGTCTGTTCACAGCTCCGTCCCTCAACGAAAGAAATGAGCGTTTTTTTTGTGGGTTATACTCATTTTTCTCATTAGATCATAAAGTATAACGAGGCGATTTTCCTCAAGCGTGCAGTCAATCACCAGGTCTGGGGGAATGCAGCGGTAATGCCCGTGTAACCGAGGTAAATCCGGCGCACTCCATCACGCACTCTAAACGTACAAATGCACGTTCAAAGCCGCTCGCATTCCGACATTTATCAGCCAGTGAGACAAACACAAGCAAATTCATGGCACATTTCATCATGAGATAAAAACACAAAAGTGGGAGCCATCTTTCTTTTCTTCCTCGCCTTTCCTCTGCCCCCCCCCCACACTCTCAGTAAACGAATGTGACCCTCATCAATATTGACAAGCTTTTTCATGAAATGAGCTCAGGGACGGAAAAATGAACAAGACCTTGGAGAGAAATTGAGAGCAGCGGGGAGAGTGAGACAGAATGCAAATGCTCTGATGACCAAGGGCATTACTTGTCAGGGCGAAGGCAAAAAAAAAAAAAGAAAGATATACACCGCTATTCGTCACTCATAGCTTTAGTCATCGCTCTCGTTTTTTTTCTCGCTCTCTGCCGCTCTATCTCCATCTCATTCATTCTACCCCTTCATTACTCTTTCCAGGTCTTTCTTCCCCTCCTGTTGGATTTTCCCACAATGACAGCACATAAAACACCTTGGAACAGAGGCTCCCTGAGTGCTCGTTAACGCCTCGTTAGCATTGGAAATGATCATCTCAAGAAGGGAATGGGTCTTGGGTGGCTGCTGGAGCTAAACAAATGAGATCAAAATATCTTTTTTTTTCCTCACCAACGTGTCATCTTCTCTTTTCTTTTTTTTCTTCCCACTGTGCAACATCGTAGAGATTTGGATCCATTTTACCTCTAATTTCCTCTGAGCTTAACCCTCTTTCTGCAGATTCTTTAGTGGACGTGGGTTACAAACGAGTCATTTTCTCTGCTGTCACACGGCGGAGAGATGTGAAAACAGGTGGAACTTCTATTTCTATCTCAGTCAACACCTCCAAGGCCTTTCCTCAGCCTCAGTGCTACAGAGATCTCTCCTGGCTGAGCTGCTGTGCCCACAGAGTAGCAGGAGGCGCCGCTGTGGACTGACAGTAGTCACTTTATTGACTATCACATTAAAGACACATGAATGAAAACCAATGGCTGTACAGGACAACAGATCAAATATATGTGCATCCATAATATTCCGTTCCACATGGATTCACATATTAAAGAAAGCTCTGGCAGCTGAGACTGTTTATGTCAACAAAATAACCAGAGACCAATCAATATGGATTTTTGTTTAACCACAAACTTTATGATAAATAACTATAAATAAAAAGAAAACTCAATAACAACAATATAGAACTTGAAATATAAAATAAAAATGTTCTTAACATGAAATGCAAACAATTACTGTAGAATAAAAGTATTAAATATAAACATCAACATGGAACGGTTCGTCACTTGTTCTTTTGGTGTCATCCAGACATAAAAACATGTTTACAGTTGAATATTATAGTACAATATGTAGTACACATCACCTGCTGTCCACTCCTTACTTCTTACTGTATTTACACTGACTGTGTGGGACTAAAACATTTAGTGTATCATCAGAACACGGGATTTGCCCCATAGCCGGGGGCAGATACTGGTGAAATGTGTTCTAGTGCCTGCCTGCGTTTTTCTGTTCCTTTGTGTATTTCAGAGCATTGCACACATTACCACACACATGCACACAGACACACGCACACCTGCACTCTCCAAGGTATTTGACCTGTTTTGCCCCCGAGCAAAGAATAATGGTCTGTCCTGCATCCCAACACTCTCCTGCACTACTCTGCCACCTTCAGCCTCTCCTCCTCTATTATGCACAGGAATGTGTAAATTGTGTCCGTTGTGACAAGTTACCTTTTCTTCTAAAAATCCATATTTATGGCCAAATATTGTGTTCTCCGCGTTGAGTTGGTGCTAATGAGTTTTACAGCCGATGCTCACATACACAGGAGGTACATCTCTATGTATTCTGGGGGAAAAAAGCATTTTAGTTTACAAAAATCTGATGTTTTAGTCAGGAAGGAAATGTGTGTAACGAATGTACTTGATCTTTAGTTTATCCTTTTTGATTCAGCACAGGAATCGTGTAAAACGAAGGAATATAAAGCGCTATTCAGCTTTTTATCCTTTCTATTGCAAATGCTTTTCTTTTCCCCTTTCCTCTCTCCACTCATAACCTCTTGTCATTCTCTCTCTCTTCCTCCTCCCTCTTCCTCCTTGCAGGCAGTACTATGAGATGCTGTACAACGCCGCCGACGAGCTGCTGAACCTGGTGGTGGACCAGGGCGTCCGCTACACGGAGCTGGAGTACATCAACGCCCTGTCCTTGCTCCACCGCAGCCAGACGGGCGTCGGGGACCTGAGCACCCAAAACACCCGGCTGCAGCGGCTGAAGGAGATCATCTGTGAACAGGCGGCCATCAAACAGGCCACCAAGGACAAGAAGATCACCACAGTGTAGTGAGGAGAGCAGGTCGGGGCTCAGAGGGGCGAAGCCTGAGAGGGAAGAACTGTACATTTTTCAAATAACCTGTGCTTTACATGTTTTTTTTTCTTTGCTCAACTCCTTCTGATCTGGAGTTTCACACATGAACAACGCAGCAGTAGATTCTCCACTCAGATCTCCGCAGCGTTCAGGGCAGGGGGGGGGGGGGGGCGCAGCAACAACCACACCGACTTCGGCCCTCATCACCAAAATCTCTCCCAACATCATCGTTGGTGTCTTCTACATGTGTGGCACCGCTTCTTCATCCTGTGATATTCGTTTTCGCCCACTCGCTCTCTGGATATTCTGCCGTGTCCTCACATTGGCGAGACTCCGGAGAAAGTCCGGAGCCTCTGACTCGGACGTTTGCGTCCTCACATTCATCCCCTTCAGAGAATGTCAGGAGAATATCCAGGGTTCATGTCTGAAAGCAGCTTTAAGGTGATGAGACACATCGTAGTCGGGGGGCTGACACATATACTTTTTTCCCAAACTCTGCAGATTATAATATATACTATATATGCAGCAGTGTCTCCCTCTAATTGGGAAGTGAGCTGACAACCAACTACAGACTTTCCAAGTCCAGCTCCTTGTATATCTATATCATAAGGTAACCTATATCGTCACGACTCCTAACAGTCCCCCCCCCGCTCGCCGCGACAATGACTGCGGCTCCAGAATGAAAAGGCGATTGTCTTGGACACTCACCCCAAACTTAGGCCCGCTATCTCATCTCATTTTCCTATTAGATCTAAACTGCTGCTCTCAATTACACCTCTATGTCTCCTCTCCTGGCAGCCCCATGGGCCCACTGATTCTGTCTGCAATAACAGATGCCAGATTAGGCTGTCTGAATGAGGCCACATCTTCCGCCTGCTTGCCAATTTGGGTCGGTCCCCGAAGAATTCCCGTAGCGGAGAATGGTGTCGTATCTACGGCTGTTATAAAAATCTGTCTTTTGTTTTTCGTACAGTTTGTGCAGTTCTGCGGCTGCAGTGTGAAAAGTTCTTCGCCGATTGAGAGACTCGGTAACTTAAGATATTTGTTTTGCTAATTTCATGCCCAAGAAATAATATTTCATGTCCAGCACACCGCAGTTTCATGATTTACACATTTCTACATTAATCAATGAGTTTTCATTTTCATCCTTTATACATTTCTCCTTTTTTCATTTCTCGTACATTTTCATCAGCCGTACTGGCTCTATAAACCAAAACAAAGCCATTCTGACTCTTTATTTTGTCATCGCCACCAGCTGGGCTTTACCCTTTTAAAGTGAACTAAACACATAAACTCCAGAGACGATCACACATCATTCCCCTCCCAGCAAAAAAACCCCCTCCCTGTTCTTACTTCATTAACTTGAGAGAGAAGTACTTAACGAGAGCAGGAGAGGGAACTGGGAGTGTTGTCAATACAGCGCGGGCCCAGCGCTGGTCTCCCTGAAGCCCACGGAGCAATCCATCATAATGACACATCGGCCGGGATCGATGGGAAAACAACGGTGAAGCTGCGGAGGGGTTCGCCCACACCACTCCGACACACGTACACACTGTGTGAAATCTAAAATCTGCTTGCTCGGCTGTTCACTTCACAGCTACTTTTGTAATGTTATACATGAGGAACTTTAATACAATGTTAACTAAGTGTGTCGCGTCACCGCTAGCGCACACACAGAAGTCCAGAAGGCTTCTGTATTGGGGAGACTGACTGTATATAAAGATGGATGACGCTTCTCCACTTCCTTCCTGTTGTGCAAAACTGAAGTAAAATAATGTTCTTCATACAGGTGGCGCCATTTTGTGCTTGGGATGTTGTTAGGAGAGGCAGTTTGAACAGTAATGAGGAGCAGTGGTATCGAGGGGCCTGCAGATTCATGCACTCGACCAATCACGAGTCAGTCTCAGCTGTCAATCATGATGTTTAACTTAAAACCAACCTTAGCAGAAACATGAACTCTTCTACTATCTAAAATGTATTTCATGTGTACTTTGACTTTTTTATTTTGGGCCATGTCCCATCTGCTAACATGGATAATTTGGGGTTTATGTCCTTGACTGTAGCCAGCCACCAGGGAGCGATCCAAATTATTCGGCTTCACTTTTTAAGGAGCTGTCATATCATCCATCTGTATACACAGTCTATGTTTAACTCTACGTACAATGAGTGAAAACCACTCCTGCTGTCCAAGCTTCTTTTTTTTAAATTAATGAGTGAAATATGTCAAATGTAATAAAGGTTCCATTTAATTGTTTTTCTTTTCAGCGCACCTTTAGTTTGCACATCGGCTCTTTGTGTAATTCAAATAAGAATGTGTTAAATTCTTGACATTTATTTTTTCTGTCAGTCTTGAACAAGTCTAAACATCTGTCTTGTTCGTCTGTTGTCATCCTTCAAATACTCTGAAAAGTTTGTCTACTCTAAATCAAGCACGTGTGATTTTCCTGTGCATACACTGAGAAATAAACCATCCAATCCCTGTCACGTCTTGTGTATCTTGCAGAGTTTCTCTTTTTCTTGTGTGTGTGTGTGGCATATTTTCCACTGGGTGAGGTGCATCTGACAAAAGCTCACAGCTACACACACTAACCCTCTCCCGCCTGTGACAGCACCATCCTTCACTGTGTTCGTCGCGGCAAAGATGTTGCCTTCATACATCATGCGAGTCAGGCCGATCCAAAACCAACACTTTACCCGACAGGCGTGGTGATGTGTGTTGTGACACGGTGCGAGAGCATGAAGTGTTACGGTGCAGCAAAGTGGAATGAGAAAAACAAACACGTACGAACATACCACCTGATCGCCTGTGTTGTTACGGGCGTCACTCCTGCACATACCTGCACACTGGTGATATTTGCAAACCACAGATGTGTTATTAAAGTCAGAGTGTAAACAAGTGTAAACAAAGAATAACCCCCCCCCCATTGAAATTCTGTCACTACTTCTATATGGACTCCCTAACCTCATTCAGGATGAGGCATTATTTCTATTATAATGTTAACATGTGATGTTAATACAGTTGTATATTATCAACTATAATCCTGTTTACATGTTACACCACAAAATGGGATTTTGACTAAGGTCAACTTTAAGTCCACTACGTCGGACGTTCCCACGAGAATTAGTTTAATACACGAGTTTCCAACTCCTTGTTAGGTTCCCATGTTGTTTGCATGTACATGTCCACACAACTTTATGTCTTGATTTGATTATTGCTCTTACTCTAATGTCCAATGTGCTAAACTTTGGATTCAGTGTATTTGCAGAGGCCCACATTCTCATATTTAGATTTTCTAACGGAGAAACATAAACCTCTCATATTCCCTCCATAAGATAATTTATTAGATTTTGTCATTTTGGGAATTAGTTGGAAATAAATGTCTATAAATAAGTAATAATTGAAACCATTGACATTCTTTAATCGCTGCTTGGTTTAAGTGAAAGTGCTTTGATGTTTCCCTCCATGTTTCTTTCTGCGAGTGAACTTTGATAGGAAGTGCAATGTGTGTGTTCCGCGGTTGTGAAGGGACAGATGCTCTCAGGCTGCTGCAGCTAAATCCAAATCAACACCGGTGATTCCCCCGTAATTACCTGCTGCTCTTCACTCGAACACGTGGTGGACACGTGGGGCACTTTCTCCCTCCTGATCTCATCAACGTCTTTTTAAAACTCACATCTGATGCCAACGTTTGGTTTCTCACTTCTCACGTCCCTGAATTGAACGTTTTTAATAGATTTTTTAAGTCCCTGGGGAGTTTGAAACCCTTTAAACACAGATGTGGAGGTTGAGGCGGGTAAAAAAAAACTACACGACCCATAGTTCCTTGCACCTGTTGCTAGGCGACAGAGGAGGACGCTGGGAGGTGAAGCGAACTTGTTAGATCGCCGGGATACGGATATTTAAAGTGTTTTTTTCTATTTCACCCGATCATTTTGATTGCCTGTCAGTCAGTATTTAGCCTGGTCCATCGTCGGTGAGGTTTCTTTATGAAACAATGAAGAAAACAACCGACAGGGACAACTGCCCCTAAACACACGAGGCGACGGCTGCCTCCAAACAGTGTTACATCAGAGGCAGCTGCCTTTCAACAGTTTGGCATCAAAGGCAGTTCTACATATCAGTGGATGTTTGTGTTGACAGCGGAAGTGTCTCTACGAGCTGCCGCTGCCAAGATTTGAGCTCTTACTGCCACTGACGCCTCCCCCCCGCAGCAGCAGCAGCTCCCAGTAGCTCCCAGCAGCTCCCAGCAGGGACGAGCCGGAGGAGAACACAGACATGGAGGTGAGGCTTCCACACAAATAAACACGTCTTTCAGTTTCCTTACATGTTGTTATTTATTCAAATGTAAACTCCTACGCGTGTGTCTGTGTGTGTGGAAGTAGAGTTTTGAAAACGTCCATGTTTGCTCCCCAGGTGAAGCAGGTAATCTTGCAGGAGAGGTCTGGGGAAGTGAAGCAACACAACAAGGTCACATGGTGGATTATTTGCTATTTGCATTAGCAGCATTATTAGAAAGTAGACTCTTGTCCATCTGCATGAACCTCGTGCATGTGTGCTTTCAGGGGCAGGACGCTACTAGGTGATGCTTTATAGTGGCCTCGTGTCATGTTGGTGTAAAGCTGGGCTGCAGTTCCCCCAGTTCCCTGCTGTGACAGCTGCACAGTCTCAGATCGCTGGCCTCAGGGTGACCTTTAAATTAATGCATTTTGTTTCATGATGTTTACAGAAGACTGGTGTTTTAACTGCGGAGGTGGTTTCCAGCAGTGTGACCCAGCTCAGACGCGTTGGCACTGGGCTGCAGCACCTGTACCATCAACTGTCGCTGCCTGTAAGACCCTTTCCACTCAAACCACTTTATTCATTGATATGGAACGGCGTGTACAAATAAAAAAACATATACAGGTACAAGATACTAAGAGCTAAATGAGAGAGAGAGAGAGAATATGTAAGAGTAAATATAGAATAAATATCAAAGTTAATGACAATATTACATTTAAAAACCTAAGTACCATTTAATGCAGATTTAGTATAGAATAGGGGAAGGACAAGAAAATGATGTTGCTTGTTCCTAATCATTTTCGGACTGAAAACATTAATCTGTGTTAATTTATGTTCTTTCATCAAATGTATTTTATTCAACCTTTTTAAAAAAAAAATTCAAAATATATTTAACTCTAGTAAATGAGTGATTGTCGAAGTGATAAACACTTTGGAGCAGCGGTGAGTTTTACGAGCAGGTAAAAACATGATGGCGTCTCGATGGCAACACAGAAAACACTTACACCAACAACACACTCACAGGAATCATGAACAGACACACTCAGGCTTACAAGTACTATCTGATTTAACAAGATCCAACAATAATATACAGCCATATTGTGTCTCTTTGCATTTAGAGGCAATTTCAGTTTAACCGAGGTTTGATTTTTCTCTATTCTAGAATCACAATCTCAGCGACATCTCCATCTTATGCAACTTTGTCCATCTTCAAAAGCTGGAGCTGCCTCACAACAAAATTAAAGGTGAGTCTTATTTATATATTGGATGACTTGCATGTATTTACTCCTCTTAGAGACTTATTATAAGACACATAGATTTACTTAATCCTCAACTTTTCTCCTCTGCTAGATTTGTCCTGCCTGAGCCACATGCCCTACCTCGTCGTCCTGGACGCCTCTCACAACCAAATCTCCAACTTCTTTGGATTCCAGCCACCCAAGAACTTAAAGGTAACTCGGGACCTTGAGCTGACAGGATAAGGCAGCATTTGATTGGTGGCTCGGGCTTCGTTCTCTCATGCTATTCCCCCAAGATAGGCCTGGATTTCCATAGCCCATCTGTAGTCACTTAGAAAATGCTTACAAGGCATTAGCTGCCCTTGAATGACAGTGAACTTTTACTGGATTAAAGATTCTTTGCCATACTCTGGATTTAGAGTATTTCTTCAGTGAGACGTACTTAAGGTTGTTTTACTCAGTGTGCTGCTCTTTCTCTTGCAGGAGGTAAATTTCTCCCATAACCGCATGACAGAAATGAAGGACTTGTCCGCCTATACATCTCTGAGCAAACTGGATCTGGACCGTATCCTTACTGAGCAGCATTTACATCCATGTGCACTGGAAATCATCCCCCCCCCAGCTTCTTTCTTGTTCGATGTGAGATGTCTGCTAACAAACACCGTCTCTCCACCTGTATTTCTCCCCTGTGTACTATTCCTAAGTTGCCCGCTCCTCAGACAACAGCTTCAGCGAGGTCAGTGGTCTCGAGAAATGCTGCAAGCTCGCTCATCTCAGCCTCGCATGCAACAAGATCTCGAGGATCCACGGCTTGGACAATCTGCCGCTGAGTCATCTCTGCCTCGTAGGTTTTTTCCTCCGTTATTTATAAACGGGTGCACATTCACACATGTACGAGCTCGCACTTACAAACATGCATTTTGAAGCAAACGGAGGTTCTTTCTCTGCTTTTGCATGTATGTCGATGCTTCGCAGGATGAGCGCTGTGCACACAAACACTGCTGGAATTCATTTGGAGTGGATTTCCCTTGTTATGTGCACGTATGCTCAGTTTCACCTGCTTCTGTTTGCCTCTCTTTTCTCTCCTCTGTCTTTATGTCTCTGTTTTGGGGGACAGGTTTTTTCATCCAGTAAAACCTTGGCCCCCTGTTTGAGATTCAACATATGGTCGACCAGCAGGCCTCTTCTCACTCTTTTGCTCCCTTTCTGTGTGTGTACACGTGTGTGCTCTCCTTTATCAGTGTTTCCTCATTGTCAGCAGCCACCGGTCTGGCTGTGTCTGCCCCTGCTGACAGCTGCTGGTGTTTGAGAGAGCCTGGACCAGGTTCAGCACGCACTCTCGCACACAACCACCTTGTCCGTCCAGCATCCGTCTAATCCCATCCCTGACCCCTCTTCCCCCTTTCTCCTCACACGCTGCCTCCCCAAACAGCACGGCCCTGTCAGCCAGCCTGTTTCCTCGCTCATCACAGCAACGACCCCGAGCTTCAAGGGACCAACGCAGTCACCCACCCCCACTGACAGCGGCCCTCTGCCAGGCGACATGCTTGGCAGAGGCAGGGCGAGGTGTGGCCAGACGGCAAGATAACAACTTTAGTCACTGGAATGGAGTGAGAGGCAGGCTGGGGACCCTGACAAGGGAGGAGTGCCCGCGTCTGGTTCTGTAGTGGGTTAGCGTGCTGCGCTAGCACCTCGCCAGCTGTTTGCCTGTCAGTCCTCACCGATCAGAATTTAGCGGAGAGCGGCAGCCTGTCACTCAACCCAGCACTGAGGGGAAAGAAAGTTCAGGCACCCTGCAGAGCAACCATGACACGTCCTTAATATTTATTAGCGGGAATCATTTAGCGGATATGAAGTAGAGGTGGTGGTTCGGAAGCCACGTGTGTGCACATGCATATGCATGACGATCATGTGTCTCTTTCTGTCTTGTGTCCAGAGGGGGAACCAGCTGGAGAGGATTGAAGGGTTGGAGAATCTAAAGAGTCTGCAGGTTCTTGACTTGTCTCTGAACAGCCTCAGCAGCCTCTCTGGCCTCCAGAACCTCCACCTGCTGGGCTCCGTCAACCTTGAGAAAAACCTGGTACTGGTCCAGAGAGAGAGAACTGGTTGATAACAGAGATTCAGTACTTAGATTCAGTATGAAATTAAGACACAATAACAAATGTACTGATATATTTAATAGACAAGATATAGAATGACATTTCACGCTTTCTAATTTCAATGTTTACCAATGAACTGTCCCAGAGGAATTCCACAACATGATTTTTGTTTGTGTTTTATTTTGTCAGATTTGCGAGATTCAGGAGTGTAAGCACATTCACGATCTTTTCCTGTTGAGGGAACTCAATCTGCTGCAAAACCCCGTCCAGGTAACACAAACCTTTTATCTGAACTAGCACTCGTGTGTAGGTCAGAGGTGAGAGGTCATCATCCACGTCATATATCCTGTTCTGGCCTGTAATGCACTCGAGCTTCTATGATGACTTCCATCTGTACAGTGTTTTACTCTGGCACCGCTGTTGAGTGTATTCTTTATGAGGTTATATCACAGAAAATGTGCTTTAATCTAACGTCACCATATGTTTTTGTGTAACTAACAGGAGCAAAGAGACTACAGACTGTCAGTTGTTTATCTTCTGCAACACCTCACTCTGCTGGACCAAGAGAAAGTCACTGCTAGAGAGAAGGTATAAATTAACACGATATTCTGTTTGGTTATTATTGTATTGTATATAAAGATGGTCGATATGACGGCTCCTGTAAACTGAAGCCAAACATACAAGATGGCGGCACCCCTATCCGGGATAAACCAGGAGGAAGTGGGGGCAAGTCGTCCATCTTTATATCCAGTATGTGACTGGGAAATAACAACATAAAAATAAAAATGTCACCAATTCCAGGTGGCGTCAGTGAACAAATACGATCCTCCGATGGACGTGGTGGCCGCCAGAGATCACATGACCCACCTCTTGTATCAGCTGATGCAGCCCCAGCTGCTCTACGACAGGTACACAATACTACAAGTAATACTACAACCTCCTCAAACGGAAACAGGCAGTGTATTTTTATTGGTGAATGAAATGAGGGGCCTGAGCATTGTTTTTGGACGTGTGGTTCCAGAATATAACCGTAGATATCTTGTAAAGTCATGACAGTTGTTTCCAAACACGAGCGGGGGTTTTATCTGCAGTGTCCCTGTACTGCTCATATTATCTACTCTCCAAAAGAAAAAAAATGAGTTCATGCATCAGCACTTTTTTCTGAAAACATCCATCATCAGCAAATAAAATGCTGCAGCTCGACTCAATTTAACATTCCCCCCCATGCTTCCTAGAAAGCACACATCCACATTACCTACAAGGTTCCCTTTTATATTGATCGTAAGAGCGACATTCAAGGAAGGGTGAAGTTTGTGCTCCGGCCTCATGGTTTTATTATACTTAAGTCTTTTTCATCTTCGGTGTGTGTGTGTGTGTGTGTGTGTGTGTGTGTGTGTGTGTGTGTGTGTGTGTGTGTGTGTGTGTGTGTGTGTGTGTGTGTGTGTGTGTGTGTGTGTGTGTGTGTGTGTCCTTCCTACCAGTACCTTGCCCAGTGCCGACTCTCCCTATCCCATGCTGGTGCTGACGGGTCCTCAGGGCTGTGGGAAGAGAGAGCTGGCCCACCGACTGTGTCAGGACTTTAACGAGTACTTTGGATATGGGTCAGTATGGAGTTTATGTGCATGCACTCAATCCCTCACTTGTCCAGTCCTCTGAGACTCAGTGTCAATTATTAGTTCTTATATTAGCCCAAAACTTTAGATAAATGAATCCAATAGGATAAACCCATATGGTAAGTATTAAAATGACTTATCTGGTATCCACAATGTAAAACAACCCTATGTTAATATGGACGTTAAATCTACTACAAATTAACTTTTATGTGTCATTTACTTACTACTGTATTTTGATCATACTCTCTGGGCTGGTGAGTCAAAACATTGAGCTAAAAGCTGCACAGAGGTGAGAACTGGGTGTCTATTAAAATCTTGATATAATAGCTGTATGATGTTGATTTCTTGCTGCTTCCTTTTCAATGTTGACCCTGAAGTCATTTCTTTGTACATTTAGCAATTGGGCACAAGATCCACAGTGTCAAAATGTGCTATAAGCAGCCTTAGAAGTAATTAGACCACTTACATTGACGGCCAGAGCTGTATCCCTGCAATGTAAATAACAGGATGTGTCCATCAGCCACAGCTTAACGAGGTAATAATGTCCCAGACACACAAATAGGGACAATCATACTGAAATGTCACCATCATTTTCGAAGCTACCCGACTTCCTGACTCGCATTAGTTTTGCTTCAGATTACATTTCTGCCTGGAACAAGGGGATTTCTTCACGACCAGAATAATGAGATGGAAAGATCACACCAACCAAAAACTCTGTCAATAAAACTATATTTTATTAGTAGATATTTTTATACACAACAAGTTTGGTAAAGGAAGCAGCGTTCAGATATCAAATGAGGATCAGATACGTATGAACATAAAGAAACATGAAGCGAAACACATGTAGAGGAGCCTTTATTATAAATTAACAACATATTCTTGGCTCTCACTGGGTGGTTGACGGGTCTTTTCCTGGCTCTTTGCCCCCTTACTGGCCCTTAGTGGTTACACATAGATGTCATAAATTGTATCGCTGGATATGTTTGATGAATATTTCTCTGTGTGTTTGTGTGTGTGTGTCTGTCCACAGAATTTGTCACACCACAAGGGAGCCGTACTTCGGAGAGGAGAATGGAATCGATTACCATTTTGTCACTGAAGAGGACTTTCAGAACATGATTCACATGGTGCGTTCGCTCGACATTAGAAGTTTTGTTTTTGGCATCAAAGGTCCGAGGAGTGGCTGCGTGGGAAGAAAAGTTTTGATCTCCTGCGCAGGGTCATAAGTCATTCGAAACTCGCTTGCACGCTGATGAAATGTACACTTTGGTTTTTGAAAAGCTGCATCTGAAATGTGCTTCAGTCACATAACTCACACAGTTTCTAATTGGCTTCCTCGGCCATAACGAGTCGAGTAGATGAGATAATTAGTTTTAGAGGATGGATTGATTTTACTTTAACCTGCTGATATTTTGTTTAAAACCTTAGCATTTAGTCAAAACGTCGCCTTAGAGGAATGGGTCCCTGCACCTTGAAGACATGTGCGTTTCATCCCGTCCGTCTCGTCAGCCTGCCTGTTGTGTAAGAGTGGCGGGGGGGGCGTGATTTACACAGCAAAGGCTTTGATGCTGCCATTGATGCCTTTTTGTCTCCTCCAACAGAGGAAGTGGATCAAGTTAACCTGACAGTCTGCCCACCCCCCTCTCCACTTGATTTGTCTTTTTCATCCACCTTTTCCCTTCCTTCTCCTGCTGCCTGATTTGATTTATTGCCGCCCTGTCCCCCCCCCCCCTCACTCTTCGGGCTCTCACCTCTCTCGTTTTTCTTCTTCAATCGTTTCTCTTCTGATTTGTTCGTCAGTTACAATTCAATCAAAACCTCTTGAAACCACTTCCTGTGACCACTCCTATACAAAATTAACCCCAATCAGCAACTCTTATTGGAACTCATCGTACTCTTCACTGGGCTGCAAAGAAAAAGAAGGCCGACTGTGTGATTATTTATAAATGACTATGTAATCTAAAGAAACATGTTAATAATTGTGTGTTTAAATGTTTTTCAATTACCTGTTTTTCAACGTCAGGTTTGATTTAATATCTTCAGGCCCCAATTTAGGGGCAACATCTTTATGAGGACCTGTAGGACGGGAACACCAAACTGAAATAAGATGGTCCGGTTTACCGAGAATGTCTGTGATTTGCGTAACTAGCGGATACGTTTAATGCCTCTTTGTGTTTTAACATGTGAAGCAGTGTTTGGTTGAGTTAAAGCCTGATACTCACATTTTCTCTTTGAATAACAGTTTGTAACAGAAGTTAAATAAGCCCTGGAATAAGTTGGCCAGGGAATGATCTTCCCATTGAATCCTTAGTTTTAGAACCAGTAAAATGTTTGTGCTCTCCAGCTGCAGTGATTTAACTGTGAGATAAAACTAGGCTTCAGTAAAATGATATTCATTGCTTTTGAAACAATTCTCAGAAATTACATTTGCAGCCACTAAATTTACAGTAATTCAAAAAACGACAGCTTTATCTCGGGGATCATAACGAATTCTTTCAACTTTTATTTATACATCTGTATTGAATTTGTCCATAAGCTCCTTGAGAGCTGCTTAAAAACAACAGCCCTGACGGCCGGGCCGATACAGGGTCAGAGGTCAGAGGTCACGTGTGTGAGAAGTAACAAACCAGGTGAAAAGTTCAGTTCGCAGGTGGACAGATGACTTCGGGTTGCTTATCTTGACAGAACATGCTGAGGCTGTGTATGTGTGTCCCTTGAGTTGATAAACAACTGTTCTTTAGTGCTGCACTAAAATGCTCTCTTGTTCTTGTTCCCCCCCTCGTCATAAATGGAAATTCCCTCTCAGGGTAAGTTTATGCAGACCTTGCAGTACGGGGGTCACAGCTTCGGGCTGAGCAGAGACGCCATTGAGGATGTGGCCAGAGAGGGACTGGCCTGCTGTGTGCATGTGGAGCTGGAGGTAACTATAAAAAAAATAAACACAAATACAACCAAACATATGACTTGATAAAATAAAATTGTATTTATTTACTCATCTTACGAATACACATCTTTTTTGCATTGTTTGTTCTGTAAAATCTAAGTTTTCACATTAGTGCATATCAGCAAAACTAAACGCTGACAACAACATGTAAAAAGTTTCAATATCGACTGATTTGTCAGTTGGTAAATAAAACGAGTCGGGCTCTTGTGTAAACTTACAAAAATCTTTAGTAAATCTAATCTGTGCTCTTCAACCACTCACCCCCAAAATCTCCTTAACTCCCAAAGAAGTAGCTGAGGAGTCATACAGTTCCAATTTAAAAGTATATTAAAAAACATTTTGTCACAGAGATGTAAACTGCTCGTCCATCCCTGCAGGGTGTGTTCAGTCTGAAGAACAGCTCCTTCGAGCCTCGGTACATCCTCCTCATCCCCACCCAAGAGGAGAAGTACAGGGGCCACCTCAGGGGCCGTGGTCCCTACACCCCGGAGCAGATTGACATGGCCGCGTCCCGTCTGGAGCTCTACACGAACACCAACAGGCAGCGGCCGGGCTTCTTCGATGAAGTTATCCCCTGTGGTACGGCGAGGCAGCACTTTGTCATTTGAATTATTTCTCATTATGCCATTAGCTGTATTCATTCATCTACAATTCAGTGCTTACTTACAGTAATTTAATATTCTCCTGTGGCTAATTTGATCCATTCTACTAATTAGTCAATTAATGTTTAATCGCAGTGTAAAGTGTTATGAATATTTATGAAATCATTTTCCACAAACATCAGTGTTTAAGCTAAGAAAACAGTTAATTGGTTCCCAAATGAGATGTTATGATCTTTCTACTTATTCAACCTTTGTTTATCGTGTTAGTAAGAAGGACATTTAAATGTCGTACTCTGATCACTCTGCTCACAGGAAGTTCGTCATTGGAACTGTCGCAAAAAAAGCCCCAAATAACCCCCCCACTCCCTTCCCCTGGCTTGATATAGCCTCGGATAAATTAAACACACTCCTCTAAAATCCATACACTACACTTTCAATCCAATTACCGCATGCATTAAGGGCACGTGGCCGCGGACTAGCTGTGTTTATCATTCCCTCATGAAAGCACTCAGACATGTTAGCTGTTTTCTTAATGAGACGAACATACAGGGAGCGTGGGACACTCATCACTTTTATGCACTGCTAGCCAGCACCTCATTACACTAAGGTCATCCTCCCCATATCTTTGAGTCATTGCTGTTTGATGAGAGATGTATTGGCTCTATTCACAACCAGCTTTTCTTTTCTGTGTGTGTGTGTGTGTGTGTGTGTGTGTGTGTGTGTGTGTGTGTGTGTGTGTGTGTGTGTGTGTGTGTGTGTGTGTGTGTGTGTGTGTGTGTGTGTGTGTGTGTGTGTGTGTGTGTGTGTGTGTGTGTGTGTGTGTGTGTGTGAGCAGATGACTGGGAAGAAACGTACCCGGCACTGAGGCTGGCAGTGAAAGAATACCTGTTGCTAGAGGAGCAGGAAGGAGAACCCGACAGCACAGCGCCCCCTGGCAACATCCCCACAGGTGTGTGTTTGTTTGTTCAAAGCATTAAAGCGTCAGGGTCATTGCCACAGACTGTATGAAAGCCAAAGAGTCTCAATATGCCCCCTGGTGGCTGGCTGCAGTATAAATCATAAGTCCCTCCTCCTCCATGTTAGCAGATGGGACATAAACCAAACTAAAAAGTCAATTGAAAGGTCAATTATGTTGTAGTTCTTTTCACAAGGCTGTAAATCCAAATGTCCATCTTTATATACAGTCTATGATCAGCTCATTAAAACTGTTATACAATTTATTCTCTGGTTCTGGAGAAGCTATAGAAAGTCAGATGGATTCACTAAGTATCTCAGCTTGGACTCAAACCTTTTTATTAGAAAGTCAGAGTTTAGAACTGTTGAACAAATTCAAATCTGTCCGTCAGTGTGCCACTTTAAGTTATTATCACTATGAATTAGATTTGCTTTACGTTGTGCATTATATGTTTCTAGAAGCACTGTCTGCCCATATGTATTCTGTCACCATCATATACAGTATTACCCAGTACTAATAAACACTATCTGTCTCGTTTGGCCTCAGGTCATGAGCCAGATGAAAAGCCGGCGTCCCCTCCGCTGGGGTCAGGATCAGGGACGCTCACGTCACTCCTTGCCTCGGCTCTTGACCCCTCAGATCCCTCTTACAGAAACCATATTGCCAAGATCCAGGCCGAGCTCACCCCTCAGAAGAGCGCCGCGGTGAGTCACAAGATGTGTGATGAAAGATGTATCAGCTGTGAAGCCTTTACGTGAATATTAATATTAATATTAAAACATCAGCTTCAACCCTCTGACAGGATGCTTGCTTTTCCTTTCCTACGTGCATCCACTTTCACCCCTGTCCCCTTTTATCAACGTCCACACCTACCATTCCTCTTCTGTCTCCCCTTCATCTCACCTTTGTGCTGCTTCTTCTCCTCACCTCCTCCGTCTGTCTGTCTCTTCCTCTCTGCAGGAGCTAGCGTCCATCAGAAGGCGTGAGCAGCTGGTTAGGGAAGCTATAGTGGGGAAGAGTCCAGGGGTCTACAGCCAGCTCTTCAAAAGGTCCATCATCAGGAGCACACACTCCAGCGCCTAATTTCAAGTGGCCACTCTCCTTTGGGCCAGATTTGTTGTAATCGCAGCACTTGTCCTAACTGCGTTTTGATGGCTTGTGGCTAGTGTTTGACCTTGAAGGTGAAGTGGCAGGTGTCCAAACTGTTTGCAGTAACGGACTCGTACTCGTGCTTTCCTAAAATGCACCTGTACCTGTCACCTTTTTCTAACTAAACCAAATATGAATGAACGGTTGCATGTTTTATTGTAGTGGATTGTGTTAATGTGTGTGAAAATGCTTTATCCT
Source organism: Hippoglossus hippoglossus (assembly GCF_009819705.1). Classification (NCBI taxonomy): domain Eukaryota; kingdom Metazoa; phylum Chordata; class Actinopteri; order Pleuronectiformes; family Pleuronectidae; genus Hippoglossus; species Hippoglossus hippoglossus. The sequence continues at coordinate 11,906,425 of NC_047173.1, forward strand.
GTGATTTATACTGGTGAAGAGGGTTTATTGTGTTATTTTGTCCGTCTCAGCTCTCCTCAAACGGCACCGTCACCACAGCAGAGTCATGATCCTGGAGCGCATTTCAGTGAGGACCACAGGTACAGAGACACACACACACACACACACACACACACACACACACACACACCAGGTACCTGTTTTAATGTTGCGGTTGATCAGTGAACACTAACAGGTGCTCGTGCATACATAGAGTTAAAGACCAGATGTTTCTGTATCTGATCTTGAATGGGTCTGTGTACATATGTTGTGCACGTATAGTACACATGTATGTGTAACAGATACTGAGCTGTATGAGCCTTTGCTCTGCACAACTCATAAGAACGGCTCTTTGATTCCTCCTGAGCGGAGACAATCCAGAAGTCTTGTGTTTCCATAACAATCTCAAGCTGAAGATTTGTCAGCAGGAAACTGCTTCTGTCGCACTATTTTTTTCCTCCTTAGTTCTTTTATAGAGTGCATTTTACAGGTATGAGCCATGTGGGGACAAATGTGAGCAGACACCCCACACACGTGCACAGACACACAAACACACCCGCTCCTGAATTCACATTTTAAAGCTTTGGCTGCTTTTTGAAGAAGCTTTTTTCCGCTCAATGAACAGACTCGCTGCAGAAATATGGATTCTATCAGTCTTGCACTGATGTGTGTGTGTGTGTGTGTGTGTGTGTGTGTGTGTGTGTGTGTTGTGTGTTGTGTATTTTGCACGCAACAGCACACACAGCTCTCTCCCTAACCCGCACAACATTTTGTCATTACTTCTCCTCTAAAAAGAGATGCTACAGATGCAGAGATACAGTAAAGCGTTGAGTGGAAATTGATTTGTTCCCTGTGGTATCGTGCGCTGAGGAGGCAAGCTTCACAAAAACCCTGCTCAAAAAACCTTCTGTCAGCGCAGTGTGAGTGAAACATGCCCCCAGTGTTTGCACTCTGCATTACTCAGCCCTTCAGTATTTCTATAGAGGATACCAGACATCTATCTACCTGTCGTCACTGCTCTCTGCAGGGATGTGTCTTAACTTGTGTGTTTCTATCTCACACTTTGGCGCAGAAGATCCTGTCTCTCTGATTGGAGTCGTGTCGGTGTGCATGTGTGTTTGTGTGAGAATTGCCTAGAAGAGGGAAATAACAGACAAAAACTTCTCCCTGTTTGTTTATTGAGTGCCTGTAGTTATTCCCATATTATTATTATACCATCATTGATACTGTGAGTGTCCCCAGCTTTGATATGCGCCATCATGAGAAACACTGATCTCTCTACCTCCTCACTCTCTAGTGTTTTTTCCTTTTTGTAAAACTCGTACACTTCTCACTGCGTGAACATCTTCCCTCCTTTACCCCCCCCACACACCTTCTGTCTGTGGTGTATCCCCCCCCCCACCCCCGTCCATCTGCAAGCAGCCCGGACGAGTCTCAGGCCAGTTCATCTCTGTCTGTGCCCAGTTCAGCTGGGGCCCTGATTGGCTCGGTGGCACCGCTCAATACCTCTGTCCCTGGACACGCCTCAGAAACACTCAAAGGTTATTACATCAGCTCGTTTCTTTATTAGCTGTTTGCCATTCATGTATTGATATATTTTAACACTTTTTTTTAACGTTTTCATGTATCATTTAATATTTTTTCAGTTTAAAAACTCTCTGTAAATCCCCCAAGTGATACTTTTCTTTACAAGATGATAAAGATGACTGTATTATGTCAGAACATTTCTTGGTGTATCTCCATATCTTAAATAAAACTCATCCATTTCAGACCCCGCCCCTGACGCTCCCCATCCAGACACAGATCAACCGGCTGAGGACGTGTCCCCTTCCTCTGATCGACGTCCTGGATCCAACGTCAAGCCCATCCTACCCCCCATCCCCACTGGGCGCAAGACCCCCGCAGCACCCAGCCCGCCCCCCTCTCCCAGAGCAGTCAGAGAGAGACGACATGCAAAGACGGAGCAGTAGCTTTTAAAAGTAGTTTAAGAACATCTCATATCTAAGAAAGTCATAAATCAAAAGTAACTGCTGATTGTGAGACAACAGTTTTAACCTTGGAAGACAATCAAACAATGTTGATCAGTTCATATCGATAAATATATAGGTACATAGGTTGAAATGTTAGCTCGATATGCTCAATTAAAAGAACATCACTAACAGACCATAAAAACCACGGATCTGCTGTTATCTCAGCTCGAGGTGCGATACACTCTCAGCACTTACACTGTCAGCACTTGCCTCTTCCTGTTCCCTGCTCCTCATGTCACAACACGTCTGGATCTTTTTACACTTGCTTTCTAGCGTATACTTGATAAGAGATGGTGTTAATGACCATATATAAGGGGACTATATAGTGTAATTATAGGCAAAGTTGTGCGTTTTCCTCATCGGCCTGAAGCTACACGGTGTCGACACACGTTACGATTCAGCCTCACGCAGATTGACACACACGTCTTTCATTTGAGATAAATACAGTGTAGCAGAAAAACAACTCCATTGTCTTTCTATATTAACACCTCAGATTTATGACCAGGGGAGGGACGCATTCATCTTGGAAAAGTTCACGTCGACCAAGTATGTCATGTTTTATGAATGTGGCATTACTTTCCCTGACAGTGAAGTGGCATTACGCTTCCTGCTGCTCAGTAATCTCATCAAATAGGATTTGCTATTGACATCTAGATACTGATCTCTTATGTGTAGCGTAGAGCTCTTGTCATCGCATGATAAATACATCATTAATCTTTATCTCCTGTGTTGGGATTATTTATTCAACTGGAAAAAGCGTTCATATGGAAGTTGTTGACAGGTATTAAACAGCGGGCCAAAACAAAAATGTCTGAGTGTGTTTTTTTGTGTGTGTGTGTGTGTGTGTGCTGCACATAGCCACGCACACTTGTGTATCCGCTTGTTTGTGAATTTGGCAAAGCATTGTTTATTTGTGTCTCATAGTAAATGTCATCTGTCACAGATGTATGCATTGCTTATTAAAACGGGGCCTCAGTCTGTTTGTAGTTGTGTGTATTGTGTGTGTGTGTGTGTGTGCAGACATACTGTATGCATGTGCCGTTTCCTGGACTGTACGTGTGTGCAGCACTGCTACACACACACACACACACACACACACACACCTGGCCATCCATCACTGTCTCGTCTCTGAGGCAGCAGATGTTGCAACCCCTGTCATAATTCTTTGGCTGTTTGAAGCCAGACAGTGACTTTCAGGCCCCTGGGGTCTAACCTACTTACTCTGCAGTCTTCACACATTACCACAGCCTATCATGGACTGATGTGTTGTCTCTGTGTGAAGGAACGTTACACTGACTTTAGCTCCGTGAGCAATGATATGTGAAGGTCTTTATGCCCATTTAAAGGGAGATACAGAAGTATAATGTTGAGGTTAGCGCATGAGTGACTGGAAACCTTGCTTTAAAAGATAGATGACGTCCATCTTCTTCTAACGTGCAGGGTTACATGGGATGACTACAGCTTTTACTGCAGTGTATTATTTCACACATTTATATATTTACTGCATAAAACAGTATAAACATCATTATAAATGAAGGATTTGACTTATGTAATGATATAATGTGTCCGCTCGTCTCTTCACTTCATCAGCTGCTGGAAAATAAACATGTTGCACACTTTCCTCCAGACATAACTCCCCGAGACAGCAACACTTTTCACCGCAGGATAAAAAAAAGGAGAGCACATTTTCCTTGGAGGAACAAAGACTTGAGATTTATGTCTGCAGGACAACGTTTCAGATATGTTATCAATTTCCCACAAAGCTCAAACCCCCCCGATTTTAGGAATGAACTTTTTATGTTATATCTAAGACTTGAACAGTGGAAGGAACGATAATTAATCTGTATTTTTATTCGGCTGATGTTGTAATAAATAACCGAGATGGTTTGAAATAAGAGGAATCAGAAGCAGTGCTGCATCAGTTTGACTGATTGAACCCTCAGTTCTAAAACAGCACTGTGCTCTTTAATAGTTATTTTCCTGTGTAAATCAGGTTGACGGAAAGATTAATCAAAACTTCAATTTAAACTTTGCTAAACTATGCTGTGCCGTACTATACTAAATATGTTTGCTATACCATATATTACCCTTCAGTACTACTGACTGCAATATACTATACATTATTATACTGTTTTTTTACTTAACTTGAATGTCTAAATTCTGAATATGAATTCTGTTGACCATACAATACCCTCAGAAATTCTCCCAATGGAAACCAGTAGTGTAGATGAAGAGGAATGTTACTGGTTCACATTGTGAGGGGATGGTCTTTAGACAGCTGATGTGCTCAGTTAGTGGTCTTGTGTTGTCGGAGTTATTTCCACTCTCTATTTCACGGAGCCAGCACCAGATAATACTCTGGCTGAAGCTGCTGTTATTCTCTCATAGTTCAGAAAATGATCTGGGAAGTGGAAGTGAATCGCACTGAACTCCCTTTTTAAATACAGACCTGTTGTGGGAGGTCAATCACACTCGGAGCTTCACCTCCATCCATCGCGGCCGAGGTCCTCCTCTCCTGCTCCTTTCACTCTCGTACCATTTCCTCGGGCCTCGGACCAGGTGCACGCCACCATCATCGAGCCTAATGAGCTGCCACCGCCTTTCAAACAGCCTTCTATTACCCCCCCCCGTCTTCACAGTGACAGTGATTTGTCGGCAGACACACGGCAGCAGTTACAGCCACTTTCACCCGCTGTGGGTTTTCTTATAAAAGGTCTCGTGAAAACCATGGGAGGAGAGAGGGAGGGTTCCAAGGCTGAGAAAGGACTCAGGAAAGTAGTCTGTGAAAGAACAACGACGTGTTCCAGGCCCAGTGGAAACCGGCCTCACACATGTGGAGGGGCCCGGTGTGACGGAGGAGCGGGGACACACCCACTCAGCTCATGCATGTCTCTCTTCCTGCAGAGATGATTTATGCTCTTCAATTAAAATACCTGCAATTTTTCTTCTGTTTGAAGAAACCACAGGTGCTTTGATGAATGGACAGGGAATCGATAGCACTTGACACCGAGCTGGTATCATTTGTAAACCTTGCACGAGTAACTCTTTTCGTATGGATCTCCTCTGACAGCTCCTTGAAAAGGGAGAGTGACCGGGTGCCGGACTGGACCCACGTGTTTCACATTTGTGCTGAGCTTGTTGTTTTGATTGCTGCTGGAGGCACTGGGCTGTGTGTTTCAGCAGAATGGAAGAGTGACCGCTGACCACTGACATGTGTGGACTCTCCATCTCACTCTTAATCAACTTTATCCCTCGGCTTCATTCTTTACAGTAGTGACATTTAATACTCACTGGATGTACAGCTTCAAAGTACTTGTACTCTTGTATTATACAAAAGTCCCAAAATGAAATCATATAGTGTTGTAATGCATGAAACAACTGCAACCAGTAAATGAGAGGGATGAAAACTCCACCCATATTTATGATTTAGTTCTGCAAGAGTAAATCAATAAGGTTATTTACAGTATGTCCCCAATTTCTCAGCAGCCAACAGAAACAACTTTACTTAGTCCTTGACTTGAAGTGCTTATCTCGCTCGCCAAATATTTCCCCTCCGACATGTCGTCACCCGCCGCAGACGCACAAATGACACTTCACCTCAAGGGTAAGAGCCCCAGACTGGAGGCTGTTGCCAAACGGCGAAGACTCAACGGGAACAGTCTGGATTTATCACTGCAACCTTTGTGCTACTTGTGCAGCGGATGTTGGAATAGGTCAGGCCGCTGATGAAGTGAAACCTTAAACAACACACACACACACACACGCACACACCTCTGCATTAACTCTGCCGCATGATGTGGTGGCACACTCGGTAACCATGGCAACGGCACTCTGCATTGCACCTTCCTGTGCGTGTGCGTGCGCGCGCTCGTGTGTGTGTGTGTGTGTGTGTATAGTATGTGTGTGCGACTCCTTATTGTGTTCCCCCGCGGACAGATTAATTCCCTGCCAGATTCATTCCCTGTCAACTCGCTGAAACAAAAAAAGTTTCTGTTTTAATTAGTTCGCTGCAGTGTCTCGCTTCATCCATCTATCTGGATAGTGTCTCTCTCTCTCACACTTTAGCTGTCTCTCTCCCCCTCCTCCTTCACTCTCCCCCTCGCTCTCCAGTGTAATTAAAAACAGTCAGTGCGGGTAATAGAAGCGTAATAGTGTGTAATTGCAATAATCAATACAGAGTGCATGGTAAGGAAGTCACCATTCGTCAACGTATAGAAGTGTACACAGAAGTGGGAGGAAGTCGCTTTCATTCATCCACATGCGCTTTCTGCTGTAATTAGTCATATTGTGTTTCAGTAGAAAACACAAACAAACACTTGCAATAAACTGTGTGTTTAAGTAGCAGGTAGTAAATGATGTTGTGTAAATAAAGTCATCATATCATACATTAGCTTCAAATACATGTTTTATTCACTCTCTTAGATGTTGAGTTACATGATAAGATTGATTTCCACAAACTGAAATACCCATTTAACTTAAATTAGTGAAAGCTGGCTGAGTTAAATCTGATTAAACAATCAGGACGTATCGAGTTCATTAGTGAGCTCCTGTGGTGCTGGTGGGCAGATGATGTCACCGAGCCCGGTTCACTCTTACTGCAGCTTTTTTATGAAGTGCAGTGTTTTAAACCGACTCTTTATTTCTTAGATGTGCTGTTTTCTCTCTCGCTCTCTTTTTGTTTGTTGCTCTCGGGCTGTTTATCCGATTTAAATGTTGCTTTGTCAACGTCTGACGTCGTCGGGCGGAGACTTTCTCCTGGGTGCAATTACCAGCTAACTGTCAACCATTGTTTTTGCATGAGAGTTTATTCACCCACACTCCATGAGTTTGCTTTATTCTCACTTTTCACATTATAATATTTTCTTTGTTTTATTATTTGCAATCAATATAAATATGTTATTATATATCTTGATATCTTGAAAAGTAACAGTTGCTATATTCATCTTACTTTATTCTGAGCAGTGTTATGAGCAGTGTTACCTCTTTTGTTTCCCCGAGTCATCATTTCATTCCTCCATCCCAAAAGGGAGGAGATGCATTTTTATACATTTGAAGATATTCTTCAAAGCAAATCAAAATGAAAATAAACCAACTCTAAGGGAACTTCTGATTCTTCTCCACCTCCTGCACGATGTCACTTAAAAGCAAACTTCTGATTCTCACGATTGCGTAACATGATCTGTTCTTCCTGAAACTTCCCACTGCTCCAGCTGGTTTGCAAACATTGGGGGTGACAGGCCAGCACAGCAGCCATGCCCCCAAAAGGAATGAAGGACCAAACGGGACAGCAGATGAAAAGAGACACACACACACGTCTTTCTCCCTCTTCTGCCTCATCCCCTCCGGCTGTGGATCAGGTGGAGGTGGAACGTGTCCAGACAAACACCCTCACTGGAGCAATACTGCCCCCTCCAGGGTGGGCTGACCTGGCCTGGGAGCCAGGGAATGCCCCCCCGAGGCGAGCAGCGATCCAGCTGTGCTGAGCCGAGGGAGCAAAAGGAGAAGGTGTGAGATTTTACAGTCTATACGTGTGTGTGTGTGTGTGTGAGAGAGATAGAGAGTGAACGAGTAAACTTATTTGACCTGTCGTCTTGTCTCTAAAGGTGTCGACCCGTTCTGACCTTTGCTCCGACCTCGGCCCTCCACACGGTGACCACAGCACTTCTCCCAAACCTCTTTTCTCCTCTCCCTCCATCCTCCATCACTCTCCTCCATGTGTTTTCTCTCCTTCTGCAGATGTTATTCCCCCTCAGTCTGCCTCTTCACCTCCTCCTCGTGTTGTCATTTTTCTTCGCTCCCACTCTTTCCTCTCCTGTGAGAAGTGCTGAACCACACCGACTGGACCCGGCCATAAATGAAGCATGTGTTTGCAATAACAATCTTTCATGCTCCCCCTTCTCTCTCAGTTGAGGAGCTTTGTATTTCACCCTGTCGGTCAGAAATCCTTTTACTCCAGCCTGTTCCATCTGTGCGTCTCTCCAGCCTGCGGAGGTGTTCTCATTACCTTGTCCTCCCTCTCTGTCACTGTATCCGCTGCTCTCTTTTTTTCTCCCAGCCTCTCATTTCCCCCCAAAAAAGTTTCCCACAGTCCACCTCCTCTGAAATCGAGTGATCCACTGAAAAGTCCCAGCGTCCTGAGGAGGCGCAGACCCCCAGCTGTCCGACAAATTACCGCCCTCCTCCCCTCGACTGTGCCGTGCATATAAAATTAGACCAAAGAGGGACGTTTCAAAGGCCGTGCAAACGTCTAAAGAGACAATTACAGCAGGGGGAGGAGAAGCGGAGGTGGCCCCCCCCGCTTTAACATCCTTCCCATCGCCTCATGCTGAAGCCAGAGTTTGACGTTGCCATCTCCCGGCAGCTTCCTGTTTGATTTTCAATGAGAGAAAAAGACCACGTCGGTGGATAAGAAACTTCATTTTGTTTTTGTTATCCATAAAACCTGATTATTGTGAAAGCCAGTAAATGGCAACTCATGTCAGGTCACAGATAATTCAGGGAATTATGCCGCTATCTTTTTTTTCTACAGCCACATTTACCTCTCAACGTCTCTGTCGGCTTTCATGTTTATATGCAAAAAACATCTACTTCCCTGAATTTTTATGTGAACACTTTAATATAATGCACACGAAGCCTGCCCCCCCCAGCCATTTTCCATTCCATTGAGTACTTCCATAGAGCTCAAGTGACCTGCTCAACAGACTTGTCTCTGCTTGTGTGTGTGTGTCTGTGTGTGTGTGTGCATGTGTACGTGTGTGTCATCTCTCAGCCATGGCCAATGTGCAATATTGTACAACACAATCCTGGTGAAGGGCAAAGGCAGGATTGGATGAATGAATTGTAAACCCTCCCTCAAGAACTAAAAGATAATTCTATAGAATATAAACCCACAATGATGTGTTAACAAAAGTAGGATTAGGTTGGATCCCAGGCTGTTCTCAACACACCAAAGTCTGATGGAGCTTGTTTCTCTGTGACATCCACTGAAACGGTTAAAAACACATTAATTAGCTCTCAGTATGATCAACAAATGATTATTTTGATTTTGACGACCAATCTCAGTCCGTCTCAGCTGTCAATCGTGACGTTTTGTCCTATTATTGTAGCATCAATTAACTAACTAGAACCAATTTTACCCGAGAAATTAACATTTGCGCAAATATCAGTGTGAGAAGAACCAATTTAAATGACAGAAACAATCTTTCCAACAATCCCATCCAACATGGAGGAGGCAGAGTGAAGTGGCCCGAGATGCTTCGGCTTCACTTTCGAGGAGCCGCCATGTCGTCCATGTTTATACAGAGTCTTATGATTCAACCCCAAATAAATTGTTCTGCTGCTGTATTTAATAGTGTAGGCTACCAGAAGATTTAAGTTTGATACAGCAGAAGTTCAATTTCAAAAAGAAAAAAAAGAGATAAGAATATAATCTTGAGCTGAATATTCTGTTATCAGTGGGAACCAGTGTCTTTCATCAGTGTTTTAGACCCAGTGGTGAAGTCCCATATTATCTAATGCTCATTTCACATTATCAACAATCTTTGAGTACAAAAACAGCAGCTTTGGTAGAGACAGAGCAATTCAGGCCATTTTGTCTTCTGTCCTTGGACACTGTATGAAGTGCTGCTCACACAGGGAGCTGAGACCTGGTGGGTCATATAGGGCAGTGGACAAATGGAATGTACACGACACACGCCAGTTGGCACTTTTGAGCTCTCTTCATTCACACCAATGCTAAATTCAGATACTAACAAGTCATCAAAAATAATTTTCCGTCTTTTTCCACCAGATACTGCAGATGTAGCTTCTTTTTTAAGCAGCCTCCTCAGCCGACTGTAATTCCCGCCTGTGTTTCCCTGCCTCATCTCGGCGATAGGTCAGGTTTAATTGGCGAAGTTTAGCCAAGAATTCCTCAGCTTTTATCGTTTGACAGAAACACCTGGATTTACAAGCCAGTAGCTTAACCTCGCCTCTGTTTGTGCTCGGCAGCCAAACGTTCGGACTGCCAAGTGAGCGGAGCCTGTGTGAGTCTGCAGAGATGGAGTGAAGCACCACGCTGGGAAGGCAGGGAACAGTGGCGGATAAAATAACCGCACACTTTGAACACGCACACAAACGCACACGAGCAGTGATAATCCACTGAAGGTTCTTCTTTTGCACCCTTGAGCAAAGCGTCGTCGCGTATGCACGGTTAAAAAAAAAATTCTCCGCAGACGCCGTTTAAACAAGTTCAGTCGAACCCTGAGTGAGTGCCGGCGTTGCACAGACAGAGCGGAGATGTTTGGGAGCGGTGATAGTGGAGGTGATAGCAACATTTCACGCAGTAGTAAATTGTGTCTTTCTGAGTGACGGGCGCACACCTGAGCAGGTGGGAACATGCCCATTGATTCATTCAACAAAAAAAAAAACGCACTCTCTCTCTCGGCCTGTGTCGGGTTTGTTTGACAGACAGAATCTCTGCGTCTGTCTCTGTCATGTGGTGTCTGGAAGGTTCAAATGTTGAGTGTCGACAGCTGGTGACCTTTAACCTCCTGGGGGTGGGGGGGGGGGGGGGGGGGGGGTGTGTACAGTAAGTCATCTCTGCAGGTCAAACACAAGATCATCACTCCTGAACGACAAAGGGCTGCAGTTCGTCTTCAACGAACCAAATCTCTCAGATCTGCGTGTTGTCCATTTATCTACATAATCTGCATTGGTGTGTTAAATTATCATGTAACTTAATTAACTAAATTGCAGCTTAAAAGTCTATGGAATTCTGGATAATCTTGACATTTTGTTCCCGTAGCTAAATAACAAACAATCCTTACTTAATTCTTCAGACTGATGACTCAGAAAGGTCGTCTGTGCGATTGTTCCTGACTCCCATTCCCCCACGTGTGCGTCTCTAGTTGTCTGTTTGTGTCGAACATTGGATTTACCGTGACACCATGTCTTCTTAAAGCACAGCGAAGAAGAGAAGTGGCTTTGTTCATTATTTTCAAAAATCCTTCTGGCAGCTTCCGAGTGGTAATTGGACACACGCACTCACGACCCGTTCCCTCCCAGCCCCAGACCTCTGCTGCTGCATCTCAATTCTCTGCTCTGGTGCCGCTTGTCCCGACAAACCAGGCACTCGTGTTGCAGCTGCTGTTTTCTTCTGTTGCCATGACAGCTCATATCTCAGGCGAGGACGGGGAGTCGCATGGTTTATGAAATTAATTTAACACGAAGAAAATTGTCTGCGTGAGACGAGCGGCGAGTGAGCGTGCACCAAGGGTATAGATGTGTGTGTGTGCTTTTGTTGTTTCTGTCTTGGCTTATGCCGTCTTTTGTGCATCTCAGTGTGTGTGTGTGTGTGTGTGTGTGTGTGTGCAGGCGTGCATGTGTTCATACGTATGTTTATGCTGCTAAAAGGCTTGGCACTGAGCAGACCTTTTGTAGTTGGCAGCAGCGGGCACTCTGCCCAGCTTGTGTGGTTTTATGGACGTGACTCAGACTTACATTAGCCTGCGGCCAGAGGAACGACTGCCCATCTTCCTGGTGTGAAACCAACAAATGTGCCAACACTGGGTTGAAGTGAAACTAATGCAGGCGTCGGATCTTCCCCGACTCATATCTCATGCTGTCAGTTCATCAATTGTTGCATTAACGCCGCACAAAAGGAGGCGGGGAAGCAAATGAAATAGCAACATGGGAAAACAAGCCCCCGAGGTGGATCTCACTGGGAACAGCACGTAACCTGTTCCGGGTTTCTGGGAATTTTAATTGTGAAACATTTCAAGACGTATGTGGTCAAAGTTCGTCTCAGAGTTGCCGTCTAATTTTAGACAAAGAAGCCCCGCGACCATCTCCACATGAGGCCGAGCTAATGATATTACAGTCATATACCCACCAGTGATACAGAGCACTGTATGAAAAAGTAATAAATTCTGAGTTTCAACTCCTATAGCTTCAACTTTACATAATTAAAGTGCCATGTGAGAAATCACACAATTAACGGGGCGCCTCACAACCGGCGGCTTAAGTGGTGTTTGATTCTCATAACCTCCACGATGGAGCCAGTGGAGCGAGAGAGAGGAAAGGGGAGTTGGAGAGAAATGAAGATTTCAGAATACATTAAAATCTGTATTTCATCAAATTAGAAGTAGAGGCCCCTTGAATAGCTGCCACGAGGCATGAATGGAGAATGGCCGAAAACAGAATATTATATTCACCGGGTAATTATATTCACTTGTACCTCCATTTTATACATCGTCAGTGGCCTCTGTGCTCAACACGCTACTTAGGGAAGGGGTAAGAGACAAGAACTGCTAAAGAAAAAACATGTCTGCAAGGTTTTTTTTACTTTTTACCTTTTTTCCATTGGTATTTTGGGAAGATAAAAGTTGGCGAGAGGAGCTAAAGTCTCACTTCAGAGACGCTGTTATTATAACCACGAAGGTAATTACCTGAGATTGATATTTTTATTGGGCTGCCAGTAAAGCTGGGCAGCCGTATGGAATTCCTAATGAATGATGAACCCGATGAACACATTCTTACCTGTGTGCAGACTTTCTTAATCCTTTGCCTTCCCTATTTACTTCCACTCAGCCACAATAACTCTCACACCCTCCCCTCCAAAGCCTCTGCTAATTTACTGCAGTTTTGCAAGTTTTTCCCTGCCTCTTCTTCTTCTTTTTCTCCGCTGCCGGCGCCTCTCTCGACTGGAGGCGAGATTTATGGCGGCCCACTTGGAGTAAAAAGCGCAATTAGCCGAGGCAGGGCTAGTTAATATTCCCTATCGGAGCAGCCCCGGCAGATCCGCAACACCTTTTATACCTAATTACACCTGCTGCTCAAACACAGCTAGGCTTCGCTCACCCGTGACGTAATTGAGCTCAGGAAGCCATCAAGACTGTAAATTGGTGAATGTTAGTTAAAGTTATGTTATGTTAAGGGGAAATCACTATCGACGCCGACACCGGAGGATCCTCTCGCTGTTCAGGCCCAGTTTTACAGCATCGGGAGGGAATCGTGATGTGGTCCTGAACTGATGCCGCCTCCTGAGCTTCCCTGAACACGTTGAGGTCAGTTGCAGGGCGGCGTGTTGCTCAGACGGCCCCGAGGCCAAACCAGCATCATCCTCCTCCTCCGTACGTCAGAATACATCTCTCACACCGATGCCGTTCCCTATAGAAGGGCTTCGTTTTGCATCAAGACTGGAAGAAGATGTCTGACGTTCATTTACACTCTTGCCACAAGCTTGTGCCTTTGACATGTTCTGCTATCGACTTGTCAACATACTTCACGTTCACATCAAATCACAGTAATCAGTGTGTACTCAATAAAAAAGAGCATTTTGTCCACACGTTGTAAACACAGATATATCTTTTAAATCTTTCAAGAGGGCAAATAATATGCTGAAGTGGCACGATCGATGCTGCTAGCGCACTGTTCTTGCAGAGTCTCCCTATGTAGTGATCCTGTGCTTTATTGTATCTGTCGGATATTAATTTTTAATGTTGTATTCATGATGTTTTGTGTGTGTTTGTTAGCACCTGGCTGCAACACAATTTATGGGATAATAAATATCACTTCACCTTCAGCTTTTGGCTGTAGTGCCGCTCCCTGGAAGTTAAAATAACACGCCCATAGAACTCAAAGCTGGGTGGCAGGGCTGAATACGTCTATCTACCACATATACATCATTAGCTTGTTAATTTGAAGCTATAATAAATTCCTATATGTGAGGCAGTAACGAATGGTAGATACTGTCGTGTAATTGTATACGTAATGTAGATTGTTCCTCCTCCCATTTCTACACATTCATCTGAACCTGCACCTCAGCCACATCCTACAGCTAGGAGTGTGTGCGTGTGTGTGTGTGTGTGTGTGTGTGCGTGTGTGCGTGTGCGTGCGTGCGTGCGTGCGTGCGTGCGTGCATGTGTGTTGAGTTATAGCATGTCAACACTGACAGCTGGCTAAACCCTATTAAACTGGTCACCACATTCCTGGGGTCCACCTTTAAAAGGTGACCCAGTGCCCCTCAATATACACAAAACACACACATTAACAAGCTCACACACACACACACTGAGACGTGCTTGTAAAACACGACTGATTTATCCTCGTTCCCGTCCTCTCTGTCTTGAGAAGGCGTTTGCTCTACAAGATATTTTGGCTGGGTTTATATTTTATGGGTTTTTAGTACACAACCCTTTAACACAAAGGTATGTGGGGGACACAAGAGCGCATGTTTCAACAAATTGACCTTGGCCGTGTTCGGACTTTATTTGATGCTACGTAATCTAACGTTGGATGAATAGAATATTGTGAAAAGGCTTCTTTTTTTTTTTAAACCAAAACATCCTTTACCACCACAAGTGAAACAAGCCGTAAAAGACGTGGGACCTCGAATATAATGTGCACCAACATGCACAGTTCACTTGTTGGCTGACTGCTGTTGTCAAGTTTGCGTTGGTTTCTGTTGTGTTCTCGCATTCCTTCAACTCAAGGGGAAGATTCAGCTAATCACGGCTAATTTAGCTCCCAAGTATTTTGACATCATTCTCCCTCGCTGCTTCTTCTGTTACCCCCCCGAGGTGGAAGCTTGTCCGTCACACACGCACTCACATGCACTGTAGCACTGTAGTAATGCATTCCTTGCAGGGTCAAAGCTCACCAATAAACCCCACCTCCCCTTCTCTCTGCCTCTCTCTCTTCTTCTCTGTCTCGCTCTCCCTCTCAGAGCCAACAGGTTGCAGCAGCTTCATACCCCCCCCCCCCTCTCCCTAAACTTTTCTGCGCTTCAGCAGAGCCCAGGAAAAAAACTGTCAGTCAACCACACTTCCACGCTCTCAAACACACCTACCTCCTCCGTTCCTCCGATACAGACGACTGGATACAGTATCTCGTGCACCTCTCCAAGGAAGTTTGATTTATTCATTTACGTCTCTGCCTCTCTCGGATAAAACTTTTACTTTTTTTTTTTTGGTTGTTGTTGTTGTAATATTTAGGGATATATATTTTTTTTCATCTCTCAGCCCTCGAGAGGTCGTCTGGATTTGGAAGATAATGATGATTCACTCGTCTGCGGTGGTAAGTGAGAACGTGAGGGCCCATTTAGGGCCGTAGTCAAAACCCATTACTTTAACTGCACTTTAATATGGTGCTTTACCGAAGAGTTTAGGGTTCTTAACTGTCCAGATACCCTTGTTACAGCCAAAGTATCTGGACAAACGCCAACACTCTTTATACTGCAGCTCCTTAAAGTGCAATTTCTCCTTAGGCAGCATTACTTCTGTGATATTAGCGCTTTTGTTGTCCGCTTCTTTTCTCGTCTCAATTGCTTCCAAGTGTTGAGTTGCAGTAATTGCTACAAAGGAACCGTTTCACGAAGTTTGAGAGCAAGTTGACACGATAAACTCTGTTCATGCAGTGCACACGTCCCGAGTCGGGAGTCGATGCAAAGATTTCACTCCTCCAAATTCAACCGGAGCATAAAAACACAATGACGTGCAGTTTTACAGTCATGTGAGAGCATCGTCCTGAGGTGAAACTATGTAGGAGGAATTGTATTATTCCCCCCCCCCGTGCATGGACTTGTCTGAGTTGGTTGACTGCAAATGTGATATCTAGGCAGTATGTGCTGCAGATTATGAGCTGTGTATGAGTGCATAGGATTTTATTTGAGTCTGTTTTAGCTGTAGATGTTCATGTGTGTCAATAAACTATTATGTATTCTGGAAAGTGTGTGTGCTTGTGTGTGTGTGTGTGTGTGTGTGTGTGTGTGTGTGTGTGTGTGTGTGTGTGTGTGTGTGTGTGTGTGTGTGTGTGTGTGTGTGTGTGTGTGTGTGTGAGCGAGCGCCTTTTCACTGTTTCCCACCTAAAGGGATAATCCCGCCTGTGAAGTGGTGAGGTGGAAAATATCCTTATGTAGAAATAGCTGACGTCCCGTTAGACTTGCAGGGAAAGCGATGTGTGAACGAGTGTGTGTGTGTGTGTGTGTGTGTGTGTGTGTGTGTGTGTGTGTGTGTGTGTGTGTGTGTGTGTGTGTGTGTGTGTGAGAAGACGAGATAGGGACCAGAGCGGGAGCATAAGGGCCGGGGCCAGTAAACTTCATTTTGTTACAGTATTTAATCCTCTTGGCGGCAGTGATAAACTAAAGGCCTCAGACACAATAAACCTGGTTCCTCCCTGGCAAGGCCTGGACACACAGAGCTTATGATCCCAGCAGGGTGTGAGTGATGGCTGCTGTCCTGTACAAGTGTTTTCTGATGATGTGGGGTGTTTACAAGCATATTGTCTTAGTTCCTGACTTGGACTCGTGTGATATTATTGGATGGCAAAGTCTTTCTGTCCAATGGTGGGCCCACTAAAGATTTCATTGATTGCCATAAAACTCTTAAATTCATGGTTAAACTGTGTTAACTCTGGTGACCCCTTGACCTTTGGTCCAGTGCCGTCGTCATCAGGTTAGAGAATTTGATTTTTGCACCAAATACCTGCAAAACCAATTCCCATGATCCTCAGTTGGTCTTTGATTGTAGCGCCAATCAATAACTTTTATCATGCATGTTAGTATTGTTGCTGTTTACTTTCAGGTGGGTCTTGCTTTTTAAATCTTTTCAAACTGCAGAAACACATTTGAGCTGCACTAAAACTTCAGGAAGCTTCTCTCCCGTTTGCCCGTGATGATCACGTCGAAGCCCTTGTAAAAACCCTCGGGTTCTGCATACCTGCTGCTTCGCTGAACACCCGTGCAAACCTCTTTGAAAGTCCCGCTGTCGCTTGGATACAAGATATTAACTGTATGCATCTACGCCGGCTGTCAGTCTCGATAAGGCACATTTGAGTCGGCCCTCTCTCTCCGCGCTACAGTAATAAGACGATACGTGCAGAGACACATCTTAGATCTGCGTTGGTATGGGGGGGGGGGGGGGGCGAGAAGGGTTCAAACCCTGCAGAGGCTCCGTCAGACCAGTTAGACAAATCCCACCCAGGAATAATCTGGAATTCAAACGGATTACCATTTATCTGTTTTTTTTAGTTGGTTATTTTAATAGTTGAAATGTGATCTCATCGGGAAACACTGGAGATTAGGTATCGGTGCACAGCTTGATTAGAGCAACGTGAATCATTAAAGCCGAAAAGAAACCTGCCATGTTTTCATCTCATGAAACGCAGTTGAGTGAAGGCAGATCTCGCTTTGATGTGTGATGCTTATGAATTTACAACAGCACATGCCCGCACCGTACACACACACACGCACTCGTAGACGTGGGGGTTAGAAAGCTAATGTAAAACATAAGAGCACGAACCATTTCCCTAGATCACAGTTAATGCGTTGAACATGTTGCTCTCCGATGGAAGTTCCTTCATTTCAAACGGGATAATCCTTCACTGCTGCATAGCTCCTTTGCCACCTGATTTAAGTGCTTGATTTACTCTGCCCAGGCATTAATTGCACTCGCTTAACTGGATGTTGTCGTAGTTTGTTCTTTTTGTTCATGCGTTCCTGTTACCTTCACCTCCGTGCTCGCTTTTTAAATGTCACCTCCCGAGCCCTCGGTGACGGATGATACGCGGCCGCGGCGTCTCAGCGGGGACTGAATTGCCTCCACTCAGTGCGTCGTGCCAAGTCAAAAGCTGTAGCTCCGGGGCTAATCTCTTTCATGCTAACCCAAAGTTTCCTCTGTCTGTCGAGGGAAGAGACAGAGGAGGATTTTTTTTGTATCCCCGAGCGTTACTGTACCTCCATTTACTCTCATGGACAGCTAATATTCTGCCTCCATCTAGATTTGCCGTGAAGAACCGCTGTGCTTTGACCGCCGAGGCTCATCCGTCTTGAAATGTCCCCCCCCCCTCCCCATCCTGATGTTGTTTCTTCCAGAGATCATCTGCGTTCACCTGTCTCCTACACGTCCACGGCTGATAGTGTTTGTCCTGAAGTATCGTTGAAGATAGAGCTAAACTAAAGCGCGTGGAAACAAAATGCTTCAAAAATAAATATGATCGCTGTCGAGCAGGAATTCAAACCCCCACATTTTGCATCACAGATAAAAGTTGGGTATTTGTGTCTGTCCTTGAAATTGTATGTTATCGATATCCCCACACGTGAGTCGGGATAAGAAGTTCATTCCCACCGTGCCTTTTCTCACTATTTTGCAATGCAAGCATGAAACACCATAACCAGAACATAGCAGAGGGCAGGTGGACACTGTCATTAGACACACTTGGGGTCCATTAGTGCAGATTTGACATGGTGGTAGATTTTCTTTTGGACCGAGTACGCACACAGGCACTGGAAGCGATTATCCGGGCTGTCTCGGTCTAAACCTCTGGAGATAATCGCAGCTGTGAGTTCCGGGGCATCGCAGTGTCGGACAGGTGCATATGGCTCACAGGTTTGAATCACTGGTCCAAACCTCTTTTGCATCTGTGGAATCCTTTAGGAGCTTCCTCGAAACCTTGTCTGGTTGAATTTACTGAACAGGTCAATGCGTTTCCTCTCTTTTCATGTGATGTTCAAGGTGGAGGGCGGCACGGTGGTGCAGCGGCTTGCCTAACAGCAACAGTTTGCCTGGGTAACTGTTAGAGATCGAGACTCATCAGGTTGATCAGTTGTTTTTATCCATATTGTGTCTGGAAGCAGCACAAAGTTTGACTTCAATATATCCAGTGTGAACTCATTTTGAAGATTTTTCGCTTATTCACACTTCTTTGAGCTTATCAGACATTTCCATACTCACAACATGAGCCTTTCTCGTGTTTAAATGTGTGCGTATGTCTAGGAAAACAAGCCTGAAGGTACATTTTCCCCCCATCGATAAAAAAGTATGAGCAATGTCAACAAAGCAGTGGCATGCGTCCAGCTCAGCCCGCAGGTTGAATCTGGAAGAGGCTCCGACAACGGCAATAGATTATTGGAGTAATTACTTTTAATGTCCGCATTGGTTTACACTTCCCAATAACAGCTTTTAATAACTGGGCTCATACTGGACAGTTTAAAAGCCCCTTTGATGCTTTTATTTCCTCTGTGTCATTGGAATCCGTTGTAAAACTGTTTACACACAACAGCGACGGGAGCCAGGACAACACAGTGCTAACCTGGATATATTGGCCCGTATTAGACCAAAACAACTATACAGTGGGTTGTAAATGCAGTGGATAGTAAACACGAGCGCGGTGGTGCAGTGGTTAACGCTGTCGCCTCACGGCAGGAAGGTTCCCGGTTCGGTTTGGCACGGGGGGGTCTTTCTGTGTGGAGTTTGCATGGTGTCTGCGTGGGTTTTCTCTGGGTTCTCTTCCACCCACAGTCCACAAGGACATGTAGTGGAGACTCTAAGTTGTGCATAGGGGTGAAAGGTTGTTTGTCTCTGTGTGTTGGCCCTGTGGTACCCTGGCAGCCCCACCTCTTGCCCGGTGTCTTGGGTTCAGCTCTAGCCCCGGGGGTGAGCGGTATAGATAATGGATATTAAACAATGCAGCTGCATGAAGAAGTTTATAGATTGTTTATATCTAAACTTTATTTAACTAGAATGCACTGAATTGCACACGATCATAAACATGCCAGCTTTTTTTCATCAAGATCTAAGAACTGTTCTCTGAGAAATCAACCGAAATTTCCCAAAACACATCCAATGTGTCAAATAAAGTGAAAACAGTCCTGGATCGGCACCAAAACTGAATGGTTTCTTCATTGGGTCATTTCTCACTCCTCCACAAAATCTCACAGAAACTGGTTTGGTAGTTTTTGCTAACAAACAAACGCAGATGAAAACATAATCTCTGAGGCGGAGGTAACAATGTGTTTCTGCAAAAACCAAATTAAAAGTAGCTGATTAAGTTTTTTTATCTTCAAGTGCCTTTAATGACTTTTTCCATCCTCTATTCATTTTTTTATACTTTCAGACAAAAGGAGAGAAGAGTTTGAATTGATGATCGACGAGTGGAATTCAGTAAGGGGATTTGTGAGGAGAAGATCCAGGAGGAGGAGGAGGAGCGGCTGATCGAAGGAGGAAGAGGAGGAGGAGAGGAAGAGTATGGGCTGCTCCTGTGTGTGGATCTTCCTACTGTCCCTGTCTCTCTCCCATCAAAGAGTCACCGCACAAACTGAAGGTAAATGACAACACAAGTTTCTCTGTCCCACACAGCGGCATCACACTTCTTCCTTTTACTTTTTCCTCTTACTCACTCCCTCGCTTACTTATTCATTTATTCAGTGAGTCACCTTTTTCTTCACTTTGTTCCGTGTTTTGCAGTCACTTCCTCCGTGTCAAGCTCCACCTTATGGTGCCATGCGTTGCTTAATTCTGAGTCTGAACCATATGTCTGATTGTCAGAAATGTGCACGGGGCGCATGAATTAGACGACTCAGATGCTCGGGCCACGGAAAGGGCAGATTCTCCATGAACACAGCCTGTGCGGGTGCTCCATCATTAAATCTCCACACCTGGATTGGTACACAGGGGGCAGACGCCCGCCCGGCTCCAGTTACCATCCAGACTGTGTCTAGTCAGGGAATTCAAACATCTGCTGGCCTCATGTACAGTACAGAGCTCGGTCTGCCGGCCTGTCAAACTCAACCCCCCCCCCCCCTAGATACAGAGCCTTAGCCTCAGGTGCTATTGGATGTCACCGAAAGGTCAAAGAGCCAATGAGAAGTTAGATCTCCTCCACCTGGAGAGCGGTTGGCAGAAAGTGATTGGTAAAGTTGTCGGGCAGAATTATGGGGAGGATAAAAATAGACCGAGGATGTTTTTGAAGCTGCGCCTCCTTTGCAGCGGTTTAATTGACAGTGTTAATTCAAATGCCAGTGGTCAATATTTAATCATGAGGACAGCTTGACACCTTAAAGCTCCATTAATCTACTGTGTATATATATATATATATATATATATATATATTTTTTAATCGATAACGTCTCAAATGAGCACTGGGAGGGATCCTCAGGGAATCATCTGAACCGTGGAGCTTTTCCAGCCACTTGTAGGTCAGTGTTTTTGCTTTATGGCACAAAATGTTCCTTTCCAGAAGCAGTAAATAGCTGTTTTTTGTTAATATGCTCTGACGAACCTGCAGTGCGCTACTGGTAAATTTAAAAGGAGCAACTGAACAAAGACAAATCCAGCAGCTGAAGAGCCAAATATTTGTAGAGAATAGTTGGCCGCAAAAGCTTTACAAGGGCAACGGGCTTGTGAGCTTCCTCTGGGATATAGAAGTAGTGAATAAAACTGCTAAATAAAAAACATAATATACTCAAGAACTTGTAAAAAAATGGTTATTATTACTATACGGTATTACTATCATGTATTTTTTTTGTTCTTTGGTTTTGCTTTAACATTTTACACGACAACACAAATTATTTTCTAGCAACTTTGAGAAGTTAACTAAGATCACAGACCCCCCCTGTCTGAATGACAAGTTGAGCCAAATCAAACATGCAACTCTCAACCCATGACTCTGTGTCCAGCAGGTGCAAATATTTCTCACATATGTCAAGAATCATTGTGTTGCTACAGCTCCCTGGAGAGGAGGGAGCCGTTTCTCAAAAATACTTTAAAGCATTAAAGTGGAAAGACAAAGCTTTACAAACCCAAGAAGTTGTCATATCATTGTCATAGAAAGAGAAATGGAAGCTGGGGTTAGTAATAACTTTAATCCATGCTGCGCTCCAATGTTTTATCAACATGTGTATGAACACAACCCCTGCTGTAAGGTCCCCAGCCTTCTATTAAACATCATGCACAACTCTACTGTGAATAATATGTTGAACACAAGGCTACAAGTTGACTCTGAATAATGGGAACCTTTCTGTTCATCAAATCAAATCTAAATAAAAAAGGCTACATGTATAAGTATGTGATTTAATGCTTCATGCCCCATGTGTCAGCCAGCTAACGGCTCCTAAAAGACTCTACTGTTCTCTCTGTGCCTTTTTTTTTTTTTTAACGATATTAGAAACTGCACGAAATTCAAATTGGAAACACGACGTTATGAGACTGATTAGCTTGTTTGTATCCACTGGCACTGACTTGCCCACATGGGGGGGGGGGGGCTATGGCACTGGAAACAGATCCTGAGGGAACGCGCATTTGTCATGTCGACCGTTTGAAACTTTGTCAATATTTGCTCTTTCTATCTTTTCATATTTCCTTGCTTCTCTGAGAGTTTGGGCTCCTCAGCAATTTACTGCAGTTTCTTCTCCTCCTCCTCCTCCTCCTCTTCCTCCTCCTCCTCCTCCTCCTCCCTTCTTCTGTGTGAATAACATCTGAACCTGATGGCCTGTTGAGTTCTCTCGGACTCTGTGATGGTTTACATCTCTTCTCTTGATCTCGTCGGGAGCTAATTGCAGCAGTGCATCATTATTTCTGATGCGTGTTTTTCTCCCGGCAGAATTTTTCTGCAGCACACGCTGAAGCCACTGAGCTACGTCTAATGCGTAAATCGATGGAGGTTTTACACAGACGTGCATACAGCCTTTGCGATATCAGCATAGATAACCTTCAAGAAAGACCATGCCTAATCCCTCAGCATGTGTTGCCTCCTTATTTTAGGCATGTGGTTCTCACCTGCCAGCCCAGACAGACAAACTTCTGGATAATTGATCTTGTTTTCTCCCTCAGTCTGCCTCCGTCTGACAGAGACAAACCTCCAGCTGCTCCGTAGCTTGAAAGCCTCCGCCATATTTCATGTGCTCTTGCAGAAACCTCTGGAGTAGAAAATGTATCCTGGTGAATGGAACAGCCCACATGTGCATGCTGGGGCGGTCGGCTGCCTACATGGGACTGGGACTGGGAAGGATGGACATTGTTGAATCCTGGGAATCGGCATCAGTGTTGAATCCATCTGCAGAAACAATCCCAAAAATTGAATTCCCAACAATATCTAGTTTCCCTCTGTGCGTGAGGGGGAACACAATGTCAGGTCGCCGGTGGGCTGGAGACACATGTCACCCCCAGTGCATCCTGGGATGACCGCCAAGGGAAGAGGGGCGAGATAATGGAGGGGAGAGAGCTTGGCTAATGAAACAGAGGACGTAGCGGAGAAGCGTATAGTTATCACTTACCAAACAATCAGCGGCGCCAATCTCTTTTATTCGCCAGTCTAATCAATGCTGTCGTCACTGTGGTTTATTGCATATGTAATGCCAGTATATTGATTTGGTGGGTGTTTGCGGACACAGCAGATTTCTGTCTGGAGTGTGTGTGTGGGAATGAGTGCAGGCCTTTGCATCAGGAGATTCCAGAGCTTAGGCATGTGTGTGTGTGTGTGTGTGTGTGTGTGTGTGTGTGTGTGTGTGTGTGTGTGTGTGTGTGTGTGTGTGTGTGTGTGTGTGTGTGTGTGTGTGTGTGTGTGTGTGTGTGTGTGTGTGTGTGTGTGGCTTCTCAACGCCATGTTAAAAAGCATCTGGATCCTCCCACATGCAGCACATCTTTATCCAAAATGTGATTGTTTGCGTGAGCGAGGAGACTGACCCTGATTTTCGGGTGCATTTACCTTATTATTCTAAGCGTTCCTCAACGCTCCACTAAAGTTTTATTGCTGGAGTGCTCAGAATATTGATAGTCTCTTTGGCTCACTTGTGTCTCATTAAACATTCATGAGGATTTGCGTGGTGCTCTGGCAGCAGAGCAGAGGCAAAGGATGGGAGGATCCTCAACAGGATGGAACAAGACTGCTATCTGGTGGTCAGCTGGGGAATAAAACACATCTTTAGGGCAACAGTTGAATCCTTAAACCTTAAAAAAAGATTTACTTTGCATTTAACTCTTTGTCAGATCCTTGCTTCTTCCTCCTTTTGTACTCACGCACTCACTGATTCATCCGTTCTTCTCCCCTCAGCATGCAGGACGGTGGTGCAGGCAGACATAGTTTTTCTGGTGGACGTCTCGTGGAGTGTGGGTCAGACCGGCTTCTCCAGAGTTAAAGGCTTCATCTCGGCTGTGATCTCCTCCTTCCGGGACAGTGTGGTGGGAGCCGAGGGGGTCCGCTTCGGCGTCACTGTCTTTGGGGATGTCCCGAGGTGACACTCAAGCACAAGCACTAACACATTGCACACAGTTTTGTGAAAATCCCTTGAACTCTGATATTCTGGGGAAACAAATAAAAGCTGAATAATCCACTCACCTAACAATGTTCGTAGTAGTTGCTCCATCACGTCCACAGTCTTCTCTGTAATCCTTCCCTCTGTAATCCTCCCTTTGCAGGATGCGGATCGCTCTGACAGACTATAGTTCCCTGGAGGAGGTGCTCAGAGCCATCAGGGACCTCCCGTACGACGGTGGATCCAGGAGGATGGGTTCTGCCCTCCAGTATCTGGTCGACCCTGTTTTCAGCCCCGCCATCAGTCGGGATCACGCCCCAAAGGTACGACACCTCACCCAGAGGGATGTGATCATGTGATGTACCCATCGAGGGTACCGGCCGATACCACAGAAGTTCCATACGCTCATTAAAAACTGAAGCGTGATCTTATTTGTGTACACGTTTCTCAAAGTGTGGATACACAAGCACCAGGCAAACCGCTGATTTGACATCACAACCCACTAAGACTGTTGCTTCCACCCGGCCGGCAACATGCATGTTCCCTACGGTTCAGTCCCACTGGGAAGGCAAATAACTATCAGCAGTCTGCATGTGTGCTCCACAGGACGCAATGGAAAAACAAACCAAACTAACTGTTCTCCTATTTCCACACAGCCGTGAATCTGATTCAACCATATAGTGACAAACTGAGATGCACCGGCAACAGACTTGTATTTGTCTTTTTCTTTGGGTTTAAATTGGCGATTCAGTGGCTGTTGATAAGTGGTGACATTAACCTGATCAGCCAGATGCTCAAGGACCTGCTCTGAATCTGAACTGCTGCTGGTCCCAATCTTGAGACTTAAACCAGACACAATAATCAGCGATTTAACTAAATGTATCATCTAATAGGTGCCTCTCGAATTAGCAAATTCCCTTTGTTTCCAACAGATCTCCATTTTCAGTTTGCTCCATCCCTCTGACAGTCTGTGGTGTGGTCTCACAGCTGGTTAGCATTCCGGTCGACTCAGCACACTCGACGTGGGAAGGCAGAGAATTGGGGATTTATCAGATATATTAAATTCTAGAGCCAGAAATCAGCAGCTGCGTTCTCACATTGATGCTTTCGAGCCTCCGCCGTCATTGACTGAGCGCTGAACTTTAAATGAACCGAGTACACTTTAAGACTGAAGATTAACATCCTGTTAACAATGGGGAAAACTTGTTCTCTACCACTTCTTACTTTGCAAATTTGAAGAAAGAAACCAGATTTTTTGACAAATGACGTCCACTGACATTAAAATCACAATATTCTAACTATTCTCCTGTATATGTCATGTTGAATGACTCCTCTTATGTAATTCCCTCTCTTCCCTGAGCACAGATTGCAGTTTTGATCACAAACGGACCTTCGGACGAACAAGTTGACGCCACAGCCACAGCTGCGGCTGACAACGGCATTTCCCTCTTTGCAGTAGGTGAGTGTGTGAATTCCTTCAACATCCCCACTGCGGCGACCCTTCAGATTTTTATCCGAGCTCTGCCGCCTCTTATCATCAGTGTTTGCAGATGGAAATTCATGTCCTGTACATTGGAATTCATTGGATTCAGTGTGGGTACTTGTGAGTATGTGTGAGATTGTTGTTTGTCTGAGCACAGTCATGCAGGATTATGCAGAATCCAGAGTCCTTACTGGATGTTTGGTGCCCATTGTGATACCAATTTCAGGGAGTAACACAAATTCTAATATCAATACATATATAAATATACCCTTGGTATACCTGGGTACACTCTGGACTGGTAACCAGTCTATCACAGGGTAGATATAACACATGATATATCTATGATAGGTAGAGCCTGACCAATATGGATTTTGGGGGGCCGCTCTTGATACTGATATATCGGCTGTTAAACACATTATAACTAATATAGTCTACGATGTTTTTATATAACTCTTATGACAAAGAAATTAAATTGTGGCTTGATATTTTACAGTTTAAACATGAACTTAAATGACTTTAAATAAAAAGAAAATGTATAGAACTTCAATCAAGGAAATTAACATATTCTTTGTGTAAAATATAAACATGAATGCAAATCTTTTTGACATTGTTTATTCTGTAAAATAAAAGTTTGCATACTGGCTCACATACATGCAGATACCAATATGCATGTGGAGACATATCAGGTTCTTGTAATGGGCCAAATACTGGTTGCTAAAATCTGCTGACCAGTATATTGTTCTGGTTTTAGTTTGCACTTAATACATGTATGTATTGTAATAACAAACATAAAAGCCCCTCCTCAATGTGTATGTAGGAATAAGTGAGTGATTAATTCAGCTTTTACTCCACCATGTGTTTCACCTCCAAGTTTACTTACACACATCTCACCCCCCCTCTCTCCTACACACATGCATAAAGCACACAAGCACACGACTCGCTCCCCCCTCTGCTGGGAGCGGTGCAATAATTACTGCTCATTAGCCGATGCTGTGCTAATCGCAGCCATTTTTCATCAGGCGATTCGGTGTCTCCCCCCCCCCCCCCCTTCCCCCCTCCCATCTGCACCTCTGACACCGAGGCGTGCTCCTTTCGTTCATCATTCCTGCAGAGAGCTGGCTCCACACGCCTCTCGTGTACTAGTGGGAAGCCAATGGGCCTGTGTAGCACGAATAAGGCTGGATATGGCAATGTGGGACTGACATGCATGTTCTGTACACACAGGAAAAAAGCATGCACATTTATATTATCTGTGTGAGGCCAAATTACAACAGTCATCTACTTATATTTGAATTTTATCTTTCTTCCTTTAAGTATGTTTTGGAGCCCAGAAAGGGTCTTTATCTCACACACACACACACACACACACACACACACACACACACACACACACACACACACACACACACACACACACACACACACACACACACATAACACACAACTTGAGATAGGATTAAGCCTGAGAGTTTATAACATGCATCTTCATCATGGGAGTCTGCAGCTTTTTTATAGTTTGGAATAAACCACTAAAAATGCAACAGCTCCCCCTTGTGATGTCTGTGTGAAGGTATGTGGAGAAAACACAAACAGAGAGGAAGTCAAACATTGGAATGATTTGTTTTCAAATGGTTTCATCCTCCCGTCCTGTCGCATTATTCTCAATATTACTGGTTTTAAATGTTTTTTTAAATATCATGGGACTGAGCATTTGAAGGCAAACTGCTGCTGTATCACACTCCTGGTTTCTCCTGTTTCCAGGTGTGTGGGGAGCGGATGAATCGGAGCTGAGGAGGATTGTAGCCCAGCCCCACGAGGAGCACCTCCTGCTGGCTGCTGACTACTCCCTGCTGGAGCCGGTCCTTCCCAAACTGTCCCGCAGAGTGTGCGTCACAGCTTCCGAACCACCGCGTCCTGTGAAAACTTCCCAACCTGGTGAGTTCCATTAAAAGAAAACGAGATTTTAGTCTTAAGTTGTGTAGCTGCCTTCAAATTGCATTGGCCCCTTGGTCTGGTTTCCAGGCAGAGCCCTCGTGCTGACAGCTGATGCGTTTTTATATAGATGAATTGCATCTTATAAACCATGTAACATGTTATAAAATATGAAAAATGGATTTGTTTTATTTCACACTGCACTGAAGCTTTTCTCATTAAGATGGATTTATCTTTCACACCAGCTTTATGCAAAAACCAGCATTTGCATTTTTTCCTTTTCCCATGTGCATTTCCCCCTCACTCATACACTTTTATGTATTTGTACATTTCCTCATCCATCTTCCCACACCTCCCACCTCCAGTTGAGGAGCGTGTGGTCGGCCCCAGAGACCTGCAGGTCAGTGAGTTTGCCCACAGCTCCCTCAGACTGACGTGGAGCCAGGCCACAGGCGACGTCACCGGCTATCGCCTCCTGGTCGCCCCTCTCACCTCTAGGGGGCAGCTCCTCCCGCTGCAGCAGAGACAGGTGAGGGCCCACTGGACTCTACAACTGATAATTGAGGATGTGACCATTTGTTGTAGGTCAGAGTATAGATGCAGTGGAACTTAGACTTTTAAAGTTAAGTTTATAACCTGAAGTTCAGACCTTAAAATGAAGCATGAAGGCGAATGACACATTGTGCTGAAGGGGCTGGAGGAAATAACATTGACGGATATGGGATTTGAGGGTTTGATGGAGCACCTGACACGTCTATGAATCCTTCTGTAATATAACGTTTCCCTCCATTTGATAAAGATTGATTTCCTGCTGAAAAACATTCACATCGTCCGTCATTTCTTCAGGGAGGTCATGTTCATCCTCAGGTGCGCTTTACGTCCTCACGATCCCAGCGACCTGTCATCTCTGCCCCGAACTCAGAACTGCAGGTCACATGCACTGAGCTGAAATTCACTGAGTCATCGCTCGGTGCCGAGTTACTGGGCAACGCCATCGCCACGAGATTGCATTAGTGGGATGGACATCAACAGTGGGGATTTTTGTATTTGAAGGTCAACACAAAAAAGTTGTGCCAAGTAATTATCATTAGTTCAGTAAATCTATTTTGCTTAATTATATAAAATTAAATAGCACAAATTTAAAGCAGTTTTACCCACTGCCACCCACTTTCTTTGAAGGCTGCATTTCATATTGCGCTTTTCTAGTCTTATTGACCATTCAAGTCACATTCACCCATTCACCCAGGGACCAAACCACCAAAAAACTGTTTAGTGGACGACCCACTCACACCCCTGAGCCGCAGTCACACACCATTCATTATTATGAGAGGAATCATTACATTTGAGTGACGAAAAGTCGCATTAAATTGTTCCATACACATTTTCTGATAACGCCAACAAGTCTCAGCAAATTACAAACCCTCTCTTTCAGGACAGATGGTTTAAGATGGCACCCCTGCTGAATTGTAATGTAGACCCTGTTCTAAACTTGACACGGTTATTTCTGTGGTGCACGAGAAACTTAATCAAGTTAATTGAAGTAAATACTTAAAGTTGATAATGCCATTAAATATTTGTTGTTGAGTTAATTCAAAAATCATATTTAAGCGGGGGATTATCAATTTTTCATTTTTTTAGAATGTGTCTATTGCTTTTCAACAACATCCCTGCTGTGATTGTGATTGTGTGTTTTCGTGATACTGCTGCAATTGTGCTCTGGAGAGAATCATGTTCCAGACGGACAAGAGGAATATTATGTTCTCTGCATCATAAGGCACAATATGACTCAATTTAAATATAATGGAGAAGAGAGAATTGGATAGAAGTGTAAACAAAGCATAAGGATACTTTATTCAAGCTGTTCAGAAGAGTATCCCTGTGTCATTGCATTGGGTCTGGGTGTTTCATCTACTCCGATTCAATCTGTCTTGATCAGTCACGCACGCACGCACGCACGCACGCACGCACGCACGCACGCACGCACGCACGCACGCACGCACGCTGAGCCCTTGTTTTCCTGCTGTTGTGTGACAGATCGATCTGAAGGCAGACGTGAGCACAGCACTGGTCCCAGATCTGAATCCTAAAACAGATTATTCCTTTACCGTCTATGCCGTCTACCCCAACCTCATAGGAGACTCTGTGACCATCACCGGTCAGACAAGTAGGTGTCACACAAAAGTACATTCTCCTGAACCTGTTAGAAAATACAAATTCTATATGCGTGAGTGTGCACGTGTATTTTCAAAGTCTCGCTCTCTTTTAGCCCCTTTACCCCAGGTGTCAAACTTCCGTGTCATCGAGGAGGGTTTGTTCTCGCTGCGTCTGGGCTGGACGCCTCCTGTAGGGAAGCTCAACGGATTCAAGCTCTTCATCCCAAGATGTATGCTAACATTGCACCATGCAGCTATTATCATCTGACCCGAACTACTGTAGAGACTTATGTCAATATGAAGTATTTCAGAGTATGGATAGATACCCCTTCTTTGAAGTGACACTTGACTTCATTTAGCCGTGTTTAACTCGGATGTATTTGCTGAATGGAAACCATCGTCAGTTCTGCTGCCTTTCACCTACTTAATCTCACACAAGGCAGCCAGCACCACAGAAACAATCCGTTTGAAAGGTATACTTCCTGCTTATTGATTTGTTTGTATTTATGGTTGTTTTGCAGCCAACCGACCGGGATTTATTTACGAGCAGCTGCTTCCTGGCGACACCTCCTCTCACGTGATTGACAGCCTGGACGAGGACAAGAAGTACACTATCAATATCTACGCCGATTTCCCGCAGGGACCAGGCAAAACAGTTTCAATAGTGGGCAAGACGTGTAAGTTTAATGACCTGAGTCAAAAGGCCATTATAATGGTCATTTACATAAACAAGGAACACACCCAGGTCTCTTTATTTAGTGATTGTAACACTTTTAATTATGAATTACTCTGAACGTGGAACTGATCCACAACAGGACAAAGTTATGTATTAGTTCTCAAGAAATAAAAGAAAAGAAAGCCAAGGTGTAGTACCACAATATATCCACAGAGGGGTGATGTTGTTGTACGTATAAATACCAGTAAGCATTAGGTCTGTTACATATATACACATATACATCTACTTTTATTTCATGCTGCACTAGACAGATGTATCTGGGGCCTGTGTTTTGATACAGATTTATAGAAATAAAAGATTTCATTACATTACTTCAATCAACCGCACTTTCTGTCACCATTATGGTTTTGTGGCCCACTAAGTCAAATGAAACATTACATTTACGTTTGTGTGTTTGATGGGTTGTGTTTAACAGTGAAGCTGGTGCCAGTTCAGCAGTTCCTGGTCCAAAACGCCACCACAGACACCGTCCAGGCGCGGTGGACTTCAGTCAGGGGCGCCTCAGGATATCGTCTAACGTGGGCTTCTCCAGGTTCTGTGTTTACACTCATGTTTTTTATATATTAGAGCTTAATCTTTTATAGTAACCTTAAAGTAAACTATGATGATGATACTGCTGCTAATTCATGACGTTCACATTCATTTTTATCTTTTAGATGATCACATAGAGAACATAAACCTTGGGGACAATTTTAACTTCTACATGATCCAGGGCCTCCACGCAGGCTCTGACTACACCATCACCATCAACCCCATCTTTGGAGACACTGAGGGCCCCGTCACCGCCACCAAAGCCAAGACATGTAACTAGAGTGTTTACAATAAAGTACATAAAGGCATGCATGAGAGGTTACAGTATGAAAATCATAGGAGAAAGGAATCACCTTTGTGATTTTGTCCCTGTGTCAGTGGAGAGCAGCGCAGTCCAGACCCTGAAGGTGTCGGCTGTGACCACCAGTTCTGCCGTCATCTCGTGGAACAGCGTCCCCGGGGCCACAGGATACAGACTCTCCTGGGGACCCACCCCAGGTAAATCACATGTTTTAGACCTACTTCTATTTACATCACACAACAATGTTCATATGGTGATAAAGTTCTGTTCTGTGCATTTTTTTTAAGATACAGCATGCAGACCCATAATGCATTGCAGGAATACATTGAAATGCAAATCAATAGAAATCTTAGGAGAAGTGAAAGAAGGGCAAGATGGCTCACGAAGAGTATTTAAGATTCAGTCAAAGATGAAGCAGAACATACGTTTTTTAGTTTACTCTATGATGCACAATAATGTAACTCTGCTTATCCGTGTTTAGTTTGTCTAAGAACAGCAGAATCCTAATTGTCTGGGTGGTTGAGCGGGTTCCTCTCGTAAAAGACAGTCAGAGACGTATGTTTTGTATGATATGTATTAAGCCACTGTGAGATAATAGTTTCTTAATTCCTATTTTCCACCACAGACAGTTAACTTTTACTGCATTTTGCCGGAGAAAGTTAACTTTTCAATTAGAATCTGTGGGGCGGCAGTGCCGGCGAAATTTAGGTGTCAGCTGGATAACAGTGACAGTTTTGTTATTTTGTATGAATTAGCCAAGTGGGAGGATGTAAACGTCAGAGAGAAGAAGGGTAAAGGACACATTCATGCTCTTATTATTTCCTTAGTGACAGACTCAGTTTGCCAAGAGCTTTTGAAACGACTCTGCTTTTACCTTAGACACATCTACACCTCCACCGGTCTGCCAGCAGGATGTGACAGATGGGACGGGCACTCCCTTTGATGAAATACAAATGTTGGGAACACAGTAGGAGGATGTTGTTTGCAGGGGAGGAGGCACTGGCGCTGAGCCAGAGCTACAGTGGAGCGATAATCAATTCAAAGCAACAGGAACTCTATTATCTGTGTTTACAGAGTTTACCGGGCGGGACCGTCCCAGGCAGTTGGCTTTGAATGGCAGCACCACGGACCACCATCTGAAGAACGTGGCCCATGATACGGAGTATGTCCTGACTCTCTACGTGTTGTTTGGATCCCTGGTGGGACCCGGTATCAGCGCCACCTTCAGAACCTGTGAGTATCAGGGTTGTTGGAGCTCTGAATGGACTCGCACCATCCACAGTCGTCCTGTTCCTCTCCTTACAAAGTACTGTCATTCATCCAGCAACTATGACGCCTGTCTATGACGCTTGTCTTTGAGTTGTCTTTGTTTGATTGACAAGTCGTGGGCCTATTGTCACTTGTGGTACGTGCCATTGAGCCCCAGTCACTGTTATTTTAACTTGACCTATTTTTCCCTCACTTCTCTGGCACAAAACTCTAATACAAAATATTACACCTTTTCCAATTCATAAAACTTCAAAGATAATCAGTATTATTAGTCCCAGGAAATTAATCTGCACACATGTACCTTAGTTCTCAATGGCACAGAGCAAATAGTGTCATTAACGGGCTCTTGA
Organism: Hippoglossus hippoglossus; assembly: GCF_009819705.1. Taxonomy (NCBI): domain Eukaryota; kingdom Metazoa; phylum Chordata; class Actinopteri; order Pleuronectiformes; family Pleuronectidae; genus Hippoglossus; species Hippoglossus hippoglossus. The sequence goes on from NC_047173.1 coordinate 11,939,234, forward strand.
TGTTTCTTCCTCTTCTCAGCTCCTCTGGGCTACGTGTCCAACTTCAAGGTGACGTCCCACACCAGCACGTCCATAGATGTGGAGTGGAGTCCCATCGTAGGGGCCACGGAGTACAAACTCACCTGGGACACAGGTAATGTCTTTAATCTTGGCTTCTTTAACTCCAGCCTTGTCCACAGTCTTTAAGTTATAAACCAAAACTTCCCTTTATGAGGAAGTACCAGTCATGTTTATGTAAGTGGCTGTGCCCCTGCAGATGACAGCAGCCTGCAGTCCCGTTACCTGGACCGCAGTGTTCTCTTCCACCGCATCGAGGACCTGAACCCGCAGTCCACCCACACTATCACCATCTCTGCAGTGTACGGCAACTCGGAGGGACCAGAACTCTCCTTGTCTCAGCTCACAGGTACAGAAGAGAAGTGAGCTCTCACACTTTGATCTTTATTTATTAATGATTCATCTGAGGATTTTAAATGGGTTTTGTGCAGCTGTGCAGCCCATTGTAATTAAATGGGCAGGCACGGGGAAGCTCTCCATCCCGTGCCGCGGCGCCCATGTGGTTCCTTCGTCTGACTGACGTGTCATGTATTTTTGGTTTTCCCGTTTTAACCACAGTTCCTGCCGCTGTCACTTGTAGTCGCAGGGCTGCTATCGTTCTATCACTGTCTGAGTCAATGTGTGGGCCAAGTTTGTTTCACTGATAAATGGTAGGGTGTGGGGGGGGGAAGCCATACCAGCTCATCCAGCTCAGACATTTTGGATACATCTTTTCTTTTTTTTTTTGCATCGTGATTTCAACTGACAATATTTATATGATATTAAATTAGACAATGATGCAAATAACATCAGTTGTTATGTTATATATATATATATATGTGGTGTTTTTTTTCCAGCTGCTGTCTCGGACTCAGAGCCGATCCAGGCAGTGAGGAAACTGAAGGTCGTGGACATTGGAGTGAACTTCTTCACCCTGTCCTGGAGCAAAACACCAGGGGCTTCTGGATACAAAATCTCCTGGATCCCCTTCCTGGGTAAGAGACCACCCACTTTTAAACAGTAAACCATGTGTGCTGACACAGTATTATGGTAAAACCTGAGAAATGGACATTTGTAACCATTAAAATGTTTATTAAATGTTTAATTTATTCATTTATATGTATAGAATTTAAATTTACGCACTAAAAACCTTAAGGTTTCTTGGATATTTGCTTCATTTTTTAAATAAACCTACTTCTTACATAATAGTAAAATCTCTCAGCTCACAGTTTAAACGTTGTGTGAGGTTCAACCATAAATGGGTAAACAATACTGTTATCAACACCCATTATCTCTCTGTGCTGGATGATACTATTTCCTGCTCTAGGGGGCGTTGAGAAGTTCCACCTGGCATCTGCCGCCTCCACCAACTTCACCATCCGCAACCTGCGGGAGAGCGCGGCCTATAAGATCCAGGTGTCGTCCATGGTGGCCAACAGGGAGGGGAGCTCGGTTCTGGTCACTGCGAGGACCCGTGAGTTCTGCCTGCTCCAAATACTGAGGAGCAGTATGAGACGCGTTCTCGAGTTTTGAGGGAGATACAGCAGATATTCTGTTATATTACCGTTATATCACTGTTATACAAATTAGTCTTATAAATTGGTCTAAAATGTTCTTAATTGATAGATTAGTTCCTTCATGTTTGTCGAGAAGCTAATGATTGATACAGAGGTTATTAGGAGGAGTGGGTATCGATTCAGGACCCACTTTGAAAACAGTTTCCTTATGAGTAACATTATTAATTCAGCATCTCTTTTCTTTATTTGCGGTTGTAATAAAAAATATGTTTTCAGAATTGTATGCTGATATTCAGAGCTGACAAATTAGAAATGTTATCAAGGGAGAAAAATGTTAATGTTTAAGATTGGTCTATAAAGTAATAATTAACAATAGTGTTTTTAGGAAAGGTGTTAGTGAGTCAAATGTGGCCGTTCACTTGAGTTTTTTGTTTGATTATGAATGTGTTGTTTATGTGTGTGTTTCAGTGGATCTTCCCAAAGTGAATGGCTTCGCTGCTCTGAACACGACGGACCGCAGCACCGCTCTGAACTGGACTCGAGTCGCCGGCGTCTCAGGCTACCTTCTCTCCTGGAGGCACATCTCAGGTCAGCGTGAAAACCACAACAGAGTTTCACCCCTGTAATAAAACATGGAATTAACATTCATGCAAATTTCAGTCAAATGGTGTCACGCAAAAAAAATGTGATTCTCATATTGTGGGGGTGTTATTGCGTTGAGTATTGAGCCCTGTCATCAACACTATTTTGTTTATGGTGGCATCGATTTAAAACCAATATGAATTTGGATGAATCCCAGGCACAGTATGAGTTGACTGGTCCCTCAGGGTCTGAAGTGGAAGCAGCATGACACATGTTATTGGAATGTGTATTGAGTCTGAGCCTAATCACACTTGTGGGGAAAAGGGAGAGATGAAGAAAAACATGCAGAAAAACCAATATTCACGTCTTGTCGTGTATCCAGAGTTTTTACAGGCTCACATTTCCTTTGAAAAAATATACAGAATGTCCTAATCCATTTCATTTCTTGATAAATGTCATAAGTCATATCATAATTCCTCCATTCCCATTGACCCATGGTTTAGCACTTTGATTTGAAAATGACCATCCAACACAGTTTTCTACATAATATTTGTGTTATGTTTCTGTGTCTTTCCAGTGTTGGAGACCAATTCAGAGACACTGGGCCCTGGTTCCTCCTCCCTTAAGATCAACGACCTCCTCTACGGCCGAACATACATTTTCACCATCAGACCTCTGTACGGAGAAGTGGAGGGGCCTATCAGCACTGTGTATCAAAGGATATGTAAGACAGCACTTTTCTAATCCCTACAACATTCCTCCTGATTCTACAGGATATGAATAATGTCCCTCGTACATCCTCATTTTGAACATGTTACAGTCTAGACATTGGTTGGATTGTTTTCTGTGCTCTGTTCTGACTGCAGAGTAAATCCAGACGGAATCAGTCTTTGAAAATTAACCTTGGTGCAACCTGATTTTGTAAATGACCAGCTTCAAACTAAAGTTTTAAAGTCTTCAAACACAAATGTATCAATTAAAAACTTGTGAAACCCACTGAAGTGCAACAAGCTCCAAAGTTTTAAACCCACAATTCCCGGTGTAATTCAGAATGGATTTACTTATTAGAGTTTTTTATTTTCTTGTGCTGTATAATTTGCTGCTGCAGCAATGACTCTTTCCCCTCCAGAGACCCTGAATAACTTTATTTATTTTGCTTCTTAGTGGGACCGGAACCTCCAGGGGTGTCGGCCCAGTCAGTGGCCGCCACAGCAGCTCCCCATCTCCCTCGCATCACGCCTGCCTCAAAGGCCGCCACCGGCAGTCAGAAGGCCGGCAGGACGACACGGCAACCCATCGCCGTGCCGCCCACAAAAAAAAAAATAACCACCACAAAGCCTCCAGCTCGGCCAAGAGTCATTGAGGCCAAAGAAGCAACAGTCCCCCTCGTTCGATTAACCACAGTCAGTACGGAGACAACAGCTCCACCACGACCAGGTATTTAAACACGTGACCTGAGGCCTGTGATCCCAGCAGTGGATATATTGTTTTATAATCAAGTACAATATATGTGAGATTAAGGTTTATACTTAAATCTTCCTGTGTTTTGTGTTTTGTCAGCATGCGGTAAGAGCAAAGCAGACATAATATTCCTAGTGGACGAGTCCTCCAGCATTGGTGCTAATAACTTCATCAAGATGAAGGACTTCATATTCCGTGTGACCACCTACTTCCCTGTGGTTGGTCCCGAGGGAACACAGGTCAGTCTCAGTGAAAACCTTTTTTATTTGTATTCTCTTTTTACTTTAGGGTTTATACTTTGCTATCTTTGGCCATGGTCTTTTTTTTAGAGTGTCAGGATAAATTACAAACGGGAGCAGATTACAGTGATTTTCACACGATAATAGACGCCTGCAAACTGCAGCAGTGAGTCGACCGTGCGGACCAGTTCCGTCAGCAGGAACACGACGTGCATTTCTCTCACCAAACGGGCATCGTCGCATTTAAAACTCCGGCGGAAAGGACAAACAAGGCACAATGCCACACGTCTTGTGATGAGGCTAATGTTAGGTTTCAGGTAATAGCTGGACCCCAAGAGCATGAACCAGGAGGCAGACACACACAAAAATAGGAGTTTTAAAGTGTTTAATAGAGTAGTAAGTACAGGAGTAGGAGGGTAACGGGATCCGAACAAAGAGGCTGATTGTAAGGTGTTGGTTTCTGGTTAAGAAGTCTGATCTCATTGTGAAAGAACTGGGCAGAAGGTTGTAATCCAAGTCTCAAATAAACCCACAGTTTATACTGTCCTAACTCTCACCTTTAACTCCCTGCTGCGATGATGACGTGTATTCTTCTCCCTCTGTTTCCTCGCAGATCGCTGTGGTTCATTACAGCGACGAGCCCCGAATCGAATTCGGTCTGAACGCCTTCAAAGATAGAAACTCTGTGCTCCGGGCGCTCAGGGAACTGCGTTACGGAGGAGGCAACACCAAGACAGGTGAGTGACGCTCACGCTCACACGTGTGCACATCAGGGGGTAGACAGTTCACGTCACAGCCTCGACTGATTGTCTAACTGGTGGATCGAAATCATTATTTTTGACCTTAACTGTGGCTGCTGACGTGGTTAGTTTCAGGCAAGATAATCAGGAGAAAATAACGTGTTAAAAACTGCTCCACTAAAAACACCATGTTACATATAATCGTCTCTTTTCGTAGAATGATCATAGAAATGTCTGAATAACATCAATGAACATGATAAAGAAATGATTTTTAATTTGGGAGCCCACAGTGTTCACGACAATTGCTGTGAATGTGAATATAGTCTGCCAACATTCAGTATAACGAAATAAAACTTAATCAATCAAATGTTTTGTCCATAATTGATGTTTTTCCAAGTCTTGTTTTGTATGACAAATATTTCGAAACCCCAAATATGTTTAGTTAATAGATACAAAATAGAGAAAAAGCAGCAAAACTACATTTTCGAGAAACTGCACATATTTTTGAAAAATTTGAAACAAAAAATGTAATCCTCAATATAGTAGATAGACTAATTGATTAATCAAGTCATCATTTCAGCTCTTCCTTTGCTTGTCCCCAGGAAAAGGCATCAGCTACGTCCTGCAGGAGCTCTTCCAGGAGCCTCTGGGGATGAGGCCGGATGTGGCTCATGTTCTGGTCCTGATCACAGACGGCAGAGCCCAGGACGATGTGCTGCCTCCCTCCAGATTTGCCCGTGCTCTCGGTCAGTCGGCGTCATCGCCAAACCTCTAACGTGTGTCTAGAGTGTAGAGGCTCGTCAATGTCCTCCCTGGATTGTCTTGAATCTGTCTCTCTCTGCAGGCGTCAGCGTCCTGGCGGTGGGAGTTTCCAACGCAGACATGGATGAGCTGAACAAAATCGCAGCTCCCACCAGCTACAAGAACATTTTCTTCTCGCCAACGTTTGACGACTTTCCTTCCATCGAGAGGGAATTTATCAAAACCATCTGCAGTGAGGAGCTCCTGTCCGAGTTCAAACTGCACGATGAGGTAACAAAGGAAACAAAGGAAAAGTGCTGTCTCATTATTTTAATCCTCAATAAGAAGACATTTCAAACAACACCTTGTACTTGTATGCAATTTAAAGCAACACCAGTTTGTTTTAGGGGATTGAACACGACGTTGTACATGTTAATAAAATGCTGCTGCAGTCACAGATGTACAGCTGAGGTCATCCACACCCCCTCTGCAGATGTGTAGCCATGCATAGTCCCCATGTTATTACTTAAATGTAAAAAGCAATCAGTGTTTTAATTCCCACACAAAGACTCAGTGGGAGGAAACACTCGGCCAGTTTTGACGTCCGAGCGGCGCATGGTGTGACTGCAGCTGACATCGAGGCGGCTCCATTAAACACCGCTCTCTGCCACTATGGTCTTTAATGGCCGGTGCATAATTGAATCCCTTCCCCTTTGTTTTCCATCGTCAGTCTGCTCAGCTGGACACCCCGACTGAGGACCCAGAGGAAATGGTCAAACCTCAGGGTCCCTGCCTCTCCCAGTGTGTGAAGGTTGGTACTTAATGAATAAAATCCCAGACATATATATTCTTATTGCTTTTTGTTTGTTTCAAGCAGCACAAAGAGTCTTTAATTTATCTGCATCCTGGTTTAAACTTCATTGATAATTGGCCGTTAATCCTATCATTCATTTGGGTTTATTTCCAGGGCCAGAAAGGTGAAAAGGTGAGTTAATTTGAACATGTTAAAGATTAAATATATTTATAAATTGATCTTAAAACAGAGATAGTAATTTTGTGTCACCTTGCTCCGTCTTTCAGGGGAACGGCTTTGGTCTCGGAGGTCTGGTAGGTTTTTAAAGTCTTTCTTTTCTGCATAATGACTATAATTAAGTCATAAAATAGTGTAATAATTTGCGAGAGGAACCTTTAGGCGCTGTCCTCTCTCTGTCAGGCATCGTTAAATGAATCTGAATCACCTTATTATTGATTTAACTTTTGATAAGCAATGGTTTTCTATGTGTAGAAATTCAGGCAAAGCCCTGGACAGTACGATCCTTTCACTTCCTCCAAAGGAGAGACGGGAGAGAAGGTAAGAAAAAACACACAGACACACACACACACACACACACACACACACACACACACACACACACACACACACACACACAACATCCAAATCACTCCTCCAATACTCTAAATTGTAATCCTAGAATTTCTTCATTCATTCTCTAATTCATTGGTCAAGTATAATCCAATTACTATTATCAAATTATTACTGAGTCCAATCTAATAACCCTGCAGAGGTTGTGTGGGTCAGTGTGGCTTTACTGTTTATCTGTATTATTTAATTTTCCAGCTCTTAACATCATGTTTTGATTTGACAGGGACCAGGAGGAACAGATGGTGTTCCTGGGTTGCCTGGGCGACCAGGCAGAACTGGACCCCCAGGTTCTGCCGGCCAGCGGGTAACTGAATCCAGAAAGAAATAAACTTTATTTCACATGTATTTGATTCTGAAAATGACATTTGTTTTTGTTTTGTTTTTCAGGGCTCTCCTGGCGTCTCAGGTGACCTGGTGAGATGAAGATGACATTTGCTTTGGCTTACCTTGATAACGTATTTTTGAATGTACCTAAGTACCTTTTGTCGACCATCAAAATGGAAATAATAAAGAAGATATATAAATTCACCTAAATTTAAGGAAAAGATCACCTTGAAAAGACGGCTGAAATATTAATGACGTCCCGATCGAACCTAATCCTGAATTATTCTCAGTGTCTTTTATTTGCATTTGTTTAATTTGATGACTTGTCCCATTTCTTTCCATGGCAGGGTCGTCCTGGACCGGCTGGTTTGAAGGGACAAAGAGGAGAGAGAGTAGGTCTAATAACTTAAGCAATTAATTTTCCTGTTGAAAGATTTCGTGTTGAGGGCACAGTTGCAAAGAACAGATGGTTTTCCCCTTCTGTGAGTAAAGACATTTCTTTATGGTTGGACACAGGGAGAGCCTGGATACGTTATAGCTGGCACGGATGCAAATTACGTCCCTGGACGAAAAGGGGAGCCGGGATCTTCGGTGAGTGTTCAACACACTGGGAGATTTTCAAGTGTGTATCTTTGGACAGATTAAACATTATTCACTGCACGTTACAGGGACCTCAGGGGCCTCCTGGTGTATCAGGGGTCAATGGAGCCACAGGGCTGCACGGTCAGCCAGGACCTGCAGGGTCACCTGGAATCTCTGTCAAGGTGACATCCACTCTTTTTATATTGTATTGTTTCATAATGCTTGTGTCTTTGCATGAGAATAACAGAACAATAATGTGTGTCATACTGTTTGTGTTGTTTAGGGAGATTCTGGAGAGCCAGGAGCTAAAGTAAGTATGAAGGCATAAGCTGACTTTAATTTTATTTTAATAAATCCTTTCTTCTTGCAAATTGACCCATTTTCCTAAAAACCTCAGAATCAGATTTTTTATTATATGATATTTACTGTTTCATTGAGAATGCTTTCATTATTTCTGAAAGGGTTTACGTGGGAAACCAGGCGGGACAGGAGACAAAGGAGATCCAGGACAAGATGTAAGTGCAGAGTTGATCAAATTGTCACTCGAGCCAAAGCACAAAGCATAACGATAAAAACAAAATAAAAGATTATTCGTTCATATCTCTCTTCTTCGTCTCCCTTATACAAATCATGACTCACACGTGCACACGACTGTAGGGTGCTGCAGGTTTGCCTGGTCCCATCGGTATAGATGGGATTCCAGGATTACCAGGTCAGAAAGGAGTGAAGGTATCTTTTGCATTTGACCTTTTAGACTGAAAATACACACAGAACATGAAACTGACTGAATATCTGATCTAATACATGTATAATCTTTTGCAGGGTGACGAAGGAATTGGTATACAAGGTATCCAAGGTCCTCGTGGAGAGCAGGGAGAGAAGGTACAGCAGCTTAAATACAGAATAATAGAGTCATTATTATTTTATCTAGAGTCCAAAGCTTTAGACTGTGATGCCAACGGGAGTTAGTTCTTGAAAATGGCTGGTTTAAATTTTAAAGGGAGGCTAAGGTTGTTTGTACTTGTAGCTTCCCGACCTCTGAACTTCACCGGCACTAAAATCTTTGTAAAATAGAAAATAATTGTAATGTTTATGTCGAATTCCCATTTCTGTTTCACCATATGAACTTTTTTTGTTTTGCAGGGAAATATTGGCTTCACGGGAGCAGTCGGCCCAAAGGTACAAAAAATGAATTCCAACATAAAGTTCATGCTACGGATTATATACAGATATTTTAGCAGGATAGTAATGTTATGCAATTTGTCTTTTTAGGGCGACCTTGGAGAACACGGCATCCAGGGAATCATCGGACTTCGGGTGTGCACTTCACCATTATCTCCAGCTCAATAGCTATAGCTCCGAGTTTCTGCATGCTACTCCCTGAAAAGCATATTAATTCATTCCTGCTTCGGCTAATGAGATGAAATCGCACCTATTTAACTGAGGGGTTAATATTGTGATGAAAGGATTAAGAGCCAGTGATTTATTTTGTGCCTGCAGGGAAAGAAGGGATTCAAAGGGGAGCAGGGAGACAAGGTGAGTTCATTCAACACGTCCGCTCGTCCTCCAGACTGAGAACATTTGCGTCATTAATATTAATATGACGATAAGTGATAGATATTTAGATATAGATATTTGAATAACACACACACTCACACACATGTTTGATTTTCTTTTTAGGGAGATCAAGGAGTGATTGGACCAATCGGACGACAAGGACCAACAGTGAGATACAATAATTCCTACAAAAATTAAAAAAGATGTGTCTATATACAAACTATACCTGCACATTGGAATTCATCAGGAACTCCTATTAAACCAATATTTCTCCCACTAACTCACCTGAGCATATTAAAATCCATTTTCTCCTGTGATTGCTAAGAGCCTGACGCAGGTGCAGCATATTTATCCGGGACCAATCTCGATACACTATTTAATAACTGTTTCCTAACGTCTCCGAACAGACGGTTAGATTAATAAATGAACAAATGAGGAGGCCATTTTATTTGAGTTCTCCAGATTCGGTTCTATCAGAGATGGTTGTGATTATACGACCGTGAGCCAGAATTGTCAGACCTCAGTGGGCATGTCTTTTGCAAATGGGCCATTTTGTTCCGCTCCGCTGATTTTTAATTTCAGACAGAATGGTCCCTCGGAGGAGATTATCACAAAAAAAATGCATCCCGTCTTTTGTTATACAGTTTTTATTATTTCAAAATAAAATTAAGTTCAGCTTTGAAGATAACAATACATTTTGGACTGGTGTATAGAAGACAGCTTGATGGAGTGATGGATGATGTTAGAGGGTTATTTTAGAAGTAATTATAGCTCACAGGCCGTAAGAGGCCATAATAGATCATCACCATCATAGTGATATTTTACATTTACCTTGATTTATTTATATTTTCCAGGGATTCACTGGACCCATGGGGTTAAAAGGAGACGAGGGTCTCAGAGGAGCCCCAGGAGACCCTGCCAAGGGGGTAAGAAAAATATCTCTCCCATTTTAACTCTGTCAATAGGAGCACGTGACTCTGAATTAAGTCTTTTTTTCCCCCAATCACAACAGATACTTGGGCCGACTGGAAAAAAAGGTGCCAGGGTAAGTAACCCAAGGTAGTTTTATTTTCCAGCTTGCATTAATGTAGCTGTGGGAGTCTGCACCACATGTTGATATTCTCTGAAGATTTATTACATCCACAAAGATCAAACTCTCTTAAAGCTTGGTTTCAAATCTTAATTATGAGTCTCTAATGGATCATATATTTTGGAACAAAATGTCATCAGTCATTTGGACTTCAGCGCTCAGTCGAATCTGAGGAAACCACAGTCTTATTAAGTTTGACAGTGGACTGACAACGTGGCAAACAGTCACACAACTGTCATCACATCACACTCTAATTGGTTCACAGTGATATGGGACTTTCAAACCTCCATATCCCTGTTTGCTTCAACCTTAATGCGTCAAAAACATCTTTCTGTATATCTATAGTGACACATGTTCCACTTGGCTATGGCTATTTTTTTTTAAATTTAATATCCAATTGAGGAGGATGCATCCATATGAGCCTGTGCTTCCATGAAGTATTTGTACGATTAAAACTTGTAAAAGTGCGCAGCAGTTTTCTGTTGCTGCTCGACTACAGATTGGAGGTTTTCCCAGAAAAGGTTTAATTGGACACAACCAGGCTGCTGTGTCATCTTGTTAAATTTTGTCCAAGTTGTTTGTCCTGTATTTATCTTCGCTGGGTCAAACGAAGTCGCTCAACCTGAGGGAAGTGATTCTCCTGATGTTTTATTCTCTGGCAACATTGTTAATTAATTGTTCGGGGTATTCTTGCTTATTCAGACTCAGTCCTCCGGGGTCTGCTTTTCAAACACAATTAAGATTTTCTCTCATTAGCTTTGTGGGAATGAGCACTTCGTTGGATGCGACCTCTTTAATCCCAGTTCACAGGGCACCATTTAAAGTGAGGAGAGTTTTGTTTTGAAACCGTCGCGCTAATTTCGCCCGATGGCCAGAATCATTGATTGGTTTTCTCTGAGTGTGAGTGAATATGTTCTGTCTGTCAGGGAGACATCGGCCCGGTCGGCCCCACGGGCCCCCAGGGAGTCAAAGGCGAACAAGGAGGCAAAGGAGATAAGGTTAATAGTGACACTTGCATTTAGTCATTTCTCATTCACTGAAGCAAATAACCATCAAATATACAAGAAATGTAAAGATCCAGAATGGCTATGGTTTGTTTTGATGTGTGTAGGGTAGTCCTGGTTTCGGGATTCCAGGACAGCAGGGACCAAAAGGAGAGAACGGCGAGAGGGTGAGTCACCTGCAAAGTCAAATCGCTCATTGAACACGTCGGTTGCTTTTATAATGAAGCAGTGAACAACCGTCTGTGACTGTTATATGTATGTTTTATCATTTATAGGGAAATGTTGGTTTGTCCGGAAAACCAGGACCAAAGGTAAATTATATCTGATTATTTTTTGCTCGTCAATTATCACCAAAACGTTATTTTTGTTGTTTTTGGTTCATCCTCACTGCTCTCACGAACCTGTTTCCCCAAAAGGTTGTTATTGCTAGTGTGATCCCTGCCCTGTTGATAAACTGCAGACACACAAAGTTAGAAAAGCCAGACATTTTCCCCCAGGGGTTGGTGGAGACCAAAAACAGAGCAAATGCTCACAGAACAGAAATTCTAATGTTGCTTTGCCACAACCTAAGAGTGGCAAAAAAATATTTTTTTAAAGCTTCAATTACATAGAGGATGAATTCTTGTATTGTTATTATTAAAAATTATAAAACTTAGACGCTGTATTTTTCTGAACACCAATTGTTTGTCCAGGGATTCGACGGCTTTAAAGGTGACAAAGGGAATATTGGGTTCCCTGGCAATCCTGGAGAACCAGGATTAAGAGGTAAAGATGTAAGTAACTCCTGAGTGGTTGCTACAGTAACAATAGACATTTCCTGTATGACACAGCATAATTCAGATTTTCTCATAAGGGTTTGTTTGAAACCGACAACATCAGAGGAAAGGCCAACGTATGAATTACAACATGACGACCAAGTTATACCATTTACCTTTCATTAGAGTTTCTGTGAATATTAACATCAGTGTTTCAGATATGTACTGTATATGTTTCCATAGATAAATATACATAATGACTGTTGATGATATACGTTGATGACTATTACTGTTGGCTTTGTCTTTAGGCTGAACCCGGAACCAAAGGAGACCAAGGAATTAAGGCACAGTCAATATATTACCTCAATGCTTTTGTTTTATTTATCAGTCAGTGAACTTTTTAACATGTTGCTTGTGGGTTAGGCAGAGTAAACAATGATGTGTAATTATTACAGTCATGTCCATTTTTAAGTTCTACTTTAAATGATTCATTCATTTTGTCCTTCACAGGGTGAACTAGGTCCATCTGGAGAGCCTGGTGACAGAGGAATCAGGGTATATCTGAAGTATTCTTTTTGAGGATTTCGATGCAGTAATAAAAAACTTATTTACCACTTATAGTCACCTTCCATTTAATGGCAAATATATAAGCCTGATCAAGGTATTTTAGAAAATACCCTGAAAACTTTCAATTATATTTAATTTAATGATTAAAACTATATTTAGAAACAAAATGGAAAGACAGTCCAGACAATCATGTCGCAGTTACACACACATTTGCTCACTTCAGCTTTTAACTCTGTATCCTCTGTTAAACACTAATGCAAAGATTTGTCCTCTTGTGGTTGATCAGGGTCCACTGGGGTTACCAGGACGACCAGGGGACCCAGGAGATAAAGGAGATAGTGGGAAACATGGGCTGCCAGTAAGTTCATTGAATTTGCTCAATAGAATAATCCTACACCCTGAAATAGATTTGAATGATATGTTGAATTTCCTTCGCTGTGCGGGTTATTTCTCTGTCTAGAAAAACCTCAGTGCTGCATATTTGTAAAATGAATCTCCTATAAATGTGATAATTTAAAGATAATCAGTGATTGTTTTTTCTTTATTTCCCTGAAGGGCACAGATGGGAAGAGAGGCGACAGAGGCGAGCAAGTATGTTTGTATTCACCGTCTCTCACGTTGATGAGCATGTTCATTGTTTGTAATGGTTGAGTGCCTTCTGATCATTCTTCTATGTCACACACCATGTCACAGCATCACAACCTGTTATCCTCCTGTGACTTCAACACCCCATGTGTCATCCCCTCAGTGCCCGCGCTCATTTTCTTTTGTGTTGTAAATGTGCATTGTGTTCAGTAGTGTGACGTTTTTAACTTTTTTTTTTTGTGCCCTTCTTTCTTTGGCGTCTCAAAGGGGAAACCTGGACCTCCGGGAGCACAAGTAAACAAATCTTTATTATCCTTTCTGACAGCTCCTCACCAGTTCAGCCATGTTTGAAAGAGGCACTGGTTGTAACAAAGCTCACAAAGAAAAGAAAAACACAGCACTCCCATGAGACATTAGATAATTACTGTCTGTTCTCAATCAGATTAATTTGTCTGTCAATTAGCAAGTTGAGTTTTCTTTTTTTTTGCATTTCACCCCCGCAGCTTGTCGCAGACAACAATATATTGACAAGAGTGATTAAGGTGTGTTGACAATTAACAGGTAATGTGCTTCATTTGATTCAAATTCTTTAAAGGAGAATTAAAAAATCCTCTCCTCTCCTCCTGCAGGGTGAACCAGGAGAGCCAGGTCGCTCTGGCCTGAGAGGAGAAGCAGGTCTTCCTGGATCACAAGTGAGTGTCAGAAACGTACTGAATGTACAGCGAGTTCAGAAGCACACTAACCAAGACTACCATCAATAATAGTGTAATCCTATTCTGCTTCAGAGTAATACAACTATTGATTGACTATAAGTTAATAGTTGAAGTACTTTTTAAGTAAAATATTGAACTATTGGTCAGATGAAATAGGTAAATTCACAGACTAAACAATTAAACGTATAAAGAAGATCATCAGCAGCTAGGAAATCATCATTCGGTTTGGTTATATTTAGTTGTTTTTATTTTTGGGGTCTTTTCATGTATAAATCTCTTGAATTTTGAATCATCGCACTATCTCCATATCTGTCTTTCTCCACAGGGTCCAGAAGGCAAACCAGGAGTACCAGGGTCATCTCTGGTACGTGCATCTTCTGTAATGTAGGGTTGTTATTGTTCTTTTTGTATCAGTGCGGCTTACAATTGTTAAACATTTATATTTTACTTGTGAATTCCATTTATTCATTTGTAAATTCAACGTTTTGTTGAAACTGTTGTTCTTTGCAGGGTGGCTCTGGTAGAAATGGTCTTGATGGTTTACCAGGGAAACCAGGAGCAAAGGTTATAACAAACTATTTACGTGCCACATTGAAACCAGCCTGTGTGAATGACTCTGTGTTTGAATATAAGATCTTATTCACGAGCCTTTTCATTATAACTGCAGGGGGACCAGGGACTGAAGGGCGAGCTGAGTCCGGTGAGAGAGCCAGTGTTTCTTTTATATTCAATTATACTGCTTGTGCTTAGTTAACAACTCATACAGGGAATCTGTTTAAAATGTGACAATTCTCCTTGAAGGATAAAAGTATTATCATGATGTTGAATATTGTCAGTTTAGGTTGTTTTTTTTAGTTTGCACAGGAAACTGTTTATTACAGTGAAGAGTTTACAGGTGTGCTTGTGTGTGTGTGTGCAAGCAGAAAGGAGAAAAAGGAGACCAGGGCCGAATTGGGATCGCAGGAATGCCTGGTTTACCTGGAACTCCAGTGAGTATTAAGACTCATCCTTTTCGAACTTTCAAGCCAACATAACCATTGTTGTTTTCGTGCTTGATGAGCATGAGCCATTCATTTCCCAACTTGAATCTGAAAAATACGATTGTTTTACCTCCTCTGCTCCACAGGGGAGATCTGGCATTGATGGGAAGAGAGGCCTGCCAGGAAACAATGTGAGCAACATTTTCATGTGACACTTTTAGCTGTTTAACTGTGTGTTACCAGCTGGATTACTGTTAATGTGCTTAATGTTTAAAATTGTGTTTAAAATTGAACATCTATTTTCTTTTCACAGGGAGAACGAGGAAGTAAAGGAGATGACGGCAAAACGGTCCTTAGAATCAAAACATGTATTTTAAAACATTCATTAAAATATTTTCCGAATGCACACGTTAACTTTGCTCTCCATTCCAGGGCGATAAGGGAGACACGGGTGCAAATGTAAGTGGTTTTCGGGTTTTGATTAAAAAAAAAACTCTGAGGAAATTGAGGTTGCACCTTTGAGTGGTTTTGTTCTTTCACAGGGTAAAGACGGCAGCAGGGGGGAGCCAGGACCTCCAGGTTTGCCTGGTAGACAGGTGATTGTCACCCCAGAGGTAAAAATAACCACCAGCGTTTCCTTTTTTATTTAATCACCTGGGAAGCAGGTTTCTACTTTCTCTGTCGTAAGAGTAACAGAATATTAAGCAATGCCGGAGGGTAATTTTTACCGTGGGTCGTTTCTTTTTCTTTCTTTTTTTTTTTTTTTACAAATCCAGAAAACCATTGAAAACAAGTCCACCTTGAGCCGAGAGTTTAACTTAACTGATCTTTTTACATGGATCCATTCACAGGGCGCCACCAACGAGGAAGTCCGCCAAGCCTTTCCGATCCCAATGGGTCCTCCAGGAGCTACGGTACATTCTACACATCTGGAACTCGCCTCATTTCACCTGTTGCTTTGCATTATTCATATTTCCCATTATTCAGTGATGAGCCTGATATCACGTTCCAATGTCTGACTCTTGTTCTTCTGTATGTTTAGGGTTCACCAGGAACAAAGGTAAGGTGGTAATGGGTTTTTATAGTAAAACAAAGTAAAATAACTTATTATTATTATTACTTTTCTACCTCATTTGTCTTTTTTTTTTCTGCAGGGTGATCAGGGAGGACAAGGCCTGAACGGAGAGAAGGTAGAGCTGAGCCGTGAAACCCTTTAAAAACACGTATATTGACATGTAAATGACGTTAGTTTGCTTTCATTTTTTTCAAAGGGTGATGCCGGAGCTCCTGTAAAATCAATTGAGATGAAGGTGAATACAGGTTTTACTGATTCATCTCCTAGGATACCTGTTCCCTCATTTTGCATTATTGAGTCTTTGCCTCCTTCTGCAGGACATTGAAATCATGTTTGAAGCCTACGGCATACGGGTGAGTTCTGAGCGCGACGCCGGACACATTTTGAGGTTGACAGAGTTTCTCCCTTCTGAATGAAAACTATTTTTTTTTCTTTTTCCAGCTGCCTTTGCTGAAGGCTTTGATTGACCGGCTGCTGCAGGAAGGAATAGAGGAGCTGCTTCATGTGCTTGGCACCGTCAAGAGCACAAAGGAAAATACAGACACTCACACGTCCAACGTCATCACTGAGTTCAGCGTACGTAAGAAAAAGTGCACGTGTGAGAGTTCATTGATATCGAGAGGAAAGTCCATGGCCTGTCGCAGCTTTAGCTTTTTTATGTGCTTTTGAAAGATGCATTTTAACTCAGAGTAAATAAGACGAAACAACTCTTGAGATTTAAAAAGTGCTTCTGTCGCCTCAACAGAGTCCAGTGAAGTTTGACCTCACCAGCCAGACGAGGTCGAACTTGGACGTCACTGAAGTCCCAGATTTGGACGGAGGGATTCCAGATTCAACGTCAGTCGTGAGTAACCACATCACACACTGGTTTCCTCCCACTGTTCATTGTGTATCGACACTGTTACTGATCCTCTGAACTCTGAACTTAAAGCAGGAGCTCGACAGGATTCAGACCAAGTTGAACGGATCCAGATGGACCAAGACGGTGGATGGAAACAACGACAAAGTGTCTTCACTAAAAATCAATCGAACTGAAGTAAATTCTACTTATAATTATACTACGGCTCAGGAGGTAAGGATCCTTTATCTTTTACAATAAAGAATTTTAAAAAAGCATCTTTAAACATGATTTCAAATAATTGAACTTGATCTTTTGTATTTATCGTAGTTAATATGACATGTAAATATAAAATTATCATTGAAACAAAAGAAAATCTTTAACTGTTGCCCCGAACTGCTGAACTCAAAGTCTAAGGGAGGTTGAGATTTAGAGGATAAATATATCAAATATTTTAAACTGTATATATCTAACTTTATTAATCTGTGGATGTCAGACGGTTTCAGGATTACCCGAAACTGTGGTGGAGACAGTTGTCCTCACTCAGGACGACTCCCTGAAGAAGAGTTCAGGACAGAAGAAGAAGAACAGGGAACGTGGGAAGGTAAAAGTTGTAATGTTCGTTTTGTCATTAACTTGGTTTCCCCCTCACCAGTCAAAACGAGCATGAGACATCTTAGATACAACATAGAGCATAAAACACTCATTTTAACAAGTGTAATTATGTTTCTTGATGTGTTTAATAACTTACATGTATATTATTACAGGACCACGCCAGTATTTCATGTTTGAGCTCAATCTTACTCCCTTCCAACTGTTAACTACAGCATGAAAATGATCTTAGAGACTTTTGCTTGACATCATTAAGAGACAACTCCCTCTGTCCTCTGTATTATCCCCTTTAAAAAGTCCCTAGCCTCAGTTTTATGTCTAATGTTGTTTTTTTATATATAAAGCCAATTTCATAAAACACAAAAAACTGATAAATACAACTTTGAGCTGCTTGGATCACAGCCTAGACGAGGACATTTTATTTTATAGCACATTGGATCATAGTTAAACTTTATATTAATGTGCATTCAGCAACCAGAGACTATATCTAAGACAATCTGATCTACGAAATTTGCCAAAATGGTCCAAATAATATAACGTTTTTATAAATGGGCTTAAAAATGAGAAACTGCCGGTGTGGTCCTATAAATACATATATACCTTTTATTTTTTTAACTTGAACATAACTTTTAAACGTCTTTATTTAAAGGTTTAATTTTTGAGGTTTATTAACTTCCCTTCTCATTGAAATATCTTCTTAAACTTACAGTATCAACTCCTATTGATCATCAACAACCTCTGACGCATGGGAGATCTTTGTGTTTTACTTTCTCTCTCTGACTGTGAACTTCTTAACCAGGGCAAAGGAAATAAAGGACGACATAAGAGGCAGAGACACCGCCTGGTAAATGTCCTTGAAGGGGTCACACTAACCCCGGAAGACTTCACTTTCACTTTAAAAAATAATTATAACAAATTAACATTTTTTAATATATGACAAGTGGAATTAACCAGATATACATGAAAGCATGCAGTTGTCTTATTCTCTTAATAATGAAAGTTCTGAATGAATTTGCTTGTTTTCCCATTTACGCAAAATAATAAATGACGATCTGCAACAGTATCTTCGTGTAATTGTTGTTGTTTCTGTTTTGTCCGAAGACAAGTGGAGAGCAAGTTGAAGAAGAAGACGAGGAGTTTTATAACGCTGAAGAATACGATGATGAATATGAGGTAGGCAGCTGTTGTGGTAAATGACTAATTCCCGCACTGTGGGAAACTTCCATTTAAGAGAAGGGCGATGACACGGGCTCGTTACAGATTGGGAGCGTTGTGGGTGCCTTCCTGTTCACAGCCCTGTCAAACTCATAATCACCTTTCTTTTTTGCTTGATAGCAACAGCATCTCAGGGGACTGAAACATATCCCTGCCCACATAAAAACACAGGAGAGAGTTGATTAATAACACACCCACGACCTGAATTAATCATTGGGAGTGAATTAGTTTGCCTTAAGAGTTCACTCACGCCATCCGCGGAGCTGTGAGCGTTTCAAAGTTGTAATGAAATTAATTTTCTCTTTTTGAAACAGGAAGAACTTTCCCCACACAACTCTTCTACTCTACAGGAGAGCCGAGACAACAGAGAGGTACGATTGCCTGTAACATCTGTTTCAGCCGGACTGGGTCTAAATCTTCTGATTCCTTTTTAATTTAAACACACACACACACACACACGCTCCATGTTTTTTATCGTATGCAGCTTGAAGTACAAACATATAAATACCACCAAGAAGGTGATGAAGAAGAGAGGATCATTCAATCTGTAGTTCAGACAATAAAACAGTATCATTCACTTTTGCAAGACCGTCTCGGCTACAGACTGATTTTAATGTTCCTGACGAAAACTAAACATATTTTACTGTTTTCATTTGTGCAGTTAGAAACATGGACGCACACCTCCAGTCGTCCTCTGACGCCCTCCGCAGACACACAGATAGATGAGCAGGTGAGAGTACACTATGCTGTACATGCTAGAATCTGAAATCTGAAAGAAAACAAACCCAGATATTTGCCCTGTAAGCGGTTACTTGATAACAAGCACATGTAGAAACATCACCAAGACACAATAAAACTGGTGAGAATTGTCAACATACAGTCAGACAAAGGGAAAGAATGGGAATGGACTGAGACAGGGGGAAAGGAAAAGAAAGGACAGGATAGGGATGCAAAAGAAAGGAGAGCTGTAACTGGATAGGTTTAATTCAGATCTACACATTTTTAAACCTCTACTTTTGATTGTTTTCTCCTCTAGGCCGCCTCGACAACCACAGACCCCCCGTCTCAACCCCTGGAGGATGTGGAGGAGGTACTGCATCTTCCTCGCCTCATTGGTGCTTATTGGAAATGTCATGTCGATTTTTAATGTACTCAATATTCTTATCTGCTCTTTATTTCCATGACCAGGATGAGGCGTCTCTGCCTTCACCTCCCGTCACGACAGAAGAACCAGACAAGGTAAGAGTTCTGATTTCACTTTGCACGGGCTTGAATCTTGCATGCGTGGGAATGCAATGCTCTTTTCATTTACACTTAATTAAAGAGGCCTGGATGGTGATGAACAAGTAGCTTGAATAATGTGAAGGGCGGGCTTCATCCCCTCTCTGCCACAATAAAGAAAATCCCATAAATAAACAAAGGGGGCTTAAATGAAATAGAAAAAAAGCACTTGGCATCATATTTCAGGATCTCGTCTTCTTTTCTGAAAATTTCACCAGTGCAAAAATGGTGCACGTGTTTGTATAAGGCTAATGGACACAAACCAACACAGTTTTTAATCACTTTTCTTTTTTGTATATAATATATATACATCTGAAGCATGAGAAAGAGCATTTTTTGAGCAGCATGCTTTGAAAACCAGATTATGAGTGAATTACTGACAAAAAGTTAAAAACTACTTTTCTCTCTCATTTTGTTTTTAAACAGGACTATACACTGACTATAGAGAGTTAATCATTCATAAGCGATCACACACTACATGGAGGGTGTGAATAAAAGTGAACTGTGTTGCTGGCGGGGAGCTCCTGAACCTGACCCGAGGTTTTCACTCAGCGACGACGTCACTCGCCCCCAAAAAAGCCACGGCCAATAACCAAACTCATTTCTATGTATCCGAAGCCTTTTTCTAGAGGAGCTCCAGAAAACCAGGCACCACCGTAAACATCTGGAAACTGTGTTGAGACTGTTGTTATTCTCCAACTTGTTCAGGGTGAACACCAGTGTAGCCTTGACTTCACAGCTCCTTATTTATTGAGACAAACATTTCTCTGTAACAAAACACGGCTGAAACATTATTTATTGAAATATGGAAAAAAATGCTTGATTTTTTATTTCCCAAAATACTCAGCATATTATAACGGAACTATATTTCATAGCCAGAACAAACACTATTTTCACTGGTGAAATCTTTCTCTGTAATATATACATGTATCCTCCAGTAAAAACATGTTATACAAACTGTCGAAGCAAGTCTGTGTTTTTCTTTCTTATCGTTTTTTTTTTTCCCCGTCACACACATCAAACTACACGAATCATCACAACTGTTGCACTAAACATGTTCTCGTGAACGTTTTGGGGGAACTCGACAGGTGCCTCAATCTCAACTGAGGGTGAGAAGAGGCGCCCCCTGGCCTGATTCCTCTGTAAGTACCTGCTTTGTTTGTGTGTGTGTGTGCATAAAACAGACTAATAGTGATTAAAAAAAACAGCAGGAGTAATAGTTTTTATATTTCAGGTGTTCATGCCAGGCGCCCCTGGTGGAAGGAATCGGTTCAAGGAGGAACAAAAAGTAAAGATGTTCCCACTTTAAAAAAAATCAAACATGTGGATCAAATTGCATCAATTTCATGGTCGCTTTTTCGTTTGAATTTCAGCATCTGTCCTCTGGAGCTGCAGGTTTCCGCGGCTTCAATGTAGGTCTGCACTTTAATCAACAACGCAGATAAAGATCATGAGCGTTAATCCATATTAAGATGGTGCCACTTTTTTTTATTCCTCAGACGAAGCAGGAGAACCCTGATCTTCACAAAGACACCAGGAGGGAGAGGCAGGAGAGAAGAGAGAGTGAGATTCATGCAGATATGCAAGGTGGAGGAGGTAAAGACACTAAAGATGAAGATGGGGAAGAGTGGAAGCTGGAAAAAGAGGAAGAAGTTGAGCCGGATGGATTTACAGAAACTGTCCCTGATCCAGTTTACGAGGAGGAGGAGAGGAGCGGAGACTACGACTGGGATCCTGAGGAGGATGTGGACCGGGAGAGGGAAAGAGAGGAGGAGCGGTTGGAGATGGAGAGAGAGCGAGAGGAGCTGGAGAAGGAGAGGGAGGCCGAGCTGGAGAAAATGGACCGAGAGAGGGAGGCTAAGATGGAGCGGGAGAAAGAGAAAGTGGAGAGGGAGAAGATGCTGGAGAGACAGAGGGAGGCTGAGAGGAAGAGGGAGGGGAGAGAGAGAGAGGAGGGGGAGAGAGACCTGGACAGGGAGAGGGAGGAGTGGGAGAGGAGGAGGCAGGAGATGGAGAGGGGGAGAGCAGGAGGCTATGATGAGGAGACTGGACAGCCTTACCCGTACCCTCCAGAGTATTTCTACCTGAAGGTGAGGACACAAAGGACAACTCATGATTCTAACATTCAATGAAAATAAATCAACATTTGATCAGGTCAAAGTAAAATAAATGTCCACTTTAATTATGTAAAGACATATTTAAGATTGAACTAAAGACCCAGATATTTCCTCAGGCTTTTAACTATCTAATTGTTTTTATTTACTTATAAATAAAGCCTTTTATTTCTATTTTTGTGAATTCATTTTAATTAAATTTGACTCTTGTGTAGGGACAACCAGGGGAGAATGGAAAACCAGGACAAAAGGTGACTGAACACAAAATAAAACTCACCATCAGAAAAGGCTGTGAAGTCGAATGCTCCACGTTTCTGTTCCCATGAATCTGAATATTACACCATGATGAGCGTAGCAGTCAGTAGCTTTAAGGTTTAAGGTTAAAGGTCAAGGTCGCTCTTATCTTTTGATCATGTCTACATGGCAAGAAGAGGTGAGTGAACATGTTTATCGTTTTATAATTTCCTGTGAAACGGATCCTTCCGCTGCGAGGGTTCACTGACGTGATCCCACTGAGTGGAAATCATTATCATCATCCCAACATAGCAGGACTGACAGTCGCCGAGCGAAATGTGCCTTCGCTTCATAAGAATATCTCCCCACCGCCCCCCCCCTACCCACGTTGCATCAGTAAATGACATCAGAGCTTGGGGGGGGGGGGGCGTCATCTGTCGTCTTCAACTGTCAGTGAAGCCAGAGGAGTCCAAAGCTTTTGATGTCCCCGCTACTCTATTTTCTGTTTGACTGCCAGACAGTAGATTAAAGCAGACATGAATAATTCCCCTTGTTAAACATGCTGACACGTCTGCTTATTCTTATTTACTTTTTTTTTTAAATTTATTTCAAACTCTTCTGTCTATTTGTTTTGGCACACAAAAAGAAAAAAGATGTGTTGAGGTGTATTCCAACTTTCTGACGCATTTCTGTTCTCACTTTTCAGGGCGAAATTGGTGAATTGGGACAAAAGGTGAAAGTCGACTCACGACGAAGCTGCGTGTTTGTGGGCTGATGTTTTATCGTGTGGGGGAGTGACGGCTGTTTGTTCTTGTTTGTTCAGGGAGAACCAGGTATCGGCCACAGAGGACCTGAGGGCCAGGCTGGTCCTCCGGGACAGAAGGTGACATGTCCGTCCTTCCTAGTTTCAAAACATTCAAACAAAATACAAGCAGCAATTTACATATGTGACGTCCGCATTGAATCAATTAACTTCAGTCTCTTCTGTCGCATTCAGTGTGATTCATAGACGTTTCCCCCCTGCGGTTTTTAATTTAGTGAACTTAATTGACTCGCTCTTTGAAAGTTTTGTTCGAGCTTTTGCTAAGATAAAGGGAAACAGACCAAGCAATTATTCAAGAGTAATAGAAGAGCTGCACAAAACAAGTGACCTTTAACTGAGTGTTTGTCTTCTCTTTCTTTCTCTCAATTTTTCTGTTCTACCTTCAGGGGGAACCAGGTGAGACTGGGCCTCCGGGCGCTCAGGGCATCCAGGGTATCCTTGGTAACGCAGGCATCCAGGGCTCCCCGGGCCATAGGGGTCCCCCAGGGGACGCAGGGGAGCCGGGCAGAGACGTGCGTCATCATGTATAATTATTTTTGGAACACTGGGAACACTGGGTGTAAAAGAGGAGTAAAACATTTTTTGTGTTGATGCAGGGCGAGCGAGGTAAAAGGGGGAAGAACGGATCCCCTGGAGCTCCTGGACTTCGAGGACCACCTGGATCTCATGTAAGAAAAACACAAATGCTCTTTGCACCCGCTGCGTCTGATTTTACTAAAAAGAACAAATAGTACCAGACGTGTACTTTTCCATTTGTAATTTGTTGGAATTGATTTCAAGTTTGGTTATTTTTCATATCTGAATACCGGCTGGAAATTGTTCTTAATGATATTTTTTTAAATCACTTTCTCTCATGAAGGGTCCGCTTGGTTTATCTGGAGGAAAAGGAGAAAAGGTACAATTACTGCATGTGTGATAATTGAGTGGCATCTGCTTTTATTGTGTTTGATCCAATAATTCTATATATTTAGTTTTATGTTTGTAGCAGTGTTCTACTTTCATTTAATCTGTTCTAAGAGAAAGATATTTATCGTGACTTTATTAATTCTTGATTGTGTCTCTCATCAGGGTGACAGTAGTCCAGGAGAACCGGGTGCCAGGGGTGTGACCGGTGTCCCAGGCAGAAGGGTGAGCTGCCAGATAACTTCAATTTAAATTAAGCAAGGACTCATTCATTTCAGATTGAGCAGAAACAGTTAGTGTTACAGTTCAGGATCATGAAATATCCACTGGGGCAGTTGCCTAAAATGTTTTACATATTAAAACGTTGAGGTATATCATAGATTGTGTCATATTTTTGTCCCCAGGTTAACACAATATAATCAAGTCTGTATTTTATCAAACACATTCACTACAATCAGTGATGTTGGCGGACTGTGTAAAAAACATAAATGTATTCCTTTTCCTTCAGGGTGAAATGGGTCCTCTGGGTGTTAAAGGATCTCCGGGACATATGGTAAACAACTAACAAGTCAAACCCATAGAAATGAGTTTAAAATTATATTTAAGATCATTCACTTGTGCACAACATCAAAAAACAAATAATCATTTCTTTTACGTTTTCTCCAACAAGGGTTCGAAAGGATTTCGAGGCAGCAAAGGAGAAAGGGTGAAGTTATATTGAACATTTAAAAACTGACATAATGTGTGAAATACTTACAACATAGGTATTTTTTTGTGAATGTCCGGTTTCGCCAATATTTGAGAATTCAGTCGCTAAAGATTTCAGTGAATACGACTTAGTTAGTTATTAAGATTACTTGAATTTGACGTCCAGAGGAATGTTGGACCTACAGTTCTTGCTGCGATCCACCTTTTCAGACCTCATGGCAAATGTCTGATAAATTGAGATGCAGGAGCCTCTTTAGGAATTGGTACCAATCCCCGTCGTGACAATTTTATTCAAGGACATGTTGCTTCTAATCAGCAGAAGTGTTTCTTTACATGATATTTAGCCTTTAAACCAAGGAACCTAACATAGTACAACCAGCAGGCAGTGCAGGAAGGCCTCATCCCTACTTTGAACCTGTCTGACCCCTTTCATCACCAAGTACGTTCAACCTAGATACTGAGTGTTCTTCTCCGATTATTGTAAAAACCACAGCGCACAAAGTAGCATGAAAGTGCTGCTATTTCCGAGACGCTGGAACATCCTGGCTTTATCTGCCTGCGTGTCCACAATCTTAAGTACAAATCACTCCCTATTACTGTTGTTTGCGTCAACAGCGCGTCCTGAGGTTCGAGAGGAGAGGCCAACTGTCTAGGTGCTCTCGCAGACGCCTTTCACTTCCGAGATAGCAGTTTCTCATTCATTTTTAAGTGCCGCCAGGTCCGGGGCCGTGTCGATAGCAGCGATGTCAGTTGTCAGTCAGTCCGGCTTCATGTGCGTTTGTTTCCCTCTCGACTCAAGTGTCACGACTGAGATTTATTTATCACGCTCCTTCCTGTCGAATCAACCTTTCATTACATTTTATCAACGGTGGATCGTATTCACCTAGGTTATATTGTAATTGAAAGGATGTAATAAAGTGCCTCGAGGGGGGAAAACAATTTTCCTCGCGCATCGACATGGCAACACGAGATATGACGTAATCTGTGTTGAAATAATCATGAGCGGAAAGTCTTTTTTTAAGATTCCTGTTTCTTTTCAGGGAGATGGTGGGCTACCGGGAATCAGAGGAGAGAGGGTATGACGATTTTCATGTTGCTCCGTAGTTTTAGGGTCTTTGCAACTCTACAAGTTCGAATTTCCATGTGAATTCGCATGAATTACTTTATTATTTGTTGCAGTTTACATTTGTTTGCACCAGGAAGTCACTCTTGATTTCCGTCCTACAGGGGAGTGTGCTTCAAATCCAAGGACCTCGAGGATTTAAGGGAGTCAAAGGATATCCGGTGAGATGACGAGAAGTTGCACTTTACTTTTATATTTAAATACAGGGGGGAAAAAAGCCAAAACAATCAAATGCTATAGGTTAAAAACTTTATTCAGAATGAGTAAACAATGCTTCAATAAATATTATAACTCAGTTGAGCACATACCTCTGACAAGGCCCAACCGTCCCCTTAAATCCAATGAAGTTGCACCAAAATACACACAAACTGCAACACAAACAAAGTAACAACCTAAAAACACCGTAAACACCTAAAAAGACGGATGAAGAGCTGAGTAGCTGTTTTGTTTCAGGGTGAGCGAGGTCCACCGGGTTTCGATGGTGACAAAGGAGAAAAGGGCGAGGACGGACCTCCTGGATTCAAGGTAATAAAACCTGAAGAAGATGAATCCTCCTGACGAGACATTTAGAGCTTGGACATGACGCGGCATGATAGCGGCTCAGTGTCACTAATACCTGCCATGATTACGTCTCTGTGAGATAATCGTCAGCTGTAATACATCATTATAATGGAAGGAATTGTTTTTACAAGGGCTTGAAGGGTGATGCAGGCACGAAGGGGGCATTGGGGAGGTTTGGAGCACGAGGACCTGTGGGACAGAAGGTTAGTGATGTGTCATTGGAATATATTGACACTACAGCAACATTTAGTTTTACCATCCATTACTTTATGTCATTAAACTTTACAATACAACACCTTCTCTTCTGCAGGGAGATCCAGGAGAGCCAGGACTCAACGGAGTGATGGTAGATCAGTCTTTTTCAATTTACAACATTTTGGATGCAAATTCTACAGCATTAAATTCAAGGAATCACAAGCAGTGGTATTTATGCGTGAAAGGGTCGCAGCGGGGATCACGGAGTGGACGGGGCCAAAGGGGACAAAGGAGATGTAGGACTGCAAGGTCAAAAGGCTGATCAGGTACGCGGAAGAAAATGATCCAAGCAAACACGATCGTCTTCATTTTCAAATCCTCTTTTTTAAATTTCCGTCTGTGATTTGTTTGTTTTTTTACAGGGCGACTCAGGGGAAGCAGGGTTACCAGGAGACAACGGGGAGAACGGAGAGAAGGTGAGACGGTTATTATTTGTCCCAGTTCATTGAGTTGGACGTTGTTTATTTGTGTCCTCACATTCTGCCGTGTTACCTGCTTGTCCAGGGTTTCAGAGGATTACCCGGACGCATCGGGAATCCAGGCTTCAATGGAGAGAAGGTTAGACCTTAATTTAAGTCTGATCACACCTAATAAGATTCATGTGTATGATGTTTGTGACACGGTGAACATGGTGTCTCGGCAAAACAGGGAGAAATGGGGATACCCGGCGCCGCTGGTATGCCTGGACTGAATGGACTCACGGGTCGCAAGGTGAAGTCTTTCTCTTCCTCTCTTCCCCAAACAAGTTCAGTGTTGTTATTTCTTTACTTTATATTTGTTGTTTCCATCATGGGCGACTTTAGGGCGACAAAGGACAAGGAGGGACCAGTGGCGTTGATGGTGAACCAGGAGTAAAAGGGGAAAGGGTCGGTAAACTAACAGCACTTTTCATCAACCAACTCCTTTACGTGTTTGTATCTTCCCCTGTGCAAATGAACCATGGTGTGCTTTCTTCTTCTTCTTCTTGTTGAATTCAGGGTGTATCAGGGTTCTCGGGTTTCCCAGGTTTTAAGGGTTCAGCAGGGAGTTCAGGCAGGGACGGAGATGAGGGGCCACCAGGGACCCCAGGTCCTCGGGGGGGCGGTGGGCCTAAGGTACAGTATAATTACTGCCTCAATGTATTGACTGATGATATTGACTGATGTGTTTGCTGCAGTGATCATGCATTGTTGTGAAGACACTGTTTGGTGGCCGATGACGATATTCAAAAGTAAAACATTTCTAATACTGATATCCTAATGACAAATACATGTAATCGAGGTTTAATATTTTACAGTTCAACCATAAAATGTATTTTAAATAAGCGAAAAAGAGCACAACCAAATATATAGAGCTAAGAAAATACTTTTTTTAAATATACTTTAAAGATTAATACACATATTTTCTGTAATGTCACAATAATTTCACAATAGTAAGTCATGCAGGAAGGAAATAAACACACACATGATGCATGTACTGAATAGTACATGCAAATAGGCATCAGTACAGAAACATATACTTAATAAGAGATGCACTTAATATAATAAATTAAGTGCATCTCTCACTCACAGTTACATTTATGTATAAGTCCGACTTACAAGAAAAGAAGAATGAGAGAGTGACAGAACACGGAGAACAAGAAGTGTGAGCTGAGGCTGATTAGTCATCACCACGTCTGTGTGTTGAGTGGCAGCATGTGGTCTGTGTACTGCAGCAGAGACGTGTCCTTAATTAACACACACACACGCGCACAGGTTTATTTCCGTCTGCAGCTTTCAAGTAATATCTTACTCAATTAGCTCCTTTCAGCTGCAATCACTAGACTCAGTTTTGAGAGAGAGGGGACGGGGACCTCTAATGGAAGGATGTGCCTAATTGGTCCGTCTTTCATACGTGATCAGATTGTTTCTCGCTGACGTAGAAGTGTCGTACGGAAAGAATTCGAAGCTCAGATTTGTATTTATTCTGCGTGCGATCTGTTTTTTTTGTCAAACAGGGGGAGAGGGGCCGAAGAGGAAGAATGAAGCCGTGTCAGAGGGGAGCGTCGGGGACACCGGGACAAAATGGACAGAGTGTGAGATTCATCAACACACTCGACAAACTGCACACATATAATACAGGAAGCCTTATTTCCACTCGCTGTCGTCGTGTATTAAAATCTGGGAAAATGTCCAAAAATGCTACGTTGCTATATTAATGAAAGTGATTAAAAAATAGCTGGATCCATCTCTTTATTCAAAATTGAATGGGTTCTTTGTGGGTAACTTCCCCCGTGTGGGTTCACCACAGAGACATGTCAATGTGTTTTTTTTCCCTATAGGGCATAGTTGGGAGTTCAGGAGTAAAGGGGGAGAAGGGAGATCCTGGACTCTCAGTACGTGTTTAACACCCACACCCACACAACACATGTTTATACAAATACAGACATTGTTATTCAAATGACTGAGTGAATGAAATGTCTTTGAATCCTGTGTTTCTCTGTCAAGGCTGAAGACGTGAAGGAGATAGTCACGCAGGAGGTGGCAGATAAGTGTGGTAAGTGTGTGTGTGTGTGGGGGGGGGGGGTTTGTTTGTGGTGGCGCTCCTGTGGCAGCAGCATGGCACCCGCGTGTGTTGTGCCATCTGTTATGTTCTCTCAGAGGAACACGCGCCATGGTGCCAGCAACAGCGGAGCCATTCACAAACACGAGACCGCAATTAAGTGGGACGTCTCACCGAGAATCCAGAGAATCCACACGCCTCAAAGACACTGAGAGGATTATTATCATTCTGATGGTCAAGGTCTAAGGTCTCACTGAATGTTCGACATGCAATAAAAGTGTGGCACAAGATAGAAAATATATAAAACAGCATTCTTACGTTGTGTTCATCCATGTTCCTCCTGGTTTTATATCTTTGCAGGACTGGAATACAAGTTCATGGTAAGGTCAGTGGATCCAGATGGAACAACAGCAACGACTGACAGTAAAACTGAGCCGGGAGATGTGGTGATATCTCTCTCTCGTGACGGAGAGGGAGAAGAAGAATATGGAGACAGGGCGGAGGAAGTGGACAGTCCTGCCCCTGGGATCCCTGGAGAAGAAGGGATGATACCAAACCGCACTGGTAAACAAATACAGTTTATAGAGGTTTCTTACGTGGTAGCCGGGTCCGAGCCCGTGGCCGAACACACAGATTCGTAGGGTGTGACCATAAATGTTTACTGGTTTTGTAACAGCTCTGACGAAGGCATGTTTTCTCATGCGTTAGTTTAGATTGGAGAAGGATCTGCAGGTCTGGAAGCCTTTTCTCTCTTCACCGCATTGTCCTCACGTAAAATGTGCTACTTCAAGAATTGATCACATGAAAACCACCAAGTTTCCTTCAACACATCATAGCCCAGTTTGCTCTCCCTATGCCAGTATCTCCAGTGCTGCTGTTACTGGGGCCGTCAGCGTCAAAGCCAAAAGCAAAAATCAGAAAGTTAAACAAAAGGTCATCATGTACCAACACAATATTCTAAAGAGCTCATTAGTGACTAAAGCCTCGGGGACATAATATCTGTCGGCATCCTGAGTTATTGTAGCTTCAGGGACCAGAAACCTAATCAAAGAGTGAGCCTGTCATTGCCCATCGTCAAAGTCAGCGTGATTATTGAGAAATGATGAGAACTCATCACCCTGTGTACAAATTAATGAATGTTGCACAAGCACAGTGGGCCACAGTCCAATATCAACACATTAATGTTAGTAGTTAAACTTAGATTTGAATAAGAATTGCCACTTGTACCAGCATCTGACCTGAATTTCATATTTTATATATGAGACTAACAAACAGACAAAAAATAACCCCCATGGAAGATTTAATAAAGTGGAATTTAAACCTACAATAACTGACTTTTTTGGCCACTTGGGGGCAGTGTTAACAAGTTGTGAATGGAACCAATCATAACCTTTTTAAGTTGATATGTTTATTGACCCATCCAGCAGT
Organism: Hippoglossus hippoglossus; assembly: GCF_009819705.1. Classification (NCBI taxonomy): domain Eukaryota; kingdom Metazoa; phylum Chordata; class Actinopteri; order Pleuronectiformes; family Pleuronectidae; genus Hippoglossus; species Hippoglossus hippoglossus. Next base: position 11,969,820 of record NC_047173.1, read on the forward strand.
TTGCTAGCTGCGTTATTTTAGCTCCTTATTCTTTTAGCTTAGTGAAATCATGACTTCACTAATGCTTCGCTTCGTTGCTTTGATCGAGCTGCTAAAATGTATCTCTGTATGAGATGACAATGTGATATTTTGGATTTCTCTCTTTCATTTCTGATTATTAGCAACAGCAGGTTATTGTAATAATAATAATAAACTGTATTCTGCAGTTACAAGGGGCTCTGCAAGTTAGAGATATAAAATGGAAGGCAAACAACAGGAAATGGTTAAAAAAAGCAGACAATTGAAAAGCAATTTGAAGGTTACCCGTTATTATCTCATACCGAGATTGTACATTTACAGAAAGTTTGCATTAAGACATTTAAAAAACATGTGAATAAATGCTGCAGCTCTGCCCCTCGTCCCTCACCTCCATCTCTCTCTCATTATGATTCGAGATAAGTCCGAATGTCACCAGCTTCTTCTTGCTCCTTGACAACTGAATCTACCAGCGTTTAATCGCTCTCATTGGTTCTGGCTTCAGATTCTGTTGATGGAGCGACGGCGGAGTGGGGCCAGAGGAAGAAAAGAAGAGTATTTGGAGAGAACGCAGCTGGTGAGTGGCCAAGACAACTCATTTTCTCCTTATCTCTCTCTTCCTCCTCTCTTCTTTCCCCCTTGTTTACTTGCTCTGTGTCTCAAGTCTCCTATTTTTGTGTTGTTGTCTCTCTCTTCGTATATTTCGTGTATCATCTGTGAGTAATGAGTTGAGATTATTGAGAGCACAAGGTGGGAGAGAAAGATAAGAGCAGAATTTTAATCCATGAATGTTTGACTGCCTGTGGTCGATTTCATGAGGGGTTTTATAAATAAAAAATATCAAGTGGAAACAGATCAGAAGTGCAGCCGAGAGTTTGGTGATTAAACCTTTTGTTTACGTCAGAACCGAGGACAATAAATAAAGCTCGCAGCAACTCAGTTGATAGCTAATCTAATTTATTCTGCACCTGAAGTTTGGGGAAATTGATCAAATCTACAGGATTAATTAATAATTTGAAAAACAGCTACGACTTTATTCCTCACTTTCTCTCTTGTCGTCTGACGTGCAGCCTCGGCAGCTGACCGCTGTCTGGAGCCCATGTCAGAGGGGACGTGCTCAGAGTACGTTCTGCTCTGGTACTTCCACCGTCGCTCAGGGGAGTGCCGGCCGTTTGTGCACGGCGGCTGTGGCGGCAACCGAAACCGGTTCTCCACAAGGCAGGAGTGTCAGAGCTGGTGTGGGAAGCAGAGGACAGGTAGAGCACAAACGGAGGAGCAGTGGGTCAGATTGATAAGACATTTAACAGTGTAGATGCTGAAAGATAATGTCCTGTTCATCTCTACACTTTCACAGGCACTGAACCCTGGAGATGAAGCCAGCAACCCGAGATAATATCCTCATTATGTACATAACTGTGTAAAATGTTATTATTTTGTGTTTTATGTTGCTTTTATTTATACATTTTAAAAGCTGTGTCTCGATGTGTTGTATGGATTCGAATATGTGAATGCTGAAAATGTTGTAATTATATAAATATATATAAAATCCTTTCTGTATTGTCGTGCTCGTCTCTTCCCTGCCCACGTCTTTCTGCAGTTTCTCTTTATATAACACTCAGTCACCTTTCTCGTGTGTCTGTGGATTGCCCTCCATCCTGTGTGGTGTGAAAAATACGATGCTGGTGGAGCTGACTGCCTGCTGCCTCCTCCACCGCTACATATGTTCCTTTGGTGGGGGGTGTTATGGGTCAGGCTGGGAGCCAGACGAGAGGCCGACGGGGGGCCCAGGGAGGGAGAACACGCAGGGACTGATTTCAAGACCGCCGCAGCAGTGGCAGGGGATTCCTGCGTGGGTGTTGATGTGGGGGCAGCACGCCTTGGAGGGGTTTTTTTGTTTCTTCTGGCAGAGCGACACAACACGACTAAGATGAACCGTTTTTCATTGGTTGATGAAAAATGCAGCAGTGTCTCAGTTCCTGCTGAATTCTCGTGCCAACAGTCAGGGTTGTAATTTAGCATCTGCACCAATTCTATCAAACTGAAGTTAGCTCCTCATCTTATGTGAAATGACTTTGGCAGAGATAAGTTTGAGTTCATGTAAGCCATTATTCCCTGAGCAATTTTACAGAAAGTAAAAATTCCTGGATCAGCACCAACATTTTATGGGTTCTTCCCTGACACATAATGTATCCTTCCAAGTTTCGTGATGATCCATCCATTAGTTGTTATGTTTTCTTGCTTTTAAACAAACCAACAAATAAACGTACAGGAAAGGACAAAAACACAAATTCTAAAACCTGTCATTTGAAATTACTTTGGCAAAAAAGTTTGAGGTTTTGAGGTTATGATACCAGGGACAGTGAAAGTAAAAGGAAATGTTAAAACGTCTTTGTATGAAATGAAAGTACCTCAGTCTTCTGGTAGATAGATACTGGTAGAAGAATAGAGCCAATAATATATAAAAGATAAAAATACACCTTCACACAGCCCATTATTTCCTGGCTCAACAGGCATGAACGTGTGATTTTTTTTCCATTGAGGTTGAGGAGGGGAGATTATTACTCCACCTCAGAGTGGGAGGACATCTCGTTACACAATGTGTCATTACTCCAGCTGTGAGGACTCAGTCTTATTAATCCTACAATCAAGTCGCTCGTTAGACCCGGACCCAACACCCTCTCGCTTCCTCCTTGCTCTTTTCTCCTGACTGACATGGAGCATCACTGCGGGTGGTGCTGGTGTCTGTTGCACGTACGCTCAATTATTCATTTTGATTAAAAACACAACGTTCTTTTGACATCTCGCATATCTTCACTCTTATGAAATCAAGTAACTACATATGCAACATGAAAATCATACACACGGGGTACGATTGTCAAACACTAACGTTACATGGTGTCATTCACGCAACACTTAATGACTGTTTCTATGAGTTACTGTGTAGTGTTAGTTCTTAGAGTGGAGTGTTGTTATTGATTACTTAAGGGGAACTACTGTAAAAACATGAGTAAAACACTTCTACTCACCCTTCTTATAAACACGTATTTAAAAGCATCATATTAGAAAGTGCCACCAACATGTTCCTTAATAGTTTAGCTGCAAGTTATTTTCTTGATCGACCAACAGTTGAAGGTGCTGAGTTCAAGTTTCAGCAATGGTTCAAAACCAAAATACATTCACTTCACTGTCATATAAAACAAAGAAATGCACCAAATCCTCATATTTTAGATAATGTTTGATGTTGTTTTTGCTTTAAAATGAAACTAATTGATTCACTAATGCAGCTTAAGTTAAGATTGTTTGCTTTATTTCATCACTAGTTCAAAAATATGTTCACTTCAGTGACAATAAAAATCATAAAATCTTCACATTAGAGAAAATGATTGTAAACAGATGATTAATTATTCATATAAATACCAACTAATTGACTAATTGACCCACTAACCAATGCATTTTATTTAGAGTTTGTACATAATTGTGAAAATGTTTGTGGAAACAGTTTCTAACATTGTCCCATGAAAATATATCACAATGATACATGGAGCTGTCCATGGTCCTGAATGTGAGCTCAGTCTCACACTGGATCATGATTCTGCTTCTAATATAACATTGACCTGGTGTGGTAGTGTGTAGTGTTACTTCTTAGTGTGTAGCTAGTGTGTAGTGTTAGTGAGTAGTATTAGCGTGTAGTCAGTCTGTAGTGTTGGTGTGTAGTGTTAACTTAAGGGAAACTTCTGTAAAAGCATACAAACAATTCACTTGCATTTCAAACTAAAAAGTCTGTGATAAACAAAACCAAACTTTTCTTTGTGTGTGTGTGAGTGTGTGTGTGCCTCGTGATGCCTCGTGTTCACCAACAGGTCACATTTACCAACTTCCCTTCCTCTCTAGTCTTCCTCCACCTCTTCATCAGCGCAGCTCAGCCAATAGGAGCAGCCTCTCCTCCGTGTGAACCAGCAGCGGGATGACGTGTTTGCTGGCGTAGAGCTGCGGTTCCTCGGCTGCTACTAAATGAATGCATGGTGGGGATGGAGGAGCAGGACGCACCGGCGGTCAGACTGTGCGCACTGCTGACCTCCCCACGCACACACGCACACACACAACCACACACACGCACGCACACTATCACACACAGGATTTGTCGTCGTCACTCCTGAGGATTTCTTGCCTGTTTGGGTTTTCATTTCTTTGCAGGGAAACGCAGTGGTTGACATCTGCAACAGTTTTTTCTTTATTACAGGACGCGAGTGGTGAGTTGGGAAGTTGCTTGTACACATCTGTGAGCTGATTATATCATATCATCTTAAAACAAGAGGTTAGTCCTATAGATAAATGGAAGAAAGTGTTTTTTCTGCTTGTTCTGTGCGTAAATGAACATGTTTAATTGACTTTTATGAAAAGAAAATGTTCCTTTTTTAGAAAATATCCTTCTCATTCTTCAGAGTAAAACACAATACAAAAAGAAAAACCCTACACGTGCACGCAGTGAATGTTTGTCCTCCACCCTCCATGTCCCAGGGGAGCCAGCATGCTGTCCTCCCTGAAGACCCTGCTGCTGCTCTCGGTCCTGTGCGCACCGACCTCCAGCCTGTGCCTGCGCCTCTACCACAGCCGCTCCGACCTCCTGTGCACCGACCAGCTGGAGGAGCCGGGCTACTCCCCCGTGGAGGACTGGGGGTCCCTGCTGCAGTCCGCGGAGTACCTCACCTCCCTCTCCTCATCGTCATCCTCCTCTGGCGAGTCCGGCCGCGGCAAGAGGACCTCGAGTCCCGCAAACTACCGCTTCATGAGCCGGACCAAGCTCAGGGGGCAGATGCTCCGCAACAGCAGCAAAGGGGACCGCAGGAGCAGACTGACCCTGTCCCTGGACGTCCCCACCAACATCATGAACGTCCTGTTCGACGTGGCCAAGGCCAAGAACCTGCGCGCCAAGGCGGCCGAGAACGCGCGTCTCCTGGCGCAGATAGGACGGAGAAAGTGACCGTGAAGGACACAAGTCTGATTCTAACATGACCAGTGTGCGCCTCGTTACTCTGCTGTAATCGATTACTTCTCATTCACTTTTTAAAGTAATTGTATTGGTCTGATTCTGCGGGGCAATGGTAGATTTTGTTTTTCTCACATTCCAGGTAAAATATATTTCTAATGTCGCGATTACTGAAAGTTCCAAATCAGATTAAAGGTGTTCATCATCTTTTTTTTGCTCCAATCCAGATTAGGGACAATAATAATAATAATAATAATAATGATAATAATAATGATAGGGGCAATAAAGGATGTGAACAGATTAAACCTTGTGACTCCAAGATGGATGATGATTCAGGATTCCAACTCATAAATTTGAACGTATATAAAATATATACAAATTTGATGAAAAGTTGATTAGTCGATATTCTTTGCTGCAAATTTCCAAACCTATTTAAACCGAATTTATATTTTTTAATGTTTTATTTGTGTTATAATGTGATTGACTCTGCGGCAGACTGCTTTCAAGTCTGCAGAGAGGATTTCATATTTTTATTATTAATATTATTATTGTTGTTATAGCGGTACGGGACAAACCTCTGATTTTATTTTTCAGGAGAATGAATACTTAATAGGTTTAGTTTACCCCTGAGTCATGAAATTTTCAATCTCGGACTAAACCACAAGAACAAAGTTAGCATCTACTTTTATTTCCTTTTGCAAATGACCAATGTTGCATAATCATAACATTACATTTCAGAGGATTACATGTTTTTTTTCTCTTTGCTGCCTCGTTTCTGATCATTTGTTGTTCAGAAATTCACATGAGGACCTGTGACGACTCCAGATTTCAGTGTGAAACACACGAACCAACCGACACATCATGAAACACAGTCAAAATGCAAATGCATGGGAATGTATGTGTTCATCAGATGTCTGTTATTTTTATACAACTCAAAATAAAGGATTATTTTTCCTCAAATAAAGCAACGAAAAAGAACCAATCAAATGTGCCCTTTTTTATGCAGCTTTATGAACAATCCATTCATATTTTCACTTATTATTATTCCTTTACTGTCCATGACACTTGAGCCTGACTGATTGAGATTATCTTATCATATTTGTATTAATATATAAAAGTTTGTTTGTCATTCGCATATTGTTCCACTTGACTTGATCACATTTCTTTCTAACCAGATTTAATAGATCCAGAAGTTGATCACACTGTGTATTTATGTTGAAGACAAACAATAAGTGACCCACTTTTTAATTTGTATCAGTATTAATCTTATCAAATTTAGTTTTGGCAGCTTTGGGGTTTTGGGGTTAAAGAGTTCACCTGCTTCAGACAAGACAGAACAATGTCTTCATCTTGTGGTCATTTGGGTTAACTACACATCAGATCCACAGGTGCATCTCCCCCAGATCTCTGCTGCTTTGCTGGTGTAATAAGTTCAGTAAGTGCATTTTCATTGTTCATCTTTCAAATGTGGCTCCCAGTCAAAGTGGGCAACTCCTCTGGGACCTAAAACAATCAGGGGTTGAAGGGTTCAAGTCCACTGCCACAGTTTGGCTTCTTTTTTCCAGAGACACCGAAATACTGTATAGACCTCAATTCACAAAAAGGCGGCTTCACAAATGTTATTGCATCTTTATGTCCTGTCAAATATCAAATTGTACTTTCATATATTAAGTGAGAACCTTAACCCTACGAATAAGAATAGGAATAGGAATAAGAATAAGAATAAGAATAAGAATAAGAATAAGAATAAGAATAAGACTATTTTGTGTGTATCTAATAGTTATTTTCATGCAACAGGAAAAACACACGTCTGTAAAGTGGGTCATTTTAAACATTGGGCCTGGAATGGCATGGAATGGTAATATAACCTGTAATATAGTCTTATTTGAAACTGTCTATACTTTTAGATTAGTTTAACTTGAGCTAAAGGACACTCTCAACGTAAATAAACTGATAAAATAATATTTTAATAATTCACAATATTTAAAACAAATATAATCTACGTTTAAGAAATGTTTATAATTATTTAAATAATTATCAATGGATGTTTATAATTGTAATTAATCACAATAATATAATATAATATAATATAATATAATATAATATAATATAATATAATATAATATAATATAATATAATATAATATAATATAAATGACTTGTGTAGCAGCAGCGCCCTCTGCTGGTTCCGGTACAGAACGGTTGTGACGTAGGATCCGTCGACGTGGACGTTCTTACCGGAAGTGAGTTCTCCCTAACAGGAAGTGAGTTTTCTCTTCGGCTACGTGGAAGTAGCTTCTCTCTTCACCGAGGCTGAGAGCGACACGTCCCCCGCGACACGATGATCAAGAAGTTCGACAAGAAGGACGAGGAGTCCGGTGAGATTTTAACATCGTCAGTTCATTACTGTAAAGAAGCGACGGCGCAGGAAAGAATGGAAAAACCTATGGTCGCTGCTGAAGCTAACTCGGTGCTAGCTGGTTAGCTAACGAGCTAAAGTAGCTGTCAGGAGAGATGACGCTCAGTGTAACAGGGACTTTTCTGATTTATTAACTTTAATGCAGCAGATGTTTTAATGCAGATTTTTAGCGGAGGTGCAGCTGCTGTTAACCCGCAGATAGATCTCCTCCTCCCGTCGGGGTTTAGCTGCGGTTGATGTTTAGCATTAGCTCAACTGTAGCAGGTCGGTGTCAGCTGGGTGTTGTGATGTCTGGTCGTTGTCTGACTTGTCCGCTGTGACGTTAGCTTCCCCTGTGTTTATATGGATGACTCCTGGTGCTTTGAATGAATGGAGACACCTGACACCTTGCATTAACACGTACGTGTAGCATTAGCCCACGTCGCCTCTGCGTCCTTCGTGTGTTGTTGTGTCTGATGACAGTTCAGTGCAATAACAAGTCAAAGGTTAACATCACTGACCGTGTTGCTCTGCCTCACAGGAAGCGGGTCCAACCCGTTCCAGCACCTGGAGAAGAGCGCTGTGCTGCAGGAGGTAAAGTCTGCACCTGTTTCTTTTTCCTGAAAACACACGATTTGCACAAATGAAAGTAGATGTTGAATTATATCAATCGCCGCACAGACATTAAATCAGTTGACCCCCTTGTCGTTCACAGGCGCGTATCTTCAACGAGACGCCCATCAACCCGAGGAAATGCCTCCACATCCTCACCAAGATCATCTACCTCCTCAACCAGGTGAAAACATCTGTGTGGAAAACAGTTACGGAGCTTTTCACTGACGTCTGAACACTGTCTCACTGTGTTTGCTTCTCTCTGTTTCCTCAGGGGGAGCATTTCGGGACCACAGAGGCCACCGAGGCCTTCTTTGCCATGACCAGGCTCTTTCAGTCCAATGATGTAAGATATCAAATCTGTTTTAATTATAGGTTCCATTTTGTTAACGTAGAAATGCTGTATTGTAAGTTTGTGCTCTCTTTCCCTCGTAGCAAACCCTGAGGAGGATGTGCTACCTTACCATCAAAGAGATGGCCAACATCTCCGAGGATGTCATCATTGTCACCAGCAGGTTTGTACCCGACATAGTGGTGTCTCACACAGGACTTGTCTTTTCCTGGCTGACTAAAAGGAGAAAGTGTCAGTACAACTCGAGGATACTTGATGCACAACATTCTGATTTGTGTCATGTAGTTATGTCTTGTTTGGTCTTTTCCAGCCTGACCAAGGACATGACTGGGAAGGAGGACGTATACAGAGGACCTGCTATCAGAGCCCTCTGCAGGATCACAGATGTGAGCACTTGTCCTCTCTCCCCATCTCTTCCTTTGCTTTTAGTCCATAACATACAAAACCACCCTGTGAATCCTCAAAATGCACCTAAATAAGAAGGAAAGCACTTTTTCCTCATGCTTCCTTTGTCTTCCCCACAGACCACCATGCTGCAGGCTATTGAGAGATACATGAAGCAGGCTATTGTGGACAAGGTGCCCAGTGTGTCCAGTTCTGCTCTGGTGTCGTCACTGGTAAGACAGCATCAGATTTGACTTCAAATTGTTGTGTTACCATGTGGTTAATGTAACGTTGTTTAATCAGGGTGTGTCTTTCTGTTTGTGTGTGTGTGCAGCACATGGTGAAGATGAGCTATGACGTGGTGAAGCGATGGGTGAATGAAGCCCAGGAAGCTGCTTCTAGTGACAATATCATGGTTCAGGTGAGAAGAAACAAACATAAATGAAGTTATTGCGATTTTGAAAGATATATAATAAATGTAGAGATTAAACAAGCGTATATTCATTTAGTTTGTTTGTTTTTTGTCCCGTCCTCCAGTACCATGCCCTGGGCCTGTTGTACCATCTCAGGAAGAACGACCGACTTGCCGTCACCAAGATGCTCAACAAGTTCACCAAGTCTGGTCTCAAGTCTCCCTTCGCGTACTGCATGCTCATCCGGATCGCCAGCAAGCTGCTGGACGAGACCGAGGGGGGGTGAGTGGACGTGCTGTCATGTGACACAATCAGTAGAGATGGACAGGGACGTCTGGGTCCTCGAATAGAGCAGCTGATTCCACAGTGATGACTTATTCATGGCATTTAACTTTATCTTTACAGTCACGACAGCCCCCTGTTTGACTTCATCGAGAGCTGCCTGAGGAACAAGAATGAGATGGTGGTGTATGAGGCTGCGTCTGCCATCGTCCACATGCCCAACTGCACTGCCAGAGAGCTGGCCCCCGCTGTGTCAGGTCCGTCCTTCACTCACTCTCTTTGTACAGTGAGGTCCTAGTGACATTGTAAAGTGACTATTTATGTTACATGCTAATAAATATCAATGTGTGTGTCCCCCTGCAGTGCTGCAGCTCTTCTGCAGTTCTCCTAAAGCTGCTTTGAGATATGCTGCAGTCAGGACCCTCAACAAGGTACAGCTTCACTCTGTCACTCCACTTACATAGCTGGTTTTTCATGTATAAGAATTAATATGCATCATAATTCAGTTACTACACACGTATTAAAATGATATCACATACAAGTTCTTTACAGGACAAGTTTATTCTTCAAAAGCAACACATTTTATTGTAATAGTTCAAGACCTTTATTGAAATTGTCTTTGTGTCCACAAGGTGGCGATGAAGCATCCCTCAGCCGTCACAGCGTGTAATCTGGACCTGGAGAACCTGATCACCGACTCCAACCGTAGCATCGCCACGCTCGCCATCACCACTCTGCTCAAGACGGGCAGCGAGAGCAGCGTGGACCGACTCATGAAGCAGATCTCCTCGTTTGTTTCTGAGATCTCCGACGAGTTCAAGGTCAGAAATCGTTGTTTTCGAAGTCTTGTTTCATCCTGTGCTTGATAACAAAACCATTATATTTCTGTAATGAATGAAAAGATGATACCTGCTGAAATGTCCTCAACTTGTCAGGATGATCTATTTTTATCCCAGGATTTCAGCGTCTGTCTGTGGCCATGAAAGATTAACTTCTAATACGAATTTCATCGCTTTGTACCCGTTTTTTAAATCCTGTTATTTTTGTTCTAATGTTTTTCATCCTCAATCTGTCGCTGATACCCGTTTGCTCCAGGTGGTGGTGGTGCAGGCCATCAGCGCACTGTGTCAGAAGTATCCCAGGAAGCACAGCGTCATGATGAACTTCCTGTCCAACATGCTCAGAGATGATGTAAGTGGATATTTAACAGAGCACAGACTTTAGGAGCTGATTTCATTACCTTTACAGAAAACTTACCTGTACAAAACAAAAAATGAATGTCCATCCAGTGACCCCCCTCTCCTCTCCCTGCAGGGCGGGTTCGATTACAAGCGTGCCATCGTGGATTGCATCATCAGCATCATCGAGGAGAACCCCGAGAGCAAGGAGACGGGCCTGGCCCACCTGTGCGAGTTCATCGAGGACTGCGAGCACACGGTGCTGGCCACCAAGATCCTGCACCTGCTGGGCAAAGAGGGCCCGCGCACGCCGCAGCCCTCCAAGTACATCCGCTTCATCTTCAACCGAGTGGTGCTGGAGAGCGAGGCCGTTCGTGCAGGTGAGACTCCGGAGACTTTATCGTTTAACATCCACAGACGGACACATCGCAACCTGTTTACCAGTGAGTCCTTCGAGACATTTTGAAACGGGCTGTAAATGGTTTTGGTTTCTTTCTCCACTCTCAGCTGCCGTCAGCGCTTTGGCTAAATTCGGAGCTCAGAACGACGACCTGCTGCCGAGTGTCCTGGTTCTTATGCAGAGGTACTTCATTTATCTGCTTTTGTTGTCTTCATCCGTTTGTGACTGTGTTTTCTTCATTTTTCTGGATAAAATATTGACCTCGAGGGACCTGAGAAATTAATTTTCACCCCCAAAATTAGTGGATTTTTAATAAGATGGTAAAAATGGATCATGCAGTGGTGGTGAATATGTGACTCCTCTTGTTCTTCCAGGTGCATGATGGACAGTGATGATGAGGTGCGTGACAGAGCTACTTTCTACATGAACGTGCTCCAGCAGAAGCAGAAGGCTCTGAATGCTGCCTACATCTTCAACGGTAACAGACACACACACACACGCACACGCCACTTCTCTCTGTGTTCATCAGTCATGGAATCTGGTTGTAAAAATTGCCATTGCACGTTGAGCCTGACAGTTTTCTCTTGTTCCTGCTTCTCTCAGGTTTGTCCGTCTCCATCCCCGGCCTGGAGAAGTCCCTCCACCAGTACACTCTAGATCCCTCAGAGAAACCTTTCGACATGAAGTCCGTCCCCCTGGCCACCACTCCAATCACAGAGCACAAGTCAGGTACGACGAAGGGTTTCTCTTGGTTGTCGTACTTTGATATCATTGCGAGAAGTGTCTGTAAAAAGTTGTTTATTTCTCCCCAGACATCACCCCCATGTCTGCATCCAGCAAAATTGCAGACAAGTTGACCCCATCGCGCCAGGACATTTACCAGGGTACGATAATAACCACCACCCGTCCTTCATGGAATTCAAGACGTACACGAAGCTGTTACACAGAAATTTAAACCCTTTAATTTTCTGTAATATTAATTTGTCTCTGCCTCTTCGTCCCCCTCACAGAGCAACTGGCGGCCATCACGGAGTTCCAGGGTCTCGGGCCGCTCTTCAAGTCCTCGGACCAGGTGCAGCTGACGGAGGCGGAGACAGAATACGTGGTGCGCTGCATCAAACACACCTTCGCCCGACACATGGTGTTCCAGTTCGACTGCACGAACACTCTGAACGACCAGCTCTTGCAGAAGGTACCAGCACTTACACAGCTTCGTTTGGTTTCTCCCGAGGATTCGGTCAAATGTATCCTCACAATTTACTTTTAGTATTCGGAATTTTCAAAGTTGTGAACGTGTGGTTTTCTTCGGTCAGGTCCTTGTGCAGATGGAGCCGTCAGAATCCTACGAGGTGATACACTACATCCCCGCCGCCACGCTCCCCTACAGTCATCCCGGGTCCACCTACACTCTGGTCCGCCTGCCCGAAGACGACCCCACAGCTGGTAGGAACACTGGTCAAAGAAACGTTTGACTTCTAGATCACTAAGTTATACAGCAATTTCTGAATATGAGGAAGAGCTGATTTGAGAAAAGCTTGACGTGTCCATGTCTGTTCCTCAGTGTCGTGCACGTTCAGCTGCACTATGAAGTACCTCGTCAAAGACTGCGACCCCAACACAGGAGAGCCCGACGACGACGGCTACGACGACGAATACGTGGTACGTGATCACACTGAGCTGTGCATCTTCCTCAATGTAAACAATATTATTCTTTTATTTACGTGTGTTACCGACTGCTCTCGTGTTTCTTCCTCAGCTGGAGGATCTGGAGGTGACCGTCGCAGATCACATCCAGAAGGTGTTGAAACCAAACTTCGGAGCGGCGTGGGATGAAGTGGGAGACGAATTTGAAAAGGAGGAGACGTTTGCCCTCGCGTCTGTACGAACTCTAGATGGTACGGAGAAGTCAAAGATTTTAGGCTGAAAATAATATTTCACTTACTTTTTCTATTTGACTTGTATTGAATTTTCAACAAAAGTTATCTGTACTTTTTGGATATTTTCTCGAATAACTGCTTCCGTATCATTTTTCGACTGGTGCATTAACTGACACTCGGTGTTATGTGACTAATGTGTGCTTTCCATGTACAGAGGCGGTGGGTAACATCATCAGCTTCCTGGGAATGCAGCCGTGTGAGCGCTCGGACAAAGTTCCCGAAAACAAGAATTCGCACGTCCTCTTCCTGGCTGGTGGGTGTCGAGTGTCACTCTTTGGTCTCAGACCTTTTCAGACAAATTGCTTCTTCCTAAATGTAATCTCTTGAAATGCAAAAGAATATATGTAAGATGTTGTCTCTCATGAAACTCTAAAGATACTTTTGGATGCTAAGATTTTATAAAACACTGACAGATGTGATTTAATCAGTCAACATCTGTTTAACCCTCCCCTCTCCCTCCTCCTCCTCCCCCCAGGTGTATTCCGTGGAGGTCACGACGTGCTGGTTCGGGCCCGCCTCGCTCTGGCCGACGGCGTCACCATGCAGGTGACGGTCCGCAGCGGGGAAGAGACGGTCGTGGACGTCATCCTGGCGTCCGTGGGCTGAAGTGCTCGCGGCGCAGCTTTTGTGCCAACCGCTACCGTAATGTCATGTCTGCACGGCGAACCCTCTGAACCGTCACTTTTTTTTTTCACAGCTCTAAAATTAAATATATATAATGTTGTAATTACTACGCCGACACCATCCAACCAGAAAAATGTCATTAATGTTTTATTAAATCTAGTGCGTGAACGTAGGTGTTTCCTCTTCTTGACTTTATACTTTCTGCTGCTCCTGGATTTGTCAAATCTTCAATAAAGGTCAAAACAGGATTTTGACACCTTACTATACTTTCATTTTTTAATGACCTTTTTTGAAGCCTTTTTCGTTTTACACCTTACTACAGAAGGCCTAACATGGGATCATACATTCAATTCCTCTGTTTTCCCGTGATAACGAGATAATTTACTTATCTCAATACGAGATAATTAGAAAACAAAGATTCGTTATCTCGACATAATAATCTTGTAATCTGGAGATAATGAGATAATTAACTTGTTATCTAGAGATAACGAGATAATGGAAGCCATACTTCACTAACTCGTTATGGGAAAACAGAGGAAATATAATATTTCCATGTCAGTTCAGGACCTAAAGAAATAACCCTGGAATAATTTGTTGCACAAACATGATTTTTTACAAAACTAGGTTTATTTGAAGACTCATTGACAAGAGAAATGTAGAAAATCATATCAAAATTCAGGCCAAATGCAGCTGATCACAGGACCCGACAAACAGAATATGGAGGGAATCAAAATGAGATTGCACCAGCGGACCCCTGCCAGCTCAGCAGGTGGAGCAGGTGCCCAAAATATGGCGGTTTGAGCAGGTTCGATTCCGACTTTGTTCTGTCCCCTTTTCATTCCTATCATTATGCCCTAAAATATCTAAAACCTCACACAATTAGATCTAATCGACATTATCATGCTTCCTCACAGGGTTCAACACATTTCTCACTCAGTTTGCATTACTTGTTTATTTAGCTCATCTCAAGTCTTCTACGGCAGTAACTAACATCTCGGGGATTAATGCTGGTTAATGAACCCGTCAGTTGGGACTCGATCATCGTGGTGGTGGTGTTTTCACCACATGTGATGATTCGTCCCAGTTTGAGCATCGTTCAGAAAGAGTGGATGAAGTTGAAATATGCGTTGAGGAAGCCGGTGGGATCTTCCAGCTGAGGATAGTGACTGATGTGCTGGTCCAAGACGGTGAAGGTGGACCTCTGGACCAGCTGCCTGCAGGGACGAGACACAGATCTCAGATGTAACATCAAGAGGACAGACAAAGCCCTGGTGGCTTAGTGGCAACTGATTATGTCCTTGACCATGTAAACCCTGGTTCACCACAGAAAAATGGCAGCATTGGAATTTCAAGTCAAAGTCAGGGAACATATTTTTTTGAAAACCTCACTCACTGGTAAAGACGGATGAAATGTGGATGAGGGTTGACTGGGTCCAGGGGTCCGTAGATCATGTGCACTGCGAGAGAAGACAGAGGAGAAGAGGGAGGATTCACATGGAGAAGGTCCAGAGTTAAACAGCATAGAAGAGAAACTGACAGATGCATAATTAAACACATTTAGACATTTGTTTGTTTCATTTGTCATTTTCCCAGAGTTTTAGTCTTCTTAAAAACACAGAAATATGTGAACACACACACGCCTGCCCCCTCCCTCCTAAACTCTGGATCACAGATGGACCACGAGGCCGCTCCCCACTGGGTTAAGCAGCTTAGCGTCAGTGGCTCTCTGGGCCGAGGCGGCTGCTGGCTCAACACACCTTAAGGAAATGTTTGTCCTGCGCAAACCTCTGATTACTTCATCACACACCCATGCACACATGCACACATGCACACGCACACACACAGACACACGCCATTGTGTGCTGTAGCTGCACAAACTCACGTGGCACGAAGGTGGAAGTGAGCGCGCCCACCCATCGCTCCCTGTGTTTTAATCTCTGGTTGATGTACTGGAGAATACTGACAGAGAGAAGAGAGAAGCACAAGTGAGCGCACGCACACACACACACACACACACACACACACACACACACACACACACACACACAGCGTGAACACCACATACACACACACACCTGTCTAAAACTAGGTTGCCGTCATTGTGGCGCAAACCCGTCCACATGTCCCAGAACTCGGCGTCCGTGGGCTGCGTGTACGGACCGAACACGTCACCGATTCTGAGAAGAGGAAGCAAGAGACGACTAAATGTAAACCCTGATGCTTTTCATGTCACCATGGAAACGACCTCTGCTTCTTGCTCACCCCTTCTGGAAGATCATGTAGTTGGTGAGACGCATCAGAAGAGGAGACAGGAAGCCGGAGTCCTTCAGAAGCTTTTGGGAATAAAAGAACAAACAAAAAAATGTCAAACATCCTCTGCTCATCCCCCGTTCACGCATCGTCTTCCTAAGCTCTCGCTCGGCAAAAGTAGGTCGGAGGAGACGAAGGTGACTCACCGTCTGCAGCAGCCGCGGGTGGTGTGTCTCTGGGAAGATTCCTGTGGGAAACGACAAGTGTCACAACTGTCACTTTCAAAAACACGCTCTTATAAAATAGCTTTCAATGAGATGTTTTATCCATCGTCTCCCTGCAGGTTTAAATGCTGTAATTGCTCAATGTATTTTCTGCTTTATAAATACAGCATATTATTATTATTATTATTATAAAAGCACAGTAAAAGAAAAAACCTCCGTTAGAGAGACACAGGCTGTTGAAGGTCAGGTGACCTGTGCGGTTCTGGTCGCTCCTGGTGGGAAAACAACAGAGAGAATGAGTTTAGACAGTTTTCAGTGTGTCTATACAAACTGACCCCCCCCCCCCCCCCCCCCCCCCCCCACACACACACACACAGACACAGACACACACACACACCTGTAGAGCAGCTCCAGAGCCACGGTGTCTCCGTAGTCATGTGACAGCACGTTGAGTCTCTGGTGGCTCAGACCCAGGTGGGCCACCAGAGCCTCCACCACGCTGGCCTGCTCGAAGATGGAGTAGCTGTGTGGTCGCTGGGAAGCCCACGAGGGAATTAGCAAAAAGAGCATCCAGCAGGAAATATAGATTTAATAATGGATTAAGTGAATTCTCATAGTTTTGTTGCACGACATTTAAACGGAAGCTTTCCTCACCGGTTTGTCGCTGAAGCCGAACCCCAGGAAGTCCAGAGCAATGACTCGATTGAAGCGCTGAGTGAGCGGCTCCCAGATCTGTGACGAGAGAAGAAAAAACACATATAGTTTTATATCGTCTCTGCCGAGGTGACGAAACGTGAACGCTTTGACGGAGCTGTGCAGTGGACACCTTGTTCCAGTCGTAGCTGGAGGTGGGGAAGCCGTGGAGCAGAATGATGACATCAGAGCTTCCCAAAGCCCCGTAGGAGTCTGATCAGAGGAGAACACACACCCATATGATATAAAACAATCATAATATATAACAATCATAATATAACAATCACATAAAGTACAATAAGCAAAGAGGTAAATATGTTGTTTGGTGCAAGGAGTCTTGTGAAGGTGACTAATGCTGAGGAAAGACGTGATTCATGAATTTTGGGGTCAATAAAAGGTTTAGATGATGAGTCAATTATCAATTAGTCACTGGACAAATGTTTTAATCAGTTGATTGCTTGAGAGAGAAAAAGTCATTTTCTGATTTTCTCTGCGTGTTCATCATCACGCGTGTTTGTACGCTAACGTTAACAAGAAGAGCTTTTTAGTACTTAATTTAAAAAATGACAACATGACACAACTGGGCGAGCGCCACCTACTGATGAAGATGATGCATTACGACTAAAAAAGCTGCTGTTGTGATATATTTCATCACAACGTTCAGTAAACTACAGTGATGTGTAAAGTATGTAAAGTGTGACAGTATATAAAGATATAAAGTATATACTCGCCTCTATAGAAGACCGTCCAGCCTCTGAAGGTGAACTCCTCCCCGGAGCTGTGCCACTGCTGCAGGGCAGGTGAGGGCTGCGGCGGGGGGATGTGCAGGTAAACGGCCACCAGGGGGACACAGATCAGAGCCACATGGATCCACCACTCTCTCATGATGAGCTCAGTGTCATTCCTGCAGCTGACACACAACAACAACACAACAACAACAACAACAACACAAGGAGCAGGTTATCACAGTGCAGCTCCAGGTTGCAGCCCCCCCCCCCCTGCAGCTGACACACAACAACAACAACAACACAAGGAGCAGGTTATTACAGTTCAGCTCCAGGTTGTAGTCTCCTCCCTGCAGCTGACACACAGCAACAACAACAACACAACAACAACAACACAAGGAGCAGGTTAATACAGTTCAGCTCCAGGTTGTAGCCTCCCCCCTGCAGCTGACACACAACACAACAACAACAACACAAGGGGCAGGTTATCACAGTGCAGCTCCAGGTTGTAGTCTCCTCCCTGCAGGTGACACACAACAACACAAGGGGCAGGTTATTACAGTTCAGCTCCAGGTTGTAGCCTCCCCCCTGCAGCTGACACACAACACAACAACAACATAACAACAACAACAACACAAGGAGCAGGTTATTACAGTTCAGCTCCAGGTTGTAGTCTCCTCCCTGCAGGTGACACACAACAACACAACAACAACAACACAACAACAACAACACAAGGGGCAGGTTATTACAGTGCAGCTCCAGGTTGTAGCCTCCCCCCTGCAGGTGAGAGATCGTGCACACAGGTGTCATCACATGCACGCACCCCTGCACCTACACTGTTTACAGTCGTGCATGACCGTGCACGATCATGTGCACCTGCAGGGTGCATAAGCGATTTGACAACAAGCCAATCGCAGCCCTGATGGAGCAGGGTCCTGGTCGGTGGAGTCTCCGGAAGCTCAGTACTCACAGAAATGTGCGGATCAGTGTTCAACCTTCGTCCTGTGTTCACGACCCATTACTGCAGAGCGGAAGCACAGGGAGGAGAGACACACGCAGAGCTCTCACTCCGCTCCGCTTTCTGACTCCTTTAATATGTTGCTTTTCAGGCCGGAGAGTCCAGCTGCCTGCAGGGGGGCAGCTACTGTGCCTGGTCAGGAAACGGAGGGAGTCATCACACGCCTACACGATCTTTGAGAGGTTGACAGGTTTAAAGTGCACAGAGAAGAAGATCAGAGAAGTTTACTGCCCCCTGATGGTCTGGATGTGTAATAACATGTCCTCAGGATAGAATAGATAGATAGATAGATAATTATTAGTTTCTTTTTCTCCTATTTCTTTTGTTTTGATAATCCAGAAGTTAATTAGCAGATTAATCAATAATGAAAATATATGTTTATAACCTCAGTCCTGTTTAAAGTCTGATGAAGTCTGTCTTTCTTCCTGGCAACTGGCTTTGCGCTCCAAAGCCAAAAGTGATTTAAGCACTTGATATAAAATTAAATTTGTTCATTACTTCCCAAACAACTAAAATGAATAAATTAATTGCATGTTTTTTAAGAATTATGTTCAAAGATATAACATACACAAAAACTAATCCACTACTCCATATTGCTGAATGTGAAATATTCACATGTGAACGTTTGTCACTTAAAATCCCATTAAAAGAAAACAATATTAATTACCTTGAATCACACTCAGTAGAAAATATTAGATTAGTTCAATAAATTAATTTTGAAGTAAAGGTAAAAAAGTAAAATATAATTAAAATGTAAATTGAGAAAAATGTAAAAAAGAAAAATGGTAATAAATAAGAGCAAAGCGAAAAGAAAAAGGAAGTAATGAAATTTTTAAAAAATCTGAACAAAATCTTGAATTCATTGACATTAACAAACCAATTTGGGTTAAATGCAAATATAAGTTTGCAAAGACTTTGTCAGTTTATACTTTATTTAACACTGATTTATCTGCTTCTGTTCATGAGCTAATATCCACTTGTTATAAAACAGTTGGAAATTGTGCAGTTATGCAGAAAAGCAGCCGAGAGAAAAACTCCCCTTCACTCGAGACTTTCTGCAAACATAAACAGAAATGTAGGATTTCCACTGAGCACAGAGACAAAAGACAACATGGCCCTGCAGGTAGGCTAAATACATTTTTTATTTTTAAAAACCATACACATTACTCGACAAGTTTCAAATGTAAATCCAATCACGATATCCATTTAAAATGCTCAAGATAAACAGACATGAAGTACTTTTATTTCCAAATGTTAAAAGATAAAAAAATAATAATCCATAAAACAGATGGAAAAAAAAAAAAACATTCGTTCCCGTTACAGGAAGAAGCTACAGAACTAACTCCTCGTGTAGATTCCGCTCGACTTTTTCCTCACTCTGCATATGTATATCCTAGCTGCTGTTTTGTCATCTGTAAAACAAGAGGGGAAAAAACAAAACAAAACAAAAACCCATCTCCTCAGAGAACGCTGTGATTTGAAAACATTTTTTGACCTCCATGTTCTACCCCCCCCCGTCCACGGCCCTGCAGGTGGAGGCGTCCGGGAGGCTGCAGGAACAATCTGCAGCCTGCCGCCGCGACTCGACCCTGTGTGGTTCGACAAGCACCGTCCCCCCCAAAACAGTTAATTAAGCAACAAACAAAAGCAGAAGCCTGTTCTCTTTCACACCATTTGCACCCTGAGATGAATATTCCAGAACAACACACATTTTAGTGGCCAAACCCCCTCCCCGTAGAATGTGATTGGTGTCAAATCATCCAAAATCGCTGTAAGTGCGACGCAAAGGTATCATCAGTATCGTCATAAAAATACAAAGGTACATCTTTTATTGTGATTTGTATCAAAATCCCTTTTTTTTCTCTCCCCACCCCCCCACCGAGGAACGCTATGAAATAAAAGTACCCTGTGCTGTTAGATACCAGTGTATGCCTATAGTCTTTATTCTTGAAAAATGCACATGACCAAATTCTTTAGCAATTCCAGTACATCAGGTGTCAAAAATATCTCACAAACGGATCAAATGCAGCAACATGTATTCATGATGGAGTCTTTTTGGGACAGGACTGAAGAAAAAGAACAAAACAAAACAAAAAAAATATTTTTTTCCTCGGTTTTTGATATTTTTTCAAAAGGTCAAACAAGAAGAAGTTAGAAGAGTTAAATAAAGTTTTGTTTCCTAAAGTGTGGATCGAAAAGATTGAATGAAATATGAAAATAATTCACTTGCTTTTCTTTTTCTTTTAAAACCAGGACGATGTTTGACTATCTAAATACACTATCTAAATATCTGAAGTTAAAAGGTTTCTTTCTGTCTTTATGGATTTCTTTTAAATTAAAATACTTTTTCTATGCCTGAGTAAACAAATGTAAGTGTCGTACGTTGGCCCGACGTTTTGCTGGGAAATAAGTAACAAAAAATTGAAATAAAATAATCCACAGATCTTTTTCAAAAACTGATGACAGGAGCCATATTTATCAAGCATCCAGAGGCAGGAAATCCTAAAGTTTTAAGAACGAGGTTTATTTGGTTTGACCTGTTTCTTGAACGTGGTGAATGACAGAACCAAGCATCGTCTAAATTATTGTTATCATTAAAGCCAAGGCACATTCACGTTTACTCCAGGTGCACTGGATGAACAGTTTGTGATATAGCGCAACTTTCAACTATTGGTTTAAAAAGCTATTATTAATTTTTTTAAAGCTAATGAAGTGTAAAAGTCGTTTTAATGCTTTTGTGAGTTTTGGCAGAAACAAATTTTTAGCCTTAATGTTTTAGTTCAGCGATTTTTAATTCTCCGCATTAGTAAAACTAATAACAACTAGGTGAAGTTGTAAAACCACAGAAATCTAAAAAGGAAAACCTGGACTTTGTGCTGAAAGCAAGCGCAGGAGGCTTCTGAAGGACCTGGTGTCCGACTCTGAGGTAAGACTTTGTCTCCCGCTCCCATTTTCAGCCGTAGCTCCGAGATGCTTGTTAAATACGGGGCCCCGGGTTAATTCTCCAAGAAAAAAATAACAAATCCCTTTTAATGAGTGAACCTTTCAACATGTGGAAATTCTCAAACACAACATAATGAATGAAAAAGAGAATCCAGAACTCCAGAAGGTTTTGTGCACATGAAAAAACTATCGAAGAAATGGAAGTAAATATTTATAGCGATGTTAGTGTACAGAGGCCCGAATCGTCTTTCCCTGTCCCAACTCTCGTGAGAAGCACCTCGCCCGGTGGACCTCTTTTCTATACAAGCCTTAGTGTTTATCGGTTTGGCTAGAGGTTTCTATATTTATCTACAAATATATAACAAATAAAACTTGCAGGCAAAAATAGTTAAGTTTCAATAGAAACACCCTTTTTCCTGAAAATACAGCAGTATCTGAAATAATCCTCTCATTCATCGTTTTTTCTGTCCCACTTTTCTGCATCATACATCAGGAAGCTCTTTTGCCTACAAACAGAAAAAAAGTATCTACAAACTTTGTAAACAGACCTGCTTTTTTTCCAAAAAAAACATAAATAACTCAAAATATTAACAGCCAATGGAGCAGAAATACGTTTTGAATGAGCAAGGGCCAAAGAGATAAATATACAACACCATTCAGATAAAAGAGAAGCTAAGGTTCTTTCAGATTTCTTACAGACGATCTTCAAGCCAGGAGGGAGCGCCTCCCCTTCTCAATTAAAATAATAATAATAATAATAATATTAATAATAGAATAAGAAAAACAGGTCACTTTCAATCTGAGTTTATAATCACCCCTTGTTTACCGAGAGAAACAAAAGTTGTCAGGAGGGAGGGCTGGAGTCCTCGTGTGCGGGGTGTTAATAAGAACCAAAAAGAAAAGAAGACCAAAGCATCCACACCAAGCCGTACATTCCTCTGAATGTTTGCTGTTCTTTGAGTCCAGCCCACGCCGAGCTCACACCGGACTCCCCTCTCCGTCTAGCCCTTCGTCTCTCCACTGCGAGTGTTCCTGCGTTCAGTCCGAGTCGAGCTCCTTGGTGGTGGGTAGAAAAGTGGTGGTGACGTGCAGAGCGAGGGAGGGCGGGGTCCGATCAAAGGGAGGTCTCCAGGCTGTGTAGGGGGCTCCCCGGGGCCGAGGGGGTTCCTGATTTGGGGCCCTCCGGGAGGAGGTGGTTGCTGCTCTCCACAGCGTTATTGTTCTGGTTTGGGGAGGGCGAGACCGGCGGGGTGGGGGCGGCAGTGTTGCTGGGCGAGGGTGAGGGCGGCGTGGGCGAGGCGTTGCGGGGGCTGGCGGAGTTGCGCTTGGTGGGAGCGTCGTCCTCTGCGTCTGTGTCGTCTATGAGGGGGATATGGGGCTCAGAGTCCTCTATCCGAAACTCGGGGTGGGTCATGAAGTTGTGGATCGATGATCGCGACTCTGGCTTCTCCAGCCCCTCATAGAGGGAGATGGAGCTGCGGAATGCATTCACCACCCGGATCTGGGAGGGAGGGAGGGAGAGGGGACAGGGGCATACGTTTAGTCTCATTCAGCAATGACACACATGAGCTATTCATTTCAACACGTGGATTTTAAGCACAGATTTTAAAAGAAAACCTCAACACGGGTTTTTATTGGGTCAATAATAGGTGAGTTTTAGGGGCAAAAAAGATCATCAGTGAGGGGGGAAACTCTCAGAGACACGTGCAGGTCTTGTGCAGTTATTTCTAGTAGGCAAATTACAACTTAAAACCAGTTAAGTGTAAGTTGTTTTACCCCTTTTCTACACTAAGTCAGCCTCAAAACAACAGTCGAAGTCCTCACTACTTTATATTTAAAGTGAAAACAGCAGAAGCCAAACTCCTTCAGTTCAGGTTCACTTCTGTGCTGCTGAATTTATTCATTCTCCAGTACAAAAATGAATGGATATTAAAATGGCATTGATCTAGAGTCCGTCCACAGGCCTGAACCCTGACGCTAACGCACACAGCTAAAGTCACAATGACATGAGCGTCAGTAATGATTGACATACTGGACTGTGAACCTGTACCGAGCCAGCATTGGTAAAAATAAAAAAGTGTTTCTGAGAGAAAGAGAAAACCTGCGAGAACAAACCTGACACCTGACTATTAATTCAATGCAAGGTAAGCCGTTTTGTTTAGGAGTGGTAGTATTTCACAAAAACACTTTGTAGAGGCCTGTGTCTGATTAATCAAAATGCAAAAAAAGGTAACCAAGAGACGAGAGGAATGCTGCTCTTCAGACAAGAACACATCCAGAGAGAGAGAGAGAGAGAGAGAGAGAGAGAGAGAGAGAGAGAGAGAGAGGACAGAGAGAGAGGGAGAGAGGACAGAGGCCGGACACAAGAGTTTACTGTTGTTGGACATGCTTAGGATAGAGAGAGAGAGAGAGAGAGAGAGAGAGAAGGAGAGAGATGGACAGAGACAGAAAGAGAGGAAAAAAGGGGTGGTCAGTTACAGCTCATGTTTGTGGAGTCAAAACAAAGAAAGCTGCGGCAGCCAAGCATGTCTACAAGCCGGTATACATGTCCAAAACAGCACAACGAGAGAAAACTCACAAACGAGACCAGAGACTTTGAACCCATGCAGAGCGCGGCACTACCTTGGTGTTCAATGGTAGTAAACCTTTGAGTATAGCCCATGACACATTTCACAGAATCTAAAGAAGAATATGTGGGGGGTCAGTGGGAGTCATTCTTTTAGGGTCAGGTGGACAACACACAGATTCACACAGAAGAAAAGATGTCAAGGTAAAAGTGGCTGTTTTCTAAAAGCACCTGGAGGGAGAAAAGTTCAGAGTTTAAATTGGGAACAATCGTCTGCTCACACAAAGGAACACAGCACCTGAGACAGAGGCCGACGTATGACATCATTTTTTTTCAGGGAAACACAATTTGCTGTTAATGTGTCTGGGGAAAGTCCCACATGTTTACATTCAAGAGCACAGTCATTTATTCCATTAAGCTTGTAATGACATCTGTTAGACATTTAAAAATCCGCTGCTGCTGCTCGGGACGCTCCGCCTGGGAAGATCTGAAAGAGAGAACGAGTCATTGTCGACACGCACACGCATTCCTGCTGCGGGCACGATAGCGAGGTGGGGGGGGGGGGGGCTTTTGGAACTCCTCTGCACACAGTCGTCCACACTCAAAGGGCACGGGTGTTAGAGCTGCCAGACCCTGAAAAAACATAGGCACGACCATGCTTCTAAACCCACCGACAAACTGCTGCTGGTTACCCCGCTACTCATGAGAGCAGGCACACGCCAGAACGACCACGCCCCCCCTTTTTGGGTGAAACCAAACACCGTGAAAGCGGCGGCTAACAGTTGAAAGTTGTACCGGTACTTTGCATAAAAGCAGCGGCGTTGCAATACGTAAATTTAAATCTGCCGCCAGTCAAATCAGAGGATCGGTTTTCACCCACAAACGGACGTGGACATTCTGCTCTCATCTATGAGAGGTGTTTTTCTATAGGCCTCTTCTCTGCCACGCCACCCCCCCCCATTTCTTTTCACACAGCAAACTCCCAGAGAAGAGCCACGGCTGGAGGAGAAGTCTTCATTATTTCACCGACACAGACAATCCACTGACGTCCTGGTTTACTGCGTCTCTTATTGGTTTTCAGTGCCGTGATCATGGGCATATACTCAAAACATTTACCCAGCTGGTCTAGAGAGCTGCGACACAGACCCATGGGCACTACACGGGGGCACAGAGCAGACGGAGGCAGCTGCAGACAAACCTGGCGACTGTCAATTTAGAATTTGTTTGTCAAATATGAAATGCAAATCATCCCCCACCCCCCCTCCCCTGAGATAACTGTTAAACCTTTCAAAGCGGAAGCAGAACAGAAAACATGATGACACAGAAAAAAGACCTTGGCGCCAGAAGCGACCTGGTTACAGGGAACATATATATACACACAGCAGTGTTATCGAAGCAATATGGAAGATGTTGTATATTTGGTGCCATTTTTTGGGGGTGGGGGGGAAACGGGGAGAACATTTGGAGGAGCATGAGAGAGTAAAAGTGTCAACGTTAGGTGAGAAGAAGAGTGGAGGAGATGTTAGAAGAACAGAAGAAGTAAAAAAATAATAAAAGTCTCATGCACTAGAGGAGAACACGCACACTCACACCCCACAGTGGCAGAAGCGGAGTTGGCGGCAGTGGCAGTAGTGGTAGTAGAAAAGGCTACATGTGTAGGGCTAGAAACATTGGTTACATCGTGCTGTTGTTGGCTGGAGTTGGAGGCCTGCCGCCTTAGAGCCCCCTGAAAGGAAGTTCCACTCTGGAACGCACTCACTACATCCATCTGCAAAGAATCAGACAGCGTGACAGGAGAAAAAAGCCCAGAGGAAATAAAACACAACACAGCCAGAGGAGAAAAAAGAAATAAAGAAAAGGCACCAGTAACCATAGAGAGAAAATGTCACTTGGAAAATTGGATTCAGGTATTAAAGTTAAAGAGAGAGGGAAAAGGTTGGGTTTGGGTTTAAAGGCACTGATCGGAGAATGACCTCACTTTCACGCTTTTCTCTTCAGGATCCGTTCGTACTTACAGCTAGAGCCGCGCCAACAGTCTGTGAACCGTCAGCTGTTCCCTCCTGCTTTCTATCCAATCCTAAATTCACTTGCTGCGCATCAGTACCTTCAAACTAGTCGTGTTTTTTTTTTTTAGCAGATAGATTCAGGCCGAGTCAGAAATAGGCACAGGACCCTGCTTTAGCTCTGAAGCAGAACAGAACAAATCAGAGGAGGGCCGTTTTTTTTAAGGGCACAAGCCATTCTTTAAAAAGTGCCAAGTGAAGAGAACAAAAACATAGATTTTAAGCTGGAAGAGCAGTAGAGTTAAAGGGTTTATGGCTTTTGATTCCCTTGGTGTCGGGTGCAGTGTTTCGTGGGTACGCAGGGTTGGTTGGTTACCTGAGTCTGGATGCGATTGAGGCCTCGGAACCAGAGGATCTGGCCCCGGCGAAGCTCCCGCTCAGCGTGGTCGATCTCCTCCATGTCATCCAGCTCCTCCAGCTCCTCGTCCGGGATCTCATCCTTCTGGGTGCCGTGGCCCGCCGTTTTCAAGAATTTTAAGCGGCTGGTGGGTATTGTGGAGATTACCTGGAAGACATCGCAATGTACATGAGAAGCCCGGCCGGCTGGTGATGTCACGCTCCTCGGCGAGGGGGAAAGTGACATTTCATTACGGCAGGACGATCCACACTTCTGGGTACATCGCCGACATTAAGCAGCCAGTGACCCGGAAAATGAGCAGCAGTGCCAAAGGGCTGGTGAGAGACGGTCGGTTTGACGTCATTGGGGTTTGTTCCGAGTTACACACTTGGATGTCAACGTTCTCGGAAGCGGAATAATAAAAAGCAGATAATGATGGTGTTGTGACGAAGTACTTAATCTTTTTAACGGCTGCCGACACGTCAGCCAACGATCCGGTGATAAACACAGACACAAGACCTTTTCTTCTTGGCGTCTATAAAAAGCTCCCTCCTCCTAACTCGTTTTATATCATGATAATACATCATATTACAGCTGAGAAGATTTATCTTTTGATCAATTTGTTAAGTAAAAACTCACATTTTTTTAAGCTAAATTTCCAAACATTCTATGATTTCATCATCTTAAATTTGAAGATCTTTTGCTTTTCTGCTTCACAACTGATTTTCCACCAAATTACTTTTGCAGAATTGATCAGATGCAACAGGCTCTATGATGTTGCCACATTGGCCTCTGGGAGGTTTTCCACTTAACAACAAACTAACTGGGAAAATAATATGCAGATAACAAAAACAATTGATAGTTGCAACCCTACATCATATTTAAAAATGACTTCATTGTCAATGGCCAGGATATAAAAATATACATATATCCTGGAGGAGATGAGAAACAAATAAAAAAGTAAAATACAAACAGCTTAGTACAAATCAGGTTGATACATAAAAGTTTAAGTTATGTACTACGCACTATTATAAAACCATTGTCTCCCTTCTGTCACAGCCTCCTTACTAAGCCTATTCCAACACTAGAGGGCAGTACAATCTCACACTTTCTTAACTGGCAGACTTAAGGTGGAACCGAGCTGCACTGTGTCATCGTACCTGTCCCCATAGTAAGGAGCCGAAGCCTAAGAATGTGCACCACAGCCACTGGTCGATGGACAGAGCCACGCAGCTGAATGGCTTCCCTCCAAACTGCACGATGACAATCTAGAGGAGCAGGAAGACAGGTGGAATTCATTAGAGAGGAAAATTCCATTTAATATTTACAGGTCAACACCTTGTGGTGAGGATAATCTCTTTTCATATACGAGTCAGAAGCACATTGACCCAATAAAAAGTAGGTAAGTTATCAGAAATCTGCAGTCGCACTTTACCTGGATAATAAAGGTACCGAAGACGATACTACAGAAGATGAGGTTGTTGAAGATGCCATCGAAAACATTCCTTTCCCCGTGGATCTTGCGGGCGTTGATCTCGTTGAAAAGCTGCATCATTACAAAGGTGTTGAAGACGATGGTGTAGTGTTCAGAGGGCGGGGCGTGGAGGGGAGCGTTCCTGCCACTGTCTATGTCAAAGATTTTCTCACCTGCAGAAAACAATCAGGGTTTGGATCGATTTTACAGAGAAACTTCACTGGCTCCATTTGCACAAAGAGCTACGCCTGTTACAGCGTCTTACCAGCAAAGAGCAGAGAGAAAATGATGACGAGCTGGAACACGCCCTGGCCGAGGATGTTCTTCATCATGGTGCGGGAGATGAGAGGCTTGTTGCGGCCATATGGCTTCCTTAGCAGCAGGGCCTCTGTGGGGGGCTCCGTGGCCAGAGCGAGTGAGGCGAAGGTGTCCATGATCAGGTTGACCCAAAGCATCTGTACGGCTTTGAGAGGAGAGTCCTGGCGGAGGAGAGGCACAACCAATTAGGTCACCTTTTTATAACTTCTCAAAATATCATGAAAATCTGGAGCATCTATAGGAGACGTTCGAGTTGTCGTGAACCAAATGTTTTGATATGAGAGAGATTTGGTTTCTGTGAGGGTTTGTGGTTACGTGACTGGATTCTTTTGGAAATAAGATATTTAATGTCTTGAAAAAACTGCAGCGTTTTTTATTGGAGACACTCAAGTCACTCCATTAAGCTTCAGAACACATCTACTGTCGACTGCAAAAGACATATTAAAAAATCATTAAGGAATTTAACAGGTGCTTATGATTGCTAATGCATGAGGAAATTAAAAGGAATATGCCTCATTAGAAACAAAATACAGCGAATGAGACAGTTCGAAGGTGCACGGCGTGTATTTCTATATTTTATAAAAATTATATCAGACCCGGTGTAGCTTCTCGGATTTGATCTAAGCCTAACCTGTGTGATGCAGGCTCCGGTAAACGCCACGATGACAGCCACCACGTTGACGGTCAGCTGAAACTGGAGGAACTTGGAGATGCTATCGTAGACGTTGCGTCCCCACATGACGGCTTTGACGATGCTGGAGAAGTTGTCGTCGGTCAGGATGATGTCAGACGCCTCCTTGGCTACATCTGTGCCGGCAATACCCTGGAGACGAAAAGATGATGATCAGGGACGCATCTGTATCTAGTCACAACGTATTTAACATCGTTACGTTTCTATATTTTTTCAGAATCAACTGTAAGAGAGAAAACTCACCATAGCAAAGCCGACATCAGCTTTCTTCAAGGCAGGACCATCATTTGTACCATCTCCCGTCACTGCCACCACTTGTCTCCGTTCTATTACTGTGCTGTCTATAATACCTAGAATAATAAAACGAGACAATTTTTAATTAAACCTCAAAAGCCGCCAAATAAACAGTGACAATGAAACACTTTTTCCAAAACAAGGAAAACAGAAGTACCTTTCACTAAGGTGTGTTTATCTGTGGGTGAGGAGCGAGCCAGTACTCGTAACTTGGGCCAGATCTTGTCAATGCGTTCTTGTTCAATCTAGAAACAGGAGAAAAAAACCTAATAGAATCCCGACAGCACATCTGCAACAGTCTCTCTGAGGTACAGTGTTTTGCTGTGGCCCACCTCTCCTTTCTCGTTCCGTATCCTTCGGTTGAACTCTTTTCCCTCCAGGCAGATGAAGTCGTCTCCGGGCAGTAGGATGCCA
Source organism: Hippoglossus hippoglossus (assembly GCF_009819705.1). Taxonomy (NCBI): domain Eukaryota; kingdom Metazoa; phylum Chordata; class Actinopteri; order Pleuronectiformes; family Pleuronectidae; genus Hippoglossus; species Hippoglossus hippoglossus. The sequence continues at coordinate 11,999,411 of NC_047173.1, forward strand.
CACTTGGTGGCGATGGCTCGGGCTGTGCCGATGTTGTCCCCAGTCACCATTCGCACTGTGATGCCAGCGCGTTGGCATTTCCTGATGGCGTCTGGGACCTGGAGGAGAGCGGAAACACAATTAAGGAGGAAATGCGTGTTGGTTTTTTTTGCCTTCATCACTGGGGATTTCAAAATTTAAGCTCGGCTACGCTTTTACTTTCGTATTTAAACACTGAAATAAAAGATTCTTTGTGTTGTGAGGCAATCGTTGCTGACACGAAACAGCTTTTAGGATTTGGTCGGGGTTTAGATTTATAGAAATTGGGTGGCGGATTCTCGCTGCTAAAACCTGTCCCTTTTAAAAACAACATGTGGTTTGTTTTCTGCAAAATAGCTGAGTGTTCGACCTGAACAAAGTAAATATGCGATGGAAGAAGAAAGCTGAGCATCTAACAAACTAATGACCCAGTTCTTTTTCATTTACTTGTCTCACTGAGGAGGCAGCCCCTTCAAATGCCTGAATATCTTAATTGCTGCATTATTTCAGATTTTCATGCTTCGTGCAAAAGTGGTGTCGCATCTCGCTTTTAAAAAAAGCCTGAAGCAGCATCTCCTGTCATTCAAATTCCCTGCTTTACTCCGCCTCAGTGTCTCACAGTCCACTGGAGCTGCTAACCCCTTTAGCTGCCAGTGTGCTTCTTCAGAAGTGCTTGTTGGGCCGTTTAGGTGTTCAGGAACAAGCAAGTCTAATTTCCGTTTTTAGCGTTGTTTAATGAAGTCAAATTCTTCCAATTAAGACAATTACAATGTCTGCGTGCAGCTGCTTACCTCGGGTCTCACGGGGTCTTCGATGCCCACCACGCAGAGGCAGGTCAGTCCAGTGAGGATGTCGTTTTCATTGTCCCAGTCAGGCTCCCCCTCAGAAACAGGGAAATCTCTAAACGCAAGGCAGATGGTCCTCAGGCCCTCTGAGGCCATGGGCTCGATCACTTTTTTTACCATGTCATCTCTGTCCCGTGGGCGAAATATCTTGGCCTCACCGTTTGCCAACTGGACTTTATAGCACCTGGGCAGGGAAAAGAGGATATATTAATATATAACCGTATATCTAGAAGGGGGTAAAGAGACAGAAGGGAGAAGTGGGAGCGAGGCATTAAGAGCGATGGAGTGCAGAAATGTGGATGAGGAAGATAGATGCTGGATTGTTAAAAGATAATGAAGGTGAGACAAAGGAGTAAAGGAAGAGGAGAAGACAAAGGGTGTGAATGATGAGCTGCAGTAGTAAGGAGTCACACTAAGCCCTGTGGGTTAGAAAGAAGCCTGCTTGGTTAAGAGGCTTACAGAGTTGTTACCGGCTCATTTTCTCAGCCCGTTTTTAAGTTGCAAAGTAAGGGGCTTGGCTGGGATGGACTTGAACTTCTTAGCTGCTTAAACCACAACACATATCATTCACGGCAGAGTCTGGCCAGCTGGAGCAAGTAAATACCTACAGAATAACTTTTTATTGGGTATACACCCACCATGCAATCCAGTGTACAAAAAAAACCCCACAAAGGATTAAAACAAAAGACAAGAAGTGTGTTCTTACTTTTTTAAGAGAATTTCGGAGGCTCCTTTGCTGAACATACGGTAGCTGCCATCAGCCAACTTCAACACGGTGCTCATAGACTTGCGGACCGAGTTGAAGGTGTAGACTTTGTACAGTTTCTCCTCGGGGATCTCATTGCGGATGGCCTGGTAGTCTCGCTTCAGGTCATTAGAAAAGCCAAGCAAGGCACATTCGGTCTTGTTACCCACCTGCCGTGGCAAGCCTCCTTCTTTCTCCGGAGGCTGCAGATAAATTGAGAAGACGGTCAGTGTTTTCCTAAAGCCAAATAAATAACAAGGCAATACAAAAGCATTTCACAAGCCTACCATGATCTTGGTGGTGTAGGCGCAGTTGACTGCAATACCCAGAATCAGGACATCTAAAATGGAAGCGGGGATGTTGTCTGGTTCCGGGACTTTCTTGTGGAACTTCTCAGCGATGTAGGCCTGCACCACGGTCATGCGGTTCATTGTGAGGGTGCCGGTCTTGTCGGAGCAGATGGCGGTGGCATTGCCCATCGTCTCACAGGCGTCCAAGTGACGCACAAGGTTGTTGTCTTTCATCATTTTCTGTAGGAAGATAAAACAAATCATTAAATGATTAAAAGACAGTGACTGTAAATTAAGCTTCACGAGCAGAAAGGCACCCGCAAATCTCTACTTGTCGTAAAAAGAAATGTGTGCAAACGAGTAAAATGAATAGCTCCTTGATGGGATGAAGTCCTCTATTGGCAAACAAGTTAAGCAGATGGGATCATTTGCTTTGCTTTAGGGTATCAGTTAGCCAAGTCTTAACAGCATGGTGGCTAGTTTTAATAGGCTAAAGTGCAAGCTGGTCCGCGCTAAGCACAGGTCGCTTTGGCAGGAGGACTTTACCTTAACGGAGTATGCCAGGGAAATGGTTACGGCGAGCGGCAGGCCTTCGGGAACCGCCACCACCAGAACAGTGACGCCGATGATGAAGAACTTCACAAAGAACTGAATGTAGATGGGAGTGCAGTCCTTGTCCCAGGGCAGATTCTGGATCCAGAAGGTGTCGACTACAAATAGCACCACCAGGATGATAACAGTGATGGCTGACATAACCAGACCTGGGAGGGAGGTGGGAAGAAGACAGTCAGGGAATTATGAGGATATCAACAACATGCTACTAATAATGGATGATTTTTTGAGGAGAAAAAGTCCCAGTAGAACTACGGCTCACCTGCTTTGCCGATCTGTACAGCCAGTTTGGTCAGTTTGCCCTGGAGAACAGATTTCTCTTTCTTTGACTGGTTGGATTTTTTCTTCTCCTCGGCCTCGCCTGCCTCGTCACTGTTCAGAGGCTGCATTTCCATCGCAGCACCGTCCTGTGCTTTAGCTGCAGCAACAAGGAAAAGCTGTTAAATGAAACGCTCTTAAAATTACACTAATGTACTGGCTGTAACATTTTACTGGTGTCAAATTGAATGTCTAGATTTTGCCTATTTGCTTAGATTAAAGACCAGAAATAAAAACGTTTTAGCCTCGCACCGGTGATTTAATAAACTCTGTGAGGTCAATAAAAAACTATTATTTATTTAAGATTTAAAATATTTCACCTTTTCATTTGTTTTATAGATTTTCTGGTGTTAGCTCAAGAAAAAGTAGACTGTTTTCTCTGATTTTATCCCCATATTTTATTTGTATGTGACAAAAATAACAGATTATGAGAAAAGAGGAGGAGATGTCACATCACTCAAAATTATAGGATGCTTTTTTTTTTTACTTCCCTTTTATCCATGGACCTGTTAGCAGTGATCCGACTGCAAAGTAATTAGCTCAAAGATTTATAAATGTAATTACCATCCTCGCCCTAAAGAGATTTAAAGAACAGGTTAACTAGCTGGTAGCACCGGGATCTGTCTGAGGATTCATCTACTTCTTCGACAGCGACCACGGCAGTCGTTGCCAGTTAAATTCCAATAAATCTTCTTCCTCAGCAACCCTCCATGCCCCCCCTCTCCTCTCCCTGCAGGACTGACAGGAATCCCAAACCCACATCTAACCAGGTAACCTTGGAGACGCAAAGCCTCTAATGGCAAAAGGAGGGAGGAGAAGCAGCCAGCGGGGGCCAGTCCCTGTCGTGTCACTCATCATGATAAAATTATCAGTTCTGCGAGGCACAGAGGCTGCAGGAAAAACTGACATATCTCTCATCCCCCAGTTAACTTTTCCTAACTGCAAACTGCTAAATCATTATGCAGGAGCCCTGTGTAATTTCTGCCTTGTTGCTTTTCAGGTCTAATTTGTGCTAAGAGCTGTGTTTACTATGGTATGGACAGCGGCGTGGCACGGTGTCTGGACGTATGCGGCAGGGAGAGGAGGGGCATTAACACCGCACTACTGCAGCTGCTGTGGACTGTGGCATGTTCTGCACTTACATGGCCTGTGTAATCTCAGTCTAAAGGATTACTGTTGATTCCTGGCAGGCAGAGGGAATCTGTGCACCAGGGACTAGCGCCAGGGTTGTGGTCACAGACCCGAGCACTAGTGATCATGGCGTCCCAGGAGGACTGCAGGCCTGGCTAGCTGGTTGAGTTACCACTAAACAGCCTCATTATCATTGTTGTCAGTCTGATATCGCAGCCGGTGCAAGTCTCGTAGTTTGACTGTGAACAGTTCGGATTGGGACACCAATAGGAATCAAACTGTGGGGGCCGGGGCAGGGGGGGGAGAGTCGGTGAGAGAGGGAGAGATGGGTGGGAAAGCAGATGTTCTGGCCCCAGAATTGTTGCATGGCTTTAATCTCCTCATCACTAATCGCTATAACTGGATTCAGTAGCACCTGCTGCTCAAAGCGCAATGTGCCAGGGAAGGACGAGAGAAGAGGAGGGAGAGACAGAAGGGAGGGTCGGACAGTACAATGGATGGAGCAGGAACATCCCGTACCAAGAATACACGCCGACACGGGGTCATGCAGAAATATGCATCTCCTCATTACTTGCATAAAACCACTGCAGCCAATTATTAACAGATTGAGGCTGTAACGTACATCTGGCGCCGTTCAATGGGGAGGGAGCCGCTGATTAAGCTAAAGGCTTAGATGTAAAGGTAGGCGCTAAGCTGTGTGTGTGTGTGTGTGTGTGTGTGTGTGTGTGTGTGTGTGTGTGTGTGTGTGTAAGCAACTTACCTTTCTTACGACTTTCCGCAGCTGCATCCTGCTTTTTGACTGCAGAGAAAAAAATACACCATGGAGTGAGTACTTTCATACTTTCTTCAGTATATACTTAAGGAGTAACTACTATGCTTTTTTTCACAGTCTTAGTACATTTCTCTTTTAAATATATAAAGTCAAAATGGAAAGCAGTATAAGAAATAAGTAGTAAGAGACACTAACTTTTCCTCTGTTTCTTCTTCTCCTCCTTTTCCTTTTTCTTCTCCTCCTCACCCTCCTCGTCATCCTCGCTGCTCCCGAGTAAAGTGAAGATAATTCCAGTTTGAGAGTTGACACCCACAGCAGTGACCACCATTTTCCCTGAGCCTTCCATTACATGGGTGCCTTGAGACGGAGGAGGAAAATAAAATGTGAGTCAATAAGGAAAAGGGAGGGAGAGGCTATGTACAGAATCTGACTAAATCATGCATGCGATGTTTCCTCTGTTTCCAGGGCGACATATGCCCTTGTTTCTGTTTATACTGGAGCAAACATACCTTCCTAACTTATTTGTCGCTCTGGATTTTTCAATTTGGTTCAGACTTAATGTCGAGCTGCACTCGTTTGCCTTCTGACAAGGTGGTTTAGCCGAGCTTTCAAGTGGCATTTTCAGCCACACGCGAGAGGGAATAATAAATGTAGGTTCTCAAATGCAGGCAATAACTACAAAAGGAATGGTGCACTTGCAAGAAAAGAGACACTGATGCAAATTCACTTCAACCCTTTAATCAGCAGCCTTTAATCAAAAGCCAATTGTCAGTCGGGCTGAATAAAAAGAAGTCTCAGATGGTTTCTCCGGCGATTAATACCTATGACTCGCTATTAAGCTGACAACACAGGAAAATTAGTTTGATTTATACAAAAAAAGAAGAAGAAAAGAAGCTGAAGTCAAGAGTAAGGGGAGAGTGACAACAGTGAGAGGCTGAAATTTAAAAGTTCGCTCATGCTTTTGTTAATTAGCAGGATGCTCTTCTTTCATTAGTGAGAGTGACAGCAGAAAGGATACGGGCCTGTGCTGAGGGGATTCAAAAGCAGTGGTGGAGCAACACACACACACTCACGCACACCCTGAGCTGCACTGAAGATCATTTAGCTAAAGCTATGGTTTCAATAACATCTTTCAAAATGCACAACCTTCAGTGTCTTCTGGTCACAACCAGCGAGGACATCTTTTTAAAAAATTGAATGAAATGGAGGATTCTTGTTACCTGATAAAAGCATTGGATCCTTTTGTTGTGTTTTCTTGACGTGGTCCGACTCCCCTGTGAGCGAGCTCTCATCAATCTTCAAATCGTTGCCTTGGATTAAGACGCCGTCGGCAGGCAAGAGATCGCCTGAAACACACGCATGGAAAAAACACATTTAATTAGGAGCAACAGCAGCAAAGAAAACTAGAACATTTGAAATGAGAGCATTTATCTGTGAATGAATCTTGCATGATATTCATCTTAAGCATTTCGAGTTGACAGACTTATCTATTATCCATCAAGTCAGATTTATATTTAACTACATAAGCCAATTAAAAAGAGACTGCTCCTCTTACCATATTTTATTTGTGCAATGTCGCCGACTACGATCTCAGCCACGGGAATTTGGATAACTTGTCCTCCACGGACGACTGTAAATTTCTGTTCTTGCTCGATGCGGCTCTGGAGGCCCCTGAACTGCTTCTCTTTACTCCAGTCGTTGAACGCCGTCACCAGCACAACGCAGACAACTGAAAGAAGGATCGCCGCACCCTCGATCCAGCCCGCTTCCGCCTCATTCTCATCCTCCATGCCTCCAGCAGCCCTTCCACAGTCTGCAGGGGGACAGGGGCAAGTCTTAATATCAAACCATTATCACACCATCCCATCATTCAGGCACATTTAAAAGCACAAACTATAACAAAATAAAAAGACTGATATCCATTAGCAGCATCAATTACTACAAAGTACAGGAAATAGAAATGAAAAATGTGAAGTACTTACTATCTCTTTTGGCATCTGGAGGTTTATAAAAAGAAAGGCCTAGTGAAACTATGGCTGCCACTTCTAGGATAATCAGTGTGACATCCTGTAGCGCCTCCCACACTAACTGTAAGAAAGTTTTGGGCTTTTTGGGTGGTATAAAATTTTGCCCAAACACTGTTTTCCGCTTCTCGATGTCTGCAAGCTGTCCGCTTAGACCTGGGGAGGGAAACAGAGGAGAAAACAATTTCAGCATTTGTTTCATTTTAATGTAAATTGTGTGATGAAAAGATATCGGTTTAGTAAATATATGGATGATGCACAGAAACTAAACTTGCTGTTTACGTACAAAACATAAAATAGCCAGTAATTTCGAGAAAGCCTTGGAGAAGAAGCAAATAGCTCTCTTTCCAAGACATTTTATAGATATTTAATAGTATTTCAATTTGGATTTATCTAGATTAAATATATGTACGTAATGAGATGTTAAACTTAAATCTATCGTGGAATTTTATATTAGATTACAAATGTTCACATCAGAGAAGGAAAGACTTAATCGTGTGCTGGATGATTTGAACACAGATGGATGCAGTACTGCGGACAATTCGCTCCCAAGAGGAGAGAGTCAAACAAAAGCGTTTGTCGGCGAGTTCGTCACCGGGCCTCTGGGAAAAGAAAAAAAAAAAAACATGTTCCCCTGAAAGGAATCAGCGTTTTTGACAGGAAGCTGTGGAGGCGACAGCGCCGCACGGCAATGACACACATTCTGTGGGCAGGTCGAACATTTTCACCTCTTTCAGGTACGCCACCGCCACAGAATGTGAGAACAGAGGTAAAATCTAATCCCATCAACTGCTTTTTTTTTTTTTTTTACACAATGACCGAAAGACTAGAGAGGTTGAATCAGCTGTACGCTCGCATACCACCGTCGTCCTGTTATAGAGTCATCTCTTTTACACATCGCATGTCTGGTTGGCCAGAGACCCATTCATCCATGTGCACAGAGCGCATTCTGCAGCCGCCCATTCAAATGCCTCCACATTCAAGGCACAGTCATATATTCAAAAGGGCCTTCGCACATTTGATGATGCATGACAGTTTTTCAGCTCTATTCATGCTGACTGACTGTGCGTGGGTGGCTGTGCAGACTGGATGGAGCTGTGCGAGTGCGCGTGTGTGCGGCTCAGAGGAGGTGGAGCAGAATTAGGGGCCAGGGAAGAGTGACTGTGTGAAACTGCTACTGACAGACAGATGGGGGTGGGAGGGTGGGGGTCGGCGGTGAGGGTGCAAGGGACTGAGGCTATTAAAGAATAAAGCCACTGACGGCGGAAGGGAAGCAGCACTGGGAATAGCGGCGACTTAATAGGGAACGAGATCAGGACGGCCAGCGTAGGGACAGACACAAGGACGAACACACACACACACACACACACACACACACACACACACACACACACACACACACACACACACACACACACACACACACACACACACACACACACACACACACACACACACACACACACACACACACACACACGCAGCCTAGAGGTTTAATAAGAATTATGACTCCACATTTGTACAGTGGCAACAGCACAGGGAGGAGTACAGCACATTGTTCATGGGGGAATGAGACAATTCACCATCTCGAATGGGCTGAAATGCTGCCGAAATTCTAAATAAATGCATTTTGATTAGTTTGTATGTCAAGGCAAAGTGAAAAAGATACCGCTTTGTCAAACACTGCCTGTAAACAATTAAATTATAAGTGGTGAAATTGAAGCCTTTTTAAGAACATGATGAATAAAATCTAAGGCCTATATCAAGTACGACAGATATGAAGGACTATCAGGGTCCTAGAATTACTTACATTTTCCCAAAATTGAAGTAGCCGAGTAGAGAATAACTCTCGAAAAGCAACATTATCTTCCCAAACTACAGGCAGAGACCGTAAGTATAGACTTTCCCACCGCCTTGAGGTGATTAGTTCCACGCTTCCACAGCTCAGTGTCCTGATTATGTTTCTTCCTTTTCACTACAACGTCGTGCAATCTCTAAAGAGCACTAAAATAACGAGTCAGTGAATATTGCCAGAATCAGCCATCATACAGAATATCAAAAAAGACAACCAGACATTACATAACAGCAGCTGCTATTCATTTGAGAACCAATAACTAATACAATTCAAAAGATTTTTTTATTCAACTCGGTCCGTCTGTTTACAAACCCCCTGAACTTCAATCTATAGGTACGTTCTGATATCACTATTTTACCTTTGACTTACAGAAAAAATGTCTGTCTCAGGTTTTTGTATTTTTAGATGGGTTGTTATGAAACTGTAAAGGTTATCACATAACTAACGAATCTGAAACTGATTCTTGACTCAAGTATTTACTTATTTTATTTATTCATATGATGGAAATCCCCTTAAGTCAATTCTCACAAATAAGTGACAACTGTAATCCGCTCATTATCCCATGAGCTCTAAATAATTTGAGATACTTAAGTTTAATAAAAAAAAGGGCAATGCATCTGCAGTCAAAACAGGCTTTGACAACAGGGCTGCACTTTGCTCCGGAATTAATTCCTTCAATTTATTCCTAAAATTGAGAAGCGGACGCTTTAGATGCTAGGAGCATGTTGTGAACTATCAGGGTGTAGATGTAACTTAATTAAAACACGACCTCTTGGCTTTATCTTTAATATGTCTACCCGTTTATCCCTTTAAACGACGTTTAGTCTACGTCACTGCAGAAGAAAATAATCCTGTGCCACTAGTTACAAGGTTAATTGACATTACAACCTAACACTAACACATACTCTTCTAAAAGGGAGGTGAGAAGAACATGGATGACTCACCAGCACAGCACATTAAAAAGGATACGGGGTTTATCCTGCATAGCTGCCTGTTGCTGCTCCCTGGCTGTCTCTCACCGTCTGCTTTGATTCTCTACGCCCTCTAATGAAAACATGCTGACGGCTAATACTCCCCCTCCCCTTTCAATTTTACACCACCTTTTCCCTTTGCATTAGAGCAATAAATACAAGTGACACAGGGCGATCAACACGTCGTCCCTCCGTCGGATGCGCAAACAACAGAAAATAGGTCGGCCTTGGCCCCCTCGCATCATTTTAGCGCCCAGAGTGTGTCTCAAGTCAAACAGCTAATCATTAACCATTTAATTTGGATGCCTGTCCCCGGCTGACCCCTCTCAGTATTGTCATTTGAGCCACTCGAGAGGGGCTCAGGGTAAGTCTTCGCTTTGAGCCTGACACAATCAGATGAAACAGAGTGACAGCCTTTACCTGCCTTCACGTTAACTGTGCAGAGAAAGAGAAGTGGTAACACGCTGTCCAAGACAATGAGACAAATCCCTGGATGGACAAGCTGTTTGAAAAATATCTCAGACGGTTAACAGAATGCCAATCTTATTTATTCCGTCTGTAAACTTCATGAGACACTGAGGATCTGGACCCAAGAACTGGACCCACGAGTTACTGCAAGAATGACAAGACCGTGTGGAGTCTGCTCTGCTTTGCCTTCTCCTGTCTGACTGACGGTGTGTAGCATTTGGTCTTTATTGGTGAAGCTTATATACAAAATCAGATGTCAGGGCATTTATCTTCTGCTTTTCAGTTTGCGTAAAAATATTTTTTTACGTAGATTAATTTGCTAAATAACTGAGCAGATCCTGAGACGTTTAACTTGACAATTTGTTCAAGCAAGTGTAAAGTCATTCTTTTTGGATGAATGCTCCCAGTGTCCTTTGTGACACATGAATAAAATGTTCAAACCAAATCTGGGTATGTTAATATATTATATTCATCGAAATCTAAGCTGACGGTCCAATTATCCTAGAATGAACGATGGGAAAGTTAAAGTATTTTTTTATCAGGCAAATACTTGATTTTTCAGATTTAAACAAATGGTACCAAGAGTATTTGTAGAAAACAGTTCCTTTATCAAGGGGAACAATGACAACAAAAAAAGCTTTTATAAAATGACTCAAATGCTAAAGAATGACGTGGTGAATAGGACAATGCTAAACTGCAGTTGTTTTTTTCAACTTCTATTGTTTTCAAATTTTGCAAATACCAACAAGGCTTCTGTTTTTCACTATTTTCCAGCGATCAGGGCTTTTTGGGGGTTGTTGCACATAAGCAGATTCCGCACTAATGAGCAGGGCTTTGCTTAACGAATGGAACAGCAGTTCCATATCCTCATTATTATAGCTGATCATTCCACTTCTAAAAAGAGCACATCAGATAGATGTTTTCATGCACTTTCATCACAGCATAAAGAATTTAAGTTTTTTGTATCTCAGGAATTCTGAGAAAGGGAGACCATGTTCTACATGAGACTGGAGAATGAGGCTAGATGATTAATGAATTAGGTCATCAGTTACTTGAAGTAGCACAAGTTATTTCAATTTCAGGTTTTCAAATGTTATCTCCTTCACATATTAAGGTCAATAATAAGGACAATAGGCACAATTTCCACAGCTGAGGACAAACGTGCCAACCTTTTATGACTACACATAAGGAAACACAAAAAAACAATAGTTTTCACACCTAACACCGAACAGCAGAATCTGGCCATATGCATTCTGCAATCTGAGGCCCATCTCAGCACATCACATTGAATTCAGACACGAAGACAAGCTGCGCCAGCCCCCTCTGAGTCACAGAGAGTAAACTATCATTTAACAGTCTGAACCTTCCTGTTGAATGAGGGGGTGTGGAGTCAGCAGTGACAGATACAGAGAGCCTGTCAGCTTCTGAATTGCAGTCCAATTGCGGAAGCCTCTCAGCCCGCAGTCAATTGGATCGATAGGCTGGATCCCAAATATTTGACTCCACTAAAATAGCAATCAACAGGGAATAATTGTGAGAGGGAATAAATGGGGGGGGGGGACAATGTCGATAGTATTGACGCAAAGTGGCTGTGCCCATTTGATAAGTCTAATTATGCAGGGGAAGCGGAGGATCCCATGGGGAGTAAAGAAATGCTGCTGCGTGAGTAGGACGAGGACGAGCTGAAAATATTGATGCTACAGTGCGATTTTATCTTTTCTAATGTTACGGACGGAAGTGACACATGCCCACAATCCTCCAGGGCTTCTACTCATGCTCGAGTTGTCCAGACCTTATACAGCTTTTAAATAAAAAACTGATTTGGGTGCCCAAAAGAAAGCAACTCGACAACTAAAATGCAACATCTGGGGACACTTTGTCCGACAATACCATGACCCTGAGCTGTGATATTCAATGCTAAGAAAATGTCGTAAAAGAATGAAAATTTGGGTATAACAGCACTCCGCCGATTTAATGCTATTATTACACACCGCAGGAGGACCCGTGGGAGACAGATTCAAAAACAAGAATGATCACAACTGATGCAGAAGAGGCACAGATGTCCCGACTCTTCAAGCAAGACCATGAAAAATAAGTAGAGCAGCAGCACTTCCCCTGACTTGACTGCTAGATCTGCAACGCTCAAACAAGAGTCCTTCACTTCCCATAATGCACTTTTCAATGGACTCTCCCTGCCTAGTAAAGGCTGAAGACTTCCTTAAGCGCCTCAAAGAAAACTACATGTCTACTTTGACAATCTGAAATGTTTCTCATGATGGGTTAAAGTTATTTAGAGGAAATGAAATTGTACAAATAAGACCAACTGGGCGACAGCCAGGGCCTCAGGTATCGGTGAGCTCTCATTCAAACACACACAGGATTCCTCACCACTATGGAATCGGGGTTTGTTTGACAACTACAGTGTACTAACAAAACTAAAGCGACACGAGTAAAAATCAACATAGTTTGTTAAAAATCTCAAGTATTAGTCTTGATCTGTTCCATCAGTGACGAATGCCCTTCAGGTTTCACTCGTTATTTCATTACACAGTCAAACAGACAAATGTAACGTCTGAATAAGCTTTTGCTCGTGCTCATTGTCACAGTTTCGAAGGCACATTGCACAATGAGCATAATTAAGTCTTTTCAAGCTCAGCGTTGGTATGTTAATTACCAAAATCAATCTTAATCACAGCCCAATGAATTGAGAAACCTTAGGAGATATCCAGCCTTATGTGGCAGTGCTGTATTAAATCTAACTTAATCCAAACAGGCCAGGCCTCTAAGTCTTCGAATTTGAAAACTAGCAAAAAGTAGAGTGGTACATTCATGCACAGCTGCAACACGAAAGTCCAGTTAAACTTTTGGGGTGGAAAAAATTAAAGAAGAAAAAAAAAAAGCTTGGAAACGTGGAGGATTAGCAAAGGATTGTCCTAAGAGGTTCCAGAAATGACCAAGCAACTAATCAGAAATCCCTTTCCAATTGTCAAGCTCCTGTAATCTTAAATGATGGCTTAATTTCACAGGCCAGTGACGAATGAGCTGATTGCCAGTGTCAAAACGCGGTGGCTGCCGACCAACTGTGCCAGCACCTGCTGCAGAGGGGAACAAACAGGGGCCTATAGTCAAACCATTTGAATGTTTCTATTTTTTCTAAAAGCTGCCTTTGCTTTGCAGGGTATTAAGACAATTTATCTGAATATTTGTTTCTACTACAAATTTAGAAACCAATGATTCCCACTCACATCTCTCTGTCTGAAAGTCAGATTTGATCATCTGAAATGACTGACGATGTAATACTGAAGTAGTTTGACAGTCGCCAACTTGCCAACTGCCACACGCATGTTTAGACAACTCCCCCGCTCTGACAAGACAAATTCCAACTCAGCACTTTCTTCACAGGTCACACAAAGGCCTATTCTGGAGCCTAAACTCCAAATGAAAACAGCTAAAGAGACTACGCGTGGTGAACACAGTCCACAGAGTCAATACATGAAAGGTCAAGAATTAAAAGGCACTGTACCGATTCTTGAATGAGAGTTGTTACATGCCGTTTTATTGCATTTCTAGCATTCTTTTCGGTTAGGGAAATATATTCGCTTGCTTTGAGACAATGCAAACAGGGGACTGTTGCTGCTGCAGTGAATATGCGGTGCCGTTTTAATCTGGGATCAAACTGAAAATCCCCTCCCGTAAGAGTTCAGTCAAGGTCACACTGGCGATTAGGCAGACCGTCTATAGAGAGACAAACTGAGACAGAGCGAGAAACGAGTAGCAAAAAAACAAAACGCCAGAGAGCTCCTGGCAACCACAACTGCCCCAGTGGAGCTTTAACCTAACTGGAAATTGCTCCAGAACTATTAGCATGGTCCTTTCTTCGTGGTGACTGGTTTGGTTGTTCGCCACATGTGGGACATCGACCCGGGCAGCACCACAGCAACAACCTGCTACTATGTCCAGGCAGACAGCTGGTCTGTCTGAAGCCTGCACACAGAGGCACACACACACGCACACACACACACACACACAGAGACAGAGGTGAAAGGGAGAGATGAGAGGGTGCGGGGGACATATCCACAGGCCTTGAAATAGAGCAGGACTGGTCCAGGTCAGAACCAGCCTGCCTGGCCACCTGTCTGGCTTATGAGTTATCCAAGGAAGTGATGTCAAGGTATCCACAATGTGGACGACACAGCCAATGACATGCCTCCTAAGCTATGTGTGCACCACATTCGCATTTCCCACAAGCACTGGCTACCAGCACTTCTGTAAACACATCCTGTATTTGATGCAGTTAAACAACAGCCATTGTGTTGAGTGTGGTGGAAACGGTACTCTACCATCTATAGGTGAAGATTTTAATCGGTTGCAGAGTCCGTGAGTATCCCCATACGTTTCAGCGACTTTGCTTATCGCCTCTGTGCCTCTCAGTTCCATAAGGGAGCGCAGATCTTTGAGTGTGCAGCCAAAGTCTCCATCGTGGTTGGCCTCCACAATGGAGTTCTTCACCCCACTGTACGAGTTGTTTGCCATTGTCTCAGCGCCTCCCCACACTATTGCAAAGCGTTGCTGCTTTGGCTTGACAGCCGGGGGCAAAAAAAAAAAAAAAAAAGAAGTTGTCCTGGAAAAGCTTAAATCCTCAAGAGTGTGAACCAAGTAGTAGTTTCCATAAACAGCTGATGGGCCCTTCACAGGCAGCTGGAGTCATACGCCAGGTAGCAGGGCAGGGATATTACAAAACAGGCCATTTCCCTTGGAGAGCCGAGTTCCTACTCTTTCATGGTGACTGAGGATCACCCACAGAGCCGGAGATCACCATGCATGAGATCTGAAAGAGAGAAGCAAACGTACAAAAAGGTTATCTTTAGTGACGAAGTGTTATTTCACGTACAGCAGGGTTGAGGTTTCTCGAACATTTTCTGAAATCACACAGACATCGGATGAATAATGTTTGGGCAAAATGAGCAGGAAAACTTCTGTCTGCTGGGCCAAGTGGCTAAATAATTGGCTAAACTGCCTAAGGCCATTGCGAAGAGATTATGATTAGCTGCACTTGAGTTGTGTTAAAATAATTATTATTTTGTCATCCAGACAAGAGTTTTGTCTGGTTCTGTGCACTCTGCTTCCTGGGTGGAGAGTGTGAGCAGAATGGAGCATTAGTATTCAATAATCACTTCGCTCCGAGCTGCTCCCAGGGCATTTACGGCTTTTGGGAATTTAAAAATCTGTATTTTCTTCCTCTACAATGTTTATCATTAAAACCAGCTCTTCTTAAAGCTGAGTCACAGTTTCCTCCCCCGTTTCCTGCATTTCACAATGTTTGGTTGTGTCATTCGCTGCTGTCTGACCGGCTGAAGGATGCGGGTTAAAACTACTCAATGCACATAACACACAAGCTTAATCACTTGCCAAAATGTGTTTGCTGGCCTGTGGCTGGTAACCTACTCATGGACCTTAAACAGTGGCAAGCCCAGTAGAGCACAAGATTAAATTCTGTCTACAGCGAGTACCAATCCGATACCAGTGCTGGAATAAAACACATTTTAACAGCTGTATGTTACTAAACCTGGGTGGAAGTGATGATTGCTTGATTGCTATTATTGTTGTATGACCTTGCTCAGGTTGAACCCTTTGTAAACATTATTACATCATCTATTTTGACAGTCATATTTGAAAAAAGAACCCAAATAAATAAAACTAGGAGTACACAACATTAACTGTAAATAAAGGTTAAAAGTGTACTGTCTGCAAGCTCTAAAAACACTACATGCCAGTCAAAGTACAGCACAACTGATATTTTGAAGCGAAGACGAAGGCGTGATTCCCAGAAAAAGATAATTGCAGTTTTATCTGGTTAGACAAAGATGTGGTATCCAATTGGTACATAGATTCAAGTATCACCGATAATCGGCCTGGCATTTCCGATGCTGGTATCGTAAGTCTCTAGTTTTCCTTTTCTAGTTTGACCAGATGTTGAGGACAGCATTATAGCCATGACAGCATTACGTAATGTTACATGAGCACCCTGCCAATATCAAACACATATACGTACAGTAGGTCGGAGAGGAGGAACTTTAATCAGAGGCAGTAATACTGGGGGGGGGGGGGTCACGTCGTGAACAGGCACCAACTGACTGATTACCTTAGGAAAAGCCTTCTGTTTAATCTAATTAAGACTATCTGTGGCATCAGGGAGCTCCATGGTGCTCTACATGGGGGAGTCCATTCTAATGAGGTTGCTGTCCATTCAAGCTTTAATCAGCCTAACACAATGAGGCTGATTCATTCACGTCAGATTGGATTTATTTGAAAGATTTAACAAGATGGGCTTGATTACTAGTCTGAAACAATTTGTGAGACACTATACTGTACTTTGAGCTATGTCAGCATATAATCTGCATTGAGGTGAACCTGGACCAGACAGGGATGTTCTTCCATGTCTGGAAAAATGCTGCAGTTATCCCTCCTGTCTGGCTATAACACGAAGATCAGAACATATCTTTGCACCAAACTTCAAAAACACGAACAAAATCTAAACCAACCCCAATAAACCCTGCAACTTTAAACGTGGACGCAGATGCCGAAGGGGAGAAAATGTAGCCTTTATCATTGCTCACTGCACAAACCAACGCTCGCAGCTTATTCCACTGAGATTCTTGGAAACTATTCTGTCACATGTTGAGATTCTATTTGGAGCCATCTGCTGTGGAAAACGGGACAGAATTTATTATTTATTACACAGCATAATTGCAGGGCCGGGTGTATTGCTGAGGTGGGAGAGTTCGTAGAAAAACCCTTTTTTGGAGGGAGGAAATACAGCTTTGTACACACACTGACCCTAAACCCACAGATTTAAGGTCTTCAAGGGTCTGCATGTTGAAGCGTCATTAAGAAATCCATTATTCCGTGGGCTTGAAACTTATTTCTGACTTCTGAATAAGTATATGGTTTCACCTTTTACTGACATTTTTCTTTTATCATTTTTTATTTATGGTTTTATTCATTCATCTTCAAAAATCTATTTTATGTCATTTAATTTTCAGCAGTTTGATTTTCAGCACATCAGTCAATTGTGAAGCACTTTGAAGTGCCTGTGTGAAAGGTGGGTTACAAATTAAGTTTGGCCTAATACCATAAATTATTATTATAAATATTAACACCCCAGGTATGATTTCCATAGAAAACATAAAAAGGAATATTACTAAGAAGAGCACAGGAAACGATTTGCTTGTGATTCATCTCTTCACAGCAGAGTTCGTTCCATGGACTTCTGGGCAAGTTACACCTCGCGCAGTGTGTCAATCATTGGACATGTGAGAAATGAGACAATTAACTGGAGTTGAATCCCAAACCACGTTTCTTCACTCATGCATTATCTTGGTATCACCCAGAGACTATGTTTCTTGAAGCACAGCTCATCCACAGACTCCTTCAAGTGAATGTCATGTTGCACCTTGCAAAGCATATGACTTTTTAAATGTGTGAATGAACCCCGTGGGACTTGACTCTTGCCTCTGGTACCACATGAGCAGCGCACATGTGCGGCAGCCTATGATAATGAAAGCAATTCTCTGACTTCTCCATTTCCCCGTCTTTGTGTCTTCCTCCATGAGCCCTCACCCACGTTCACACTCCCTAACCCCACGAGCAGCAACAACGCCAAGCTGAAGGAGGTGCCAACATTTGCTGTGCTGCGACAGTTTCGGGTTGCGGAGCAGGTCACATGTCACAACAGTGGAAAATAATTGTGATTGGATCTCCAAGCCAACAGCTGGCATCGTATGGTTGAATGACAGAGGCGGAGGTTAACCCTTTGTAGGCAGCCGCAGCGAAACCCATCGCTCAGCATGAATATGTGCTGGTCTCGCCCAAGGACCGGAGACAAAAGATCATAAGTCTCTTCTCTACCCGAGCTATTTAAGGCTGCTATCACACATTAGACGCACACTAACTCCTCTACCCCAGAAGGGCTGAGGCGAGTGGACATAAGTCGACAGGACAACAGTGGTGGTCATCTCAGAAATATACTCAAGTCTTTGTTTCCACGCTAAGGAAACCCTCTGGCAGTTTGTGCACCTCTACGTGCCAACAACTCGATGCAAGTCGAGGATAGCAATTCTAGGGATCCCTCTGCAATGGAGCTGCCTAATGCGAGGGGTGGTATTTTTAGCTTCCCCCAGACTGCCCCTCCCCCCACTGCTAGCCATTGCTGAACTGGGTCAGGCCATGTAAATGTGGAGGGTACAAGGCAGAGACACCCAGCCCTCCTTGTGCTGCATGGCTCGCTAGCCGAGGGCGTCTCTTCACCACGCAGACTGGAACCTCAACTGCTGTCAGGCTGCCAATTCAAAAGAACGCACAGTCAGAGGTGTCGGCGTCAACACACTTCTCTTCATCTCTTCTTACTTCATGTGGTAGGGACGCGAGATGGTCTCTAACATGAAAATAAACCATAATCGTTTCTCTCTTTAATAGGAGTGAGATGTTTAACGGACAAGTAGTCAATATGTATTCTTGAAAATATATTTCCAGGATAGTTCTATAATTTATCTATTTTATTAAGGCCATTTAAATATAAATTGTCTTGTTTCATGTGACACAGCAAGTTTTATGCTAATGAAAACAGTAATGTACTAAATTTGTTTAAAGAACTGAGCTGTTCAATATCCTTCAACAAAAAATGTAACATCTCATATGATTTTCGTAATAAAAACAGTAAATATAATGCTATGTTGCCTTTATATTCAGGTCAAATATTTGTAGAAATTAACAAAAAAATGTAAATGTCAATTTCTATTCTCTAGCTAAATACATCACACCTCATCCACAACTGATTAAAATATACAGAAGGAGGCAAATATACTTAACATTGATAGTTTACCGTCTAGGCCGTGATCTGTGCTGACATTGATGTTTTCGTGACAACTGCCTCTCCATGATGGATTTGCCACAAATTCCCTTGTAGGAACTAGACTGAGTATCATTCCATTTTTTTCTAGTAGAAGGTCTTAGAATCTCGACAATCGAGTTGTCTGGAATGCTGCAGAAGTCACAACATGAAGTGCAGACTAGCCTGAAAGTGGGGCAGGAAATTGGCTCCTCGCAAAAAGAGCAGATAGAAATTCGAGCATTTGATCCACAAACATTCCCGAACCTTTGCAGTACAGAGGCATTTAAATAGCTCAAGAATGAACAGCAGGTTGCTGCAGAGTACTTGTAATTATATTCGCCAAGGAAAAGGGCCTGTACATAAAAAATCCCTACATGCTCAGGTAAAGGTTCCGAATAAATGTGACCTTTACAAAAAACGTTACTTACAATAAAACATAGCCACAGCCATTTCATCATACAGCAGAAAAACGATCCAGTGTTTCTTCACATCATTACAACTTCTAATCATTGTGAAGATGTCTGTGCAAATGTTAAGAGGTCATATGGTGTAATCATTTACTTCTAATTTGCTCAACAAGCTTTGCTGTGTCCTAAAAGGTTATATTCTTCTTAGGATATAATCCATTCTGTCACCTTTTCCTATCATTAATAAAAAAAGACATTTTCTTTGAAGACCAAATGTATTATAGACACTCTTACTTAGATGTGTCCTAGTCTTAGTATTCAGGACTGTATAGTCATCCTCAAACTGTGAAATTAATCTCTTTCTATCAGAATCCCACCCGACCATCATAGTCCTCAATCTGCTACATCATTTATCTGTATCAATAATACAACTGCATGTCTAAGTAGAGACTGTGAAAACATATTCTTTTTTTCATTCAGAGATTTTAAAAAAACAGGAAGGATTTTTTTTTTATCGTTATTTTGCCTTGAGCCGAGTCCTTCTTGTGCATAGGATGGAAAATATTCTAAAACGAAGCATCTTTCATCAGGCCACTTTGAAGATGAGAAGCTCTCTGCGGCCTTTGTTACGTCTGATTCCTTTCACTGCCACAGTCTGACCTTGTTGTCCTTACAGTTTTGGGACGCACCAGTGTTGTGCACTAAACTCATTTTACCCAGTCTGTAAAGGGGAATGTAATTAGTGATAGAAAAGCATATGCACAGAATGCTATTATTGACTAAGACAGGCAAGTGGGTGGAAGTAAATGTAGTCTGGGAGCTACTGCTTGGATGCTACACAGCAAACATCCATCCATCCTTTGTAAGTCAGCCAAAACTTGCAAGGCTAACGTTTTATTTTTCCTTCTAATGGCTATGTCATAGTCAATATCAGGGTAGTATTTTACGACTAATTAACATTTACATTCACGTAGGCTGCCTTTATCCAGGAGGAGTTCAAGCCAACCATCAGTGTATTAACTGTCATTGGATCTGGCTTCACTGTGACGGAGCCTGCTTCAATGGCAACATCACTAGACACAGCAACAGAAAACAATAATTGTCACAATATCATTTTTATCAAAAGCACAACCATTTAAGTTAAATATATATATATATCGATAAGTTGCTTATGCATTGTTCCAGCACAGTGAGGAGGTATTACACATCAACATGTTGCCCAGCCCCATCTGTAGATCAATTAATCTATTGATGATGAAAATGTGTTCAGAAGATGACAAGAAATGTGTTTTTCCATATTAAATGTCCCTCAAGTTAATGTCATCAAGATCTACAAAGTAACTCACATGATGGATTTACAGGAAATATATTCAAGGAGAACTGGTTATTGTTCAGTTATTTGGCTAAAGCTGTATGACATGGTGGCCACTGGTCTGTCTCCAATTGGCTGATAGTGGAAGGTTTCGAAATTTATCAGAAACCATCTACGATAACATGTGTGGAGAAGATGACACCAGTGTAGGACCAATGCCAAAAGAGATACTGTTCACCAGAACCAACAACAAGCAGTAGGGCTGGATTTTATATGATGTTGTTCCTTAGTTTTATTAGAACATATATATTTTCAGATACACGCAAACTTCTAAAAAAGCTGAATTTTATTTTCAGAAATGCCAAAACCAAAATAAATGTCCGGCAGACGTCTTGGAGCACTGTCTTGATGACTAATTCATGATATTTTGCAGCATGAGCCTCAGAGTTGTTTTAGTGTGCAGGATCAGTTTATCAAATTCGTTTTGCCAGTTTCTCCACATTATAATCCACAGGGTCTCCCTGCTAATATAACATTAACCCAATGTTTCTTTAAATGGCAGATTCATTTCAGTCACACCAGGGTAATTCATTTTTTTACTCTTTGCTTTGTTGGGTCACATTTGAACGAATGAGAAACTTAATGAAACCTAAAACCTCTGGAATAACCTTGGCCTTGCAATCCACACAGAAAAAGAAAGATAAGCAAAACTCCATCGTGAGTAAATAATACCATAAATACATTGTACTTAACAGAGTAAAACTAGAGTATATTTAGCTTTCCATGCCAGTTTCCATGAAGCTCAAAGTCACCTTAATGACCTACAGTGGCTTACTCTTTAAACAATGGTTTATGCTAAAAAATGTAACCGAAAAACAGAGACTGAACTGAGGGTAAGCATTAGCTGCTGTTACGAAATATATTTTTAAGCCTGTGTGTGTAATTGACTTGAGTGCAGAGCATGACAATGAAATGAGTGGACATATCAAGCAGCTGTAAGGGGGACTCGTGCGTGATGAGCTGGGTACAGACATGACAGGCGATAACTGCCTGGAAGAAATGTGTGCTCGGTGTACTGCTTTACTTCACAGTGACAATCGCTCCACGGCCATAAACAGCACTCATTTTAAAGAGCAAGCAATCATGTTACGTCGATAGAAATCACACGAATCGCCAGCGTGCCTGCATATAGGAGCAAATCCTTGCGTGTTGGTCTACAAATGAAAGGAAAGGACCAACACTATCCGGCAGAACCGCACGGCCAAGGAGGTCAAGTGATCTGGCCTCTGAGATAAACAAAAAACGAGTATAACAACCCCTGACTCATATCCTCTGGCCAGGCCGAGCAGTGCCGTCAATAGCCCAGGCCGTTGTGAAAAAGCACGGTACGGCGAGGAATAAGAAGATATTTTTGTCATTCTTGAGTGACAGCAACAGTCCCGAGTTCAAAGGGCTCAGACAGAGCAACAGATTGCGTTACTTGACGGTTTCAGTGAATCATTAAACAAACTCTGAATCTCCTATATGCTGAGCTGGAAAGCTCTAATAAAATATTCTCTGGGTTTAGCAATGAGTGATCATTTCCAATGTAGTAGAGGCAAGAAAATCCACTGAAAACTATACTGAGCTCCAGCAATAACGCAATGGCTGTTAGCTTAGCTGTCATTTTCTTATGTAATACAGACAGGACTTGCACACCTCGCGTAGCTGAATCAGTGTTTTCACTTGAAAGCAAATATGTTCTGGTTAAATCTACAGTGCTGCTTGCTGGAGGATCACGAGTTGTAATGCACAAAGAGAGAGGGAGACAGTGCTGGAGCCGCAGCCAGCCCGGTGCTGTTTAATTGGATAAGGAGTGATCCCTTCAAGTACACACCAAAAAGGTGCTGGGAGGCTGCAGCCTGGGAACTCGCAGGTGATGTTAGCGAGTGCACATCACATTTCCCGGCAGAAAAACAAGCGTGCACGGTGAATATGTGCAGTTTGCATGACCTAGAAAGCTAAGCACACGGTTATATCACATGTGTGCGAGAGTGTAAATGGAGATTTCAAGTGTCAGGGTTTTTTTGGGGGAAAACTTCAAATCATTGCCCCGTGTGCAGGAAAGGAAAGCGAGTGTGGTGTGTTTTAAATAGCACAGATTAAAGTGTTACTATGAGATTTAAGCTTCTGTGAGTGGTTTGAGGTTAGAGATTAGGAGACAGGTGCCCTCCCTGGTTGAGGTGAGGGTTGTGGTTTAGGTGGATGCTACAGCTAAAAGTGAAACTCGGGGGTGACACAGTATAAAGAATTCGCCGATTATAACCGACTGGATGAGTCCTAAATGACTGTGTGGAGACAGACCGGTTCACCCCCTCCGAGCACCCGGGAGCGGACCGCGTGAGGAGCCGCACTGCGCGGACTGCAGCACCCGAACGCACCGCTCCGGGGCCGGTGCATGTTTTTTTTTACCCACACCGTCGCCGGCGAACTGCCATTACCTCCCGGTCTATAGCGTGAAATGTGCTGGATGACAAGTCGGGAAAACGCCGCCCGGTGTAAACTGGGGTTCGTACGTTACAATGAAACACGGGCAACTTTCTCGTAGCTCCACATTTCGGCGTGAATTCAGAGACTCGCCGTCCGAATACCCCCGGAGACGGTGAGGGGGGCGACGTTTAAAATACATCCAGGCTAACGCACAACGTTAGCCAACGTAGCCCCCCACCCCCAACCCCCCCGAGCGTTAGCTTACGCTGATGGTAAAGACTGGAAATAGACAAACGCTACTTCCAACAGATTGGGGCAAGTGGAAAATTCACACAAAAACCCCCCAAAAAACCCCACAGAACTTAGCCCAGGGTGCCGCTGGAGTCTCGGCGAGCAAACACGGAGCGGACGGGGAGGGGGGGGGGGGTGAATCTGGCGGCATCCTGCCCTGGATAGTGTCGGTGCGTGCGGGGAGAGAGAGAGAGAACGAGACGCCCAATGTCAGCGCCGGGATCCGGGATGTAACGTTAGCTTAGCGACGTTAGCTTGGTTGAATGCTAACTACCCGAGGCTGCTACCCACCGCTGGCCCTCGCCGAGCCACTGCACAGAAAAAAAACGAGGACTCAACCGCGGCGTGGTGGAGGAGGAGGAGGAGGAGGGGGGGGGGGGGGAGCGGTGGTAAATGCAACGGGGCCCCGGCGGCTGCACTTCATCTTGCGGCGTTTCATCGCGTTATCACAGGGGTGGCGGGTGGGAAACACAGCCATGGAAGAGAGAGGGAAGGAATTAGAAAAAATACTTACTCGGATCTGTGGAGCGCTCCCCGGGTCCCGTCCTCTCGTTCACTCACCCTCAGTCTCACCACGGACTGAACTCTCTCCCCTGCTCGGAGGTGAGGTCCCGCCCACTGCGCTGTCACACAAACCACGACCTCTGCCGCGCAAGATGGTTCCCCCCCTCCTCCTCCCTGTTGCCCAGGGAAACCTCCGACCACGTGACCGGAAAGCAGCGAGAGGAGAGGAAAACACACACACACACACACACACACACACACACACGCGCTCGTGCAACTGTTTACACTTGGCCGCAGCTAATGCTAACGGTGCTAACGGTGCCATTCAGAGGGATGGGTGGTTTCATCAAAGAGCAAATGCAGACGGACAACACCCACTTTTTTCTCCCAATACTTTACATATACGTGTCTCATACCACCACCATTAAAAACATATGATGGTAGATGCATAGAAATTAAAATGCAAATAGATAAGTTAATGTAGGATATGGATATTTTTTTGGGGGGGGCGGGCGAACCCGGAAGTACGAGGGGGGCGCATCATCTCGCCCCGCTCGCCTCCCTCCTGTCACCACACCGCCGGGGACATGTGATGCGCGTCAAAAGGAGGATGGGCACGGAGCCGCTGGTGTGGATTCCCATTGGACCAGCCGGCATATCAGTCGCCTATGGAAACGGTTACGTCATGATCCGTACTCCCTCTTTTTCTCTCTTTTTTTTTTTTGTACCTCCTCGCTCCCGTGCACGCTCTATAATAACAGGATTGTTCAACAAGGCCCCCCCCCCACCCACCCACCCACCCCAACCTCTCTCCCATATCCCCAAACCATAGCATAAGATGCAGCCTGCAAGAAGAGGAACAAGAAGCCCCCCCTCTCCACTGCCGCATCGTCTCTTGCTGTCTGAACTCCACAGAGGCTCTTCCCTAATAATACTTGACGTCATTCTTTCCATGACGTAGTGCTACTTCTACTTCTTCTTCTTCTTCCTCGGATTCACTGCCTGTGCAAGTCTGAAGTCCTGGTGAGAAAGGAGTCGGTCTCACTGTCACTGGAGCCAAGAGTCAGTGAATTCCCCCCCCCCCCCCCCCCCAGATTTCTGCTTTTATAGAGAATCAACTGCGCATTCATAACGTGCAAAACAGCCCAGAGTCAGCAGGAAAATCCCCTGTGATCACCTGGCATGCTGCTTTCAAGAGAGGTTTATGCACAGGAGAATACAAAAGTGATCTCAGTTTTATAATTTCACATTTATAATTAGTTAACCGTGATGATTGATTGTAATCATGATGGTGGATTGTGATTTTGATGGTAGATCGTGTTGGTTGATCACGATCGTGGTTGCAGCTGATCGTGGATTATGATTACACCTAGATTGCTTAGATATAAAACAGGCCTTCTCGCATATACTAACATTATTGGCAACACCTCTATAATAAAAATTGTCTTTTTTTTTTTTTTTTCGTATAAACACTAAACATTGATACAGCTCTCCATTTATGTTAGGCACCGTCTTTTCTCATGCGACACACAACATCTACTGCACTTCTGTCCATCCTGGGAGAGGGATCCCTCACATGCAATTCTCTCCGAGGCTTCTACATTTTCTTTCCCCTGTTAAAAAAGGGTTTCTTTTGGTTTATGACCATGATGGACCCTAGGTTAAAGAAAAGATAAGTGGTGGTAGATGATAAACTGAAAACAAACCCAGCGGAGGTCAAACCCAGGTGTTATATCCTTTCTTCATATAATGGGATTTATTATTAACAAAACATCCCTAAGTGCACGGGGAGGTGCATTTTCACCTCTACAGATTTGTAAACAAGGGAAAAGTTCAACGTGTTTACGCCTGTGTGCAATTTTCAAAAAAGAAACGTTGGTTCAGAACTTCTGAGTCAGATCAACGTAGAGGGGAGAAAGAAAGAGGAAGAGATGACGTGGAGGGGAAAAGATGATTTAGATCCAAGTTGACTTGTGCAATCATCATTTGCCTGAGTTGGTTTCAGACAAAAGCATAAAGAGGAACAATCAGTCAAGATGCGCAAAACGTCTTATACAATAGATCACCACAAAATGTACTGTACCAGTGAGTGTTTTTGACATCTGTTATTCCACTCAACATCCAACCAGTCTCTTCAAACCATCGACTATTTATAAAGATGGACGACCGATCTCCACTTTCTCCAGAAATGAAGCCAGAATATCCTGGATATGAACGCTGCCATCTTGCAGATTTGAAGCCAGAGAATAGGCTGTAGCGATGGAGCCGAGGTCACGCTGATACATACTCTCGACCAATCGTGAGTCAGTCTCAGTTGGCAATCATGACGTTTCACATCCTCTTCATATAATCAAATAGTTAATCAAAACCAAACTTACTGCAAAAATGAACACTGGGACAAACATCACATAAAATGACAGAAACCATCTTTGAGAAAAGTTGATTTGACGTTCCATGAATGGTCCATATCCCATCCACTAACACGGAGGAGGCAGGGTTTATAACCTATACTGTAACCAGTCACCAGGTGGCCATCAAGATGCTTGGCTTTAGGGAACAGTCGTGGCGTCCATCTTTTTATAAAGTCTATGGTTTAAACTATCATTTCTTTGACTCACCTGATTAGTAAATATGCTACAGTACTGTAATACATGTGGTATTTAAAGGGTATAAGTACATATAAAGCATCCATTGGAGAGGTGATGCAGTCAGCTGGGTCTGGATGTCACACACGGACCCCGCACCCGTCTTCTGTCCTCGTCAAACTGGAACCATGTCAATGTTTTTCTGGAATGTCCAACGGTAACACAGGCCTCAGCTGAGCTAGCGCCGATAAACAGGTGGACCTTCTAACCGTGTGGTGCCGAGGTAGAGGCGAGACCGAATTTTTGTGCCAGTTCACTGTGGTGTTGGTGGTGTCTTGATTGGCAACCTGCAGTGCTTTGCGTTTGGCCGAACCCCGAGCAGATGTCCCTAACATGACACTGACCATGTCTCCCTCACTCTGTCCATCTTCGTCTGCCCATCAGTCTGTGTATCTTCCCACCTTCTTTATCTCTTGCTTGTTAAGATACTGTGGAAACCAGGACGCACTCAAAAATCTAACAGGAGAATGCAAATGTCACCTCAACGGTTATACTACAAAGACAAAGAATACTATGGTTAACCTGGGTCAGGCCTATTTGTTCCCTCCTGTTTCTCGTCTTTGTGCTGAGCTAAGCTAACCAGTCGCTAGCTGTATATTTAACAGACACATATGCGATTGTGGTAGCAATCTTACGTAACTCTCTATAGAAAGACCATATCCCAAAATGTTGAACAATTCGTTTAATATACACTAAATTTCAAGATAATTTCAAGAACGTTGATAACATGATAGGAAATGCAGTGAAACGTTCAGAGATGACTCACTATTTCACCATAAGCCCTTAAAAAGATTTAATCTGCACGCTGAACTCATCAACTTTCCATGACATTTTCCTTCCAGTTTTGTGGCTCATGCGTCTTTTCTCCATCTAAATATGACGGACAATAAACTGGAATTTTCGCCTTGTGTCCCTGCTGACTGTTTATTCAGTAGAAACCACTTAACCTCGGCCCCAATCCATTTAAACACTTTGGGGCCGCAGAACTGAGCAAGATGGTGAAACCCCACACAGAGGGCTTTTTTCAGAGGAACACACGACAATCTGGAAGCTATTTGGTCATTGGACTCTTTAATGGAGACAGAAAATGCACTCGTAGAAATAAAAAGACTGCATGAATTGGCAAAATGAAGAATTATCTCAGAAATTTGCCTCTGCAGACAAACAAAAAAAGGGAAATCTTTGCAGACACTCACTGAGTCAGGAGTTTTGCTGAGACTTTTTAAACTGGGGGCGGGGGGGATTTTACTCTTCCGTTGACTCAGTGTCTGCCATATGCTCCGGAGCATCTTGTGAACTACAGTAAATGTCAAGTGTCATTAGCCCTTGGGCATGCTAATATGTTGTTTATGCTGTCTGGGTGAGCATTAGTGACGAGGCATATACCAACAACTCTCCCTAAAGGGGGACGTTGCTCTCTGGGCAACATTTGCATTTATTAAAAACACATCCAAACTGACGCACTCTGTTCATTTAGGTGGAGGAAGAACACATGGTCTCAGAGAGGAAAACAAAACAACAATAGTTAGGCCCAAAGTGTTGTCACATTTGAGAATAAAAAAGAAAGCTGTGGCTGTGTGTGTTTATCCCAACATAGAACTTAAATTACTGGGGGAGAGAGACGCACACACCATGAGACAAGATAGCTTGACAAATAATTGCAGGTTCAGTCCAAGAGTGTCTAGCAACTGGCACCCTGGGAGTGTGTCTGCTTTTCCAACAAGAGAAGAACTAAGTTGCAGACTCTGCATCTTATCATGTTTTCAGATAGCGCAATGCTGTGAGGTGATTAAGACGTTTGCACAAGAAACAATGCAAAATGGAAAAAAAGGACGACGGGGAGTGGAAAGAATAAATCATAAGCCGCAGAGAGAGATTAGCAGTAATTTCCTAAACATTTTTCAAAATAAACATATGACTGCGGTGGGAAATGCCTATAGTGCGCTCCGAGATCATGCGTCGCTTCAGCCGAGGCGAGCGGGAAAATGCGCTCGCAAAGATGTCTCATTAGGACGACTTGCACAACCAGGTCCCTATCAGCGAGGACACGCTGTATGAATATCGCTTCCTCTGGTCAACCGATCTTTCTACACCACTTTGTTTCTCGAGCAGATGTCGGATTTTCCACTGGCTCAGCACATTGGCAAAGGGTTGGACATGTGGGGGGGGGGGGGGGGGGGGGGGGTGAGGGCGAGTGAGGGGTGAGGAGGGCTTCCTCCTTTTGAAGAGGAAGAGGAAAAATTGTGTTGCACACTCCAGAGAGAGTGAGAGAGAGAGAGAGAGATCTGCTGATCGGGTTTGATGATGTGTGAGAATTTTCCAATTGCAAATTAAAGTCTTATTTTTCACTTTGGTGAATATCTTCCATTCATTCACATCAGCCAGTTTCGACCTATCATCCAAACAGGACAGTGGCCATATCAATCAGACAAAGTTTATATTAGGGATGGGTCCTGCACATCGTAATGACAAACCCTCCTCGTCCAACGCGTCATTAGTCCGCCACAATCACTGTAATCACATTTTCCCTGAAATCCACAAGAGTCCAAACATTGGTTTATGTCTCGTGGAGGAGTCCCCAATTATACGATTAACATCCACACACTGCTGACTGAGGTGGAGACACAGACTCATGAATTACACCTACGGTGCAGGTAAACGTCTGAGAGAAGATCTGAAGTGAGACCTTGTGAGGCAGTCACACACACACACACATACACGCACACACACACACACACACACGCACACACACACACACACACACACACACAAAGGCCCTTTTGTAGAGAGAGAGGTGGCGGGTAGGTGCGTCGGTTGTAAAGGAGGGGTCTGTCATGACTGAGCCGCTTGCTCCAGGCTTGTGCATGTTTGTGTTTCCAGCTACCTCTGGAATTTACTGCAGGCACTGGCGAGGGCAGCCGCTGAGAGGTGAATGGCCCACAGGATAAAGGCCAGAGTTGTTGGGAAAAAAAGAGAATCAGAGAGAAACTAGGGCTATGTTGTAGCACTGAACGGGCCCGAGCACACGCAACTCGGGACCTGTTGCTGTTGGTGGAGAGAGCGATCGGCGAGCAGGCACACGGCTCCGCGTTGCATGCGTTTTGTGCACTGCGGGAAGGATAAACGCTTCACTTCCTGCGTCTGTCACGAGACGTCGATCCTTACCTGCTAATTGTGCATTACGGTCCACGGTATCAATTGTATGAAAATTGTATGTAAATCGAATAATAGCGAATAAAAACAAAGCTTACTTTCTGCTGCCAGTAGGTGGCGCCATCACTATTATTACATACAGACTAATAGATCTGTTCAAGTAGGGGCTCTGATGTAGCGTGAGCAATTTTAAGTCGATTGGACAATGTTACAACAACTTCATTTTCACACTGATCAGTAGGTGGCGCTATGACCCTGCACTAATATTAATATATGGAGCTGTTCAGGTCAGGATTGTGATTATAGGTCAGCATTTGGGGGCCGGTTGGATAATGCAGAGTGGATTTACAAAGTACTTCCTAGCCCATTGGGGAATCAGTAGGTGGCGCTATGACGCTGAGGAAATATTGACACATGGAGCTGTTCAGGCTTGGTCTCTGATCATGAGACAGAAGTTTGGTGGTGATAGGACAATGCACAGTGGAGTTATGACAACATTGTCTCCTTTGGCGAAGGATGAACCTTCGCCGCACCTCAATGTTTACACGGTTTGAGGAAATGTCACAATTCTGACCATGGTCCTATGACTTGACTGAGCTCTTTTGAGCTGCATATTGTAACACAGCCAGGAGCAGCGCATCAAAGTATGTCACTTCCTGTCACCAGCAGGTGGCGCTGTAATGATGAGTGAATATTGACACATGGATCTGATCAGGGCGGGACTGTGAATGTGTGAATGAGGTTTGAGGCTGATAGAACAATGCACGGAGGAGTTATAATAAATCCCTCTTTCTTGGCGAATCATCAAGATTCTACGCCACGCCACGGTCACACCGTGTTATGAAATCGTATATACCGAGGTAGTTTATACCTCCACGGTCACACCGTGTGACAAAAACACGAGATTCAAGGTAGTTTATATCTCCATCTTGTTGAGATGACATTCATCTCAATATGAAGTGGATCTGATGAAAGCCCTGGGACAAGTTCGTCAAAGTAAAAATGTGGAAAATGTGGAAAATGGCCACTAAATCCCAAATGGCGGGCTTCCTGTTGTGTTTTTCACAATGCACCACTAGACTTTTTTGTGCGTCTGGTCATGATACACAGGTGTCCCGATTTTTGTGAAGATCGGTGAAAGCTAACTGAGGGGCTTTTCCTTAGATGGCGCTGTTGAGCCATTTTGCCATGCCCATTTCAAATTACTCCAGAATTCAAATACTTTTTAGGGTTTCGAATTTCCTGCAAACTTTGGTGAGAATTTGAGCATGTCTAGGCCCTGAAAAAGCCCCAAAAGGGAAATAAAAAAATCCTTCGAAATACAATAGGGCCTCCCACCGGAGGTGCTCGGGCCCTAACTAGGGTTGTGGATGGAGACAGAAGCGGAAGATGGAGAGAGAGAGGGCAAAAAGAGACAAGGCCCTATTGTAAAAAAAACGGAAAGAGTCAGCAAATAAGTGTGAAGTGGAAGTAGAGATGGTGTGTGTGTGTGTGGAGCATGTGTGTGTGTGTGTACGTGCAGAGGGAAGGAGACAGTGGTCTTACTCAGCCCTGAGCCAGCAGCACTGAGATTATCTGGCCAAGTTTCCACTCGCAAACAATAATTCACCTCAAGTGCCCATTGAGGCCAAACTGTGTCAGGACAGCGACCCACCCAGCCCTACATGTGGGTGCGTGTGTACAACTTGTGTGTGTGAAGACGTAGAAGGGCCATAGAAGGGTGTTGGTGTGGGGGAACGCCACTACCCTCATGTTTTCCATCGTCTGTTTTCCGTCGATATCTCCTGTATTTACATTTGGCCCTGGCCAGCGCTGGGGCTGGAGAGTGTATTTCATTCAGGCCAGTGAACATTTACGTGTCATAAAATGTAGGGCATATAAATAGACTTGATTCATTTACCTCCGAGGCAGAGAAACCACCTGAGATTCAACATTTAGACTCGTGGAAAATGTTTCCATTACAAGCCAAACGAGAATGAAAAGTGGAAATAAAAACATGCAAAGGGGAAAAAATACTGCAGAATCAAACGTATTCTAGGAAATTAAGTGCACAGGAAATCGTTACGCACCGATAGAAGGAACACATTATAACAGAGGAGCTTTGATGGGGAGGGCTAGTTAGCTTTCTGGCAGAGGTGACTTTGGGTAAATTAGTGGCGACAGGCAGTAATTAAGAATCGCTTTCACTGTGTTTAGTTGTTCAGTTAGGCGTGGAGCCCATCAGCCCTATAAATCTGCTGTTCTCTTGCCCCCAAAGTCTGTGACTGCCAACTGGGACCAGGCAAAACAATTAATGGCGATTTAATTACAGAGCCACATCAGATCTTTTTTTTTTTGTTTGATTGTGCAGAGAGCCAGAGAAGAGGCACATTGAAATTTCCTGCGTTTACTCAAGCCGGTGCACAGCCCTTGCAACGTCGGAGTGGCATGGACTGGGCACAGATGGGGCATAGAGGAGTAGATCCAATGGGAACTCAGTGCCCTTTACACCCCATTTCTTCCCTTTCGCATGGGGGCTTTTCCCCTGGGAGGGAAAGAAGGCACGAGGAGGAGGAGGAGGAGGAGGAGGAGGAGGAGGAGAGGCAGGGCTACAGACTAGGACCTATGCTTCTCTATGGAAAAGAGCATGAGTGTGTGCACACAATCAAGATGCACATATAACTTGCCCTGCAGTGCATAGTGGCCTTGACCTCCCTCCCATAGAAAGAACGAATGGACATGTGTGTGTCATTGGGCAGGAGGAGGTGAACGTTTTCAAAAGAGCGACTGTGTGTGACGTGAGAGACAGAGCGGAATAAATCAACTGTGTCTTCAACAGGTCACATCTGATGCTGAACTGCAAAATATAGAAACATAAAGAAATATCCATAAATGAAAGTATCACACGTAGGTTTGAGTCATCCTGCAGTGGCCGCAGGTTTGGTCCCACTCACTCTTCCCATTTCCCACTTACTGAACTACCCATTAAGGTGAAATGCCCAAAAATATCTTCAAGAGAAGTGTAAATAACTCTCAGTTATTGCAAATGTGCATTCTGTGATCAGACAGTTATGGATTTAAATCATAATTTAGCAATTTTTTCTTTTTTCTTTAGGCAAATTCTTGTGCAACTGCTTTTGTTTGACAACGATGATGAACAATTGAGAACATTGGCTCCTTGAATGAAAAAGGACTTGTCGAAAAAGATATGAATATTTGTTCATAGGAAATTTGTTGTCTCTTACAGAAACTCAGGTATTGTCCTGGTGCTTGTGGAGAAAAATAAATCAAACAAGGATGGTACTCAGAAGAGCAGTTTCCCCCTGAATTACACACACTCATAGATATCAGCACCCGAAATAGGGTTGATGTTTTTCATTAAATTGAAAATATTTCCTGGGAAATTGGTAAAAGCTAGTTGCAGTGCCTGTTTGGAATGGGCCGTTTGTTTTGAAACAACTCTAAAACTGTAAAAGTGACCTGCAGTAAAGTAAAGACCGGCTGCTGGTACTCAGTCCACAGAACTCTGAAGCCACCACCGCTGCACAAAGAGCTGTTCACCTGTTAATTCAAAGTACAGTGAAGTACGACTCAGTACGCAGAATCCCAAACTAAAGAATCAGTCGACACAAATGTGCTGAACTAGTCCCAGCCGCCAATGCTATAGACTGCTGGTTGCCTGTTTATTGAAAATGTATTAAAATTCATGTATTGCGTGTCCAAGTCGCACCAAATTCAACTCTGCACTTCCTTGGGCCCATAGCAATACCCATGTCAAGTGTGAAGCCAGTTAGAGGAACAATTCATCAGAGAAAAACACGTCCACACTGTTAAGGTGATTAGGAAATAAAATCCTGGCCCCTTTATCCAGATCTTGGCCCTTGTCCCATCCTTCCACCAAGTTTCATGGAAATCCATTGAGTGGTTCTTGCGTAATTCTGCTGACAACCAACCAAACGCGAAAACACAACGTCCCTGGCAAAGGTAATGACGCCGAGCAAAACACAAAAAGTATGAAAAAGGTATTTTAAAGGTAGATGAACTGATTCTTTAAAAAAAAAAAAGGCAAGTTGCATGCAAACTGTGGAGGATCTGTTACATGTGGTCAACAACAGAAACAATCCATAAAAGAACCAATCATCCTGTTGGGATTAAAGGATTTTAAGAATTTCAACTGTCTTTTTTCATTTCGGTGCACAGAACCGGGCCAATATGACATGTTCCCACAGAGGAGATGTAAATGGGGGTAAAATCATAGCCCCGCTTAGTTACCGAGCTGTGACCAACCCCGTGATTACATGTCATGTCCCCATCATCATTACCACCGGCACGGCCCCTTACCCCGATTTAGAGAGAGAGCGAGAGGCAGGAGAGGGAGGGAGGCAGATCCAGCATGATCCTACCATAGCAGATGGATATGTCAGATATGCCTGCTTGGGCTTATGGAGATGCTTAGTGGTAAATGTAATGACCTATGTGGGTATGTGTGTCTGTGTGTGTATGTGTGTGTGTGTGTGTGCCTACCCCGCTATTCACTGTTCCAATTACCATGGGTCTGTCTGGGGACAACTCAGTCACTTTGCTGTGACAGAACGGCAGGATGGAGCCAGATATAACGTCAGTCTCCATTCCTGGGTGAGAGAGAGAGAGAAGTTTTGTCAGTGTGAGAGAAAAAAGTTTTGTTTCGTTGATTCAAATGAAAAATCGCTGGCTGCCAAGATAACAGGGCGGAGAAATGACTTTAAACTCTCGTTTAAGGGAAAACGTTCAAGGTTAGCGTCGGGAGCGTTATCGGCTGCGTGACTCATTTGGAAACGTTATGCGTGACATTTTATGGCTTCAGCTCTGACAGTTTGAGGAAGAACGACTCCTCTTCAGGCCCCGCGCAAAAAAAAGGAAGCAAAAGAAAAATGTCCGTTCACACCCGTCAGCTGTCCTGAAGGAGGTGACCTGGTTCACTGCAATTCAGGAACTCTACTTAGGTTTAAAAGGAACACACTGTGCCCTGCAAGTAAATTAGAGAACACACTGGACTGTCATTTAAAAAAAAAAAAACTTGGGCCTTAAACATTTTCCATTTGCCTATTCTTAATTACAAGCTTTCTATGATTTATTTAGGCGCAGATGACCTATTTGTGGGGATCTGGTGGATGTGAAGCCTCTTTCATCCGTCCTCTCTGCCGGGCATGTTTACCTTTGGCTACTTTTAGATTGCATAATTCGCTTCGCAAACATAATCAGCGTGTTTAATCTTTTCTCTGTAATCTTGCGATGAATCTGCTCTCTCTCGTCCTTCAGCCGTCCCTCTCCGCTAGAGTCAGAACCTTCAGCTGCTCTCCAACGGTTAATGGAAACTTTCCTCTGTTAGTGTGTCATGTGAAGGGCAAGGACGCAGTTTTCCAACGCCCCGTCTGCAGAAAACCCCAATCACTCTTGTTGGATGCATCGGGAGCCGGGAGAAAGGAGGGCATGTTTGTTGAAGCTCCTTTGGTGGGCTTCCTGTTTTGACCTGCAGCAGGGGAAGGCTTTGTGTGTGTGTGTGTGTGTGTGTGT
Source organism: Hippoglossus hippoglossus (assembly GCF_009819705.1). Classification (NCBI taxonomy): domain Eukaryota; kingdom Metazoa; phylum Chordata; class Actinopteri; order Pleuronectiformes; family Pleuronectidae; genus Hippoglossus; species Hippoglossus hippoglossus. Next base: position 12,034,663 of record NC_047173.1, read on the forward strand.
GTGTGTGTGTGTGTGTGTGTGTGTGTGTGTGTGTGTGTGTGTGTGTGTTTGTGTATATTCTATTGACTGTATGTTAAGATGGACGACAAGTCCCCACTTCTTCCCATTGTACAAAATAAAGCTAAAACATCCCAGATTTGTGTGTTTGACATCATTTGGAGGAAGAGTTTGTGCGGTAGTGATCAAGGTGTGGAGCGAGGTCCCGCCGATGCATGTGCTCGACCAATCGCGAGTCAGTATCGGCTGTCAATCATGGTGTATCAAATAACTAACTAGAAGGGCACTTATTAGACAGCATAACGCTACCAAGGCCCAACAGTCCCCTTATGAAACCACATTCAGAACTTTTATTTGGATCCACTGATATATATCTGTCAGATTCTTTTCATCAAGATCCATGAATTTTCCTCGGAGAAATCAATGAAAATATTGAAAAACTCCTTTAAATGGCTAGTCATCACGGGGCAATCAAGAAGACTTGGAATCACATTTGGGGAGCTGTATTTATTGACAGTCAGAGCACGTTCTCTGACGTCTCGGCAGCGCCACCTATGCAGCTCATTGATATAACGCCTGCAGCCTCAAGTCACTAATGAGTATCACAATGACACACAGAATAACTTAAAAATGTCAGCGCGGAATGGCTGACGCCTGAGGTTGCACTCTCCATCATCCTACCTCTGCTTGGTATTTGTTAAATGTCGGCCAGAGCAGCATATCCAGCCTTGTCTATGTAAAATTCCACTCAGATCTCCAGTATGTGAGAAACCATAGAAACAGACTAGCCTTTGTTTTTCCCGTGCTCAGGAAATTGTCCTGTGAGCTGAACTGAGTAATACTGCGGTGGCAGATGACTGGCCCACTCACACACATTCAGTGTCAAAGCAAGGAAATATATTTAAAAAAACGGGTGAAAAATAAAAGGTGTGACAAAATGATGGGCTGAGGATGATTTTTTTCCATCAGCTCTTCTTTCTGATCAACTCCTCCTTCGGGCAGAGAATCTTTGCGACGCTCACACGCCGGAATTATAACGTTCTCGAATACATGCAAATCTGTGATGAGTACTTTCTGTTGCAGAGTCTGTCATAACAGGAACAGAGCAAGGTTTTGGAACATGATGCTTATTTGCTTTCTTGTTATGAGTAGAGACGATCCCTGTTGTTATAGTACAATAAATACGCAGCTACGACGGCAGATTATCTCATCTCATCTCAGCATAAACACTGGAAACAAAAATCTGCCCACCAGCACCTAGAAACCTCGCTAATTAACATTTTACATCTCGTTTGTTTAGTCTGTGCAGAAACTATTTCTTGGACTGGACCAGTTGCCAGGCAACCAGCTGAGATGTACTCAGTTACTGGTACCAGCTGAGAAATAGTCCGCCGCACAACTGGTGTGATCTGAACAGTGGACTTTAACTCCACGCACAGAGCAGCGTATATCGAACTGGTTGCATCATGCTGACACTGTTATAGACGATAGGAATTCATGTATAATCAAGATAAATGTCTTTGTGTTATAGGTTTTTATTTATATAGTTTATGTGTTAGTACAGTTTGTATTCTATTAATTAAATAAAAATGTATTGTAATGTGTGAGGGCACCTGTGGATTTCTACTAATATCTATCTATTGTTCATTCACATCTATTGTATTGAATCTCTCGTATCTACGTTATCTCAACTATCTACCTTTCTATCTTCTTCATCAATAATTTCTTTATACTCATTCATTTCTTGGGAAAGATATGTTTTGTGCGGCTGTGGCTCAGGAGATAGAGCAGGTCGTCCACTAACCAGGTCAGTGTCTCGATGCTGAAGTGTCCTTGGGCAAGATACTGAACCCTAAATAGACCCTGACGGCTGTGCCGGCAATGTTGAATGGTGTGAAAATGCAGAGTATAGAAGCGCTGCATGAATGTGTGAGTGTGAATGGGTGAATGTGGGTTGTACTGTAAATCGGTTTGAGAGGTCGATAGGACAAGGAAACGCGCTTTATGACTAGAGTCCATTTACCATGCTTTAAAAGAGAGCTACAAGTAAGACTACACAAAATCTAGTCGACACAAGTTCATAGAAACAAATGTATGGACCCCAGCCCAATTCAAAGGAGGAGGAAATGCAACTTCATAAATAGACTGTGGCCACCTACATCACACTTCTAGTAGTGTGTGAATATCTGTGTAAGGTTTTGACAAATTTAAAAATAGTCCAGATCTAATAAATAAATGCAATTTGGAGGAAAGGTTTACAAGATGCGAAATCGTCATTGAGACGGATTGGGAGGCAGTATATTAAGAAAATTGATTAAACTATTCTCTGAAACATCTGCATTTCATCAAGTCAGCAGTTGGAATAAGTTTTTGGAGAAACTGAATTTAGCCTCGTTGGAGTGACCAAACAACAGGAGACCTAGTTGTAGTCATCTGCATGTAGCCTAGTTAAGGGCTACCCTAGTTTCAGCTCCCATAGCCCAGTTACAAGAAACCGCAGCAGAGGCACACTCTCCGTGAGAACACAGGCCGAATAAGTAATGGCCACTCGGAGCTAATGCAGCAGCTTCCCTCACTCTGAAATAAAGAGGGAAGATTGGACAGAGTTGTGACACGGAGCCAGGAACCAGGATGGGATATTTTCAGGCATCTATCAGACAAACCTTTTCCTGAGTGACTTACAGGGTCAGGCAAGCCTTGACAAGACACATGGCACTGGCTGCAACAAAACCTGTGAATGGGATGTTATGGGATGTCACTAATAATAATTCAGTATGAGTCTGGCGTCGTGTTCCTCCACAAGCCATAAACCATCCAAAACCTTGGAACTCAAGCCAAATACAGCGACTAGAGAATCTTTGAAAAATACGTAGGAAGGCCTTGGTGTATAATTTGACAAAAATATCAGACTTTCCCCGTTTTATGTTCAACACATTCTGCAAAGTATGTCAAAGCATTTGAAGCTCCCCTCTTCAATAACAGCCCGTCCAGACGTTTTCAAGGTCCAGTTGGCAAACATAAGCCAAGACTGCTGATGTGCTCCAGGCTGGAACGAAAATATGGGTTCTTTCCAGTTTACTTCCCAATGTCAAACAAGTGCCTCTCCACTGTCAAAGGCAGGGGAGCGGTGACTAAATACATTCCCCAGAGCAGATGCGTTGAGGAACTCCTTGCTATAAAAGGGAAGAGAACGGACAGAGGGCCATCATTAATGGTGTTATCTGGACCTGGGCTGTGTTGGATGTGCCGCGAGCAGGCGCCGAGCCAGGTTCAGAAGACACTAACTGCAATCATTGGGGAGGGAGTGTTTGTTTAAGATACAAACTGTGGAGCGCCGATGTGAAATGGAAACGATCAACCGATGGGAACACCGAGCAAGATGAAATAAATGCGAGGTCTTGTTTTGGGAGTCTCCCATCATCATCTTCATCATCTTTATGATTATTGCTCTGCGTTATATTAAACCATCCCGTCTCTCCACCTCCTCCTCCGGAGCTCATCCCGGCTCCTCGCTCATGTAGGTCACGGCCCAGAGCCTTGATGAAGAAGCCCCAAGGGTGGTGGAGGTATCTGAAGGACGGCGTTGCTGTTTGAAAGGGAGAGCAACGGGACCGTCGGTTCCGGAGCCATGTGGCATTGTACCTGCTCATCCATAATGTATAAGGGGCCAGTAATAATGGATGAGGCTGGTGAGTAACCTGAGGATGCGGTGGGACATGGAGCCTTGCTTTGGCCCTCACCTCCTTTTCCTTCTCCTCCTCCTCCTCCTCCTCCTCCTCCTCCTCCTGTTGTCGGCCAACGAGCCTTTCTCATAAAGCACGGAACATGATGTTCAGGCGGACACCGCTGCACTGACAACAAACATGGGTGCACTCAAATAAATCCATATTAGCACTCCAGCAAAGAAGATAGCCAGAGATACATTTATGAGACGGGTTGGGGTCTTCGTTATATATCGTTTTATTCAGACAAATGTTGTTTATTTAATTGTTTAACCATAAAATAAAAGTTGGACATTTATTTTTAATCTAATTCTCCTGGTAATTATTGTTTAAAAAAAAAATCTACAAGAAAACATTTTTTGAGAAAATAACCCTGATGATGTCGTAGTGATGTCATCAGGGTTATCATTGGACTTCAAACTTCAAACTTTGTTTAACAGAAAAAATGCAACGGAAATGCAAATTCTGTCAAATGTATTTATTAGCTATTACTACTTTTATGGTTTACTTTTACCTCCACCAAGGACTTTATGTTTTCCCCACTCTCTATTTCTATGTTGATTTAATTTCTTTGTTGATTTTGATTACACAAAAACTCCTGAACAGATTTCCCACTAAAAGTAAGTAATCTGGAGTACCCCTTTAAAGGCAGTATTCAATTCAGCCAGTGCTCTGCACATAATTTGAACTGGATGGGATGAATCAGCCAGTGATCCACCAGCTCAGTGTTAACTGTCCATGATGAGATCTTTGAGTCAGCTGGCCCCCTACAAAGGGAGCACTGTACCCAAACAGCTGCGGCTGCCTACACCAGCCTCATAGTTTACCGCAGTGACTCGAAATTCAATACCCGCCCGCCCGGCCCATCCCACCTTACAGTAGCAATCAATGACCAGCACTTTTGACAGGCGACACTGCTGTCTGCTGAGTACAGGGTGACAGATGGGGAACAGGGATGACTCTGTGTGTGCGTGTGTGTGTGTGTGTGTGTGTGTAGGAGGGAGGACGGGGGTGGACTAGTGAGCTAGTGAGGCTCATCCTCAGTCACACTGACAATGGCATGCTTAGTCACACACCTGATGGACTGTGAGAAAGAGTGTGTGTGTGTGTGTGTGTGTGTGTGTGTGTGTGTGTGTGTGTGTGTGTGTGAGGATCATTTTAAGTAAAGACCTTATGGAGTGAGGACATTTTGGCCTGTTTTAAGGGTGGGCCTTTATAAGTTAGGGTTAGGGTAAGGGGCTAGAGAATGCATTATGCCAATGAGTGTCCTAACTAAGATAGAAGTACAAGAGAGTACAAGGACTCAGGATGTTTCAGAGGGCAACTTGAGTCACGGTTTTGCCGAGGGTGGGGTTTCCCAAAACACCAAAGCTTATACCGCCCACTGCCCCCATCCCTTTTTACTGGTTTTCTCTTTTCCGCCTCAGCCCCCTTCCCCAACTTCTGCAACGACGTGGCCCCATTTGCTTAATTAGATCTCCCTCTCTTCTAAGCGGCTGCCGATTGATTTCTGAAGGAACAAACAAGCAGAGGCGATGTCACTGGTGAGTGGGCCAAGAACTGAAGAACCTTTAGGTGTTAAAGTAAAAAAGGATTTCCGACATACTTTGAGTGATTGCATTTCAAAGCTTCTGGCTGTGGGGGTGCAGGCACAGATCTGCCAGAAAAAAAAGGAAAAAAAATCAATCATGTACTGGCAACATAATATCAAATGAATCACGAGTCAGTCAGACACTGGCGTTGGTGCGGAGTGAGTGTGACGATCAGGGAAACTGAGCGAGAGATGGCAGATACATTTACAGCTCGGTGGATAAAAAGCAAACTGTAACAATGGGAGAGTAATTCACAAAAAGCCTGTGATGTTCGGCGGAGGAGGCTGTGGAGGAGGAACGTGACATCTCAGGCATGGAGCTGACACATCTAAACTGGAGGATTTACAACCCCGATGTTTCAACTCATCGTAGCGAGTCAAGCTCATCCCAGGGCTCGTAAGCCTCAATGTAGAGACTTCAATGGCATAAACTCAAGTCAAGAACATGATGGTGTATCCAAATTTGACAAAAGACTGCTGATTAGTTCCAAATATACAATTTTTATCCGGCACGCTGAAAGCTAGAGATGCTCCAATACCATTTTTCCCTTCCCGATGCAGATTCCGATCCCTTAACGGCCAAAATCGAGAACCAATCTGAAACCAGTGCATTTAAAAAGTGAATAAAACAAATATACTTTAAAAAGAAAAGATCAGTACATAGATTTGCGTACTCGCGGATGCCTCACCCGTAATCTTCGATGGTATCGGAGGCATTTCCGATGATACTATTGGAACAGCAGCACGGCATTTATCACAAGAAGCACTTGGGTTGAAACTGAAACACTAGGTAGTCGTTAGCGTTGGCAGCCAAAGTATTAATATCAAACACAGGCAGGAAAAAGACTGACCCTCATTTCCAACTCCTACGGCTCCACCTTTCTATGTAATTGCCGTCAAAACAGAAATTATCTCGAGGAAGCACAGTTTATAGCAGTCTTCAGATTGCAGTTGCTGCCGCTCATGATAAACCTGTGATCCGTCGTACGACTATAATAAAGTGTCCCCTGCTTTCCGCCCTTTAAACATGCATGAGCGCTTAATGGCCATATGTGGTCCTCATGCACATGGGATGCTCTGAAAGTCAAGGGGAAGGTCAACAAACTATGCGAATAAGAAACAACACTATTATTTCATCTACCCCCGCGATATAAAAAAAAACCTTGTTCTGTTTCTGCTGCGGCGCTGATAATGCGAGGCAATCAAACCTCGCTTCCATCTGACACCTCGGATCGTACATTCCGTCTCGTATCAGGGAAATGATTTTCTGTAAATCCATTTTCCCAAATCGGCGCTGACAAATTGTGTCGCACCCCGACGGATACAGCCGGGGGAGGAACTTCATCATTTCTCTTTCGGCTGAACCACAAACAAAAAAAAAAATACTGTTATATATATCGTATAGAAATACAGGAATCCATCAAATACAACTTCTATTGATGTGATTTGTCATTTTAGAAGCTTTAGAGTTTTTTCGCTGTCGCTGCATCTGCGCTTTAGTCGATGCTTGGCTTGATTAAGACGTCTCTCATTGACCAGTCCCCAGTTCAGAGGATGAGTCGTTTCATTGATCATTAGGAGCAACGTCCTGGATTAATTAGAGTCGATGTCATTGATAAGCCGACAGCGTTTCACACTCATTGTTTTTCAATTAACATTTAATCCATGTGGTAATTTTGCTGTTGCACTTAACTACTCTCTGAAACTGGCAGCACGAGTGAGTTTGACTGAAAGTCGGGAGTGGAGCAGATCTACTCCGTCAAACCATGTGGTAACTTTAAATGATAATATCCTTGACTAATGCATTTAAAAAAAAAAAAATGTTTAAAACCTCTAATTCATTTTAATGTCTCAGGGTGTATAAAAATATCTTGATTTATTTTTGTCCAAAACCCCAAGATATTCAAATTCACTGTTTTAAAGGACTCAGAATCAATCAATCAATGAATCTATCAATAAATCAATAACTAGATCAACAGTTCATTATGTGGGCTAATGTTTGAGTTACTTTCAAATGACCTACTTACCTTTGAAAGTAACTTTTGAAAGAAGTAACTAGTAACTGTAACTGCTGGCTAATGAGTAATAAACTAATGAAATGAAATCAGGATAAATACTGAATCGAATATGTCGTTTTACTACAACTGCTGCTTCCTTCTTCAGACCTTCTAGTGAGGCTCTGTAATATCAGTGAGTAAAGCATGATAATCACCAGTAACTGACAACATTCATTAGATGTTGTAAACAAACTTATTTATTTAATTACATTATATCCCACGGGCTGTAAAACACTCGTTTGGCCCTGAAAGGATGAAATATTTTGCTCAGACACCTGAAGTCTGATTAAACAGGAAGATGAAATCTTCTACCATCAATCTGATTGGATGTGACAGTGGCAAGGTCCCTCTGATTGGATGTTTAACAACTGACAGTGACTGATGAGTCATCATCAGGCAGAATCGCGGCGGTGGCTGCGGTGGCGGCACCCTTGGGTCGATTCCTCTTCTGATAAAAACACCAGCTGAATAGTGGGTAGACATGGATGGGAATAACTTGGAAGGGGCCAAATTCATTTAAATCTAAAATCTTTATTTAAATGCAGAACGGGAAACGTCGGCGGGTCTCGTGATTGTAAACGATCAGACCTCCGAACACACTAAACTACCCAGGTGCAGAGATACAGACGCCGCTGCTGCTCAACCCTACAGGTCATTTCAATTCAGTGGTAAGCGACGGCTTAACGTCCCCGCTTAACTGCTCCCTGCACAGCCACCTCAGCTCAGCCAGTCCAAACACTCCCCCTCCCCCACACTCGAGGATTTGACACAGAAGCAGCAGAGCACAATATGAATAATTCAAAAAAAACAAAAATAAAAGTTTACTATGTAATTGCATCAGCATGAATCATCATATTTTACAATCAGAATCTAGTGGATGAACTCTGCTGCAGCAAATTTGTGAAAAATAAAAAAAACTGTAATATTTGAATAACCATGTAAGAGCTTTGTGAGTGTTTGTAAGTGTGTGTTTGTGAGTGTGTGTGTGTGTGTTGTCGTGCAGGCCAGAGGAACAATTTGTAGGACAACAATAATTCATAATTCTGTGAGAAAACATTTGATGCGTTCTGTGCAATCTTTCACGTTCCTCACACGACTGAAAGTTTCGACAAGCAGACTGCCTGTGAATTCTCGCTCTCAAAAAGTCACAAGTTCTCCGTCTTCAGACCAGAACGAGCTGCAGCAGGGCTCCTGGTATCGAACACAATGAATACGCCGAGGCGTAGACACACTGATCCGCTCACATTAGACACATCATGAGAAACGTTTTCACTGTCACCAAATCCCCCCGGTTAATTTTCAATATCTAATGTCCTGATGGGGCGCGGCTGCGTCTGGTAATCCACAGTGATGTGATTGGTGAATATCTCAATATAGTGACCTATTTTCTAATAAGTTAACATGGCTGGCATGCCAGCATGGCTTAAGTGATCATATAAACCCGTAACTGGATGGTCTCTTGTGTCGCAAAAATGTAATTTGTGCTGCTGTTTTAGTGCACGAGACTGTACAGAAGCAGACTGTGTGTATGTGTGTGTGTGTGTGTGTATGTGTGTGTGTGTGTGTGTGTGTGTGTGTTTGTACTCTGTTTTGTGATGTTTTCCAGCATAAACACTGATCTTGTCGGGACCAGTGGACCTTGCAGGGACCAAAGCCAGGTCCTAGTGAGGCAAACCTTAATTTCTGAGCCCCTAGTTAACATTAGGATGATCCTGCTTGGTGTCTTGTCTTTCTTCGCAGTGCATCTGTCCACATATACAGTTACGATTAAGACAAACACAGCACATGGCTCCAGGGAGGAGAGTAGTTTGTCCTTTTATTGTATGCAGGGTCGCCATGGCAACACAACAGGGAGCCGGTGAGCCCGTGGAGAAAATATGACCCCTGTGATAGAATCAAAGGTAGCATCACTCACTCACATCTCCGTCTGTCTAGCTCTTTCTTACACTCACACACACACACACGCACACACACACACACACACACACAAACAAATCTCATAGTGATGTTGAAACAGTCAGAGTTGCTACATGAAGGGAAATATATCTGGACACAGGACCCCTGACGGACACAGGACAACCCTGGAAAGTAACAGGATAGGGGGGGAGTTGCACGTACCCTTGAGCACAAAACACTTTATAAATAACTAAGAGACACATGCCAGTGGCTCATTGACATTATCATTCCAACACACACACACAGACACAGACACACACACACACACACACACACACACACACACATGCTCAAAACGTTCTCGGACATCCATTCATTAAAAAAGAATCATCAGAATCAGATCCCAGTTTCTGACGTTTACAATAACCGCACACTGCAGTGTGAAAGGGAAGTGCTGTCTTACACACTCTGTACAGCAGCGAGGCCAAGGCCACAACTGCAGAGACAGAGAGAGACACACAGAGTAGAAAAGAGTAAGAACGAGAGTGAGAGAAATGGCAGGAACGAAGCAGACGAGTGTCGGCGCAGCTCAACCACTGTGACTGGAAGAATGTCGAATAATAGAGGAAGGGGGGGGTGGTAAGAATGTAAAACTGTACGGGGGAAGACTGGGACGGTGCATCCGTTTTTTGCAGTATAATCAAAAAATGAATGCCCCCTGCGAGAGGCGAATAAACACCAGTTTCAGTTCACATTCTGATTTGAGTGAATTGAATGTGAACCGACCACAACCACAACAAGCAGCGATGTGCGTCCCTGCGCTGCGGTGAAATAAGAGATGAGAACTGGCAAGGACAGGGGGGCAGATGAGGGGCGGGGGGGCAGAAGGAGGAGGGAGGTGCACCCCGGTAATGATGTTATAATGTAGGTGACAGGAAACAGACAAGTTTCTTCCACTTCCAGAGATGTGGAGGAAACGGAATGCAGAGTGTAGCTAACATTAAAAAGATAGACAGACAGATAGATAGATAGATAGATAGATAGATAGATAGATAGATAGATAGATACTTTATTGATTGAAATTTAGGAAGCAGTTCGCAAATCTTGTGTAATAAACATTCCTACTCTCTTTGGATATCAATGCTGCTGATTCTACATTAGGAATTCAGCCTTGTCTCACATTCTTCTGGGGTAAAGTTTAACATTTCTGACTGAAATCCTCTGAGGGAAAATGCAGGTGACTGGCAAACGTGACTGTGTGTGTGTGTGTGTGCGTGCGTGCGTGCGTGCGTGCGTGCGTGCGTGCGTGCGTGCGTGCGTGCGTGCGTGCGTGTGTGTACAGTAGATCTCCGGGGGTCTGTCCTAAACTGACCCCAGTTAAGAGATAACATCATTATTCTGCAGCGCCGCAACCTCCACCGGCCGACCTGCCGTTTCCAAGGCAATGAGCCGAGCCTCTCACATTCCACCTCAAACGCATTACAAGATGTGTGTGTGTGTGTGTGTGTGTGTGTGTGTGTGTGTGTGTGTGTGGCTTGTTTGTTGTCTTGACCATTGCACGTTTCCATACAGTACATGTGAATGGTCGTATCTGTCTGCAGTTTGAATGAGAGTAAGCCTTTGTATGCACGAGCACGTGTCTGCAGCAGGTCAGTCGTTCACGGTTGACAAACCACGATGCTCGGTGAATCCACGCTTTTTCAAACCATTGTATGTTCTGAGTTGTAAAATGTATTGAGGGTAAATACTTAGTTGCGACTGTGCATCTGTGTGAGTATATGACCCTCTAATGGAGGACTGAACAGAAATCTTTATCAGCGGAGGCCGAGAGAGCCTTAGGGCAAAGACAAACACACACACACACACACACACACACACACACACACATTGTGGCAGCTAAAATACAAAGCCCAGATATATGTAATACATTTGTGCAACTACCCCCCGTCCTCCCTCCCTCCCTGTCAGCTGCTGATACAGGAATTCAGGGGACATTTTACAAGGCGCTGTGCTGACACTGAGCCTTTTCCGCTCAAAAACATTTTTAACCAGGTCTCAAATTAGTGAGAAGCCACCCATAAACATATTTCTGTGTGTGTGTGTGTGTGTGTGTGTGTGTGTGTGTGTGTGTGTGTGTGTGTGTGTGTGTGTGTGTGTGTGTGTGTGAGGGCCTGGAAGCTCCTGCGAGGTCCCCAGGTAACGAGAACCAGGGTAATGAACATTATACACTTGCTTTAGAATCTTTATGATGGATTTAATTGGACAGAACAAGCAGGAGAAATGTGTGTTTACTTGTGTGTGTGTGTGTGTGTGTGTGTGTTTGTGTGTGTGCGTGTGTGTGTGTACTTGCAGGCTTCCTTTACAGCTGTGTGGCTGGTTATTGATCAGTAATTAACTGAGGTTAAATTGCTAGAAATGGCCCGTGGAGCCCGGCGAGCAGCGCTTATGTTCAGTTGGGGAAAGAAAGCAACTACGGTGCAAATTAAATGCGTGTGAATGTATTCAATATCTAATAAATAGGTAAGTTAATCGAGTTAAATTGAAGTTCATACCGATTTGTGGGTGCTGAATCACAAATGAGATTATGCAAATATGAAGATGAACTCGGAGTAGAATTAGGAGCTTGTGTTTAATGTCTATTAACAGTGTTGCCAAGGGGCTGTGTGTATATGAGGAAGCACAAGACCCTTGAATAACCTCCCAAAATTAGATGATTAGTTTATTGGCAATAATTTTGAGAAAAAGTTAATTGCATTAGTCATTTTTAAGCACAAATGTCAAACATTTCTAGAATATGAATTTTGTATGCTTTTTTTTGTGTGAAATTAATATTTTTAACTTGTATCCGCTCAAGCTTTCACACCAGTTATGGAATTTTGCTGAGAGATATTGCAGCTTTTATTTTTTCAGACCAAGGTCGATTATTCCAAGGTTTGGCTTCCGTAATGTTCACATTCAACCAGTCAGAATGGGTGTTTTTGCCAACGTCATGTTTTGAAGTGGAAGTAGAAGAAAAGCTTCCTCTTCTAACAAGTCTGATATAAAGTTTATATGTCAATTTATTGAATATATTTGTCTTTATAGGATATGATGCAGGTGACTTAAAGCTAAGATCATGCAACACATCACACAAATCCAGTCAAAGAAAATTAATGAACCAAATGTGCACTGCAGGGGCTCTATACAGACACACATCAATCGTCCATCGTCAGATGAGATACTGAGGAAAAGACTATGACCCTAGTGTCTGTTGCAGCAGCTTTTCAAACTGTCTAACGGATCCTGAAATACGTGAAGTGGATGAAGTATAAGCTTAACTTAACAGACAAATATGCATCATCCAAACAGCAAGAGTGTGGTGAAAGAGAGGCGACGGAGCGAAGAGACAGAAAAGACAATGCTGAGTTTGTTTGTCTCTCGGTGACAGCGGCCGCACAATACAGGTCGGTTCTCATTGAGCAATGGAAAAAAACATGATGTAAGGCCAAGCAGTGTGTGCGAGAGTGTGTGTTTGTGTGCAGGGCAATGTGAGCACACATCAGAGCAAACAGAAAAATACATGATTCAGAAACTATAAAGCAAATAAGAATAGAAGGCAGTGGAGGAGAAAGAAAGACAGGAGATGAAACAGGAGCCGCATCGCAACTCCGGCTCTGTTTGCTAAATGACGTCAGCAAAAGTTCGGGAGTCAAGGTGGGAGCAGGCAAGACTTGCAATACAAGAAAGTAAACAAAGCCGCCAGTGTTCGAGATGAACAAGGCGGAGCAACTGCAGAGTGGCAGTGACGGATGTCGACATGACCAACAGGTGCAGGCCTACTGTATTTTGGCTGTGGAGGCTCAAGGGGAGAAGCAGGACAGATGCCTTAGCCCCAGCTGGCTCTTTAGACAGCACATGCAAGGACAACATTATATATATATATCTCAAATGCTATGATAGTAATTAAATATAGGTCAATTCCCCCCCCCCCCACAGTAAAATGTCCAGAAAATGTCCCAGTGAGAATAGAGCAGGAAAAGCTCCAGAGAATTTATAGTCAGCGCGTTGATGAGGTTTCTAGCACACAATGGACCTTTGAAGAGGCAGGCAAAGATGTCAACGTGAAGAGACAATGAGATTCAGGAGCTTTAGACGATTAGGGCCGACATCGTTGGTGATGAGCTGTAAACGAAAACACTGTGTTTGCATGTTGAAGCTCTATCCAGACGCCGCCCCTCGTCTGAATGTTACGAACATTTCCCCCGAAGTTGGGAACGCGTCCGACCGGGACAATGTCCTGCTACGTTTTTCATTTGTTTGCCTTTGGAGATAAAGCTCTCTTCCCTTTCGTGTACCAGTATTTCTAAACGAGTTTAGATTTGTCTCTCACATATGAAGAACGAAAGGCAAAGAAAGAAAACTATATTTAAGGACATCAGGTATAAAAACAACAGTAATTAGTTTGCCCTTGGAGATAAAGTGCTTCCCTATTGTGTGCATGCAGGTCTTTCAGAGCTGTCACAATAAAGCGCTCATGCTGAATGTTCACTATTTTCCATCCACATTATCTTGTAGCATTGTGAATATCGCCTCATACAAACAATATATTCTATGTGTGTTTAAGAGCTGTGTCATCACATTGGAAGTACATGTTAGCCCGTGTATCAACCCCCTCTGTGTACATCCTCTCTATGAACGCTGCTGATGAGAAGATGATGACTGGTCCGCAAACAAGCAGACAGCAGGTAGGAAAAAGACACATAACCAAGGTTGGGCAACAGCCAGGCATGCTGGGATTGGCAAACAGATGTCCTTCCAGAGCGGTCATGGCGATGAGGACGCTGCTAAGCGAGGAAGAAATGTGCGAAAGAAAGTGAGAAAAAGCAGGGAGGAAGTGATTAAAAAAACACACATGGGAGGTTGTGATGATAATGTGTCGAGCGCCAGAGAAGAAAGGACGTTCACGTACGGGTCAACTTTGCTCATCTCACTTTGAGGGAAATTGAGGTTTAAGACCGTCAGAAAAAACTGAAATCCCTCATCTTACTTTTCACCATGGTACGTTACCACCATATACCAAAAATATATATCCTGCTTTCTGTTCTTTTATGAAATCATGCACATTGTTGATCTTAATAAAAGCCCCCAGTGTCAGTTTTCGCACATGTAGTTTTTGCTGTTTGCCTTCTAGGGAACTTTCCACAGATTTAGTCTGCAAACTTGACGCTCAGCAATTTCTGCAGGCACAAGGTTTATATAAATGTCGAGGAAAGTGGATAAGGAAAAACTGCAGAGGATGTTAGATTCAGCTTGGGTGGCAGATCTGTGAAGACGCAGCCCGTGGCAGTGTCCTGTGGGCCTCCCACACAACTAGCTGTGTAGGAGTGAGATAGACTGATTGAAATTGGCCTCAAAGCGCCGCTCTGCCTTTTCTGACATGCAGAGGGTCGACTCTGTCTGATTACTTCATGAGGTGAAGAGAACAGGCTGCGCTCGCCGTCGCCCGACTTTTTTATGCGCCGCTATTTAACGGACTGGTTGATGTGTGCGCCTTGATCTGTGGGATGCAGCGTATGTTTGTGTGATAGGAAGGAAAGCGTGACACATAAACGTGCAGAAAACAAAGCGTGGGAGTGAGGATACAAATGATGGTAAGAACATGTAAAAGCAGTGGCTGAAAGACTTTTGCTGACTACTCATAGTAAATTTCTCAACTGTGACTGGTTTCGCAGAAGCTTCTGTGCCCTGTCCCTTAAAAAAGACACTCAGCTGCTTTTGTGCTGGCCAGTGATTCACCCTTACTCACAGGAAGGCTTTAGCAACGATAAAACGTCAGGAAGTAGTGTCACATGGAATTACAGTGTTGCAATGGAAGATCGTGTGTGGTTGCGGCCGTGCATTACTTCAGAATACAACAGAAAAACGTTCATGACCACAAATACACAGCCTCTTGGGACTTTTCCCAGCTGAAACGTTCTGGAAATTTTAACTAGCTGCTCCTCTGACCCGGGAACCTCATTAACTGTGTTTATTATCATCTAGAGAAAGTTTACCAGTCGGTGCATGAGAAGCACATTTTCTCTGCCTTTGCTCACTCTGTTCCTCCGTCTCTCCAACTGTTCGTAATCTCATTTCATCCGTCCAAGTTTATTTATTTTCTATCAAATACAGAACATTAACACCTTTTATTGGGCCCCGGGAGTTCATAGAGGGCTCCTATTAAACGTATGGTTTAAATTAGGGCGCCGGTGTGCAAATGTGTGTGTGAGAGGGGGAGACGGTGCAGA
The DNA here is from genome assembly GCF_009819705.1 of Hippoglossus hippoglossus. Lineage (NCBI taxonomy): Eukaryota > Metazoa > Chordata > Actinopteri > Pleuronectiformes > Pleuronectidae > Hippoglossus > Hippoglossus hippoglossus. Next base: position 12,050,192 of record NC_047173.1, read on the forward strand.
CAGAGATGGCACAGCTGATTATATCACAGGGTCTACTTCCTCTCCACGGGCTTTCTGCTTCCTGTTGTGTTGCCATGGTGCTGCATACAAAAGAGGACAAGCTACCCTTCTCCAGGAAGCCATAAATAATTGATTGGCAAGTGGCTTAATCAGCCCTGAGGCTGCCTGGCAATTCCACAGCTAATTCCACAGCTGGCTATAAATAACTCATTACGCTAATTATGGTATGTGAGCACAGAGCTAGCCTGCAAGCGCAAACACACTCAAGCATGACTACTGTGGGTTCTAGCACGGTGTCCGTATGGCAATGTTCAGGTTACAAAAACCGCAGCAGCAGCAGCAGCAGCAGCAGCAGCAGCAGCAGCAGCAGCAGCAGCAGCCGTCATCTCTCCTGCAGGATGGAGGAATGAGAGGATGCTGCTCTCACTTAAACCTGGAGACTGCATGAAAAATAAAATCTTTCTTGCTCACGGCGGCCGAGTTGAAGATTATGTTTAGATTATGTCTGTGACAAATTATCGTTTGCTAAAGATAAACTGCTCAGATTCCGGACAGTGAATGTGATTCCCTGTGACATCGACCTATCAGAACTCTCTAACCGCGGCGGGCATCTCCTGCTGGGACTCTGACACGTCTCCAAACCCGCTCTCAGTTTTGATGGAGCCTGTCTTCTGGACGGCCGGCGGTGACAAGTGGATTCAAACCATAGTAAAGTAGGAGAAGCACTTAGGAGACCTGGGAGAGGTCTGTCTCCTCTGGGCAAAGCAATAATGACCTTACTGTCTCTGTCCATGTCAATAGCACTCCAGTCTATTTCAATCACATCCTGACTTCCTGCTAATGACAGGAAGTGCTGGTAATGCACAGGAAGGAGTCGTACACCGAAGGCTGCCTTTTGGAAGCGCTCCCAACTTGAGATGCTGAAGACTTGAGGGGAGACGGGGCACAAATCCGCTGACGTCAGCCGTTTGGTTAAGGTTGATGGAGTGACTCCAAAGGCAGCACACACACACAAACAAACAGACACACACAACCTTTTAGCACAGTTCGTTCCTGGGGCAATGTGGTCGTATACTTGGAGACCTTGTATTATATTCTGCTGCCACTAATGCAGCCTTATTCCACAGAATCACAAGGTCACCTACCCTCCACTATTCATCCTTCACTTCCTTTGACAGTATTTAAGGTGATGGATTTAAGGAGATGGGTATTGTGAAGATTTTAACAGTATTTTTTAGGTACTCAAATTTAGCTGAACTTAACCTTAAGCTTATTTGTTCATAAAAAGTATTTGGTTTAATATCTTGCCCTGATGATTGTCTAACGTGAAAAGCATCATCGTAGTATTATAATACATCTGATAACAACCCATCACTCTGAACCACATTTGCAACGTGCTGGTGACATGAAGTGATGAGGGTGCATCATCTGGGAACCATGAACGTCACCGCATTAGATGAGGAAAAAAACATTATTTATTGGAACGAAACAAATAAATGAAAAGTCCCATTAAAACTTACTTTTCTGTTCTTTACAGTGGGAAAACTGTTTCAGAAGCTCCCCGCACAGTGAATCATTACACGTTTCTACTAATGGCTAAGAGTCTTGCTTCCTGTTGCTTCACTTCTATATGTATTTTGTTTTCACAAGTTTCTTCAGTTGTCACATGAGATTGTTCGAGGCTCTTAAACTCTGCGCTTTCACTCCTTATTACAGATTTCCTAATCCTGGTGATGTGCATATTTCAGCCGATTCTGCTTCTAGTGAAACTCAGCGCTGTGAAATTAGTCACACAATATGAAGGCGCTGCGCCATGTCAGACAGGTGTGAAGTGAAGATGGCATAATGCCTCTTTATCTCCTAACGCTAACCTACTCATGTGGTCATTGTGCCCACTCATGGGGAGGAGGTGTCGGGGGTGTAACGCCGGAGAGGCGGTGACATGAGGCCGGCTCCACGCCAAGCACTCAGTGCCCACTTAGGTTATCTGAAGTGGGTTAAAACAGTTTGAATGGGAGAACTGGTCTAATTGTCGGGCTGGAAAAAACGGAGTAGGATGCTCCAAAAAATAGGAACAGTATTGTTTGCCTATAAAGTTGGAGGTTTGGCCGGATGGTGGCACCAGTGGAAACCCGTGGTACCAAAATCAAACCAGTATATTGATCTTTTTTGGAAAAATTCATGCTCATCTTGTTTGGTTTAACTCTATAATGGCAGACTCTGGGTCTGAGCTGGTGGTCGACAAGAGGTCACCAAATTCATTAAGGTTCATCCTCTGGGGATCAGGGCAGCACTTAAACCACAAGATAGACGATAGATGTGGTGGACGTGTTTCACTCTCAACCAAAACAGGCTGAAAAACTGACTAAACCAACACTGCCTCCCTCTAAGTTTCACTCCAAGCATCGATCTGAAATGTGTAAATGATCCATCTTAGCAGAATAACCCATCGTTTTATAAAAAAGAAAAAAGAAAAACTGAACAGGAGACTGTCGGTGGCCTCAATATTCTCCGAAACATCCATCATCAGGCCTGGCTTCAAAATGTTTGAGGTCCGTCTTTGTCAGCTCTTATAAATGACCCCCAGGTGTATTCGGATGAGATGAATAAATCAGGTTGACACGACGCATCAGAGGATCCACAGCGCTCTATTAATCGACACCACTCCATGCAGTGTGTGTGGTGCGTACGAAATAATTACGCAACCATACTCGATGACCTTATTTCACGACGACCCCGCGGGTAAACAAGCCCTCCTGCAAGTTTTGAATAAACATTATTTTTTAATAGATTCAACTCGCTGAATGGCCTAACCACCGGGGACGCATTGTACATGACTGCATCTTAACAGTCGTCTCAGAAGCTGGGTTGCCTCAGATTCTTCTGACCATAAAAGTCATTTCATTAAGGCTTTAAAAAAAAAAAAAGGAAGAAGAAGAAGAAGCCATTTGATGTTTATCTAAATGAGGACAAAAGAGCTTGGGGTTAAGGGAGCTGTAGGGGGGGTGGTCGAAAATAACCAGCAAAGACGGGAGGGTGACACGAGAAGAGTTATTTCCTTTTCCTGAGGTCATTGCCAAATACGGTCATGCAGCTAGAAATAGGTATTTTCCAGCTCTTTGCAGAGATTGTTCCGTCAGTTGCTCGGGTAGAGGTGCATTAGAAACATACAGTATATCCAGAGTTATTTTAAACCCTGGCAAATTGCTGCCAGAATGCGGGGCTTCAAATTACCCATCCTGCACTGTGGCTCCCAAAAAAACAAGGCTGACCATGTCTCCATCTGGCACCGCCGCTTCCTTCCCAGGGTGCACGGCAGCACGGGGGAGGAGGGAAGTGTGGGTATGAGGTGGTGGGTGGAGGTAAGCCTCAGTGTTTACTGGTATTTGGTCGTCAAGAGGATGTGCATCAAAACAGGAGCTGCACACCCAGAGCGCACACACGTGCGTTAACCCCCCTGACCTTTCTCCCTAGTGACAGTTGTGTTCCTTCAGGACTCACGACAGGCTATGTGTGCATTTGTGTGCTTTTGTGCATGTGTGTGTGTGTGTGTGTGACGTAACATAAGCCCTCGCTATGCCCAGATTCTGCACAGCTGGGCTTCTCAGTATTCCAGATTACAATACGTCACCGCTCCGCTCTCTGCCTCCCCACCCCCCACCCCCTTCAGCCCGGCACACGCTCCAGTACACTCACATCCACTCTCAACACATGCACCCTGACACAACGCAACTTCAGTGATGTCACTGAATATGCTCCTCTCCTCGCCTCTCTCTCCATCTGCCTCCCGATCTCGCGCTCTCTATCATGCGTACAGATTTGTTTACCCTTCCTCCCGTCAGTTAGGATCTGAATATTTACCCAAACTCCCCTCATCCCTTTATTTCTTCTCAGATCTTTTTTATTTTTTGTGATGTTCCTCCCTCTCTCTCTCTCTCTCTCTCTCTCTCTCTCTCTCTCTCTCTCACCCACACAACGATGCCAGAAAACCACTGGCCAGATGTCGAGCCTACTTGCACCAAAACAGATCCTGGGAAGGAAGAAATACTTAAAATCCAATTAAATTCTTTGTTTCTGGAAAAGAGAGACTGAAAACACAAGTTTGAAAACCAAAGTTTTTTTTTTATTATGTAATAATGCACTTGGTATCAGGAGTATATATATATAATATAGTAAATTATAAAATAATATTAGGAGAAAGTATTTTTTTTCTTCCCATCAATATTAAGGGTTGGATGTATTTGACAAATTTGACCCTTTTGGAGAAACTAAATGTGTTTTGCTATAAAACAGCAGTGGTCTGAAATATTTTAACATGGCATATTGCAGATCAGACAGTTTCTGGTTTAAGTTTTCTACTCTTTCCATAAAAAAACGTCAAAGTGGCACTTATTAGTCTCATTTGATCGATCTATGTTCAAATCATTTCTCCGATTTCTGTATAAATGTTGTAGTTGTGGGCAAAATGAGTCCATTTGTGTTCGGCTTGTGAGTCATCTGACACCTTTCGGTGATAGTCAGCTTTTTTGATTTGTTCTGCGGTGAAGAATAAAGTTCGGCTGATATTGCACAGAGGTCTTTGTGTCTTACATCATGATTACATATTGAAGTTTTGCACCTTGAAGACTTGTCTGCTGGAGGCAGGAAACATCTTCTTTTTTTTAAAAGCATAAAAGCTTTTCAGAGTTTGTCAATATCTGTCTTTTTATCTTTTTACACAATTTTCCATCTGGACTCCTTCCAGTTGAATTTTAATTATTTAAATAGTTTCCCCATTAAAAAAGTTAAGATCAGACACAAAATTTATTTGAACTTGTTCCCATTATAAACATAACCTCAGAGGATTCAGACAATGGAAACTGATTCCATTCGAACTTGTATTTGCCCACATTTAAAACCCCCTCCTTCCATTTCCACGATTGCATTTCATCTGAACAGCTACACATCTTTCAGTTTGACAAGTTAGATAGACTTCTTTTCTTTCGTTTGAACTTAAGGTTCAACTAAAAATCACGCTTAATTATTTACTTTGATCTAGAGACGGATGAGGACAGAAATCAGTAAAAACTGACTTCAATGTTGCTCATAGGTGAATAACTGGCTGAGAATAATTAATAATGATTCATGTTGAAGCTTAATGAATAATGCGATTAATACTTTTTAACCCGTGAGATATTTTGTTTGTAGTACATATACAATAATAAAAGATAAAGAAATAAAGAAAACTGGTTTGAACATCGATCACCATGGCAACAGTCTAAGCTTGGAGACAATCAGGTCACTACAGTGGCATGCCGGTGCGGTGAGTGGCTCTGTAGAGATTTATCAATAAACATATGTTTGTTCTTTAAATGGACAAAACTTCACGTGTTTCATACACAGAAATTACACCGTAAATTTACTATTAACACCTTATTTCTTTGATGCTTTCCTCCCTTTTTTCCCCGTCTCGCTTTCGTCACGGTAACGTCCGTGCATCAGAGAGAACACGCTGCTGCACACATCTATTTTCTACAAGATTAGACCAATTTTGCAGAGGATCGTATCCATTTAACCCTTCGAGCCGTCTCCTTTGCACGTAGCGTCACGAGCCTTCAGTTTGCTCGCAAGGTCATTGTCTTCTCATTGTACCCTGTTGTGACAGAACACATCCACTGGAGGAGGAGGAGGAGGAGGAGGAGGAGGAGGAGGAGGAGGAGGAGGAGAAGTGGAAAGATGACACGGGCAGGTGAGAAAAGTGGAGGAATAGACAGGGAGGTGATGAATGAGAGAAAATAAAAAAGGGTGAGGAGGAACCTGTGAGAAACAAAAAGAAACTGACAGAAACACACACACGCACACAGTGTAGACTTGTTGGCTGAGCCGTGCATCATGCCAGGGAATGGGATGATAGTGGACTGCAGGGGGTTTGATAGAGGCATTTGGCTGGTCTGATCCCTGTGTGTGCACGTGTGTGTGTGTGTGTGTGTGTGTGTGTGTGTGTGTGTGTGTGTGTGTGTGTGTGTGTGTGAGAGAGAGAAAGAGAGCACAATCGTCTGCGAGTGTTACACCAATCCTAGTATGGAATACTGCAGCGCACACAAACACACACACACACACACACACACACACACACACACACACATAAATCCTACACCATCAGACACCATCACCATCAGGATTATACTCCTATCTCTCTTTCTCTCTCTCTCTCTCTCTGACACACACACACACACACACACACACACACACACACACACACACAGTAGCAGAGATTACAGTGCCACCGCAACTATGTTCTATTGGTTTTCGAGGCATCACGAGAATCATGCGTATCAAACCATGATGTCATCTCTATTGTACAACCGCACACACACCAAACACACAGACACTCACGTGCACACACTCACAGACCCACACAGGAGCAAACATGAGCATGCAATTTTTTTTCTACAACCAGCAACATAAATGTAAAAATGTACTTAAATATTTTTTTAACTAAATTATACTTTTATGTATTTAACTGACATGTCATTTCAAGTAAAGGAAAACAGCTTTTTAAAACTTAAATGCATTAGTGTGGATGTCCCCTTAATGAGCGGGGGGGGGGGGGGGGGGGGGGGTCCTCTGTGTGCTGAAGAGGACAGAACCAGAACGACAATAAATCAAACTGCAGTCTCTCAGGATGGTGTTTTATTACACGACTGTTTTGGTACAAACATTTACCCGCAAGTGTGGCAGCGTCTCCTGAGATTTACTCACCAGGCGGAAAAATCGACCCACATTTGGCTCCGGCCGCGTGTTAATTTCGGACCCCGGACACACCTAACTTGTTAAACGTTGTAAAAACACTGAGCCGCTGTTCCCATCTGAGCCCACGTGCGTGCTGCTTGCATCCTGCATTCTTATCTGAAGAGAGAGGCCTTATGTTTGGCTTCTTAAACAGCAGCATGTATGCAGAGGTCCAGGTTAAGTAGCAGGAGTCAACAGAGGCGGCCACACAAACAAACAGCACTGCCGGTGCCACTGAAAGAAATGCTTGATTGAATCGGGGGGGGGGCAACTGCTCGCCTGCACAAACACACGCGCTGTCTTCTCAGCTGCACCGTGCGTCATGTTCACACGGCTCGTGCATGTTTACCTGGATGCTGTTTGCTGCACCACTGGAACAGCTGGACAGTTGTAGGACATTTATAGCTATGAAATATCTGTTTTTTCATTGCTGATTTTGAAACTTGGTGGAAGGATGCGGTATTGGCAAAAAAAGAAACCGTTATCTTTTGGAGCATATACGATTAAGGGGATGGATAAAGTTATTTTCACCTTCTTTGACATTCCAAGATTTGGGCATTTTCCACGTTTTTGTGAATTTCTCGAGGAAAAATGCAGAGATCGAGTACGGTGTGGATATGGATGTATCTGATCTCAATACAACGCATATATGTAATATAGTCATAAATTGGCCAGTCAGACTCAGCGGAGGTATGCGTTCTCTCTGAGTGCCGCTCTATGCCAAGAAAGTTATGTTTTTTACGTGTTTGTTAGTTAGTTATAGGATTGCACAATAACTAAAGGATGGATTTCCATGAAACTTATTTCACTTTTTTTAACACAGTGAGATAGGGCAATCATTTTCACCAATTTCCCAGAGAACAATTCATCTGATATGAACGTGTGTAATTTTGTGCAGCTTGATTGAATCTTTAGGGCACTGATGGGCCTCGGCTCAGACATGTGCTCTAGTGCCATTCAAGTATTAATTGTAACAATATGAGTGACACAACTGAAGATACCTCCTTAACACTCGCTGGTGGCCACCAACATCTGCTAACATTCACTGTGCGGTGGAACATACAAGGGATATTCTCCATCTTGTCCTATGTTCGAAAAATATAACTTACAGCAGCTAAAAGCTCGGCTACTTACACATTGTTCATTAAAAAGGAAACTCAGTGAAGGGTGAATGCTCTCACTTCCAGTCTGCAGTGTGTCTCAGCTGCATGCACAGTGACAGATTGTGCTGGACATACAACAGATGTGGCTGCCCTCTTGCATGTGCACACACAGATGTGCACATTACATTTAACCACAGCATTATACACTTGTGTGCGTTGGAATGACAATTTTCACGGTCAGTGCACAATCCTTGAATAGGCTTCGACTTTATTACTTCAATGTAGTAAGGAACAAAAAGCACTTGAACAGGGGCACTCGGGCAGAGAGAGACAATTTATACAAGTATAAGGCTCTCAGTGAACTGCGGCTGAATGGCTGCTTCTGCATACATTTTCCTCCAAACGTGAAGAGAGCATGTTCTGACACACAGGAAGTCCCATTATCCTCTCTTCCTTCATCATGCTCACAGCGTCCCCTGGGTCCAGTGGCTAACATTAGCTTGCACACACTCGACATCTATCCATAAATACTGAGAGAGGGAAAATGATATCACAACAACAAGCTGTGGCTCGGAGCGACTGCAGGGAAGCTTACATCATTACCTGTCTCGGTGCCACGGCTCATCATGCTGTGCTCGTAGGGGGCGGCACAAGTGTTAACGTGTTGCCACGGAGCGGTTCTCACTTGTCGGGACGTACGGGGTGGCAAGCCTGTCATGCCCCGACACAGGCGAGCGGCTAAACTGTAAGTGCTGAGTGAGTGGAATGCCAGGGTCCGGTGAGCCCCCGGGGCAATTAGGGGAAGGAAATAGAGATTCTACCAGGAAGTAGGAAATTGGCAGAGCTGGGAGTTCCACAGCTCATTTTCAGCCAGAGAGGTAACCGGTGGACGGACGAGTTCATGTGTATAGTCAAGACGAAGAGAAGGGCTCAACTCGCCCGGCCCCACACAAGAACACGGCATATTCCCACATAAATCAGCAGCAGTGCATCCACACATGCCGGCACAGCCACTCACTCACACACACACACAGACCAACACTCATGCACCCTAATCCCGTCCCCTGGGAGAAAGCCAGCCACACCAATTATTCCAGACTATGTGAATCAACCGAGCAGAGAGCAGCTTTTTCAAAACTTCTTTTTGCGTGCAGAGCGGTCGGGCCACCACTTTGATCCAGACTGAAATATTTCAACAACTGTGGAATTGGACTGCCACAGAATGACGTCCAGACTTTCTGGGAGCCAATAAACTTTGGTGATTCTTTTTACTTAAATGTGTCAACAACTTGGAGATGAATTGTCATGAAACATTCATGGTGCCCAGAGGAGGAATCTTTATGAGACACTTCATCGCTAACAGCCGCTCAAAGTTTTCGCCTTTTCCAGTTTGAGACTGAGAGACATTCTTTCTTTTTAAAGACATTCATGAAACTCAGATGACGAATCCTAAAGACTTTGTGGTTTTGAGTAAAATGTCTCATCAACTGTTCGATAGACAGTCATGTAATTGTTTTAAGTGCTAATTAGCAAATGTTAGCATGTGTTGAAACTCAGATGGTGAACAGGGTAAACATAATAAAAAACTGCTGCTGTGTCCGAAATCACTTACAACTCACTCTAAAGTCCACTGTATAGTGAGATTGCCATTTCGTATAGTGCTGTAGATGTTTGGTCTGAATTTCCGTTCCCTATATGGTAGAATCATTGCATCCCACAATGCATAGCGAAAAGCGAGCACGATATACCATCATGCATCTATTCATCATGGAAATCAATAAACAGCCTTCACACAGAAAACAATGGAAGTCAGCGTCAAACAGAAAAGCCTTGAATGAAAAGAATGGATAATTTCATAAATTAATCTGGGAAAATACACTTGTTATAAAATGTACCGACCGATGTTGATGTGGTACATTTTAATTCTACAACAAAATGACCCCAGTGGTTTCTGTTCACCCTGGTAAACCCAAGTCTATTAAAATTAGATAAATAATAAATAAGGTTAGTGGCAACAAGTTGTAATAAACACTCGTGCATCATTCCAAAAAGAAAACACTGTACAAGTGCACTGATGAACTGAAACATGGAGTTCATAAATAACCTCTGGAAAGGTCCATTAGATATTTTTTCCATAGATTGTTGATGTTTGAGTCCAAGGGGGGACGCTTTGATCAAACGTGCACTGATCTAAAACGAATCTGCTGCAAAACTTAAATGAGGGTTTGGAAAGTTAAATGAGTTCATGGTGTTCGGTCACATATTAAGACTCAGCTCCTCTCCTGCCACACACACAGGAGGCCTCGTCATCCCGCTATGAGTCAACAGCAATTGGAGCACAGGGATATTATGCACATGGTTAACTAGGTCAGCCGAGGACATACTGTAGCTGTCTAGTCAATTCAACATAGAATTAATTCCATACTGATTGGGGTTAACCTTTTGCAGACTCAAAACACACCCACTTGCAGATTAAAACCACACCGACACCAACTTGCCGCGGCGGAGAAATCTTTTGCTTATTGTCGATTTTTAATGCTTCGTAAGTTATGAAGATTAGAGATTGAGCTTTTAACGGCTTATCGACATCGTGTATTAGCACAACAAGGTTATTTAGCTCTTAGGCTTAGGCTGGACTCACATCCCATCCCCCCACGACGTTCATCAAGGTTCAAAAGGGCTCATACAGCCAAGTCTCTCCAATAAACCAACTCCAGATAGATGTCTCGCCCATAACTGGGGGTTTGAGATGGAGTGGACAAGGTCAAGTGTCTGCAGTCGTTTGAGTGAGTTGACTCCTTCTCTTCTCCTTTAGCGCCATTTTTTCCGGATAAAGAAAATATTTTCCTCCTCCACACAGCCCAATAGAACTTAAGAGTAAAGTAAACAGTAATTTAAACATATTAAATATGAGATATTTTAATGGTTGCTTAAAACCTCGTGAAATATTCCGCAGCCAGGGCAGAGGAAAAAACTTGCTGGGGGAAAAAGTGAACCCAGTGCCCTGTCTGGAGGGGAACATACTTTGCCCTGAGCCGCAGTCTCTGCGTTGCCACCTTTGGCCCATGTTGTGCTTATAAAGCCTGAAAGACCAAACAGGCTGGAACAGCATCGTGCTTAGTTGACATTTTCCTTTTCCCTCGTCGGAGGGTTGATGGTGCAATGAGGAAAGGTAAGGCCCTGCTAATTGCAAGGGAAGGAAACGATTGAGTAAGTGGCTGCGTGATGAGTGAAAGGGGATCGGAGATAGCGGAGGCCTATATCTCTTGGCCAGAGTTTGAGAATAAATTATTTTCCCATTGTAAAGCAATAAAAGGTGAAGCAGTATTGATTAGGAGCAGGATCAGATAAGGGTTGAAGAAGTGAAAGAGGATGTGCCTCTGGCTGGGTCACAGTTCACAGAACCAGACGAGTCATCCAAAGTGAAGGACAATGTTTTCTGTATTGACACCACAAGTTATATGATAGGACAACACTATGGTTTGGATTCGGTCAGATTTAAGCACCAAGAGACCATAGAGGATCTCTGTTGTCACGGTTACAGCAATGAGAACGTGCAGGGAACAGTCATGGCTTGAATAAACTGATGTTGACATTTGGCAAGAGACAGTAAATAAACGGCGGTCTCCTGTGATAAAGTCCGAAGTTTTGTTGATTTAATGACAAAAAAAAACGCCGCCGGTTCAGGCGCTGGGGAGCAACACATGTAATCGATTCCCGAGCTAACGTCTCTATCAAGAAAGACAACGTTGCCCTTTCAAAAACACAACTGCTTTCTGAGCTGAAATTGGTGTTGTTCGGTTATGTTTCAGCACAAAACAGCCTACATGCATGGTTTGGATTACAATTACACCTTTGTCGTGGTGACTGGACCTTTGTCATCGTGGTTACAATAATAACCATCACGAGGGAACAATTGGGGCCTCAAAGAAACAAAGAGCGGTGTTTTAAAGTCCATTGTGTGGTCTTGACCCGTCCGTCCACTCTGACCTCCTCTGCAGACGTTGTCACCCTCATGACAATGTCACTTGACTCTCTTCTTTGCTCCCAGTCGACACGTCAACAATTATTATGGCTGCCGGAGGGTTCTTTCCATGAATACGTGGTTTTTTGAGAACAACTGATGCTCTCAATTCCCTTAGAAGGAATGTTCTCCTGTAGACAACACTACGCAATACTCAGCCTCTCAGTGTGTTAACATTCAGCACAACATCAACATCCTTGCAGATGAGCTCGGAATCAATGTTTAAGATGCTGCTGCGAGATAAATGATTTCTACAGAGCGGCTCCGATGCTCGCTGCCCTCTACGCTTTCTATTTTTAGGACCAAGCTCGAAACATCGAACAAGTTATGGCCTGTTTCGTGATCAACCACAGTAGCCGCACACGGCAGCTAAGTGTGACACTCCATCCAGCACCCTGCAGCCTCCAAGGCTGTAGACATAGCAAGGACACAGCAGGTAATCAATTATGCCCTCTGTGGTATCCTCTCTGTCAGTCAGAGTGCAAATTATGAAACGACCACTGGGAACCGATTATTTTGCCAACCACAGTTTGGACAGGTTTGCCGTCGGACATTGAAATCAATCATCATGGTCGAGCAAGGAGGGGGAGTTAATTCCAGTTGTGACACAAATAGTAAGGCCTGTTGAAGGATTCACAGCGAGCGACAAATTGTGCACCGAGGTTTGCAGCTTCAGAACTTAGACTCTGCTTCAATAAAGCCAATGTTTTCAGATTCTGCCCTACACGCTCAGCTGCAATATTTTCCTGGTTATGCTCAAGATCTTTTCTGACAAAGCTCCACTTGCTTGGTTTGTTTGGCTCTTGGTTCGAAAGAAAAAAAAAAAAAAACAACAACTGGAAATAGCTTTTTTATTCAGATGGACATCTGGGCTCAGAGGCTTTATAACCAATCCTCAAGGTCCCTCCAGATTTATTTCGCTTCTCTCTCTTGCGCTCCCTGCTGTGCCTCCACCCTCCCCCTCACATATTCTTTACTCTGTCTGCCCCCCCCCCCCCCCCCCCCCATATCAGAGCCACTGCTTCTATTGTGCCCGCAAGCACAGTCACAAATTGACATGCTGAATTCTCGACTTGGACGTTAAAACCCCAGGGATCAGGCATACAGAGAAAGCTCTTTTATACCCTCTCCTTTTGGAAATTGTTTATGTTCATTACAAGGTGGATTTCCTCACATATGGACCAGTGTCTCTCGTATCAAATCTGCTACCAGGCTGCAAGGGAGGAAAAAAACATGTCCTCCTGAGACCAAAAGAAGAGATGAGGACAACTTGGGGGTTTTCAGATTATAACCATATCTAGATAAAGGTCAAATGAATAGCAAAGCTACAACATTAATGGCTTATAGGAGAATTAAAGACAATACAACTACACCTGTATTTTCCCTTTTACCATCACTTCTATTGCTAATATCACACGTTTAGTCACATCTTCACCACTCACAGCAACATCTTGTACAAGAGTGTGGGCGAGCCGTGTTAGGAAGGTACGACACATTAATAGTATATGTATGTTCTCTCAAACCTACACACACACTCCTGTCTTTTCAGGTCAGCTCAGTGGAGAGCACTCTGCGATAATGAGCTGCTCCACTTTCACGACAGATGGAAAATGTGCAGCACGCCGAGCTCCACACCTCCCTTCCCTCCTCCGCTCCGCCTCGTCCGGCCGACATACCTGTCGGGCCCGGCTGCCGGCCGCGGCGCAGCGTCGTATCGAATGATCGGGATGAGCCGAACGAGAGGAGGAGCTGCCGGGAGTTGAGGCAGTGGAAAAACCTCCTCACGCTCCTCATCAATTTTGCAACCTTACCTGGTGAAAGCTAACACCGGCCAACATATTCCATCATGTCACTGGAAGAGCGGATCGGGTGCCTTGGCCTGACATGCCAACATTGTTACCCGTACAAATGATGACGCAAAGCTCCGTTCATTATTCATGGCTTCTTTGAAGGAGGAGGAGACGTTTGAAGGGCTTGGAAAAGCAGATGATGTTCAAGGGTCCAATTATCAACAAGTAGGTCATGTTTGTTCTGAAAAGGGCGGAGGAGCCGGAGCCGGAGACGTGAACAGCAGCTCCTCCTGGTGCAACAGGCCAGCAAGGTCAGGTCTTCAGGTGTAACGCAGAAATGTTTACAGGTAATAAAGGCACAAAGCATTCAGTACAATGAGGTAACGCAGTCAATCCCCTGTGGGAGTTTGTTTCTCCCACTCAAAAAGACAAGTATATGAGTAGGTTTAAATGCACAGCGAGTTGTTAGCTGCTGCAATGAAGCCAAAGGAACCAGGCTGAGATCAAAACACAGAGACAGCTTCATCCAGAAACGAGACAACGCGCTTACTGCAGCACGTGAGCAGCCACGTGACCTTTCACTCAAGGGGAGGTGAAAACGGGGCTCGGCTAAAAGTCAACTCTGAATAAATGTCCCTGCGTTGCAAACCAGGCGTATTATACGAAGGCATACACGTACATGCATTGGGATTTCAATCCAACTCTGCAGCCTGTGCACACAATTGTTAATAACACACATGCACTAGTCACATGGAGCTAAAACAAGCAATCCTGCAATAAATCCTCTGGTCATGAGGGTCAGAGAGTTCAGTTTTATATTCAATTGTTTAAGAGAGTGGTTTATTCAACTGTATGATCATTTTGGTGTTTCTTATCTAGCCCGCCATCTTTGATATAAACGATATAAGATTTTCATTTTTACTGCAAAAGGTTCCAAATACGAGTCCCCTTGTTTATTAATAATTCCCACTGTCCCTGATAAAACCACATCAGTCGAACCATGAGCATGCCAGCGTGTGTGTGTGTGTGTGTGTGTGTCTGTGCGTGTGTGTAACTCGGTCTGGCTGAGGTCAGGGTTAGTGCACATTTAATCTGCTCTCTGTTTCCAGGCCACTCCAAGGACTTTGACACATCGCTCCTGTATCTATTATTCACAAGTGGTCTGAGACCTGTGCGTGCGCGTGTGTGTGGGGGGTGTTTACGCCGCATCCGTGCGTGTTCTGCAAAATTGTCCTTCAACGGCACAGCACGGCTCAAAATTCCTCCCGAATTTTATTTGCAGCTATAATATCAACCCCGTTGCATAATCGCACCACACTCTACAAACTTACACACACACACACACACGGGCACACTGCTCCCACTCCAGTTGCACAACCCTTGAATTTTAGGGATAGAACGGCCTGGTTTCATAAGCAGTCTGTTGCCTACTGGCAGCTGTGCTCTCAGATGAGGTCATTACTTGGGGCAGGCCACAAGCACAGACAGCGCACGATGTCGGACGCATCTGTAAAAACGAGTGCGAATGAGCATGGCCTGCGATGACCACAGAGCGCTGGTGCTCTTGCCCAGGGAAGGTTGGGAGACGTTTGTTTCTGTTTTGAACCGTGTTACCGAGCCGGTTGTGCAGCGATGCAGTGGAGTAAACAGCAGAGGAGTTGAGTGATGCTTGTGTGTCAGTGTGTGTGTCAGTGTGTGTGTGTGTGTGTGTGTGTGTGTGTGTGTGTGTGTGTGTGTGTGTGTGTGTGTAGGCTGGTATTACTATCGGCTCAGTGCTGAGGTGGGGTGAATGTCCTCAGTGTTATCTCTGGAGCACAGCTTGTTTACCCTAATGGACACAACTCCAACTCCACTCCAGACAATTGCAAAGAGGACATTTGCCTATTGACGCTGCTCCAAAGCCTGAAAACACTGGGGATATGAATATACATGAGAACAATGCTCACGCTCCTCGTTCGAGTACAGTGAACAATTTCTGTGGATGCTGAATAAACTAATAATCACCAGGCACTGACACCTCTTATGAATTCCCCTGATCTGCATTGTTTGCTGGCACAGAGATCATTTCCTGCCTTTCTGAGAACTACTTTGTGTTGGTGATATGATCGCCCCGTCGGCTGAACCACTTATTTTGACATCTGTACCGGGAAACGGTTTCAGCTCTTTCCATGAAAGCAACGACTTCATTCAATGTCAATATTCGGCATGTTGCGGAAGAAGACTTCTGCTAATGCTGCAGCAGAGTGGAGCACTCAAATCATTTCATCCAGACGCCAAAGCTTCTTTAAATCCCTCCAAACATGAATTTCTGACCAATAGAAAAGTAGTTAATACGAGACACCGCTCCGTCCAATAGTCGCGCACCTCAGTTGTTTACCCAAATCCTTCCGCGGATGTTTATTCAGCCAATGCGAGGGGCAGCTGCCGAGGTGCACAAGGACGAGCGTCTGCCCGCGAGGGTGTGCGGTGATGCTGGGGCTGCATAAGGCTGTGCCATGGCATGTGTGTGACCATTACATCATGGTTAGTCCCTGACCGGTCTGCGCCGCACACAATCACGTGACCTCCTGTCGACGTCTCCGGAGCACCGCCATGCTGATCGGATGAGGACTTTCGTGGTGAGATGACTTCTGGCGTCCTGCTGTGTGTGTGTGTGTGTGTGTGTGTGTGTGTGTGTGTGTGTGTGTGTGTGTGTGTGTGTGTGTGTGTGTGTGTGTGTGTGTCTTAATCCCTCTGTGCAGTCGGTTGTTTGTTGGAGGAAGTGATGGATACGTGAAAATGTGCACACGGATTTGTCTGTAATGTGTCTTTACGTACGAGTGTGTTTATCTTTCCTCGTATAGTGGATGGTTTTTGTACGTCACCTCTTTAACCTCTAGCCCCCCCCCCTCCGCTCCGCACCCCCGCCAAAGCTGCTTTCAGCTCTTTGCTCTGACATCATCGTAGTCGTCATCAGTGGGCATGGGCCAGACCATTAGGTAAGTAACAGGGGGGAGATTACACACAAATCAGAGCCCCTTTAGTCTGGCGTTGGCACAGGAGAGACTCTGGAAATCCACCTTAGGATGGAAAAAACTGTAATTCACATGCTTGGGGATCTTTGTTTCCTTGTGTAAACAGCTGATGCTTGAACAAACAAAAAGTTCACCAGCATCCCTTGCGTGCAGAAGGAAAGCTCCACAAAAAACCTCTGCATCAGCAGAATAAAAGTGCCCATTCTCCCTCTGTCTCGCGCTCTATCTTTTTTGTCCGGACTCGTTGTAAGTGGATCCGAGGGGTCGTGACCTGTTGGATCTGTGCTGACATGAGTTAGAGTCAGACTCGGAGGAGAAGTGATAAAACAAAAGAGACAAAAAGAGAAAGAGTGAGAATGGAAGTGAAACTGTAAACCTCGGAGTGAGGGCGCGTTAACGCCTCGGCCCCCGTCAGCTCCCTGCCCCCGACTCCATGACACTGTGGCACGGGGCCAAACATGGACGGTGGAAGTTTCCACCTGTTCTGAAAACACATCCTTTGTTACTTATAGGACTGAGGTGTCGCGGTGACCTCTTGGAATGTTTGACGTCCACTGATGTCTCATAACACAGGCGTCACCTGACTCATATTTATAGGGCGACAATTTTACAAATGCCTCCTTTGACCTGATTTAACACCACGTCTCCCATGTTTTTTTTATTATCCCTGTTCAATTTACATGATAAAATACATTAATAAATTCCCATTTTCTCTTTTGAATTTTCCCTTTTAATCTATTAACAGGTGCATTGTCAAAAAAAAAAAGTAACAGGTAAATTGCGAATACTTACTGATTATAACTGGTATTAGGAGATTTCTTTTTATAGTTAGTTTATTTTGGAAAGACGTGAAACAAAAAGAAAAATATTCTGAAACTTTTATTCAACCAAAAAAGAATATCAACCTTTTTTTCTCTCTACCGAAGAATCTAAGTAAATTACATAAAGAGATTAATCTATTTATTCATTTGTTAGTTCATTTATTCATTACTCTGTTACCTATTAGCATGTTGGGCCTGTTGATAAGGTTGTGATAGTACATGTATCGCTCTGATTAGGTAAATCACTCGGTGTGATTTTGGTGTTGTTTTTAAAATTAAATAAAGAAGAAAATACTGATTCCATCTACTGTTCACACGATGCAAATATGATGTAAAATAAGGGCCTTACACAACAGCTGCTGATAACACACACACACACACACACACACACACACACACACACACACACACACACACACACACACACACACACACCACTGACTAGATAGCGACATTTCCGTCGTTCCATCTTGATAGGAACTGATAAACAAGAGGCTCCAAGTTTCCACTGGACAGGCACATTCTCGCACCAGTGACCGAGCGTATCATAAATATCCACGTTCCTTCACAAACACGCTGGAGGAGATTATTCGGGACAGTCTTCGTATGGATTGCCAGAAATGTGTGTACGCTGGAAAGCCGCAACACCTGGAAACCATTTCAATTACAAGGAAATAAAAGCCCCTGAATGAAAGCACTACACAAACTTCTACAAACACATTCAAGCAGACACATATATATTTATATATATTTACACACTCACAGGGCAACATAAATTCACTGTTCACCCCTGGAGTCCTGTGAACCTTTGACACTGTAGCCTAAACAGTAACACCTGCTCCGTCAGAAGACATGGAAACACATCCACAAGCACAGACAGCATTTTTTTTAGCTGGCTAAAACCCCCCACCTCAAGTAGGATGACTTGTTGAAGGACTTTCCAGGTTGCAGTGTGCCTGACATAATGTTGCATTGACAGCTCATGTGGACGGATGATTCAAATTCCTGCTAGGACACCCTTGGCATGATATCATTACAGCTGGGAAGCCCCACGCTGGAAACCCCGAAAAACGTCCCCAGAACTTCCCCCCAGCAGCAGCAGCGTGACATTAGCCCCCATTCCACAGACCGAGCTGGCACTGGCCGTGGCCCGGGGAGATAAAAATATCCTGCCGGGACGCCACGTTGGTCCTCATGACATATGTCTCCATGGAAACCCGAGATGACAGGTTGTTGGAGGTCAGAGGTTGGATCTCGGGAGAATCATGTGACCTTGGGGAGACGGGGAGGCGCAGGAACTGGAAGGGGCAGGAGAGAGAGAGAGAGACAGAGCGGCTGCTCGCGTAGCAACGGCGAGGAAAATCCCTTCGGTGAGAGAAAGAGGGAGAGAGAGAGAGAGAGAGAGCGAGCCTTCCCTCTTTCCATGTCTGCCCGCCGCTATCACTCACTCGGAAATATAAACATGCCCTTTGCAATTGAGCTAAAGTCATTATGTCATTAAGCCGGAAGGGCTTTTCAGCTGGACATATTCAGTTATGTACAATCCAAAATAGAGGCCATTCTCTCCTTCCATCACAAGGTCCCTCACTCTTTTATTCCCACAGATGAGAATGTATGAACATGTACTTTCTATTATAGATAAAAGAAAGGTTTGTATTTATCCCTTAGGCCATAACAGAAAGATATAAAAATAAATCTTTTGTTGACCCATGACATCAACTCTTTTTATTTATGTTTTGAGTCATGCTAGAAACCGTTAGTGCCAACCTGAGCTCCAACAATGTTGTTTATGAACAAATACCTGAGAATCCGACAACATTCCCATCAGCCTCAGCTTTACCACATGTATATGTAGACTATTGAAAACAAATATTGATGCTATCAATTAAATTCCTCTTTAAACTTGTGTTTTGTTAATTTTTTTCCCAAATGAATTACTCTCAAAATACAAAAAAAGAATAATACCGACCATGTTGGAGTGAGACGCTGACATTTATTGTATCACAGTAGAAAGAAATGGAAACTATTTAGAAATTGCTTGATTATTTACACAATATTATCATATTTGAATTATTAACTTGTCAACACTTAACTTAACACGAATAAATATTAAAAAAAATAACTATGTTAAACAGTTTTTTAAAAGATGCTCATGCTCAGGCTCCATCGTGACAATGGAGCACGAGTTATGTTGCATGAATTGATTTGCAGTGAACGTGCAGATGTCAATGTGTTTCTGGTTCTCTGACTCCTGCACCACACCCTGGATGCTGTTTTTAGTTTTTTTCTTCGGCTCTTCATTAGACGGGGGAAAACCTGAGAGAACTCTCCTTGCCCCCTTGTGATGGAAAAGCCTAAAATAGAAAAAGGGGGGCGAAAGAGAGGGAACAAGGTGAAGGAGGGTGGGGGGGGGGGAATTCCAGTACATGAAAAGGTTAGTTGCAGGCGTGAGCTGAGGGGGGGAAACCCTTGACTACAAATGTCAGTCTTTTGGTTTCATAGCTGCCCTCATCCCACCCCCACCACGTACACACTCCGACATACCTCCATCGCCCAAATGAAGGATATTTTGAGCTTGTGTGGGTGACCCCTTTAACCGTTGTGTAAAAATAAAGGAATCACATGTCTCTTGTCTCTTGATCCACACGGTTTCAGCCACATACAGACACATTCATTTATACGGACGTATGGTCCTTAATTCAATCCTACATTAAAATACATGAGACTGATTATTTGGGAGAAGATACTCTTCACTCCAGAAATCCAGCACAAGCTCGACTTCAGTTCTCTTCACTCTTCGTGCAGCAGATTCGAGGTCACGCCGGAGTTGGTGTGAAGCTCAAACTGGGGCACAAGTTTACTCCCCAGTAAAAAAACTGATGGGTGTTTCATGTGGCACGACAGCAGGGAGACCTTGTAATCGTGCTTCAAAGTGACCAGCGACCAGAGGTGTGAATGACTGTGGAGGTCGTAGGTCCTTTAACAGTCGGGATCAGTTTCTGCATGAAAATGTACACAACACGTAGACACTCTCACGCACGTATTTCTGCCTCGCCGGTATTATCTGCACCAAAATAAATTCCTCTGCTGCGCTGCTAAAAAGAAACTTGACAAATACTGTCTCCACACATATGCAAATACGAGTTGCTATAAATATCTACACACTGGTTCGCAAAAAAACAGCATAGAGAATTAGTATGCAGAGTGCACGCACCCAGAGTACCACCTTATATTTATTCATGTGATCATGCAGAGCCGACGCTATAGGAGCAATTCACATATAATCTAAACGGAATGAATTAGACCACCGCCTGGATATAGAGTGTGGCAGATTCCCCAAAAGGCAATTTCGCCATTCAATTTACAGCCCACAATAGCTCAAGTGAAAGCCAGGTAATGTGTTGGTGGTGTTAGCGCCCCGAGCAATTATCCCCCCCAGGCTATAAGGTATGACTGCATGGCCCCGCAGAATGAGAGATGAGCGCAGGATGCTGGAGACGGAGTCAGCCGGTCTGCACTTCCATGCAGCCGAGGTGAGGGTGTCCGTCTGTATGGGTGGACCAAGGTGTGTTTGCTTAATGAGTTTTGATTGCCAAAGCTAATGGCTCGTGTTCAGGGAAAGCTAATGGAGTGTGTGAACGCCTCCAACCGAGGGGTTAACGCCTATCCACCCCCCTTTCTCTCCCGTCGCCCCGGTCCCTACAGCCGTCACTCGAACCGGACAAAGTTTCTAAATAAAACGGCCGTCTTCCGAAACGTCTCCTCACTCGTCGCGGTGGTATATATTCAGCAGGCAGGAATCCCAGGAACTCACACATGGAGACAGACCTTCCTCCTCACCTTTGACCCTCACGCTCCTTCTGCTCTCCTCTGACCTACATCAAGACGGCGAGGGCTCTTATCTCTGTGAAATGATTGCCACCACGGTGAGGCGCGAGTATGTGCAGGCCTTCGTGTTTAGGAAATGATAAAAGAGGTCAGCAGGCGAAACTTAAAAGCCCCATTGCCTTATTTATGGTTTTATTACGTACAGAGTTCAATCTAAGTTTGGCAGACAGTTTATTGTATTGTATAGTTGGAGGGGTAGAACTTTCTATACCCCATGACCCATATCCCACCTGAATATTAGTCGTTGTTTCACTGCCAAAGAAAACAAAGAAGCACAAGGGACAAAAAAAGCTTAGCCACTGTCTGCACACATGGACTCCTAGTCTCACAGTCTCTGGGAATCAGCCCTGTGACGTTTAGGTACAGGTGCAGTGTCATGTCCACAAACTCGATATGAAAAGGTCAATTCCAGTGTATTAAAGGAGGCACTGCGGCGTTGAGCTGATTAATGATGGTGGCGAGTGATTGAGGAAAAATGTACCTTTGATTTTATCATTCACTGGTCAGGAGAACATGTGTTAGAACATTTTAGCCAAACTAGCTGAATGGCTCTTGGGACTTTAGCCCCGGTAATGGTGGCCAGTCCAACACTTTGGCCATGTCCACACTACTACGTTTTAGTTGCCTAATTGGATCTTATCAGTCGTCACTCGACTACCAGCAAAGGCAAAACACTGTAAACACTTAAATGTCAGTTAATAACAGTTAATAACAGTTCCACCTCTTCATCGGCCCAAGAAAACCAACCTCTCGCCTCATTTTTCACCGCTGCTATTTCACGTGCGTAGTAGTTTCTGTAACTAAGCAACCAGCACGCACTTGTCCGGCATACGTTATATTCAAGTGTGTGATGAGGAGCTGAAGTGCTGTGTGGACGGAGAGCGTTGAAGAGTTAAAAATGGAAATGTGTAAATATGGACGTAGCCTTTGGTTGAGCTTTACCAAAGAAAACACTTTTAATTAATACAGAGCAGTATCTCCACAAGAAAATGAATATTACCAATGTGTTCAACTCAAAATTGGCCGATTTCAGTGTAACCCAGGTGCTTGTGAACGAGGACAGCATGTACATGGTGAATTGACTCCATTTATATAACACTTATCTAGTCTTGATGACCACTCAAAGCGCCTTACATCACATTTACCCGTTTTTCTAGTGCTTTGTCTTTCACTAACACAGCCCACTCACACACTGATGGATCACCGACAGCAGGGGCAGTTAGGTGCTCACTGTATTCAGTGTCTTTCCCAAGGACACGTCGACACGCTGACCGGAGCAGCTGGGAGTCAGACAGACGTGTGGACCACCCGCTCTCCCTCCTAGGACACAGATTCAGCGTCTTCAAACAGAACATTTACTCTTCATCGATGGAATAAACCAGTAGTTTCTAACAATACATTCTACTTTGATTCGCAAAATGATCCCAGATTATATGATGCAGCATATTTTAAATAGTTTTGTTCTTCAGAGGGAAAAGTCAGGAGGAAACTAGTAAAGATACTTCAAATAAACCACATTAACCTCATAAGAGAATCAGCATCGTGTAAAAACAAGAAGCCATGAATAAATAATGACAATTGATTTACTTGCAAACAGCGAATGTGATATTCAGACAGTTTTGTTTGTTAATGGATATGACTTCTTCGTCACTGATGCAAATACACAATGCACAAACAACATCAGCTCTTTAACAAGGTTTACTTTAATGGCAGTATCTTGTTTTTATCCTACCTGTGTAATAGAAATTGTAATTGTCTATTACTCTATTATACCAGAGTATAGTCTTATCCATGATATTTTATCCACATTAGTCATAGTACATTTTTTGTCATATCCTAGGAAATAAAACACAAGTAAATGTAAGATATTAAGTGTAAATTCTTTCATTAACTAAAATTAACTAAGACTGTATTTGAGCACTGGAAATCCATCCTCCAACCCGACGACAATGGAACATTTTAACATCTTATAACTTAAATATGGACAGAACAGCAATATCATGGCGAAAATATATTAAAATCCATGAGTACCTAATTTCCCAAAACAAGATTAATAATAGTAATTTGAATTTGAAAAGGTTCAGATGATAATGTCAGAAGTTTTGTACCATTCAGGCTTTTCATTTTTGAATCTTTGGCGATAGATGGGTGTTCCCAGTGAAGATGAACAGAAAAGTAAGATTAATGTTGGATTTATGTTTTTTGTTGGATTAGGAATTTAGCTTTTATCTATCTATTTTGAATCTTACATGTTTTTACCTGAAGCAGAATGTATATGACTCAATATATGTTTAGAAAAATAAAATATAATCAAATCAATAATGAAATGAAAAGTTTTTTACAATTTTATCGCTAATACATATTAAATTCACTTATATTAAATTGTATTTGTATTGCTCCAAATCACATTATACATCATGTCAAGGCTCGAGACCTTTACAATGTTATAGAGAAACAAAAAAATTCCCTTAATGAACAAGCGGTTGGCAACAGTGACTCTTTAACTTGCAAAAATTCGTAGTCGTGTTGAGGCAGTACCTGAGAATATTTAAACGTTACATGTGTATGTGTGTGTGTGTGTGTGTGTGTGTCTGTATGTGTGCGTGTGTGTGCATGCACGTGAGTGGGGGAAATAACAAATCATCTGGGTTTAAGGGAGATTAAACTGTATTAGAGCGCAGTGGTAACACACACACACACACACACACACAGCGGCTCTGCTCTATTAAATTCACATACAGTGCACACACAAGCGTGTCCATTTTCTAGAATGGAACCGTTCTCGGCCGGCGACAGCTCCGCACCAGCCTTTTGGTCATTGTGGCGTCTCTCTCTGATTGGTCGGCCCCTGCGCTGGCCCTCCGGGGACCCGTGGGGTTGTGAAGATGAGGTGGCTGCTAAGAGACTGAGTCACAACATGCGATTGCTCTGAGCTCACAACATCTCCCGTGCACACCAGAGACAGTTACGTAAAGAACAGGCAGAGAGACTCAGGACAAACACTTCACTCCCAGTCCGGTTTAAATCCTTCTTTGTCTGTTTTGACACTGAATTGCTTCAGGACGCCTCCATCAGCCTTTGCTTAATGCAACTAACCCCGAGGCATGAAATGACAAGTAGCAAATTAAATGGTGCTAAATCAATCAGTCATCTCCTAGATAAATCCATTTGCAAAAGCTGTAGCTGAGATTGAAAATTCATTTTGGAGCTTTAGAAACAGAAGCCGAACCAAACAGACTGACAAACTATGTAACGTTGTATTATCTAATCTTTTAATGGGTTATATATACAGTACACCGCACGTGTTTAACCCGACCTGTGTGAATCTTCTTGAGTTAATATTTAAACCATATACCCTCCTGCAGACGGCGCAGTCAATAAAACCAGGTAGCAGCAGACGTTTTAATTTCTTGGCTGAGCGCTCTTATTGTTGCGGAGCTGAAGTGACGCGAGCGGCTTCAAAAACACTCTGTCGACTTCAGTTAGAGGTTCGGTTCATCCAATCTGTCAGAGCAGGTAGAGCGACAGTCACTTACTGTGAGAAACATAATCTCTTCCTTCCTACATTTGCTTGACTCTCACTCATGTTTTATGAAATGTGTTTTCAAACTGTGCTCTCAACTATTAATATGCATAACGATCACTTAATAGAATAGTAATTAAAAACATTTACCTAGATACCATAGACTGTGTATAAAGATGGACGAGATAAAGCATTGAATTGCCCTCTGGTGGCTCGCTGCAGTATAGGTCATAAACCCCCGCCTCCTCCATATCAGTGGACGAGACTAAAAAGTCAAAATTCATGTTAAACAAATTTGCCATTGGTGGAGCACATGTATCGGCAGGACCCTGACACCTATGGCTCCTCCCCCAGTCACTACCGGCTCCAAATGACGTTATTGGCGCAAGATGGCAGCGCCCGTATCCAGGATATCTTTGGCTTCACTTCTGATAAAGGGAGAAAGTGGAGGCACCTCGTCCAACTTTATGTAAATACACATTGAAATCTTTTAGTTACGTGATTAGAAATGTCCCATTTGCATATCTGTACGATAAATACGACAAATTAGCTTAATTATTTTCTGCTAATCAGCTCACCTCTGCTCAGACTATTTGAAGACCTGAACCAGAATTTTCTGTTTTCTATATATATATATATTTAAAGCTATTTCTGGAGTCTGTCTGTCCTAATTGAGTTCATCTTAATGGGTTTTGTGCGATCTTTACCAAGCTCATTGGTTGGGATGTAATGAGAAAAGAATCAAATGAGGGCATAAACATAAACACACACACACACACACACACACACACATACATACACAGTGGTGAGACACAGCAAGAGAGGCGCACTCTTTCTTTCTCTCTGGCATTTCCTATTCCTCCCTGCATCCAAACAAGCCTGTCGGGGCTGCAATTATGGGAAGGAAACCATGTATTTATAGCCAGCCGAGGATCAACGGCAGAACGACTAGTTGTGTGGCACGGGAGGCGGTTATATTTAACATGCTGTGATGTCAACACGTGGCTGGTACGTTTCCATGGTTTCCCCTCCGAGACAGGGCGGGCACTTCCTTATCAGTGCGGCACAGAGACAGATGAGGTGGTAAGAGAGAGACACAGACGGATAGATCGACAGGCTGACTGAAAGGGCACGAGAAAAATAAAGATAGTGTATTTTTAGGTTGGTTTTAAAAAGGGAAACAAATAGGATTTCAGGACTCTCATTGTGAACTATACGCCCTTCACTGACCTTGAAGAGACTATACCTGAGCAAGCTTCCCATCACCTGCAGGAGAATATTATGCAACAAACTCCTCAGTACGCTTTCTTTCCTTCCGTACCCGTGCCAGGTCCTCTCCTCCTCCCTCCCACTCACTCCTACTCCTTCTCTCCCCTGTCTTCTAAGGTTATCTGAGATGCTATCTGCTGTCTGATAAAGGTTAAAGAAGCTTCTAGCTGGCAGCACCTTCAGTCTCCAGCTTGCTCGGCATCTCGCGGCTTCCACTGCGTTAATCCCCCGGCGTCATCGCTGCCCCTGCGGACGGCGGAGTCGGAGAAATATGAAGATCTGCACGCGACTTGTCATCTGGCTTGTGGTCGATGTTTGCACCGTTATTTGGAGGATTCAGTGAAACCAAAAAGTCTTGGCTCATGATTAATATGAAATTATGCTGAAAAAACAAATTTCCCCTGGTGACAAGTTGTGGGAAAACTGACAAACTTGACTCGTGATGCCTGCTGCTGCTGCTGCGGCTGCGTCTATTCCCTATTCCCAAAAAGCCAAAACACACACACACCGTCCCTGCAGAGTAAATAGTGATGATGGGAGTGGACACTGTTGGTACACACACACTCTACCCAGGCCTCAAACACCACAAAGCTGCCTGCAGTAATGAACACAGGCCATTAGCTGCCTTTAGCCCGATTCCGCAAACAAAACCGTTTAATATTTGCCCTGCGTGAAATGACTGTGTGCAAGTCACCCTGCACGTTTAATAGGCCTACAGTAGGTGTCAGGGCTCATGTCATGCCTGCACATTGTGTATCCTATAACGCTGCGGTGACAGATCCCCGACACTGCGAGCCGAGGCGGTGTTATCTACAATAGCACAGGGGGTTGTGTGGATTTAGCCGGAATGGGCAATAAACCGGGGCGAGGGAAGCCGAGAGAGAGAGAGCAAGGCAGAGAGAGCTTTGGAAAGATGGAGAGAGGAATTTAAAAAATGTAGCAATTAGCTAAAGCTCCTTAGACTAACTGGTTTCATTAGCAAGATGCTACCGAGGATGAGGGGCATCACGGCTGAAGACGCCCCGAGATGCTACAGCAGCGCGCAAGACGAGGGGTTTAGGAATCATAGGGGCGCTGTGACCAGAAGAAAAATGTACAATTTCCTGCAAAGTAAAAACACATTTTAAGAGGTCTGTTAAAACTTGGACAATATATCGTCAGATTTGTAAAAATTATTGACATTTAATGTTTAATGGGGACAGTGTGACCTGCAATCATCTGATAGCTCAAACAAAAAGTAACACAGTTTTTGGGGGTTTCACACAAGTCCTAACAATGACTGTTTTGAAAGATGTCGGCCAGAAGGTGACGCGAGAATCTAAATACGTCACAGGCGGCGCTGAGAACCCTTTTTCCCCGCCCCTCGCTTTTCCGGCGCTGCACTCCAGTTCTATCTATAATCTCCTGCTCAATCCCGGTGACATGACTCTCATACAGAATTACATCGCACAGGCTACTCAGGGCGCTCTCAGAGAGGAGATGAGAGGAGGCGTGTGGACAGAGCTGAACATTACCCTGAATCTACAAAGCACTTCGGCGCAATGGTCCTGATTGTATTTGTAGTTTTTGTCGTTGGAGCAGCAGAGAAAAACGGGGG
This sequence comes from Hippoglossus hippoglossus, assembly GCF_009819705.1. Classification (NCBI taxonomy): domain Eukaryota; kingdom Metazoa; phylum Chordata; class Actinopteri; order Pleuronectiformes; family Pleuronectidae; genus Hippoglossus; species Hippoglossus hippoglossus. The sequence continues at coordinate 12,077,992 of NC_047173.1, forward strand.
AAATAACTGTAAATGAAGGAGACGAGGCTGAAAGACGAAGACAGAATAAATCCGGACAGAAGAACGGAGAGAGTAGTGAGTGAATGGACGTTGGAAAGCGTCCACGGTGTGTAATTCACGTCTATTTCCCAACAGCAGGCAAATGAATCACATATTCAAAAGAGGGGGAAAAAAAGGAAAAGTCATCTCAAAATAGTTACCCCCCCCTCCATTATGTATGCATGTGCGGCTTTTTCCCCCTCTGTGAGACAAAGGGCACACATCAAGGGCGTTTTATTATCAAGCATGTGAGTCCCATGTGCTGCCGCACGGAAATAGATCACAAGTCTTTTCGCCAGTGGAGTTGTGCCTCATCAAAGCGAATCTATTCTCCGCGCACGCAAAAAAATAAAAAAACGCTGATCCAAAAATAATGCGCCTTGTTCCGTGGAGAGCTGGTAATAAGGACATGAGGGAGGAAATGTGAATGAAACCAGTTGAGTGGCAGGGCCCTGGAGGAGCTATTTTTGGGGGAGAAGTTCCTGAATAAGCCAGTTATGTATTCACAGGGATGATTCAGTTGTTCGGTGACCTTTGGGTTGACAACGCATGCACACAAGGAGGCAGAGAAATGCAAGGCAACAGATATATATACAAAAAAAGACAACTTTAGCCCTCAGGAGTCTGCAATCATGGCGTGTAATGAAATGTGCATTGGGTCCAAAAATTATAATATACTACATAATAATTGCCTGGTCATGTCGGCAATGTTGTGCTGAGGAGAAAATAACATCGGCAAGGTTGAGTAGCCCAAAATAGCCGAGGAGGATATAAATGCTTCCCAAAAGTGAAGCCAAAATCATCTAGAGCTTCCCCTAGTGGCAGGCTGTAGTATAGGTCATACACCCCGCCTCCTCCCTGTTACATTCTTCCTCAAAGACGGTTTCTGTAATTTGAGGTAGTTCTTGTCACACTGATGCTAACTTTTCCGTTGGGGGTTTACCGCACACACACCAACCAGGAGGAGACCCAAGGGTGGACCCAGAACTCGCCGGAGGGATCATATATATGCGATCTGGCCTGGGACCGCCTCAGGTTCCCCCAGGAAAAGGTGTAAAGCACGACAGGGGAGAGGAAGGCCTGGAATACCGTTGGTTAGCTACCACCTCGACCTGAAGTTGCATGAGTGGAAAACAATGGATGGGTGGATAGTTATTTGATGTTTATTAAAATGTGATTGTTGAGTCCATCCCCAGAATCGCTACATACCCAGACTCTACAGCAAGTCGAGTGGAGGTAAACCAGCACATGGTTAAAGTATATATATTTAACATGACACCATCTATAGTTACAATGGCAGGTATGAAACCTGGCAGTCTCCGAGCTCTCAGACGGCACCGAGCTAAACGGGTTATGTAAGGATGTTGTTAAAGTCGGTGGATAATTGAGCTGATGAGGCTGACATTTGGAGCCTGGAGACGAGGGTGTGGTGCGGTGGAGGGAGGGATGTGTCGTGGAAAGAGATGTAATTACTCTGTATGTTACGGAGGAGGAAAAGGAGCCAGGGCCGGGGAGTTGGAATCCGAGTTTAGCACCGGAATCATCCTACACCTACTGGAGCTCCTCGAGTAGGAACTGTGAGGCACGCAGACACAAATATTCACACAGTTTCACAGCAGCTCCTTCAAATGGGTTTGAAACTATCATTTAACATTTAACGTAAAGAAAAAATATTCATATATATATATTTTTTTCTTAATTCAGGCTCTTTACATTAGCTTGTATTTGTGTTTTCTTTTTATTCATAGTTATAACATCCGCAAAGGAGGTTGCGTTTTCTTTGGCATTTGTTTGTCTGTTACTTAGCAACATGCAAAAACTACTGCTCTGATTTCCAAGAAACTCAGTGGAAGTTACATTTTGGTTCACATGCGGATCAGGGGACGTTTCCAAGAATTAGTTTTCACTTTCTTTATCATTGCAAGGTTGTTTTTTTGACATTTTTGCAAATTTCCAAGAGAATGAAACGTGGATCTAGATAAACAAAATTTAGTGTAATGTATTTATGAGTGTGCTGAGTGCCATTCTAGCTTGTGATAAAGTTTATGGTTAAACTCTAAACTCTAAAATGTCAAGCTTCAATTCCCTTTAGTTGTATAACAACATCTCAGGGATCATTTGCCAACTTTATACAAATCGGAATCAGACATTTTTTACTCTCTAATATCAGTATCTATATTGCCCCCCCCCCATCCCCCCCAAATAAAGCTGATTTCATTATCTCCTCTTAGTAAATGATAATGTTAAACGGTCACTCATAAACTGTGCACGCTGAGGAGCAGTAAATTCTTGCATCATCAGCAACCACCAGGCCTAATGAGCATGTTCATAACGAGACTGCAGACGGCTGCAGTTACTCATTTACCGACACTCCCCGTAACTGCACTGTATCATCGACGGTCCGCAGCTGATTCAGCAGCAGCGCTCTGGCAATCGCAGAGCGTTGGAAAATCATACCGCGACGACGACAACAACAACAGCAACACACAAACGTGGGCGCACGAGAACGGCCACGTTGACCTCCAGCGTGACGCGTGCCCTGCAGTTGTGCCGCGGCCTGAGCAGCATGACTTCACCGGGTTTCATGCCGCTCGCCGTGACAGATGGTTCAGTTTCACCGTTGTGGGCGATCTGCCGGGGTGACGATAAGGATTAAATGAAATTATAGCCGAGAAAGACTGTCAATTTGCGCAAGTGAGTGGGACACACACACACACACACATAATGAAAAGACAGCTCTGCGGGGGAGACCACTGTGACAGGTGTCCTTTATGGTGGCGAGGATGACCCATTAGAGGCCCCCCCCCTCTCAGCCGACCCCGCACGTGACTCAATATGACGGATGCCTCACCTCTGATATACAAGGCAGCTGTATAAATATATGCAATATGCTAATTAATATAAATGTGCACACAAAAATCCCATTTGCACACATGCTATGCATTGATCAATTATGTGTGCAGTGCGGAATGTGCATAGCAACATTATTGTGCACGGCAACTGGGGCATGTGAATATGCTTGTGCAGCTTTGTTTGCATAACCCACCCCCACATACAAACACACACACACACACACACAGACACACACACACAGAAACATACATTTATTTTTCCTGCAAGCCTTCAAATTGATTTATCCATTTGATGCTCTGTGAAGTGTGAACTCAAACAGGCCTGCTCCGGGACAAACACACACATTCTCTCTCGAATCGAGTCATTAGTCGTGGTGAAAATGCAGGAGGAGATCTATTGTGAGGCCTCAACAGTGAGCAACGTGCAGGTATACTTCAAACCGAGAGAGCGAGGAAGAGCCAATACTTCGGATCCCCCCAAAAAGACACAACAAAGATGGCGACTGCAATGCAACAATCAAAGCAGCAGAGATTCATCCATCAGTCAGAGCTGAGTCAACACCAACACTTTTATTGAGTATTATTACTGCCAAAGATTCTGCTTTCAAACCAAGAGAGCGCAACTAAAGCCACATTTACTGTGAGGGGGAGTAACATAGATGTGAACAGCAGTCGCGTTTAGCTGTTTGTCGACAGAGTAGAACTTTCTGACTCATCAATACTGTTACTAAATAAATGGTATTTTACTTAATAATGTATTTACTTGTTTTTGTTTGTTTCTTTTGTTAATGTTTTAAAAGTGATGATAATAAAATCTAAACAAAAATAGCATCTTTCCTCTTAATACAAAAGTATTTTGTGTAACTTTTCTCTTTCTCCTCTTTCTTTCCTTAAAGTTGTTAATTGTATATAAATTTGGGTCTACATACAGTGCTTTGGCAATACTGCATCCCATGCTTATAAAGATGTTAAAATAAATATGACAGTGGAGAGTTCTACACCAAACACACATCTAATCAGCAGCCAAACCCCTGAGATCAACTCAATCAGGTAGCCAAGATTACAAAATGAGACTTTTTTTAAACAAAATAATCAGAAAATCGATTTAAAAATCCTACTAAACTAAAACCATAAAATGTCAAGTATCAAAAAATGGATGAAACTAAATCTTGTGGACCATCGTAAACATTTGGGGACGACAAATTGTTGCGCATTGGTTAAACCGACTGCTGCTGAACTCAAACCACAGAGTAAAAGTGGCTGTGGACGTAGAGCTTCACCTTTATAATCAGATAGCGAAAGACTATTATTTCACATGCTGAACACAACTGACCTGCAGCGGGAGTGAAGAAGTGTTGGATGTTAATGAGGACTGGTAGAGAAGAAGAGAGAAACCTATGCGGCAGAGGAGGCACCTAATATTCCACAGTTTGCTACCAGGAATTTTGTAACGTGCATTTTAAACTGAAGCTTGTCTTCTTGTTTGGCCGTTTTCTAAATTGAATTAAATCAATTTTAACTGCCTTGTTATATATCAGCATATTAGATATTTACACCGCTGACTAATTCACTTAATTTGCCGTGCACGTGTGTGGGTGCGTGCACGTGTGTGTGTGTGTGTGAGAGAGAGAGAGACAGGGAGATTATCCTTGAAGGGGCAGTGTGATGTGATTATAATCAAATGTGAAAACCACATTAAGTCACAAAACCGCCCACAATCTTTTGCAGACTTGCGTTAGCGTCACGAGAGGAGACCGCACAAACACACACGTGCACACATGCATGCACAAACTCACAAATGTACTCAGACACGGAGCCCACTCTGCCTTCCCCCTGCTACATTTCAGAGGTAGGGACCTTTTCACTGAAGAGAGCGGCAGAACATCACGGAGAGAACGATTGAACTAAAACATAAAACAATTTCTTCCTACACGGTTGCCCTGATTTTAGCCTCAGGTTATACATGCGGCTGCTTCCTCTTAATTTGCTCCCATCAATGTTTCAGTCGGAATCAAACTCGGCAGTTTGGCCTCGTTTAGTTTTCTGCTGGTTTTTTTTGGTGGCAACACTGCAGCGCGTCGTCCTGTCGCTCGAACACTGCGGGTGTAACTGTCAGTTGGAGTCAGTGGGCTGAAAGTGGACGGTTGTACACGCACGTAGTTAAAGCTGGAAACAAAATAGTTTGCGTGACGCGTTGTCTGGTGTCACCTGACACTTTGAGTACAGCAGCAAGAAATGGAAATACCAACACACTCTTTTGCATAGTATGTAAAGAAATAAGTAATTGTAGAAGAATATAAGAAAGACCTTAAGAGTAGAGCTATAGTTAAATCAAAAGCCTAAACACTCCTCTGTGTATGTGCTGCCTTAAAATGGAGTTGTATTTACTCGAGGAGCCCATATGAGTTTGCGTCCAGTACCTTAGAATACGCTAAAACCTTTGCTTTCAGTTTTCAGTTAATTTATTTGTTGGATGATACGTTTATATATATTAAGTGATGAACTGTATCCTGAGGAACAGTTCATCACTTAATATTAACCGGTGCCGCGGCCTGCTGAGCTGAAGTGTGACCTCTGAGAAGGTCATCGTGGGTTGTGTCTCACTTCAGGAAGAAGAAAAGGGGTTACCATGGCAACAGCAAGTTACAGTTCATCGTTTTTTACAGCCTGGAGGAATCACTTGATCTTCTTCATCCAGAAAAACCTCCCCGTCGACACTGCACATCCTCGAGTCCTCAACAACACACCCGAGTTGGAATTTGATTGGATGAGCGGGTGTCGAGAAAATAAAATACAGGAAGACGGACAGATGTTCCTCCATTTAAAGAAAGATAATAATCAGTTAAATTGGTCAGTTTTATTTTTGAAAGTGGAAACCGCTTTGCTACTGCTGCATCACTTTAATTTGACTTTTAATATTTTGGTTTCTCTTCGGTATCTCGGTTTCTGGGAACTTGTAATTTGCCGTTTTATGTAGCACTCTTGAATACTTTACTTTTATTACTCATTAATTTAGCTTTACGAAAATAAATCAGAGAGTAGCAAACATTCACACACTGATTATTTATTATTTATGATTAGAATTACTTGAAAATGTTGGTGTTTGGCCTCAATAGAGAGAACTACCGATATATGCGCAAGAAATCAAATGTAAATCTAAAATATTGCCTCTCAGAAACAGTTGGGTGTGTGTGTGTGTTGTGGGCGTCCTTCCCCCTCTCTCCTCCTGACTCCTGATCTCGGGCTCTTCCTCCCTGTTTGCTTCTCCTCCTCTCGCTGTCCTGCCTGCGTTCTCACAATAGCCGGGGCCAGACGCAGACGTGGGGCGGGAGGCGGATGTGAGAACTGAGCACCGTCAGAAGCAATTTTTATCATCTCCTCCCGCCGCTCCCCACCGACATGTCTCTCATCTCCCAACTGCTTCCAATCTCCAGCGCGCGTCCCACCCCGGCTCGTGGTACAGGCTCCTTTTAAAATGTAATCTGTTACGGATTACTGAGCACCCGCTCGAGATTTGACCCAGCAATATAATCCTTTGTGTTGATCTAACATAATCTGATTTCTCTCAATTACTTTGTCTCCAAAATACATGGAATATGAGGCTAAATGAACAATGTGCTCGCGTTGTAGACTCGTTTGAATCTAAAAAATGTCTGCAAACTGTGCACAATGACGCACAATCGCAAGATAAAACACTATTTTAATCTGCCAGTCAAATGTGTCAGTATGATCCAATATTTTTTTTTATAGTTTTAACACTAACATATTAAAGTGACCAATTTAATAAACTCAGATTACTGTAATCCTAGTACATGCTACGCGTTGTTCATTTTACCTTCACACACACCCACACACAGACACACACTCACACCACAGCCACCCACCATCTCCCCTGCAGTGATGGTTTTATCATCCCTCCTGAACACAAGGAGATGTCTTGAATTCGTTCACCGCTGCGGCTCCTATCTGACAGCCTGATGATCTGAATCGCTGCTCTTTATCTCCACAGGTTTGAGCCGAATCACAGGAAGACACAGTTCCACTTCCAACGTTATCGCAGCTCCATGACAGTCAAGGACACTGAAAATGTTGCCAGAGAGATATATATACGAGGGAGTGAATGTCATTATGGTCGTATAAATGATGCTTGGTTTAACTCTCAATATGTTTAACAGATTGTTAGAACACAAATATGTGTTTGCTACACTGCAACAAGTCTGTATCTGGGCTTTTCACATCACAAATGCTATTGAGGTGAAGCATCAAGCCAATTTTATATCATCATAAGCCAACGCATCACATAGGGTCAGTGATCTCTTTTAAATCCCTTGTTAAAACGTACTTTTATCAGAGAGCCTTCCCTGATTTTACCTGAATTTTAATTCTATTTTTATTGACTTTTGATTTTTAAAAATTAATTTAAAAGAATTCCAATGAATATTGTCTTTAAATATTTGTGATTCCTTTATTTTTTGCTGTGCCCATGATTTTATTTGCTGCCCTTGTAAAGCACTTTGTAACTTAGAATTTGAAAAATGATCTATAAATAAAGTTATTACTATTATTATTAACCTATTCTAAAAAACATAAAAAATGAATATGACAGTGCTACCATCACTGACTGTAAAACTGAATTATTTGACAAACCAGGAAGCATTTGGTTCGATATTTGGCATAAATAAGCTATTTATTTACTGGTGTACTCTTTTTTAAAATCAATGTGTGCTGCAGATGCTGCTGTGAAACAGACCGACTCCGATGGGGACACAGATCAGGGTCAAAGCTCACACACTCCGACTGACAGAGATGCTCACACACTCCGACACCTGATCGTCTATTTTCAAAGCCTCCGGGCGTCTGCACGCTGCGCCGGGAAATTTCGGCAATCTTAAAAGTTCACACTGCACAACATGGATCTAATAAACTTTGATGTTTGTGGACTGCAGGATTATGACACCGGCTGAATGTTTGGCTACGAGCGAGTGAAACGTCATCAGTGTGCGTCATCCTTCTGTGTCATCCTTCTGTGTCATCCTTCTGCGTCATCCTGCTGCGCTACTGAATGAGGATTAAAACTTACTGAAGTACTACATCTAAGTATAATTTAAGGTACTTGTATTTTGACTCAATGCTTTTTTGCTACTTTACACCTCAACTACACTACACTTCAATGTAAAAGTTGTACTTTTTATTTTATTTTGCTGATTTAAATATTATGCAATTCGTTATGTATCGATATACTTAGAAAGATGTCATCAGCAAAACACCAAAAAAGAAAATATTAACATATATAACTAATAATGTAGTATAATTGAACGTTAAATTTAGCTCCACCTCACTACTTAATTAGATAGTAATTATCTAGTGTTTTTCTGTTTCTCTTCTTTTTGGTGGTACGACTTTTGATATTTAAGTTCATTTTCCTCATGAAACGTCTGTATTTATTGACGTGATGAAGTATTTTTACATCAGTGTATTCAATCAATATTTCTTTCCGCCCCCACATGTACACAATGTGGTCAAATGTCAAGATGTATATATAGATTGTTTCCTACAGTTCAGGAACAAAACTGTCGGATACACATCTGAATTCATTCACCAGCCTGAGGGAGGAGAAGAATATCAGCATCAGTATTTATAGCCCTTTCTCGACACTAGGAATAATATTTCTCACACGTAAACACACACACACGATGTGACTGCGATGTGCCTCGTCTCGCTCGAGGCAGATCTTCCAGCAGTGAGTGTGGATGAGCTGACCCACGACATGAAGGCATGTTTTAAACATCTTTAAAACAAATGATGTTTCCCTTCGTTGTTTTCCAGCTGCGGCGCCTCTCACGTGCGCGGAGCAGTTCCAGGCATCTATAAGGAGAACAGAAATTACGTCAGCAGCCATGAGGCGGATAAATCCTGCTGGACTTCACAAGAATGACTAATGCAGCACATCTTTCGAGCATCATCCGCGTGTTTGGCTGTAATGACAGTGATGACCTTCCCAGGTCTTGCAATCTATCGATCCCCATCTTCAAACCACATTCAGGCCAGATAGGAGTCTATAACAGTGCCCTGGTAATGCAATATGGGATGCATGTCCCTCATTTGTCATGGCAACCAGACTTAGATGAGTTAAATATAGAGGCTTCCGGTTTAGCGGAGGAGGGTTTTAAAGGTCTATTCTTAGATTTTAGAGCTGGTTTATGCACAGCAGCGCGCAAGCTGCCCTCTGTATCAAAGCAGATGATGACATTTCAGCAAATCAAATTTTGAGTTTTTCTCTTTTAAATGCAAAAGTACACAGAAATAAAAACTCGTGCTGCATCCATCTCAAAACACAGTGTCCATATCCAGTCTCTTATTTTAGAAAAATATATTAAATTAGTATGTCGGTGGAGGAAGTTACTAGAAATGACTATTGTACAATCCCACACGATTCAAAAAGAATCTCAATGAGTTCCTGCATTCACTATAGCAACTGTAATTTTCATAGTGAATGTAAATATGTGTTTGTATTCCCTGAACTGATTTTTCTATGCAGTACATACCACTATTAAAATATAAGCTGAAATGATTAGTTGATTAATAACCAACAATATTCGACAGAAAATGAATTAAAATAGAATTTGCGCAGAAATAAGATGGTGCACAACCACAGACTGCATATAACACTGGACATCGTGAAGTGAAGCCAGTATGTCTGGTGACTGTCTTATAAACCCCACCTCCTCCATGTTAGCAAATGGGACAAATGCGCAAACTAAAAAGTATCAGATCATTTATCTTGCTTCTTGTTTTTTGTTCAGCTGGAGGATTCTGACAATGCGTCGTCCATTTCTATTTACTGTACGGACAATTAAACATTGAGTGAGGCAATGACAACTCATCACCATTTCCAGGCAATTAATCAGCTCAATTAAGTTGGATTGATTTGTTATTGGGAGTAAAATGGGTTTAGTTTAGCACTTTTAATAGCATCAGCCAACACTGTCAGAAATCCCGTGCCGACATACTACATGTGAGATTTATTTTATTGAATCTAAAACCTTAGTATGTGGTCAGCTTACTATTAAAGAGAAATACAGGAGTGTGCACTACACAAGCGCTGAAGTAGTGAGGACCACAACAGAGCAGTGTGAACCTACAGGGAGAGTGAAGTATCGTTACTGGTACCAGTGCCGTGTGATGTCAAACTTGAAACCTGGAAAGAGGAGGATTTCCTGTGTGATGGACTGACACGATACTAACGACCAATTACAGTGAAACTAGTAGAAATAGCAAGATCAACCATCAACACCCCGTGACAGGTGCTACACACCTACACACACACACTCACGCAAGCACTGGGGCTCAGGTGTTTTCTGGGACTTACACACTTGCGATGTGCCATGTGCCTGGCTGTCTCCCCTGCCAACAGCACACAACACACACACACACACACTCACCCACCCACAAACTAAGCGAAAAAGCACACACTCATGCAGCCTGCAGGCAGGTTTAGAGCCCACACAAACCCATACGCACGCATGCAAACCTTACACACAGTGACACTATCCCCTGGCCTTGGATGCCAAAGGAAGCAGTACAAGTGTGTGTGTGTGTGTGTGTGTGTGTGTGTGTGTGTGTGTGTGTGTGTGTGTCGACAGATGATATGCTTAAAACTGACACCACCCACACTCTCCCAGTGACAGCAGGTTTCATCACAGGGCCCGGACCTTTGTGAACTTGGACGGTGCGCAGTGGATGGGGAACAAAACAATTTGTCATGGTTACCTTTTCACACATGCAGCCGCAGCACAAGTTCTGCAATGGAAAAAATTATTTGTTTCCATGCCGTGCATAATTTATCGACTGCAACATTTTAAAGACAGAGGTTGTGATGCAGCTCGGACAAAATAGAGAAACGAGCGAAACTACAACACGAAGGATATATCCTCTTGTTTTGACATTTGATAATTTAATCTTCCTTTTCATTTAGCTCCATTATCAAGCTTTTAATACCTCTACTAAGGAGGTTTTCATCCCTGCCTGTTTGTTTGTTTCTGTCTGTGGTGGTGGTGGTGGTGGGAAATGGGCCAAGATAGAAACCATTCAATTTTAGCACAGATCCAGCAAAGAGTTTCCCTTTTCTTTAACATTGTGAGATCATTTAACCAGTTTAGCAGTGAACAATTCAACAATCTTGATGAAAAAAATATTTAGGGGACTGATATTTATGAGCGTGTGAAATTTAATATAGGCTGATTAAATTTCACTGTTGGGCCTTGTGGGGAGTTTTACTAGTTTGGTTTACGACTTAACTTTCTTCTTATTCCGCCACCCACACAAGCAACATGACCTTATAAATTAACAAAACAGCTGTATAAAAATTCATAAATGCAGATTCAAACCCAGTCAAGCCAACAACATCAATAAAAGTGAGACTTTTACCCTGCATGAATACAACTTTTTTCATGCAGGGTCAGGACCCGTTATTAAAAAGGAACTTTGAAATAATTCACGACCGTGTGTGAATTAGTTCCTGCGGTGACCTTTGCTGTGGATTAAATCATTTGGAGAATCAAAGCAGCATTACGAGTGCCCCCTGCATTATTGGATGAAATTGCATTTCATAACCAATGCGTGGTGAGATTGCGAATTTAACCTCAAAGCAGCGACGTGAGTCAGCGACCCCTTTTACACAGGCAGGAGGGAAAGCGAGCGACTGTTCTTTCTCCTGCTTCGCACACATCCATCGCGGCGTTACATAACGAGACCATCTCTTCACTCTCTACTCTCAGGACGTCAGTCAGGAATCGCTGCGAACAAAAGGTTCGAGAGCTTGAGTTTTGACTCAATTAATTGTCACGCCGCGAGACTGGATTCCTCTCCGAGCTGCGTCTGAGCGAGCGTGATAGGAAACGCTTCCCTTTCATACGTGTGCCGTGCCAGCACTTGACATGTCGCCCGCATTGTTCTGCAACAGAGGCTGGGTGTCACATTAGTTAAGGCGGTATAGCCGCTGCTAGTTGGAGATCTGACGTGCTGGTAATTAGTTTTCCTTGGCACAGCGGAGGCAGGTGGGGAGGAGAGTCGGAGAGTTGACAATACCAGCTGTCAGAGTGCCAGGTACCTCGGCTTCAGCTCCGTCCTCCACGGTTTTTTTTACCGCCTCTCCCATTGAGACACTCTCCCCTTCCCATTCTCTCTCTCCTCATCCTTGAGACGGATGATAAGGTGATGAGCAAATTTCACAACTTCAGTCGGTGGTAAATATAGAGACGTTCCTGGTGGACCAGCGGACTAACACACAAACCGTGTAACTGGGGCGTCACAAAGCAATCTCAGCCAGGACAGAGTGTGGTTTTGCAAAAGAGAAATACAGCGATAAAAGTCCTGGAAATGTAAGTAAGGTGTCACATGCTATTTCCAACGACCCAAAGGACCATGTCACACTCCTGTCAGAGATTTCTGTCAACAGCGAGTAGCTTGTTAACTTATTCGACCGCTTTGTATTTTTTACTCTAGGAAAGAAATGTGAAGGAGCCCGGAGGAAAGAGTGTAAAGCTGCTGCTGCAAAGTTATAAATACACAAAAGTTTTATACGTTGAAGCTGAACGTTGTTACGAACTTGCTACGAGATCATTACAATCATTACCCAATGCAATTACTGTGAATTATTCAAGAGTTGAGTGAATATCTTATCTTTACGTCTTATATTTATGATTTGATTTTTTTTTTTATTTGGTTAAAGGGTAAGACTGGTGTTATTTTATACTTTCCACCTACTCTCAACAAATCCCATTAAAAGACCAAAACCAATAATGTGCTAGTAAACCACAAAACTTTCCAACTTTTCAACCCTTTGACCCTCAACTTACGTTAGCTATGCATTGTCATAAAAACATTAACTATATCAGGATTTAGCTGCACAGAAAACATCTGTTCATTGTTGATTTGTTGTCCTTTAATGCAATTTATTACCAGAACAACAATTTCCAGACCTCTTTGGATCAGACCCACCAGACCCCTCTGGGTCAAGTTGACACGACCATTCCTCTTGTCCCCCTCAGTGTTGTGAATACTCCACTTAATCCCTGGAAGGCATAATTGATGAATTCACAATTTCACACAATCACACCCAGCGTTCGTCTAATCCTTCTTATTTGACAGCTAAAACGCAGAGTGAGACAATGACACACAAATGGGAATGGAGGGATGATGGGGGGGTGGGGAGACGTACAAAAAGGTTGATCTATTTCCGGACTGGTAATCTGTCTGGAACACACAACCGTCAGCGACGCCACATGTGTCTTTACATGTCACCATGACACCATGGAGGCGCACTCAGTGGTGGGGATGAGCTCCAGAGAGAAATAGATCAGAGAAATCAATGGATGCAGGAGCTTTTCTTAGCGTGGACTCACTTCACAGGCCTGCAGCACACATCACAGGGCAGCTCGAGTGTGTGTGTGTACAGTGTGTGGGCCCCGTGTTTGTCGTGTAAAGACAAAGCAAAGGATACTACAGCCGCAGAGTTATTGTGTATACTATAGGCTTTACTGTACTGTACTTCCACCATGCTTGTTCGTCTTCACGGAGGAATTCGGAGCACTGACATTAAGGGGGAGGTGGGGGACAGACAGTGGGTGGTCCGAAGGTCGATGTGCGTGACGGATGAACCGTGACCCTTTGGTATTCTCACATCAAGAACATCATCGCTGGGACCTGGAGAGAGTAAATGCTAAGAATAAAATGTGGAGCGTCTCCCCTGGCGGACGGTCTGTGTGGAAAATAGAGCAAGTGAACACCAGACAGTGAAATTTAACACAGCGCGAGTTTGACAGGGTTACGATCACCGACGCTCGCCAGTCCTCACGAGCACTATTTGGATTTAGGTTATAGAACTGATAAATAGGCGACTGCAGAAGTAGGTCGATAAAGTCATGAAGTCTTTGCTACAAACACAAAAGTAAATGTTTTAAAAAACTGGTCAGGAGCCTTGACAATAACTCCAGGACTGAAAGAGCCGGGGATGAGAAGCAGAGGAGGCTGCATTGGGGTTGAATGGACTCATCTGTGCAGGCTGATCTCAGACATTTTCAAAGAGTGAGTAAACCTATGGAGCCCTTAAGCAGCTTTCAAATATCTGGCAGAAAAGCAGGGAACGTTCACAAAAGGTGTTTTTCAAAAGGTGTTTAAGAGTTTTTATTTTTTATTGAACGATTGTAGCGTCACATCAGAATCCGTCCTGGACTAACCTTCTTGTCCTGAACGGAGGGGAATCAAAGCTTTGTTCAGCTACAAGTTGGAGTTTAAATTGACAAATGTCACCTTTTATTAGTTTTATTAGCGAACAAACCTCTACTATAGGGACAAAAACAAGATATATATTGCCCCACAATCATCAAATCATCATTTTCTAGTGATATGAAGACCGCAGCAGGATATTGTCCAGGTCAGACACCTTCACAACGAGAGGAAAAAATGTCCTGAGCATTCAGGCGAGGGGGGGGCACCTGGATCGAGCATGCAGGAGGGAGGACATGACGTAAGAGTCCCACTGCAGAAGCATAGTGTTTCTGTTTGAAGAGATAAATCAACCATCGACCCTTATCTCCAAAAGCTCTTGAAGCTTGTTGTCTTCTCAAGTTTATATCTTCTTCAGCATCTTCTCCACGAATGGCTCTTCTATCTTCTTTTTCCTCCTGAGAAATTTGTATTCTTTCAGTCAAAGAAACATCAGATTATTGGTTTCACACAGAAAACAACAGCCACCTCCTGCATAAATGTTTGTTTCTTTCCTATGAATGCGTCACTCATTACATCCCACTTCTCTGTGGGATCTCTCACAGCACAACAAGAGAATCATCGCACTCATCCAAAACTCTAATCCTCCTCCTTTTCCCTCAGAGCTCCTCCAGGACCCGACTGGCTGCTTCCCCAAAAACCACGGAAAGCAAATGAAATAACACAGCGAACCCCAATCCAAACCAATTCTCCCCAAACGGCGCAGTCGTCAGCCACCACAGATGTCGGCGCACGCTGCTCATTTGCATATGGTAATGAGGAAGATGATTAAAAAGGGAAATAAATGAGCGATTTTTGTCATCTGCCCCCCCCCCCCCCCCCCCGCCCCAGAGCTGAAACTATCCTCTTTTGTGTCGCATAACAAGCGTGGATCTCCCTGGAGAGTTGGGCCTCCAGACTACACGTGCAATCTCAACAGATCAATGTTATATTGTGCGAGTGTGTGCGTTTCTGGTGAACGTATCTCCAGAGCAAGGGGATGTTTTCCTCCGAGAGGCATTTGGTTCCCCGCGGACAGCACCGAATATTCAATGAATCACATGGTTTAGACGGCATTAAATTGATTTGGGAGCCGGCTGATGAGCAGAATGCTGCTTTTGTTTTAGCTGCATTGGCCCGACTTCCATTGATTGTGCCCCGTTCCGCGTCACAGTTGCAAGATGTCAGCAGGTAGAGAGAAAAGCACGTGTTCAAAAAATGATGCTTTCTCAGTGGAGGGGTCGACTGAGTTTTTTAGATTTACATTCCTAAGAGAGGCCCTGAAGATTTCCCGGGGCTGATGAGCATGAAGCATTTTGTGCCATTTAAAAAAAAGAACCCTTTGAATATGGGACAGCAAATCAAGCTTGTTGCACTTACTCGCGCTGTGCTTCATGACGACCCTGGCATTCAGAGAGCGGCTGAAAGCCACCGTGCAAATGAAGACAGAGCGACGTATTATTCCACAACTCTCTGCAGGGCACGCTGCCTCTCTGCCATGATGGAAAGATGCTACCTTGGCAAATAACAGCAGCGAGCTTCTCCTTTTTTTTCCGTCCCTGCTGCCGTCACTCGATTATGCACTGGCTTTTTCAATGCAGCTCTTTGTAAAGCATCAGCCCTAATGCAACGTATTCATCCTCCTTTTGCTTTCAATGGAAATGCAGTCATTTTTCATGTTTAAAAAAAAAAAAAATCTGTCAGGGTGAATCAAGGGTGACTGCTCCCTGCGTGAAGACGAAGCCGGGTTGACTTCTGTCTCCTTGAAGGGCGTCGTCGGGATCCGGGAGCGAACGTGTCTCCCCTGGGAAGTATTTTCTCAAAGTGGCTGTCCTCAACATTGGAAATTCATAAGTGGATATGCTGAAGGACGTGACATGTTATACAAACATGACAGATTAGGGGGGGGGGGGGGGGGGGGGGGGGGTGAGACCACTGCTCTGAGTCAACATTCAATGACAGAGTCAGTCTGTTGTGTTGCGTGATCCATTTTATTGGTGCTTTAATATTGATGCGTTGGTGTGTTTACACAGTAAATTGTGCTCACTCACAAACCAGAGTGTCATTGGTTGATACTATCGTGTAAATATGATAAAACTACTGCTCACACTTATTTGTTTTGAGTAGATGTAAAAATCTGTGGTGAAAATATGCGAGTTTACAATCCCAGGGACTTACAACTTTAAAAAAATATATAAATCATCTACTCTCAACTATCCCCTCATTCGTTCTCAGGTGAGACAATTGCTCTTGTGATGAATCACTCCTGAACGACGGGTCAAATTGACTCGAAGCCCATTCGGTGGCACCACGACTCTGACGCAAGTGTAAAATTGCAGACAAAATAAAAATAGAAATTTCCCCCTACAATCGGCCATTAAAATAAGTGCACTGTTTCCACGGCAACAGCACCACTCCCGGCACTGACTGACAGCCGCTCGCGCCCGACATGTGTCGCAGTATCACTTAAGAAGCGTTATTTTCTGCCTCTGTCCTACTTTCCAGTTAACACAGATCAATCCGTGATTATACGCTGCCATTGTTTTCTGTCATCGGGCAAACAGTGAATCAGACAGGCACACACACACACACACACACACACACACACACACACACACACACACACACACACACACACACACGTGAGAGCCTCGTACAGCAGTGTGTTGTGCTCTGTGTGCATTGAGGTGTATTGACGCTTCTATCAATAGCAGAGCGCTCCATGCCTGCTCCTCTGAGCACTCACTTAGACGCACATTCAGTCGGCTGTGGGAGACTTTGCCTCACAACAAACCCCCTTTTCTGGCAAATTGACTCCGCTTCTCGGTTTCATTTGGGTTGAGATTCCCTTAACGGCACCGAACAACAAAAAGAACGCCCGGATGTAACGTTCTTCTTAACGTGAGCACACATGTGTACTCAGCGAGCAAGTGAGCTGGCAGGAGAGATAGATTATGCTTTGCTTATTCTCTCACCTTTTATTGTGGTTTAGTTGCAGGGTGACTAAAATCCTTCAGCACCATAAACAACACCAGAAAGGCAGGGAAAAGGATGGAAGTGTATTTATAATATATAATTGAACTATATGGAATAGGAAAAGTTGGAAAAGCAAAACAGCTGCCTGCCTCGTTTGACATCGCACAAGCTTTAAGTTACAGATACGTAAGTGATTATGCATCTTTTTCAACATTTAGCGAGAATCAAATACACTGAGGTGAAGAGCGAAGTGGTGTTTCTGTCACCACGGAGACCAGGGAGAGGCTGTTGTGGTAAATGTGAGGAGTCAGTGACGGGAACGAGCCGTGGCTGGAATAACCAGAGTGGGAAAAGTTTTTCGCTGACAGAGAGCTGCTCGGCCCTCTGTTCTAACGGGGGCTCTCATGTTTATTCATTTTGGCATCACGGCCCGAGAGGTCAACAGAGGAGTGTTTACAGAAATTCCCCAATTCCCATAATGATATGAAGGCAAAATATGCCATCACAATACAAGGACGCTGCCAAGTTCAAGCCCTTTGAGGTCTCTTCATCTAATCGTTAATTTACCAGAATAACCATGAAATTATACCAGCTACATTTCCGCCGAGGCATTTGAAAAGCTTTGTTTACAAAGCTGGAACGTTTAAATGCATTGTTTAGACACTGACACGACCTTTGGCCGACCTCGAACATTCAGGCTTTAACAACTGCTGATGTGACCTTTTGAGTTTTTAAGTTGACAAGGGCAGATCTGGAGCAGCATCACCTGGCTACACCCCCACACCAACAGCACAATGGCCGCTGGATGTTTGGGATGGAATGTCAGCCTCGGTGCGGCCCGGCGTGTCAACGTTCCCCCCTCGACAGCCAGGAAGCGCGAGATCACTGTGAGGCGCTCGCGTGTTTAGCCTCACACTCGCCAAATGCAGTCGAACTTTCAATTAACGCGCACGCAAAACACAGTCGACCCTTGGTACGCTCGTCGACACATCCGGCTAAACGCGACAAATGAGCAGTGACACTCGCATGCACGCACAAAGTAGCATCTCTGATATCGACACCGACATCACACCACCCTCTTGTCGCACCTTCTTTCTTCAAATGTCATATGTGAAGTGCTCGCGTCCCAGGGACAATGAGGGGTATAGGGTTTCCTGGTAAGACTTAGCGGCACCCAAACTTAGAACTGACTCCCTAAGGATGTTAGTATGTGTGTGTGAGCGTTTGTGTGTTGTGTGTGTGTTTGTCTGTTGATAGGAGATAGATGTACACCAAACAGTAAAATTAGCTTCTTACCAGCAGCCTTTGAGAGCATGTTCCAGTAATACCCTTCATGTGTTGTGGAGGTAGAATACCTACACTACACACACACACACACACACACACACAGAGACACTTTCCCTTATGTAGGATTTACTTCCAGGCGTCCTTTACATTGGAATGATTGTTAAGCAATACATCCACTAGAGGGCAGCGCAGAGTTTGTGAAATTGAAATTCCTCCCTCGCATCTTATGATGTCACTTGAACTACTGGCTTCACTGCCCCCCCCGCGACTTTTGGTGGTACTGCATTTTGTCCTTATCGGTAAGCTTTCAGAAGAAGAAGGCTCAACCTGTTTCCGTAATCGTATCTAAAGTTGAGCATAAATGAGCCTTAATAAGTACAAGTCCAACATGTTTTTATAAAAAATATATCGTAACTACTCTGATAAGTTATGGATTGTTCAAGTAATTGTTTTTGAACAAACATACTAGAAAAATATGCTGATAGGGGAGAGAAAGCAAGGTAAATATGGGAAATAATGATGGATACTTTTCATTATTTTATGACCCAAAAGATGAATTGAGAAAATTCTTGACATATTTTGCGTAATATTAATTAAGTCATTTATTTGCAATTGCTGGGAGCATCAAAAAAAGCAGCAAACTCGTCTATTAGCTGGAGTTTTCGGGGGGCGATAAAGGATCACTGGGTGTTTTCAGCCCACCTTCTCCTTTTGTCTCACATGCATTCATTTGGTTAATCTTTAAAATCCCTCCACTCTGTCAGTGTCGCTCCTGGTAAACACAGTGATGAAGAGCTTACAAGTCAAACCCTGTGAAACACAGGAACTCTGATGGGCTTTGATTTATGTGTTGGGGCCCGCGGAATGACGGAGCTGATGCGATCTCATCTCACTGGAGCTCCTGCGTGTCTACACTGCCACTAATGACCTATGGAAGGAAATGACACGATCCAGTCATCTTTACGCAATCACTATCAATCACGTCCACCTTTACCTCCAGAAGATATTGGTGCTAATGAAACGGAGCGGGAGCGAGGAGACTGTCAAAGTGGGAACAACAGCTTTCAGTCCCTGTTTACCTGCTCTGCTAAAGGTTATCCTGTATCTGTGACACCATGATAATCCCAATTTAAGTAACTGTAACGCTAACAGTCCTCATTCTGTCTAACTACGCATTCTTATGTTTATCCTCAGCTAGAATTTAATATAATTCCTTAATTGTCATTGCAACACCGTACAACGGTTTCAAATCCCATCGGTGCATTCACACAAACCAGAGAATCTAAAAAATAAGAATTAAAGAAATATAAGCATTTTTAAATAATTTAATAATATAGCATTTTGTCGTAAAGACGGCTTATTTGGTAATTCCGTAAAACGTCTTTCACAGACATACCAGTGATATCATATCCACGTTTATGTTTGCCGATGTGCACCGATATAAAAGTGTTTATTTCACAGAATAAATAAATCATAAAAGATGTGCATTTACACACATTTTATGGAAACAAAAATAAACGTTTATTTTCTATATGTTTATTGTTAAACTGCAAAATATCAATCCTCAATATATGTCTTTGTCATATGTGTTTGATTAGGAAGGGAATCATTGCCAATTTTTTTTTTGCACCCTAGTGGTATCGACCCCCAAAAATCCCCATTGTTCGAGTTTGACTTGATAATTCAAGTGCTTATGCTCCAAAGTTTGCTTTTTATTTTTTAATCATCTCTGCATTTCCCTGGGCTGCAGCAGCAAAGAGAGGAAACCTTCTTTAGACCAGTGAAGCCTCATGTTGACTTAAACTTTGTCAGAAACACGGGAGCTGGAGGATTGATAACACCAAGCTAACCTAAGTCAGGTTAGTTTGGTGTTTTAATGAAAAGCTGCAAACACATTGATGAGATATTAACTTTGCTTCCACAATTTTGAGTCTCGTACAAAGCAGCATCTTCTTGACAGGTTCAATCTAAAGAGGGCAGTGGCAAATTATTTTGTTCTTAAAAGATAAGGAAAGCAAATCACTGCTATTTTGAAAAATAATACGCCTTAATTCAGAGTTCACGATAATGTTTTCCTGGAACATGATTTGAAATAATGGCTGCAGGAGCGGTGCAGTGGGAGTGTGGGAGTATCCTGTGTGCACTTCTACTCGAGTGAGGAAGCTTAAAGCAGAGGTGCGGGAACACAAGAGCGGGCGAACAGGTTAATGTGAAGCAAAGCACATTATTGACAACAGGAGCGAGCTGACACTTAATTACCTGAGGCCGACAAAGCATCACACACCGAGGGCCTCACCCACGCCGGGGGAAAAACAAACGGAGCCACGCCGAGGTACAACAGACACAGTGTGACAGACACGCACGGGGTCACCACCAACACTACGCCACGTCGCCATTAATACAGTCCATCTAATCCTGCCCCTGCCACCGCTGACACTTCCCTCCCAGCACAAAGGATTAAGGAATCGCAGCAGCTTTGCACAAACTAATTCCAAAGTCATTTTTGCCAATTTCACGAGCTCGTCAAGCAAATTAATTAATGCCGCTATGTTCCCCCGGGCTGAAACACGCAGAGAAAAATTACCCCAAAAATTAGGCTGTGTTTAAGGACGATCTCGGTTTAAGCTGGTGAGCCCGGCAGGGGAAGATTTATTCCACGACACATATTTTACAGTTCTCCGCGGGGCCTGCAGGTAAAGTGGCACT
Organism: Hippoglossus hippoglossus; assembly: GCF_009819705.1. NCBI lineage: Eukaryota > Metazoa > Chordata > Actinopteri > Pleuronectiformes > Pleuronectidae > Hippoglossus > Hippoglossus hippoglossus. The sequence continues at coordinate 12,099,117 of NC_047173.1, forward strand.
TGAGTGACAAGAGCGACTTTTCAAAGCGATGTGGTATTCCATGAGAAGATGTTAAAAACATATCAGCTTAAATATAGCCCACTTATAGCCGCTACAATTGAAAAGCAGCAGCACTCACCTGAGACCCTGTTGCCCTCATCTGCCTCTGTGCTGCTGCTGGAGGTTTTTTCTGCACCTAATTTTTTTAAAAGGCAGAACAAAGTGAAACGTATTAATAAGCTTGAAACTTTTTTTGTTTCGTATATTTTCTTTCCTGGTGAAGTTGGTTATTGGGAAAGGACACTTGCACAGTCATAAGACAAAAGCAGATTCAAGCAGTAATTATACTCATTTGCAATAATTAGGCTTCGGTGAAAACAGACATAATTAGGCAAGTGGATAAATGAATCTTACTTGTAACAATTTCAATTTCTGATTATTCTTTTAAAACAAAACAATGACAGCTTCTCATGAATATAGAGGCTTTTTTGTTTTGTCTTATTTTAAGAGGGAGGTACTTCTACTTTCTTTTTTCTTTCATTCTTTGTTTCATTTTAAACAGTCTCAGATTTTTTTTGACTGCTTGTCAGGTGTTTATTTGGACTTCAGGGATTCGTAATAATAGATCTTTTATCCCAATTTTGGGATGGAAGAAAGCAAGAAAGGCAACGATACACAGTCACTCACTTTACAACCACAGTCAGTTATTCTGAGTATGTTTTAGCCACAAGCTACTGACCACATGTTACTGTGTGTTATTGTGTGTTACTGTGTATATACATAGCCAATGGATCTTGACCAAGGTCAATAATATTGGTGGCACCGAGGGGGTGCAGGCCCCCGAATCCAATTCTGCTAAGGGGCCCCACAAAGGCTAGGACCGGCTCTGATGGTAGTAAAAGACTGCATCGATCGGAGAGTCACGTCTAGATACAATCTATTATCCACAATCTACATCATGTTACATTCGAAAAAAATTGAGACCACGACCAAAATAGAAATCGCCTCATTTACTGTACAGACGGCATCACTCCCCCCGGGGGGATTTTCCATTTTTCAGCAGGTTTGCTTTTCAAATCCAGGCCATCGACACCGTGCAAGGTGGAAAATGTGCAGATGTGTTTATGTGAATAAACAACTGAACTCTAACATCTGTTAAGAGCCCGCTCAGGAAGTGATGGACACCACATCTGGAGGCCGTGCTGCAGGGCCCTGTCACACGACCGGTATTGATTACACCGGGACGTTAATGGTCACTGTTCAATATCCGTGTTTACAACAACGAGAGGCGCTTTGGAGGACACACACACATATAAATGTCTCCGTGCGAGTGTGTCAGATACAGTATAGGAGGGGAGAAAATGAGACCAGGGGAAGGACGAGTGGATGCAGACAAAATGGGGGCAGGAGGGAAGGATTGATTTTTGCCGTTCATCCTCATCGTCTCATCCTTTACGTCCCCTGTTGTCTCTTTCTAAGACCTTGATAAGTCCCACGTCAGTCTGAAAAAAGAAAAACAGCCGAAAGAACATATATTTGTCTCCCCCCCAAAAAAACCATTAAAGCAATCTGATGAATCGTCCTTCGCTGGTGGAAGGGGGGGGGGGGGGGGGGGGGGGGGAGAGCAGGGGTTGGGCAAAGAGTGCGACAGCGGCTAAAAATAACCCAGTGTGTAGGCTATGTGTATGTGCTGGTGATGCAGGAGTCTAATCAGAGCCAATCCTTCTTTTCTAACTGCAACACACACACACAAATATATGTGAATACCCTTATTAAAAACCCCCCCGACAGAGGCATGTGAGCGCCGATCGCACCGACTCTCCTTTGGTTGCTGCCCATGCGTCTCCTCCACAGGGCATTTCACTGCGCTATCTGGAACCAGAAGAGACAAGCCCCCATGTTCTGACTGGAGGCTTGAGGCTCCCAGCTCAGACAGAATTAACCGACTCTCGCTCTCTCTTCTTTTTCGCCCCCTCTCCCTCGACCCCGTCCACTTCCCTCCATCAGCTGCGGCTAAACCGAAATGCAATTCGCCACGCTCAGAGTTCAAATAAGAAAACTCCATACCCTATATCCACTGCTTATATATACTCTAAGGTGTGTGTGTGTGTGTGTGTGTGTGACAGGCTAAAGTGGCCCACTTGTGAAATAGCCAATGTGGCCCAATTATCCCAAAACAAATGTGGGTTATTTTGGCAAACATAAGGTGCTCTAGACTAGACAAGGTGTAATCTGGGTGTTAACCTTAAGTGGCCCATGTGGTAAATGATGAATAAGAACCAAATAGCACAAAACATATATGGGCCACCTTTGGCCCCTTTGGTTAGCATGCGGCAGTGCTGTGCCGTAGTTGTGGCCCAGATCTGGCAAAGAGGAGTGGACCAAGTGCCATCATTCCACACTGTATGTTGGCCGGATGACAGTGTGGCAGTGTGGGCCAGATCTGGGCCAAAACTATTTGGGAACTGACCGGGAGTTGGAATTTAGCAAAATTTACTTTTTAGATTTTTGCTTTACACGATGCCAACTCATCAAGATCTGAATCTATTTCTTAAGAGTTTATTTTTAAAGGTTGAATATTGTGGTTTGGAATTGGATAACGGTGTAAAGCTCAAGACTCAAAATCATATAGCTGCTTAAGCCATAGTTTAAGATATAGCTTAAAGTATTAGAGCAATCAGAGCAGGTTAGAGCAATGGCCAATCAAAATGTCTGTGCACGTCCCTGTGTGCTGTGTGTGTGTGTGTGTGTGTGTGTGTGTGTGTGTGTGTGTGTGTGTGTGTGTGTGTGTGTGTGTGTGTGTGTACTGGGGACTAGTGTACACAACCAAACCCAGGCCAGGCCTCGGTCCATGCCAGGAGCAGCGCTGATAAAACATTCCCCCCTTGTAGACTCCGACATGCCACGACAGATGGTGTGACATTCAGCCTCTATCAACAGAGGAGGGAAAACAGAGCGACGCGCAGGAGGACAAGAGAGATAGTGATGGAGGGAGAAGGAGGGAATCAGGTGAGAACAAGGAGCAAGTGTCAGGGGCACTTAAAGAGAGGCTTGATGCTGAGTCACAGCGCCACCATGTGGACCACGTGGGACCCAAAACCTTCCCTCTGGGTCTCTGCAGAGCTGAGAGAGGGACATGTCACAGATTTTCCACCCAGTCAACAAAATGATTTTTTGCCATGCAGGGTAAATGCATAGCCTCCCATAGTAATTTCTCCTAAATACACGCACACACACGCACAAATGCACGGTTGCACACGCATGAGCAAATCCCCACAGAGCTCTACCTGGCAACGGCATACAAACAAGATCCCCCCCCCCCACACACACACACTCCCTCTGTCTCCCACAAAACAACGCTCATGCCTGGATCGCTGTGTGTTGATCTACGCCACACCATGAAAGATTAAGAAAGAGAAATGAAAGCAAAAATGCAACAGGATACGCGGTGTTAACAAGAATCATCCTGCTGTTTGAGCAGGAGTCAGAGCACCGGGAGCATTTCTGAGCTGCACAGATTAATCAGCATAAATTAAGCCAGCCACCCAACCCAGCCATGTTGAACTACTTTTTTTTGTGTGTGTGTGTGTGTGTGTGTGTCTTCACATTAAAAAAAAAATTTTGCTCGACAATAATCCCTGTGTGGGTGGCTGGACCGGCTAAAGGCAGCGATCATGTGGCTGTGACATCCCTGCTTTGATTCCTCACTACAGACCTGTGTCACATGTAATTTGTCTCTGTCTCTGTCTGTTTGTCTGTCTCTAATGCTGGTTTCAGACACACACACAAGTCTGGACATTCTCCTGAAAATTTCTAGAGGGGCTGTATGGGAGAAGGCAAATGTCCAATTCACTTGCTCCGGGTTTTTTCCTGGTAGAATATCTCACTGAGCCCATGAAGGAAGCCCAGTGTATTAGAGTGGTCACATAATATGCATTTTCAGGCATTTTAGTATGGAAGGGGATTAAAACTGATACTGTAGAATGTAATGTAATAAGAACTATATAAAACTGAAGAAAAGTATTGTCTATGTCCCATCCACTAACATAGAGGAGGGGCGATCTATAACCTATACTGCAGCCGGCCACCAGGTGGCGATCGAGACGCTGTGGCTTCCTCTATGGGAGCTGCCATGTTTGCTTTTCAAATCCAGGCCATCAACACCGTGCAAGGTGGAAAATGTGCAGATGTGTTTATGTGAATGAACAATCTGTTAAGAGCCCGTCCAGGAAGTGATGGACACCACATCTGGAGGCCGTGCTGCAGGGCCCTGTCACAGGACCGGTATTGATTACACCGGGACGTTAATGGTCACTGTTCAATATCCGTGTTTACAACGAGAGGCGCTTTGGAGGACACACACACACATGTCTCCGTGCGAGTGTGTCAGATACAGTATAGGAGAGGAGAAAATGAGACCAGGGGAAGGAAGAGTGGATGCAGACAAAATGGGGGCGGGAGGGAAGGATTGATTTTTGCCCTTCGTCTTCATCGTCTCATCCTTTACGTCCCCTGTTGTCTCTTTCTAAGACCTTGATAAGTCCCTCGTCAGTCTGAAAAAAGAAGCCGGCCACCAGGTGGCGATCGAGACGCTGTGGCTTCCTCTATGGGAGCTGCCATGTCCATCTTTATAGAAAGTGTGTGGTATGAGCCGAGGTGATGGACCGACCAATCAAAAAGCAGATACTGCTTTCACCCTCCATCTGCGTCCCTCGCTCGTCCTGAGCAGCCGGACAAAATGATCTTAATTCGGTTTTAATTGGACTAATATAAAGTCTCAGATTGATTTAGCCTAAAGTCAAGTCTGTTCATCGATTTGAGTCAGGGGCGCGGCATGGGGGGGGGGGGGGGGGAGGGAGAGCGAGGTGTGTGTCTCGGCGTTTTGTGTGTGAGTTTTTTTTTGTAATTGCAGTGCACGAGCCTCATTAGCATTTTAGCAGCAAGCCTGGCGGGGGAGGCAGATTCACAAGATTGGCTAATGACAGAGATGAGATAATTTACAGTGAGGGTGAGGGTGCAGGCCGCTTTCCCTCACCAGCACGGGCTTATGCAATGTGTGTGATCTGCACGCTTTTCCCCCTGCACACACACACACATACACACACACACACGCGTGCACTGTAGCCAACACTGAAATTCATAAGGCGACGCAGGAGGTAAAAGCCAAACCACAGCAATTAGTACAAACAGTACAGATTGAGTCGGACTGGAAGTGGACCACATCACCGCTCCAATATTTTTTCACACGACTTAGTACTTGAAAGGTTTTGCAGCGTGAGAAACGCTGTGCTGCCTCCAATGTGGTGGGTTGAAGCTTGGCGGCGCGCTGAATAACTGAAAACAATATTTATCTATTTTAAAAAAGAACAAAAATAAATTAAAATGTCAGTGAAAATATTTTCAGTTGGACCTTTTCAGTGGAAATCTGCTCGAGCCCCATTAATCATCCAAGCATTGTAACAATATCAGCATTCGTACGACATCCTCCCGTCCCCTTCTTCTCGGAGGAAACACTGATTGATGAAAGAAAAGGTGACCGAAAAAGAAGAAGAGAACAAGTACACAGGGACGAGGACACAGGCGGCGTGAGTGTGGACAAAGAGAGACCGCACTGACATCGTGTTCAAGGCTGCTCCCGCTGCCAGTGAATAACTTGTCCTTGCCACAGCTCAAAAAATGCTCTTATATGACAAATTAAATTGTCTGAATTTCCGAAGCAAAGAGACGAGACGTAGGAAGTGCTGGACGTAAGTAAAGTGAGTCATGATAAAAAAACACTTATTATTGTCCAAGTTGATTAAGTTTACTGCACCATATAAACCACACGGACGTACAGGAGTAGTCACACACTTCCGGGTTGTTTTAACCTTGACCACAGAGGGGTTAAATGCTGTATTTTGAATCACTCATCTTCAGACTCATTAGCAGTTTTCAGACATGAACTCCTGGAAAAAGTCCGGAAAATCGGGTGCACACATATTCCTTCCATTTCCATTTCCATGCACACAGTTTGTGCAGATATTCATGGTACCCTGATGATGAATCCCACTGGCTCTCATCAAATCCTGACTTTTCCTGATCACATTCATATTATTTTTGGTAGCTAGACACCGGAGTTGACCCGTCGCCAAATATCTTCAATCTTGTCGTCTTTCCGAGTCGACATGTTTTGAAGGGTTCTCCACATGTATGGCACCGTTTTTTAATCCTGACATACTTGTATTCATTTTTTCAGTTTTGTGTCCATTGAGTGTTAGAAATGTCGCGCACTGTAAATGTTATGGACCTTTTCCTGCTGTGATCTCACATGGACACACTCAACATTTTACTACTTCCAGAAAGATCCGGAGCAACACAAAATGATGTCCCTATAAACCAAAGTACCTGTCGTGGTAAAAACATCATTTATCTATGCAGGAAAGAACTGTACTTTGACATGAATGATTCGGCTGCAGATTCAGACAAACAAAAACTACTGCGTGGATGTGGTGAGTTCGGGGGGGATAGAGAAACTCGGGTGACACATTCGAGGTGTGAACAAGTTCTCAAACTGTTCAGCAGCGAGCCGAACTCCAGGCTGCTGCAGGAATGGTCTCCTGAAGGACATTTTAACCACCGGCTCCCTGACAGACCGTGGCAGCTCCTTTTCTATTCCTGGAAGGAGTGCAATTACTCTGATGGACGAATGAGGGGAAAAAATGGAAGGGAAGAAAGGACTGTTTGTTCTGCTTGGAAATGGAAGATGGAGTGGTATAAAAAATAAAAAGGGTTTAGTCGGTTGGCTGATACAAAGTATTAGTACTGACGGACCAGAAAAGACTTCACTGACTGTATAGACGCCGCAGAAATAGATTCTTCCACAGTTTGGGGACGGAAAATTAAGTGAGTCCGTTTCCTTGTGTCCTTGTCAAAGGACTTACACACTCAAATAAACCTGTTGCAAAAATTCAATTAAACCCACGCCCCCAGCCTCCAACAGGGAAACATGTGGATGGTCGGAAGGCTCGGTTGTTTATGAGCAGCTATTTGGCCCTGAGATCCACATCATTTGCATGATTATGAACAGTAGATACGGTTGTCAAGGGAAACTGACTGGTGGGACGCGAGAGGGATGGAGAGCGCCGCGACGCTGAGCGACGCCGGCTCTGAACAATGTGTCCCAGCAGGGGGAGGAGGTGGGGAAGCCTCGTTTCATCTCGTCTGAATGATCCACATGAATAAGTGTATTAAAGACGAGAACCTGTGACCCGTCGTCTCTTTTATTAACATGTTCGCACCTCAAGAAACTGAAGCTGATTAAAGCTGCACGATGGAGAAGGTGAGAGGTTTATGAGTCGAGTGAATGAATCGGCGTGTTTTTACTTCACATGACTCACAATTCGTAGTAAACAATGAACAATATAAACTGTCTTAACCTAATCTGTCCAAATGGCAGAGGAAACACAACGTAAAGAGCCGACAGACAACATGCGACAGTACTTAAGACCGTCAGCAGGAGATTGTCCAGGTCAGTCATTGCAGCTAATGATAATGATTACGTTAATAAATAATTAGCACACTGAAAACCTTTAAAAGAAGACACATGCTCATATTCAGGTTAATAATTTAAATTTAGGTAATTACTTTAAAAGGTTTAAATGCTCTATAGGTCATAAAACACATTTCTGTCCATTGCTGCAGCTCCTCTCTTCAGCCTCTGTCTGAAACACTTGCTTTTAGCTCCTGTCTCTTTAAGGCCCCCCCTCCCGATTAAGCTCAGTCTGCTCTGATTGGCCAGCCGGCTCGCTCTGTTGTGATTGGTCAACCGCTTCCAGCACGTGTAGGAAATGTCGGCCAACGCTCTCGCTTAACCTGACTTAGGGGGCGTGGCAGACTATAGTGGCTCGGAGTGCATTATGCAAATGTGGGGCATCGTGATGTCACATGACATGACGTCAAGTATTTAGCCTAGTGTGCGTTTCAGATGTTTAAAACATAATATGTCTCCTTTAACAAAAAGCTATAAATATTAATTTAATGGATATAATAGAAATTATTTTTAAACTACACAAAATGTGTAAAGTTTACCTGTAAAGTCTCTTCTCAAGCTAAGTCCAAGTCTCCTCTGTAGACTGGACTTTAAACCGCTGTTAGTTGAACATTAATTACCGGTCAAACCAAAGCAATCAGCAGAGAACAAGAGGGCCGACATGAACTGCTCCCATGTCCAATGCTTTACATCGAGTTGTTGTGTTGGTAATTGAGGCCGAGTGCAGTGTGAAGGCCTACACAGATCATTTAGCCCGCGGGTCTTCTATACACAATATCAGCTAAATGTGTTTGCTGTGCAGATCAGCACCTCAGGCATGTGGTGCATTAAACCATGAACAAGTAATCCACTGCTGGTATTGTCTCTTAGCCGTGGCTCTGCAGACGATAACGTTAATGAGTTCAGAATATGGAATATCTCATTAATTGTTGGATGAAACTTGGTTCCCAGAGGATGTACCGTCCTGAATTTAATAAACTATTTGGTGCTGAAAACAAACAACATCTAATCTCAACAAGCCAACATCTCTAATGTGGATTGGTACCAAATCCTGAACAGATGTTCATTGCCCCCAGAGGATGAATCATGGAAATCGGTTGTGTAGTTTTTGCGTTATCCTGCTGACAAACAAACAGATGCAAAGACAATGTCCTTAGCGGAGGTAGAGAGTCAGAATCCAAAACCACAACGCAAGGAAGACAACAGGGACAAAGTCCATAAACACAACAAGGAGTCTGACAAAGGTTCCACAAAGAAATTGTCAGAACAAAACACAGGCTCCAGATGAGGCCAGAATCATGACCCTCGTTTTACAGGATTTATAAAAATTTAATACGATGTTCTTGTTGAAATGAGTTTTATAACGTACATGTCTTTGTGTACGGCTGCCTGCAGACATACAGAACGGCCTGCGTGTGTGTGTGTATATAAAATAATGTTATAGTGAGCTGTATGTCTTTGTCTCTGAGCTGTTTCTGTGTCATGTGCTGTTTCTATCACAGCCGCTGACAATTCTTCAATATTCTCCTTCTGCCCGAGCGGACACATTTGTTTAGATACATACTGTAACGCGGTATTCGTGTCGACGCGGCCGCTGAGGCATCTATGACTGACTTTGATACAGATCCACGGTGACAAGTTGACACGTTTCTTCTGGGAGAGCTCACAGAACTAAACAAAAGTCTCGGGATGAAACAGAACAGATTTAGATCTCGTGCTCGGGAGCGAGCGTGAACGGTTTCTGACAGGGACGACCACCGAGGGCAGAAACACCACGAGACGCAGGCTGTCTCCCCCAACTGCTGCAGGCCTGCTGAAAGTAAATAAACTTTTTTCATTTAATGGTATAAAATCTAACAGGTGATAATGGTCCATCTCATCTTCAGGGTGCAGGAGGTTTGTTTTGTTTGCTGACGTTCTGTCACTTTCCCCATTTTCTCCCCCCTCACCCTCTCAAGGCGGCGAGGCCGTGTGACTCATCCTTCATCACACAGAATTTAGCAAAAATCAATCTTCCTCTTTTGTCACCAGCACTTTCGAGGAAGAGTAGGCCCGATCGATTGCACAGCATTTGTCCTCGAGGCTTGTTTTTTTTTTCATTTTCATTTGTTTGGACAGTTTGGACGCTCGTTGTCGCTCGTCTTATGAGCCGCTGTGCGTGTATTGACGGCACGTGACATGGCTGACAATTACTGTCCACACACATGAGGCAGAATCTGTCGGTGCAGATGCATCGACGTTTTCCATGTGCCGAATGCATGTGCACACCCTGACAGTGTGTGTGTGCTTTGAGACAAAAGTAAGCCGCATAGAGGACTCGCAGCTGACAGAGTGATGTGTGTGTGTGTGTGTGTGAGACACTGTGTCTTTATGATTGCACCTCTCTCTGTGTGTGAATACTGGGTGACAAATAGCTGACGGGCAGCGTGTCCAGCAGCAGGTGATGGGTGGTGGTGGTGGTGGGGGGGACAGGCTCATATTGTCCTTGGCTCTCTCATCGTATCGATCTCCCTCCATCTTATTCAGCTCCTGCCAAAACTCACAGCTCTGCATTGACTCAAGCTTATTACACTTCATCTTCACCCAGCCACACAACAGAGCCCAGAGCCCGAGCCCAGAGGCCGCTGCAGCTAATCTCCGACACGAGCGTTAATTATAGAATAAGACACCGAGTCAAACCTGAGTTCAACATTAAACAGGAGTGAGAAACAAAGGGTGAGTTACTGTTGCTGAATAGCATGAATCCTGGAACATGTGATGGCTGACGTGTTTGCATCGTCCTCCGGGAACCACGCAAGAATTTCGTTGTACGTTGCAATGCCAGTTTTACTGGGCATATGACAATAGAAGAATCTTGACTCTAGAAAGTTTTCAGAGTTTAAGATTGATACTATTGATCAATATCGATATCATGTCTGTACAGTGGGATGTATCTGCCAGTTAGCTTAACTAAGCATAACAAGTGGAAGATGGGGGCAAATGGCTAACCTGAGCTATGAAATCCATTAACCAGCACATGTTAAACTCACAAATTAACATTTTCTATATAGAGAGTGACAATTTGCACCATGTGGAACAATAATATTCCTTTAAATAATAGATACACCTGGAACCTTCAAATGTATCCTGCCAAGATTTTGTTCCCTTGGTGTATTTCAATGGGATAAATAGTGGATGTAATTTTCCATTCCGTGTTTAAACGTTGTAAAATTAATTTATAGGCTCATAACCTTGCAGGTATATATCATCTATCATAACTTTATGGACACTTCCAGCATCATCAGGGTGTCATTGTTTTACCTACAGGGGGCTCCAGTGGGTGTGTAACTCTCACAGTTACCGTACTGTGACTATCGAGCTCGATAGAATAGTAATTTGAAACACACCGGGAGATCAGTGAGGCTCAATGCTTCACACGTAGGATATTACAGCCATAAAGAAAAGGCGGTTGTCTTCATTTTATTGGAAATGGTCTCAGAAGGCATTTCCGCTTTATTGGATGTCATATATGAAGTGAAGGTTGGAAGAGCTCGGAGGTCAAAGGCGCCGCATGTAACACAAACGGTAACCAAGACACCAGCCAATAAAACTGTGAGCCTACAGGAAACACCGGAGCCCTGGGAGAAGCTGAGGTTATAAATGTTGGCGGCTGCTCAGATGGCGGCTGCACGTATACGTACATCGACTGGCTTGAGTTGACGCACTGCTCAGGTGCTAGCTCAACCGTCTGTTGTTTCCACTCTGCTGCCCTCAGCGATATCCAACCATGACCCAGCTGCCCCGGCTGCTGGGGTGACAGACGCTGATCTCCTCTGCACGCCGGTCAAACAAAACTAACGCTACACGGTTAAAAGACGCGCCGAGAAATCGGATTTTGCCAATGTACGAAACGGTCTATGGTTTACACTCACAAATTTAAAAAGAACTACCTCAACACAAGGAGGAAAAAAACATCTATCTGAATAGAAAAGTGAGAGCAGAGAAATTGTGTGAATCCCATTTCCTCTTGTTTTTATTTTTTGGGGCCAAGAAGAAGCACTGGAGGGAAATGAAAAGAGGCCAGAGCTCTGCTTGTGCTCAGTAAAACAGCACCAAAAAAATGTTTTTACTTCTGATGGGGATGTTGGAGCAGAATGTTTTTTCCATTTCTGGACCAATCAGATCCTCTCTCTCTCCTTGGATTTACCAGGTCTGTCTGCCCATGTCCTTGACACAGTTAGAAGACCGTCCCCCGCATGGAACAAATCCCACCTGTGGACACCGGGTCACACACACACACACACTCGTCTTTACCTGCCCGGTTCCCTGAAACTGCTGGGTCAACGGTCGCTCTCATCCTGAAGCGAAATGGGGGGACAAGGACAGAAATAGATGTGGCACAAACATCCCTCAGTTGCTCGGCCTGGACTGTTTTGACTAATGAGCCAGTATTGCAGAGGGGGTCAACTCCCAGAGGACGCACAGGGTAACGTCACTGCCCCCTTCTCATTGCCCTATTTTTTCCCTATGCCTGAGTGTGTGTAACGGATGGTTTGAGTGGGTCTCAGCTCGGGAAACTGAACAAACTGGCACGTTGTTATTGTGCGATTGGAGAGGATTTGTTGACCTGAAGTTTTCAGAAGTGGCTACGAGCACTTTCCCCTCATAATGCACCCCCCCTGTCTTCATCACGACCTCTGAGGGGCCTCTGAACGTGACCTTTAACCCCCCCCACTACTCCACCAGAGCAGCTCAGTGCCTGTAACTGATCACACCGGGCGTGTGAGGAGTGTTATTGTGCGAGTGTGGCCGCCGGGTGTTTCTTGAAAAGCGTGTTCACGCCAAGTCTACTATGAACCCTAACACAGGGGAGATCGCTCCCTGGGGGCTGGCTGCAGTATAGGTCATAAACTCCTCCATGTTTGTGGATGAGGCATGGACCAAATTTAAAGAAGTACACAAACACACAAAATATTTTTTTCTCAAAGATGGTTTCTATTCTCTAAATAGAAACCATCGAGTAGAAAAAATAGTGTCAGTCTGCTCCGCGCACTTTGCTAATGCCAGCGAAGGACGACCTGAATTCAAGTCTACACCTTTGGAAAAGAGAGTGACCCAGAATATATTTAGAATAAAAACTGTGATGTGAATTATGATGTGGAGGTACGTGCAAGAAAAACTGTTGTGTGTGTATGTGTGTAGGTGAGATGCTGCTGTTACACAAGGGTATTGCACATGAGTGCAGTGTGGAGTGTCACAGCGAAGGTCACAGAAAACAGAACATGACCTCCCCTCACCCCCGACTCCCCCTTTCTTTCTCTCCCCTCGACATCCTCACTGCCTTTAAAGAGATTCCTTCACAAGAGAATAAAAGGTTGAAACAACAGAATGAAAGCAACAGTACAAGACAAAAAAAGATGAGTGTGTAGTTGATATAATTCCAGTTTGGGCACTTCAGTTGTGTAATGTAGGGATATATTGGGTTTCCATTGTGGGCTGACAATTGAATAAAGTAATAAACAAAATCAATGGGGGAACTAAAGTGAAACTGTTATTTATGCTGTTTATGTTCAGGGTTGTTATTATATCAACTTACTTTCAAACCGATACATAAGATCATATAAATACTAATAAATATCAAACATTAATTGTAATCCCCTTGTAAACTATGTGGCAAAATATTTCATGTCGAAGGGGATATGAGTCATAAAGATTAGGCTTCAAAAAATAAAAGGGAGATTTGGAGTCTGGTCCTATAAAAAAAATGAGAAAAATCAGACACTCACTCCCCTCCCTCTAGTATATTCTGTTAAAATGATCCTGTCTGCTCGTAATCCACAAGATGGCTGCTGTGTCAACCTTTCTGCTGCCCCCTACTGTACAGGAACATGAATTATAACACTCTTTTAAACATTTCACTTCCTCCTGGGGGACAAGACCCTTGGAAATAACACCAACCGGTAAAAGTACAATATTTCTTTTTTTTTTCATGTGCAATATTACCACTCTTGTGCAATAATACTATACATGTGTAATATTACTTTCGCTTCATCATATTATTTAAATATCATGCACAATATTCCATTTTACTTCTATGGGATATTTTATTATTTGCTGTCTCGAGTAACTTTCTTATTTTAATCTCATTCCTATTATTTCTATTAGGCACTGGTTCTGCATTACTCTGTATATACTTCAAAATAATGCATTTCATTTAAAATACACCTTTTACATATATTTGTATTTGCACTGGTATTTCTAGACTTTTCTAGACAGATCTTTTAATGGTTCCCACAACAGATAAAATCATAAATAACTCATATAAAAATCTTAGGTCTATATTAAGTCATCAAAGATTTAACATGCATTCTATTTTCCTCTGTGTCTACAATATTTTTTCCCACAATAAATTTAAATCATGCCAGTTAAGCCGGTGTTCTAAGCCTATCGACGCCCATTTACAAGACAAGCATGTGCTTTTAATGCTAATCATTCACCGTACTGATTACCCACCTACACCCCCCCAAACTCCTGTTGGAAACCCCTTTGAAGCTGCACTCACGAGAGGAAAACTGCTAAAACATTCACACTTCCCTCGGTCACTTCTCTCAACAAAAGGATCTCTGGCTGAATTTCCTCAAATCCCTGATGTGTTCATGCACGTAGAGAACCTCTCCCTAATCTGACTCCTCCTGCGGCTGCGTCCTGAAGTTCACACCAAACACCACACATCAGTGCAGACAGATAGTCATCAGAGGCCTGTCAGCAGAGCGGAGATTACTGTACCTCTTAATTCCCTCCACACACATACACACACACACAGTGTAGTCTGACATTTATCCTTGATGTGTTTTCACACTTTAAGTAGGGCTCACACACACACAAACAAAAACACACACACCAAATTATTTTTAACAGCTTCAATTAGAACGGAAGCTGTGTCCAGAATCCCGTCGGAGCCAAATCCCAGCTCTTGGCCGCCTGCCCCGTCTCTTCATGTGGAGCCAAGTGCCCAAATTTCCTCCCAGCATGCAGAGAGTATATCTCTGCTGAAGTGGGGACAGACAATGGGTAAAAAAAAACACAGACTCCCTCTGGAAAGACATCAATAACACATGTAACAATCCCTTTGGAGAGAGGCGTCCGTTTCATCATCCTCTCCGCGGGGAGGTCAGAGGTCAGCTTGTTCTGAGGCCGGTTGGTGATTCAGTGTCACCAGTGCTCAGGAGGGATGTTTGGACACTTCACATGAGATGGTTTAGTTGAGCCAGGAGCTTTTTTTAAACATCCTGAGTCGCTCCAACGTAATCCTGACACTAGAAAAACCCTGAGTCGCCACCATTGAAAGTGGAATGACACTCAGGAGAGCTCCCATCTCCGCCAAGGACCAACAGGCCCCTGATAAAACCACATTTAAACTCACTAAATCCTGGTTTTTACCTGGAGCGCCACCAAACTGCACGCACTTGTAAATACTAGTCACCAAAACATCAAGCTCAGAATATATAAACAGATATTTAATAACGCTTTCTGTACATTTCATTTTCCTACATGATCCATACGTCTTACACTTTTTATGTACATGCCAAAATGTGTCTTTGTTGGACTAAAGATAAAATATAATATACTGAAACTTATCATAGGCTTCAAGTAGACAAACATGTTCCCAGTGGGCAGCAGAGTGGTTCTCTATACTCCAGTTTCCTCCCACAGTCCAAACACATGCAGATTGGGGTTATAGGTGAGTAGGAGACTTTACATTGTCCGTAGGTGTGAAGGGTTGTTTCTATATGTTGGCCCTGTGATTCACTGGAAGCCTGTCCAGGATGTACCCCGCCTCTCGCCCATTGTCAAGTGAGACTGGCCCCAGCTCCCCCCCAACGGGTAAGTGGAATAAGTAAAGGGAAATAAAACCTCCTGAAATTCCAAAATTGTCTCAGTGGAGCTCCAGCTGTGCTACTCCCTGAACAATGACAGGAAACAAACACTTAGCATTTACTTTTTCAATTGCTCTGTAGATATATTTATGACTTCATATTTTCCCGGTCTTTTTGAATGCGTTTTGTTTATCGTCACAATACAAAGTCTTACGTATCATTTCTGAGAGTCATTTGTAAAATGGTCCATACCTTCCTAATGATACCTTTGAAGGATACCTGAAAATAACTGTGGTTTGGTGCTAATGACAGGAAAACAGAGGTGTATGCAACTTTAGCTGGAGCCTAATTAGCTGTGTTGTGATTATTCATTTCTAGACAAGTTACTTTGGGGAGTTTCAAAAACAGGGCCCTTTTTATTGATTTATTGGAAACGATATATATACGTTGAATTGCGTTTTTACTCAGCCAAAGAAAGCTGCTCTGCAAAAACAAGACTCTGGGTTGTGGCAGCAATTAATTGGAAGGGAACCAACTGAAAAATGAACCAGTTTCTCCAATAAATACCAACTAACATTGTTCTAACCAAAACCTTGTTGCCAAATAAACCTGCGAAGCTTAAGAGTAATTCATCCGTCATTTCAAACGACCAGATAGAAACAGAAGTGAGCTGAACACGACACTGCACCAATCACAAGGGCATCGATCCTGTGGCAGCCCAATGGGGATCCATTAATCAGCCGGCAGCTGTCCTGTCCAAGTCTCCCCCCCACCCCCCCACACAGCCCACCTTTGGGTGTAATTGCTGACCATCACATGCAGCACTTGGACCACAGGGTGAGCGGTTATAGACCGACCGCTTCTGGTGGAAAACTCATGAGTCACACACCAACAGCAGCCATTTCTCAGAGCTATCGGCCTCTGGATCAAACTGCTGAGATTCAAAGAATCGAGATAAGAGCTCTGTGGAGAGTTCTCTCCCTTAAAAAGACATGGGACTGGTAGCATTCTGCTCAAAGAAACACCTTAAAAGGACACAACGGTCTCAAACGTCTTTGAGCTACATATAGTAAATGACAGTAGCTCTATGACATGATCTTGAAGTCTCTAAACCCAGACCACCTGGTACTCTTCATAGAAAAGTGTCCTGACAAACAAATTCATTGTGTCAGGATGTAAGTGTCTTTCCCTCTGGCATCAATTCTCTCTGACCTGCAGGAGGACATGGTGGTCCCTTGTTTCATGGACACTACCGCCATCACGTGGCCGCTTTGAGTACTAGCTCTGACCCGTTTGAACGTCAAACCAGAGCAGTGAGGAAACTGGCTATTTTAAGGTTTTAATCGTGTCAAATTGGAAAACCCTCTGGGGATTTGCTCCTATAATAAAACTTCCCTTTAATTGTGCAGCAGCGTCACTGAAGGCTTGGAAGCACATTGATTGCTTCATTATTGAATTAATTGGAAGTGTGTTTATGGCTTTATGGCCACTAGCAGTTTGATGAACAGCAGCTACTGGTAAATTAAACATACCCAGTTTATTACTATGTAAATAGACTTTGCCTTTATCTTCCCTCTACTTAATTAGTTTTCTGCACATGCCATGCAACAGTTACCAGCACAGACCATGTTCAGGTCTTTTAGTATGTTCCATTAAAAGATGCCAATTTAAAAGTAATGAAAGGCCTCAGGGTAGACTTAAAATATCACGTCTATAAAGAGCTTTAACTAAGTCAGCCGGGGGCCCTAACCCTCACCCAGAATCAACATTTAAACAAAATAGAGGAATTCAGATGATGGAGTAAAACCATTTTATACCACTTGAAATTAAATTTAAAACCAAACGTTCAAGGGAAATGGCAAAATATACTTGTTTAACATATTTATGATCATTTCACTCACCACCTTGATCTCCAGTGTCCCGAGATTGAGACTCTCAGCACAGCAGTGTGTTTGATCAGCTTCTCCAGGAATCTACTTTAACCTTTGAATACTAACCAGTCAAGCTACTTAGCGTTGAACTTACATTTCCCCATGTTCATAGAAGTACCACATCTAGTTTAATTAGCTGGGGGGGGCATCTGCTATACACAACTTTAGACAGACATGCTTCACAACTAATAGTAGAAAATTTTCATGTGATCATTGGTGAAAAATGTGCCTTTAGACACCAAGATATTTTCAATCTAAATATGATAAAGAATTCGTATTTTCATATTCGAATGTTTTAAGAACTTTAAACACTTTTATGACCTTTGACCACCAAGCAGATAAAATTAGCATTATGACTCGTGTTGCATCTATTAAATTGATTAAACTTTTCAGAGCAATACTTTTAGCAGACACTAGTGTGCTATTAGTTGTAGTATTAATCAGACATTACTTCAGATTTGTTTGTACGTTCAATAAAACATGTTTTTATTTCACACAAAGACACAGGGTCAGTTTTATACGTTTCAAACCTCGTTTAATTAAAATCACTCTCATCATAAATTCTTTTATCTTACATAATAAATACAACTGTCAACCTCGACATTAACCAAGCTTAGTGTTTGAACTTCGGCCTTCCTGGAAACAGTCAACAATCAACGGACAGTAAATGTCACCTCATGTCAGTCACGTGCAGACTGATCTCTCCGGTGTCCTTGCCTCCTGCTCGTGTCCCGGCAGTGGGGGGGGAGGGGAGAGGAGAGGGAGGGTTGTCGAGTGGGATCTGGAAAACGCTCAGACAACAGTGACTGTGGAAAGCAACACTTCCCATTCATCGCCCAACACATTTCAGTACCACCAATAACGTGGTCAGTGCAACAACGATACCTGCCCGGGTTTACCTGGATTATTCACAATCCGTGGGCGGAGCAGAGCTCGGGTGCGTTTGGTTCGTTCCTCTGGGCGACGCAAGGCTCAGGAGCGCTCCCTAGTGGGCGGGCAGCGTCCAGTGCGCCGCTGTGAGACAAATAAAGCCCAACCATGAAATCATGCGTCAAATCAAACCACATTACATGACCTGGGCAACATGAGATAAACATGATATGCATCACACCTTCACGTCCGGCCTAAGTAAATGTCAGTGGGTGTGAGGAGGTCGCGGGGAGCAGTTCCACGTAGACCGGTTCGTCCCGGGGGGTGCGTTTGGTTCGTTCCTCCGGGCGACGCGCGGCTCGGGAGCGCTCCCTAGTGGTGGGGCAGCGTCCAAGTGCGCCGCTGTGAGACAAATAAAGCCCAACCATGAAACACGTGACGCATCAACCACATAACACGGACCTGGGCAACATGATCAACATGATATGAGACATACACTCATCACACCTTTCATGTTTGTCCTAAGTACATGTCAGTGGGGCTCTGAGGAGGTCGGATCGGGTTCCACGTAGACCGGTTCGTCCCGGGTGGGATTCGGATCGTTCCGTCCGGAGCTCAGGAGCGCTCCCTAGTGGTGGGGCAGCGTCCAGTGCGTCGGCTGTGAGACAAATAAAGCCCAACTATGAAAACCACATTACATGACCTGGGCAACACGAAAAACAAAACATGATATGCAAACACAAAAACTGTACAGTAACTATTCACACCTTCATGGTTGTCTTTGTGTAACTGTCACTAGTGGACAGGAGGGTCGGATCGGTGCCACAAGGCCGCGTAGACCGTTCGATGCCGTTGTTCACCAGCTCGGGGCGAACATTTCCTCAAAGTCCCGGAGCTGGAAATCAACGCAGCTCTCGTAGGCAGAGTCCAGGGCCGCGTACACGCTCCGGGGGGACATGGACTCGCTGTACAGACACGACCATGTTTCCGTGGAGGCCGGATCCGCCTGGATGTTTCGGCTCTTCATGTCCTCCTCGGCGTTACTCATCAGGAACTGGGTGGTGTTCGCCGGCGCCATTGTTCCTGGGTGTCGGCGGTTGTAGGCCGCGGCGGTTCTCTGCTCACACAGCGACGTTTCCTTGTCCTTCTTCCCGACGTTGGGCCTCAGGACTCGGGCGAGCTTAACCAGCTGGGCCCGCTTCTGCTCGCGGTGGAGTTGTTTCCGGATGGAGGCCCGGCTCGGTTTGGAGGCCTCGTCCGCCTCCAGCTGCCTCCACCTCGGTTTAGACGCCACTTTCACGGTCCTACGAAGCAGGCAGTCGGGTTTCACGTGCTTAGGCTTGGTCTCCATTACTTCCAAGCACATATCCGACCGAAAAAAAACCTTTGGCGGAAAAAGACGTTTTTCTTCCCGGGCGATTTGTCGCATTTAACTTCTTCTCTCTGGATACAAAGTTTGTCTGCGGTGGAAAAAGTAAAAGCTGGAGCTAAAATACCGATTTAAAGCGAAAACTACGGTAAATGTAAGTTAATCTGCGGAGCTCAGGCTTCACGTCTGTCTCTCGACTGAAGTCCGTCACCAACGTTTGAGTCACGTTGCTTTAAGTCCTTTGTATAAGGGGAAACTCCCACAATGCTTTGCTTTCGGAAGCAGTTATTTGAGCGTGCCTTGGGTGTCACGTGGATGGCTGCCCTCTAGCGGTTCGGAGTGAGACAACCCAATAATAAAATGCAATATACATCTAATATTTATTCTTTTTCACGTCACAGATACAGAATTTACTCATCTCAAATGTAGTTTTTTTTGTATTAAAATGTTATTTTCTGAATCCTGTTTTGTTTATATATATATATATTAAAACAAATATATTACAACTTTATTTCTTAGTTTCAAAACAGAAAATAAAAAAGTGAGATAATTTTAAATAGTAAGATAATTACCCCACATGTACAATTAAATAATATTTCTATAATGGTTTATGAGTTATACAAATATTGTTTCCCAATTTAATGATTATATTGCATTGACCTTTTTTAATTTCATAATGTCTTCATCTATTTATTTCCTCCTTTCCTGCCTCATGAGGACAAAAAGATGACTGCAAGTTGTTGTGAACTTATTAAACATTTAAATCCCATTTTTAAAGACACTATCAAACAACACCGTTTTCAAACTAGAATATAAATCGTTAAATAATTTTCAGGCGACATCCTTTCTGCAGTCTCTTTGTGGCCTGTTATCGAGTAACTGCAGAAAAGTACACACAACACAATCTCTGTAATCACACAAGCTACTATCAAGTAGAAAATGAGGATCAGTGAACAAAACAACGACATCTCTACATCCTGCAGGGACATTACATCAATATCATCGAGGAAACAACCCAGTTAGATCTCAGTAAATTTGCTATTGGGGAAAACCTCACAATGATGTATTAAAGGACAGTATCACCAGGGAAATGATATGCTTGTGCACATGACACGTGGATCTTGAACTAATTGTGCAGAGTTATAATTGGCCACCAGAGGTCGTACATGAACCACAGACTGTTCTTCGAATTGGATGTGGATATTTGTTTCCCTCATGTTCTCTTAAAGGTTCTATGTCTCTGAACAAGTGATGTCGTCAGTTGTCTGTCACTGCGTTTCATCGCCAGGAGTTCACTGCAAGCATGCTTTATTTATATAGTTCAGATGAATCAGTTTTCACCACATGCTTGCTCATTTTCTTGCAACAGAGAGGCAACACATTTTAGAATTTTAATAAACGTAAATGCAGCAGATGACATCGGAGCAGATGAAGATAATTGAATCTACATTTTTGATTTATGCTCTTGTATTTTAAGATTGAAGTTAGTGTTACACCAACGTTTGGACCATCTGCTCAGGGTTTTAGCGAACGATCAATCGCTGATGGCCTCTTGAGCATAAAGCTGAGGGTTGCCCTGCAGCTGACCCCGCGCTCAGTCGAAGGCTAACTGTCCAAAAAAGACGAATATGTCCTGTGGGAAGTTTGAAGACTTTCCCCTCTTCTCTGAGCACCCACAGCAGACTGCCTGCTACATACTTGTTTCTGGTCTAGCTCTTGGCTGAGGCATCTGTTGACAGCACATCACGCTTCATCTCTCAGAGGGAGCAGCAGAGAAAGGTACATTTCTTCTGCAGTTTTACACATCGTCTGACTTAATATATAAGGCAAAAACTGTTTCACTTGCAAATATAAGCAAATATAAGCATCTTTTGGGAGATTCTTCTGAATGTGGAGTTCCACATCTTGGCCTATTTCTAGCTCAGCTGCTTTTGTCTCCCTCTCGTCTACATCTCTACTCCCCTCTTTGCTTTTAGGTTACTCAGTTGCAGATTTTATTATAATCCATATAGCATTGCATCAGATTCTCATCTTACCGGAGGCTACACTGAATAATAAATACATTAGCTTTATCTCACAGACAACCTGCTTGTCCTGGTTTGTGTTGAACTATATGTTCTGCGAATGTGCACTTAGGTTGTTGCAGCCTGAGAGGATCTGTGGTGATGGAGTTTTATTATGTCCTCCATTATGTGGTTTTGCCATCAAGTAGAGCTGTTGTCTACCACCAACCAGAAGGTTGGCGGCTGAATTACATGTAATGTAATGTAATCTGATGTAAAACCACAGGCTGAGTTATCATTGAATAAGTAGCATTGCTGGAGGTTTTTAAGCCGTTTATTTAATTGTTAATTGACAATAAACTGATGATTTCTTAGGATTATTTATGACACATGTTTCTGGCAACAAGGGTTCAAATCATTTGGCCTCTTTTAAACATGCTAGTCACATGATCCTTTGAGAACTTGCATTTCAACGAATTGCAAGTGATGCTAATAGGAATTAGCATCAGAAATAGTAATAGTCTCATGAATTTCTTTGTTGCAGCTTTTCTGATTGCGATAACGTTATCTTGCAGACATAGAAAAAGTTTGCATCTTCACTGGTCTTTGACTTCTGGTTTTATCCACCACCTCCTGCTTTGCTTTAACGTCTTTCAGGCACTGGTTTAACCTACTTTGACTTTTCGCTTTCCTGCTGCATAGTTACAGGAAACTCTGCTTCTCTGGGCTTTTCTGACAGGAAGTGGTTTTATGTAGGATGGATGGTTAAAAGGTCAGGCCACAACGAACAGCTAAAAACTGCAGAGTTGGGTTTTTATCGGTGGCTCCATCCTCCTAAATAGCCTCTCTCCCATTACAAGGAGTAATTTGATTTCACTGCAACAGGGCTGTTTTAACATGGGGTCTGCTTTTGTGCTTCCACTCTAACAATAATGTATTTAGTATTACTTTGTTTTGCATCATGAACCTAAACATAGACTTAAAACCACAGTAGCAATAACAGTAGTTAAGTAGTGAAACCACAACCATGAGCTGAAAGACACTAAAACTGCTCACAGGAACCTTTCCCTATTACCCACAGTGATCCAATGCTAATATAAAATATTGATTTGTACAGTTTTAATACTTATATCTATCAGTGCTGACTTAAGCGTTGAGGTTATTTTATCTGCCTTTTAATCTGTACAGAAAAATCGGATTATAGCTCTGACTCAGCAACATTTTTTAACATCCAACAACCACATGAGGAAACAAGAGGAAATGCTTTTCATTGCGTTCATGACTGGAATAGACATACAGAAGAGAAAGTACAAGTTCCGGAGAAAACTAACATCCATTTCCTTAAACCTGCAGGTTTATAATCTAGACAGATTAAGAAATGCCACAGCTGTCTTTAAACAGACACTAGGGGAAGAAAACGAATCATTTTCATCTACAAAGACTCATTTTGTTGGCAGATGTTGTTAACACGAAAATTGAAATTGAAAGAAAAAATGTGAGCATTTCCATGAGAGCACATCCTGTCAATGAGCTCTGGTTTCTTATATATTAGATTAAAATGATTGTTCTTGTCTGTTTCTGTATAAATTAAATAAAAAACTGGAAGGGATCTCAGGCAGGTTTCTTTTGCCACAGCGGTTGTGGGATGCTTGTCGGTGTTTGTGTGGGCTTGTCTGTGCGCAGGCCCGGGACAGAGTTGTGTGTGAGTGATATTCACAGGAGCTGGGCACAGTTCAAGTTTCCTCCGCAGTGCAGTGGCTCTGTGGGGAGGGAGAGAGAGAGAGAGAGAGAGAGAGAGAGAGAGAGAGAGAGAGAGAGAGGGGGAGAGGGAGCGAGATGGGGAAGGACGAAGTAAAGCTGGATCACCCAAACACACACACACACACTTAAAACACATCACTCACTGCACACACTAACCAGCAGTTTCTCTATCAGGCGTCCTGTACATTAACGTTCTTTGATGTGACTCATTTTGCAACCCCGCTCGACGTTGATGCTCTCATGACCTTGAGCCGCCCGGCTCCGAGCAAAAAAAAATGCCACAGGAGCAATCTGATCTCCCGGCGTCTCATTCAGAAGCAAGTTCATACTTGTTAATTTGCCTGCCCGTAAATCATCGAGCCCATAATTCCCAGGCGGTATCTGATTGGCAGCTAGTTTCTGCAGAAAAAACAGAGAGAACTGGAAAAACCAAAGGGAAGTTGTGACATTACACAGAGTTAGGAGAAGCTGAGTAGCTGTGGGATATATTTCATGTTATATGTGTTATGATGTGTTCGCTGTAATTTCCTTCTTGTTTATTTTTTTTTTGGAGCTAGCAGTGTGGCTCTATGGAGAGCATTGTTGGACCAGCACCACGGCCCATTGGGATCAACGAAACATTTCTCTGTGGCCTGAGGTTTGTTTTTTGGCCTCCTCTGTGCTCTGTCAACTTCAGGAGCAATGATACAGCAAGCAGGGATGAACGGACCTCTCAGAGTTCACGAGCAAGGCATACTTTTGCACAGTGACTGTATTTAAAGATCGACGACGCATCTCCACTTCCTCCCACTGTACAAGAATAAAGCCAAAATGTCCCGCATACGGATGGTGCCCACAAGTTCTTAACGGCCATTCACACCTTGACTCTGGTTGGGGGGGTTTGACGACCTGCATGTTTAACATAACGACTCCCAATGTAGGTACAGACACACACAAGTTAAATACCTGAAACCACCCACTGGTCAGTTATAGAACCGACGAGAAACATCTTCAGCAAGTCCAGATGCCTGAATACTGTGCACATGTACAACTCTTGAACATCTTGAACTGCTGATTGAGCTGGTCTGCACATCAATATCCTGCCGATTCATGTGCTCGACCAATCACGTGTCAGTCATTTTAATAGCATCAAATTACAAAATAAAATTAACCCAAATCCAATGAAAAAGGCCTGTCCTCCTGGGTTTGGTATACTTGTTGCCATGCCAACAGACTGATTAGCACAGGAACGTTTCTGCATCCTTCAGAAGAAAAGGGGACATAATCCGCACTTTGTCTCAGTTTCTTCTTGTGTGTGGGAGTGTGTGTGTGCGCCCCGACGCCCACTGGCCACCTGCTGCAAAACATGCATGATGGGATCTCTCAACCAGACAGATTGAACAGATGATCAGCTTAGAGTGTGTCTGCTGATGTGCAAAACACGGGCTTAAAATTCGATTGAGGGGAAAAGCTTGCGGTTCTGGGAAGAAGATCTCGTGGTCTGTGGATTTATTTTGCTAAGACCTAGATGCTAACAGAGTCCTATTTGTCCCTGTGTTTGTAGCAGAAGGGCTGTGTGTGTGTGTGTGTGTGTGTGTGTGTGTGTGTGTGTGTGTGTGTGTGTGTGTGTGTGTGTGTGTGTCCACTGTTTTGCTGGTGTGAGACAAATGTAGTGTTTCTTAGATTTCCCCTCACTGTGCTGTGACCCTGGCTCTAGCGGGATGTGTCTAATGAGAGCTATATATATCCTGGAACAGACCTGACTGGCACTCAAAAGACCACAACCTCTACACACACCCACACACACAGGAACGCTTGCTCTTATTCCCGTCACTCCTCCCATAGGGGATGAGAAGAAAGAGAGGGGGGGGGGGGGAGGAGAGAAACAAATAAATTAGGAACAAAGCTCCCCAGCACAGTCAGATGCAGACCCCCTGCCTGCTCTCACACCTACTCCTCTTTCCACCCACTTGCCTTTATTCTCCAAACTCTGCCCGCATGCCTCCCGGCTCCGGCGTTATGAGTCACTGCAGCTTGTGTGGGAGTCAAAAGTTCCCTGTCGATAACTGCGAAGGCATCATCAACTAGAGTAATTGAACAAGGGGGAAGGAGGCTCGGTGCGTGGAAAAGGGAGCAGGAAAGAAGAAGTGGCAAAGCATTAATCAACGAAGGCAGTATACATGCACCCACATCAATAAACGCACAGGCGTATAGGGTCATTCTCATTATAATGGTCTTTGCTCTCAGCAGGTGGTTTTTGTTGAGCTCTGGGGTTTCCAATGAGAAGCAGGGTAACCCCCATACTCACTAAGTCTGTCACTTTCATTACGCTAAAGCACTTTCTTCACTGTCAGAGAAAAATATCTCTGTTCCAGTATTCGATTTAACATCAGAGTAAATCTTGTATTTTGAATTTTCCATCAAACTCATGAATCTTGAGCCTTTTTTCCTCAGAGTCGATAATAATCTTTTACTTTTCTTTGCAATAACATGCTAAAAAAAAAAAACAGAGACTTTGGGGAAATCAAAAACAAAGAGAGACAGAGGGACATTGTGATGAATATTCAGAGTCACATTTAAACCGAGGACATTGCGGTTGTTGAGGAATTTCTGACCATCCTTACAAATTACATCTGTACACCATTGGGAGAGTCGGGCCCTGCCTCATTCCACAGACACTCCGTGACAACAGACAGTACATTGTAGTGTCTACGTTGAAGGACTTTCATATTTAACTCGGATGCCCAAGACAGAGAGGCACCAAAACTCTAACTCTCTCGCGTATTTCACCAGTGGCAAGATGTAAGGACACAATGTGACTTAGTTAGGCATACTTTAGGCTTAACTATCCAATAGGATGCGAACACCTACATGTAACATAGAGATTGACTGCAACTGTAACCCTGTAACCCAGTAATTATCTGCTCTTCCATTGACAAAAAATCACTGGGTAACCTGCATAAAGAAGTTTCTTTACATGTCAAGTTCCGTCAGAGTGGAAATCACACTCTTTCGGTTGAATTCAATCAAAATCTATGAACAAGCTCATGCCACAAGTATTTTCTTAAATAAAGTACGAATCAGTTTGTTTAATCTGCCAGTAGCATTATCATCACTATCATCTGACAGCTGCCAAAGAGAAGCAGTTCAAGTCATTGCGTTAAAGAGGTGAGTGAGATGTGTTCAATAATTTAGTATGAAGGATGTTATAAAACTGAAATGGGCCTTAACAGGAAAGAAAGTTTACGAACCCATGCATCAGCCTGTTTTCTCTCCTCCCTCTAGGACTTCAGAGAGCTACTCATGATTAGCCAATAAAAGTCTCAGACAAACGGCTGGATTTGTAGTTCAGTAGTCTCATTTTTCATCTTCCTACTGATTACCAATGCTTTTAACCACACAGATTTTTTTCCTGACTACCCCAAGGAGGGTTGTGCTGTAGCTCAACTGAATTATTAATCCTAATTCCACATTTCTAGATTTTGGCCACAACTCGCACATAGCCAGGTAGTTTACTTAGATACTGCTGTGGTTGAGAGGGGTGAACATTTCACAGGCCCAGCATGAGCACAGCACAGTGTGATTGGTGCAGAGGAAGAATCACTGCAACCACTGTCTCTTCTCCAACTCCTCGTTGTCTGACTCATCGCTGTCTCTTACTGGCTCAGGTAGCAATAAGAGAACAAAATGTTCAGAAACCTTCACCTTCAAAGTTACAAAAGATTCATATCGGACTTCGCTAGATAGAACTCAATAGTGCAGAAAGGGTATTTCAATTTCCTTCCAAGGTGATACTGTATTACTGAACGTAAAAAGTTTCAACTTAAGACTGCAGCAATTCACTTTTTGTAAATTATGATTTTGTCGACTTTATAAATGTAATTCACCCTTTTCTAGCTCAGATTTAGTTTTGTACTCTCTTTGTCGTATCTGCCTCTTTAGCGACCAAATGCTGTGCTATGTTTACCTGCTAGTTACTAACAGCTTTTGGTCTGTCTGCTTCTGGGTAGTTAGCTTATAACTAGTAGCTTGCCTTTAACATACTATACTAACCATATGTGGGTTTGTCACTGTGAGAAACACAGTGACAAACTGACATCACATGTTGTGATTTGATCCATTGCTTTTATTTATTTGTATATTTCCTACCATCCACTTCCTGCTGAATTATTGTCACAGAATTTCCGTCTGCCAAATTAACTCATTTCCAAAGTGGCTAAAGTTGCACTGCAGCCTCTAAATCTTCTTTTCTTCCAGTCCATTCAAATGGGCCGCATGGGCCATCTCCAAATTACCCTCCGTCCTTTGGAAGCCATCCCAGAGGCTTTCTGCTTCCCCCCCCCGCATTGGCTTTGTGATGCATTATGGATTGGATGAAGGGAAAATGGCACGTCACCAGGGAGAGAGCTAGATGACAGCTCGAGCAACAGATGACAGCTCTTCCCTTTCTCTCTAATACGTTTTTTGTATATTAGGGCAGAAACAACATTATTTCACCAAAAATCCCTCAATTTGTCAAGTGAAGACAAAAAAGATTAGTCCATGAACTGGGAATAATTAGACAAACAGTGGACAAGGGTGTCGAAGTGATTCTCTCGTTACTTGTCTCAATTGTTCGAGAGAATAATTAGACAAACAGTGGACAAGGGTGTCGAAGTGATTCTCTCGTTACTTGTCTCAATTGTTCGAGAGGTCATTGAACAAATGTCTTCTGTCCCCACTGTCTGATTTGCAAAACCACTGACACGGTTGACAGAAACCATTTGGAACTGGGAAACGAACAACACGCTCCAAACTTTTCATCAAGCCATCCATCCCAACTCCCTGCCTATGACGACTCGGTTGCTGTAACAACAAGACCTGCCTTCCTGTTTTTCCTGTCTCTCTATTGCCATGACTACTACTGGCTTCAACATGTGTTCAGGCATTTGCAGAAAAATGTTGCTCACCAACAAAATGGAGCCATTGTAGAAAGTCTGATTGCGTGTTTGTAGACTCAAACTACAGTCACTGTCGGGCATGTTTTCATAAAATATTAAAAGGTTTCTGAGAAGCCGTCTGGACTCTCCCTCTTTCCCTCTCTCAGATTTGATCTAACCTGTATAAACCTATGTTTACATTTTTCAGTGGAGATTGTGTGAAAAATAAAAACCATTGCTCACATTTATAATGCTGCTGGATGCCCCAGATGTTTGCACTTACTACGTAGATTGTGTAGATACCGTGCACTGTGGTGTGGGGGGCAGGAAATGGCAGAAACCGTAAGCTCTGTATTTTTTGTGTCTGGGATCACTGCCGAGGTTGTTACAAGGGAGGAATTTCTGTCTTTGCAAACCACGACTGTTTTGGCACCACCACCACCTCGCCATCATATTGAAGAGATTTATGTGTTCAAGAATGTAGTGTCGCCCCCGAAGGATGATAAAAAAAACTGAAATGGCCCTTGACAGGAAAATACGGTTACCCGACTTAGAGTGCTGCACATCGATTAGCCACTAAAGATGGATTTGTATTTCAGTGGCGGCATTTTGTCATCTTCCCTCTAATTACCAATAACTCTACCCACAAAGATTTTTTTTTCTTCCGTCTATCTAATGGTTGTGTTTCAGCAGAGTGGTAATGTGATTGGTCTGGAGGGAGCAGGGCGATTTGATTGGTCCAGAGGAGGCGTCTCACTGTGGCCCATTGAGTAGAAAGAAACAAAATATGAAGTTTTGAGATCATATAAATAAATGAGGTATGGATTTCGCAATCAGAAACAGCTTTCTGATACATGTTGATGATTTTAGTAAATCATCTATGGGTTTGTCATCTTTGACATTACGTGTTGGGATTTGATCCATTTCCCTTCCCTGCTCAATCAGCTCTATCCCAACGTGGCTAAAGTTGCACTGCGGCCGGTAAATCTTGTTTTCTTCCACTCCATTCACAAGGGCCATCTCCGGATTAAACCTCCGTCCTGTGAAAAACATCTCACATGCTCCCTGCTTCCTCCCTGGTGGCAGTGTGGTACATTATGGATTGTGGGGGAGGGGAATACATGGCACGTCACTAGGGAGAGAGCTAGAGGATAGCTCTCCTTTCTCTCTCTCTCTAGTTACATTTTTTTGGGTGGGGGGGGGGGGGGGGGGGGGGTTGTGTAAGCAGAAATAACATTCTTCTGTCAAACCAGAAAACCCCCTAATTTATCATATGAAGACGCAGTAGACAAGGATGGTGAAGTGAGCCTCTCAAGCGAAAGCTAAACAACCGATGTTTCCCTATACTCTGATATTCTTTTTTCTCATAACCCCTTCATAACTACAGACATAAATGCAGACCATAATGTGACAATGCTATAGTAAGGGAATGGTAAGGAAACCACATTGACTTTTGGTTGAAAGATTAAGATGAAACTAAGGGTTATGGGTATGGTAGTAGGAAAGGTAGTGGTTTCTAAAAAACTCTAAATCTGCTAAGAGTACTGCTAAAAATAATAATGGAGGAATAATTTAGGATGGACAGCGGAACTCGTGTGTACCTGCCGTGTAATACTGGCAACGACGAAGAGGAAACAAAGGGACAAAGACAGGAAGTGCTTGAGACACACAAGAAAGGAAGGTTCAATGTAAAGACAGGAAATGAAGAACTCAAGGTCAAATAGTCTTTTTAAAAGGACTGAATCCAAAAAGTCTCTCAAAAGTTCAACACAGGGGCCGAATCCTGACACTTTGTGATCATTTTGAAAGTTTTCCTAATATTTTCTAATCCTTGATACCGAGGTTTTATTCAAAGAAGCTACTAGAAATATGTGCCAATGCCTTTAACTCTCTCTGTTCACTAATTGAAACATTCCTTTGTTCCGCTCACTTCCCAGCAGTCTCCCTTATTATTCCCCCATAATATCGTCTAGGGAGGGGGGTTCTAGCGATGGGCCAATCCCACAGCTTTGGTGGGAGGGGCCCGGTGCTGGATGTAATGAGACTTGACAACGAGCACCAGTGAGGAAACATATTTACATTTACATTTTCCCAATGGCCTCTCTTCCCCTCTCCTTCCCTCCTGTGCATTTTCAAGTTGCTGGAGGATCCAGGCAAATATGTGTGTGTGCATGTGAAGGAGGGGATCTACTGCCCAGGGTCTGCAGAGAGAATTAAATATAGATGAAAATACATGAAAAATGAAACGATAGGTAAGTCATTAGGAAGGAGCTATTCAATTTATTTCATTTTTCTAATTATTATGTATTTTATTATATAGATGGATTAGAGCAATGATTAGGGGATGAAGGATATCGCAGGGGATCCTGGATCAATAACGTTCGACAATCAAGGAAATGGAACGTGTCACATTGAAAAGGAAATATTTAACAGCAAGGTTAATTGTTCATTTACAATTGTTGATAAGAAATTACGAACTACAAACAGATGTGCAGAACCCACCTCCCTGGCATGCATTTGATATGTTGTTTTTATTTTGAGAACAGTTGCTGGAGGTGTTGAATTTCTTTTTTAATTTGTGTTTTCTTCCAACAATCTTCTTGAATAAAGGTTGATTTTCTGAAAACCGAAGCCCCCTTATTTCAAGATGCTGACCCTTGTTCCACACTGTGTTTCTAGAGCACCAGCTTGTTTCAAAGGTGACCCGCTGTACTGATGAATGATCACGGCTCAGTTTTGGCAGCTCATTGCAGATCTTGCACTGAGGGATACATCTACAATTAGCTGTGAACACTCAAGTGGCCGCAGAAACACTGTTTTAATTTCTCCTCTCCCATCTTCTTTAAATATCACTTGTATTCAAGAGGGACAGGGGAGGGAAAACCTTTCAGTTATACCACATGTGCATATAGGAGTGGGTTCTTCATATACTGATATCTGAACCTGATCAATAAAGAATATACTAACAGCCAAAAATAGCAGCCGAGACACGATGCTTAATGGCGTTGACGCTGAGAATCCTTCCGGACCGGGCAAGTCTACAGATGTCGTCTGGCCAGCAAATATGCAAATAGATTTATTGTGCCTATTAACCAGATGTCCAACTTCCCTACATGACATTACTCAGGTTGTTTATAACTTGTCTCCTCTGAGGCTTTGATCCACATAAAACAAAGGATGGTAGCTGGTTGTATGGTGGCCTTGAGGGTCAGAACTCATTAACATAAAAACAATTGCAAGAACATCTTAGAAAACGCAACATTTCAACCATTTTTGGTTTGTGAAATTTTGTGTTTTCTGAAATGTTTCCGAAATATGAAATACATAAAATTACTCCCAAACTTTGTAACATGATATATTTTAGCATTTGTCAACTTTGTTTAAGGCCATTTGTGTTTTTCGAAATCTTGGCATTTTGGGAAAAGAACTTTTTGAAATACATCCAAAATATATTTTACTAACAATAGGAGTAACCTGATATGTTGTTGGTTGTTGTTTTTTTTGCAATTTGTTTTGTCAAATGTCCTTTTTGTTTAGTATTTTTCTGAAATGATGTGTATTCTGAAATGTTTTTTTCCCTAAATACTGATTTGTTTTTTAATAATATCCTTGTTTGGACCCTCAGGGCCACCGTACAGTGGACGTCTGCCACTGTTATGACATTTCAGTTCGTGTAAACACAAAAGAACTTCCTTCCCTCTTAACCTTTAATACAAATCATCTCCAGTCTATTTACATGCCACTGTCTCCGTGCATGTTGAGATATGTGATGTGAGTAAGAGTTGGTGGAGAAAAAGGTCAGTTCGTGGAAATACACTGTTTCACTTCCAAGCCGTAGTATCTTTCTCGGGTAAATCTCAGCGTGGGCAGGGTGTACACGGCTCTATTGACTTTTCAATAAAAGCGTAAAGGAAGTGTATTTAGATGCAAGATGGATCTAAAGACGAGTCCCCTGCTCAGTGAATCAGAGGTGCCATTAACGAAACCAGACACAGCCAGACAGCCACTCAGTGAGTCTTTCATTACGGACTTAGAGGAGTGGATCTGATCGTCCAAAACAGTGTTTACACTTTGGTTCAATGTCCAGTCACCACTCACAGCAAAGCTTCTTCTGAAGGAGCTCTTTGAATACAGGTTTGTTTTTTAGCCTCGAAAGTGAACTCGCATCGATATAATGTGAAAAGTTAATGACAGAAAAAGCAACTTCACATAAACACTGAATCCTTCTTGAATATCAGCATTCCATGGCACACACACACACACACCCATTTATATCCAGGTTTATTTGTAGATTCCCAGGCTCTGGGTGCATGGTTTGCTATTATAAGCTTTAATAGAGCAGACACAGTGTGCGTGTGTGTGTGGGAGAGACTGAGAGTTTCTTAATCCCGCTCAAACTTCAACATTTGCTACTTTCTACGGGTGGGTTGCTCGAGTGGCAAAAATAGAAATAAGACGTCAACTTGGCAAGAGGAGGAAAAGTGAAGCTCTGAGATGGCTACAGTCCTGCTCCTCAGGGGACGAAGAGGATTAAGTAAGAAAGGCGATAAAGGAAGGACGTTATCACCTCCATTTTTAATAATCCCCCTCAATGAGAACATGAATGTCTCACCTTCACCGCAATCCATCGAAAAAGTTGTCAGGAAACTTCACTAAAGACCAGAAATGTCAGAGGAAAAGTCGTTACAAGTCGTCCGCTGGGTACGATGTATGAATATTTCACATTTTGTGCCGATCCGCCAACTAGAAGCTGCAGTGTCTCATAGGACGAGAAGTAAATGCCAAAGTCTCTTCATTCATCCTCTGAGAAGTCAAAAAACATCACATCAGTTCATCAAATCTCAGCAGCGGAGCAGTAAACAGACCAACATGGGCTGCGCTGCTAGTGTGGCTAAATATAGTAAAACTCCCTAAAGGTGGAGCTGTCCCCTTACACACACAAGTACCCTCGCATCCTTTTCCACTGAACCGCCGTAATTAAATCTCCATCATCGTTAACGCGCTCTTAGTTATCTCTCCACACCAGATAGACAATTCAGGGCTCCGTCCGGCGGGGAGCAGGGGCCCCGGAGACGGCTGCGCAGCTTTTGCTGACACCTTTTTCAAAATTCACGGCCCATAAACCAGGCCATGCGGATGGGGCTGTGGCGAGCAGATGGTTTCACTGACCCAAAAACATTCAGAACCACACAACAAACTGGAAGTGGTATGAGAAGCAAAGAAAAACACTGCGAAGAAGGTCATAGATACGTGAGAATGTCAAACACCGTGGGGCCAAAAATCAAAATATATCAAACCATGATACAACCCTCCCACACAAAAATAATCTTTAAGAAAACCAAGTGTTGATGATAAATGTTCCTTCTTTTATTTATTGTACATGGATATGGTTGATTTCATTCGGTTTTTGTCTTGTTCATCCTTCACAGTTTCACTCAGGTGGCACATAACAATTGGTTTAGTCCATTTTGAACTGCAGTTCAGATTTAATGTTAACATGCTCAGGCAGCGTCGTTCACACAGGATTTCAAAGATCCGAGGAGGTGACAAACTTCAACACCTTCAAACTTTTTCTTCCATCTTTTTGTATCCATTTAAATTAAGAGCAAAACAAAGCACATTTTGTCGTTTAATGAACCAAGTTTCCATAACATCACAATTTTTAAACATGTAGAAAAGTTTATCTCCGTCGACTGATATTGATAAAAAATGGGTCAAATGTGTTTTTAACCTAATTTGTTGTGTAACCACAACTTAGCCTGTACCAATTAATAACCAAAGATGTATAGAGTACCTTAACATTAAATATGCTTAATATTGAACTATTTTTATATATTTAACTTGGTTAAAGTTTTATGAAGCAACTATGTGTACAATTTGCCAATTTGTGACTTTAGCATAAGGGATAATATTTCCACTGCTGTGTTGTTTGTCTGTTAGTGATTCTTATGAAACGTGGTGTAAGGGTGTAGAAGGAAGAACCCATTCGGACGTGGGCAGATGCAGGATTTTTTTTCCACTTTATTTAACATTGAAAATTGGGCCGTTTTTCTACAAGAGAGAATTTCAGTGAACTGTTGAGCCTTGGCGGAGGTATGCGCTCTACTGAGTCTAGTTTGAAAGAAGCTATAGCTGCATGAAATTCACACCGTACACAGACAGGCTTTAACATTCAGTAGTTCCTTCAGGCTAATTTTCACCATTTGACCCACTTCATATTCAGTTTGCAGCGTCTTCTGTGACACAGCATGTCGCTAAGCAGCTGGATCCAGACTCTGCTGTGCTAAACCTGCACTGAGACGTAAGCATGACCAACCAGGACTTAAGAGTAGAAGACTTTAATCATCATGAGGTGAGATATGCCTGCAGAACTTAACGTCTGATGTGAAACATCGACAGGTTTCACATCCGTCATCACGTAGGAATGGAGGGTGTCACTTAAAAGACAGCGCGGCTGGTCATCTGCTACAGCAGGTCAAACATGTGACACCTCCATGACCAGACTCTAACCAACTAGTCACCCTGCGATGCTCTACGGTGCTTTACATGGAACCTCTGACTGGGAGCAGGATCGATAAAAGAAACTGTTAAAAACATCTATTAAAACGTACAAGCAGATGATGTGGATTTAAGTTGTGCAAGTCACAGCAGGAAGAGCCTCATATGTCGTCTGTTAGCATCAGCTGCACTGACTTGTTCAGTAGCGTTTGAAAAAGTCCACTTTTAAAGAATGAATTGAGCTTTGAAGCTAATCTAAAAGATCACAGATTCATCCCCCCTCAGATAAGAAATCCCAGCTTCACCGTGGCTCTTCCGTCCGTCACGTGGGATGGAACGAGGGCGAGAATCCGATCACAATTAAAATAGAGCTGTGTACCAAAAAGCACATACACGTTTAAAAATCATCATGCTTACTGAACATTTCACACTATGTCACAACTCGTTCATTCACAATACTGGGCAGGAGAGGAAAAAGGTGCAAAAAAATGTCATATCACAGTACGAAAAAATATAATTGGTCAAAGTATTTATAAAGTTTGGTTCGCAGTCTGGAGGAGCCGCATGTGCAATTGGACTGGAAGTTATTCTATTTTATTCCCTTCATTTACTTGGTCCAGCAGTTCTAAGCTCACATATGAGGCTACATCCATACTAATATGTTTTATTTTGAAAACAGCAACGCTTGTTATCGATTATCCATGTTGCGTTCTGCAATTTTCCGGAAAGGGGCTCATATGGTAAGAGCCTGACGAAGATACATCATGACTGAAAAGAACCAATCAGCAAGCAGTTGTGAGTCTACATCATCGTTTCCAGGAGACTCCATTTTTGCCCGTCCAGACTAAAAGTCATCCCGGGAGTTTTCAAAATAAAACGGGGCCAGCAGCGTTTCCGTAGCAGAGTTGATGCACTTTCAAACCAAAAAGTAGTAGATGTAGCCTAAGTTAATTTAACTTTAAAGTCAGGAACACATTTAAGAGCAGGATCGACGTTGGAAATGTCTTCAATGCTTCTCAAATGCACCGGACCTCTTTCACTTTAACAGACGGGAGGGTGGATAAACATAGAAAAACACGAAACCTATCGACATGTTTTTGCACCTTGAGTCAGAGGAGGGTTGCA
This sequence comes from Hippoglossus hippoglossus, assembly GCF_009819705.1. NCBI lineage: Eukaryota > Metazoa > Chordata > Actinopteri > Pleuronectiformes > Pleuronectidae > Hippoglossus > Hippoglossus hippoglossus. The sequence continues at coordinate 12,134,935 of NC_047173.1, forward strand.
CTCCATGCACTTTCCATGCAGAGTTGTCCTTTTGTTGCGTTTACTGACGATATGGCACGGTCACATTGTTATCACTTTTAAATAAGAAAACAGTATTTATAATATTTTATAACATCTGCAAGGCCTGCGAGTAGAAAAAAACAAAAAAACAAAAAACATCTGTCATTGCGGCCTGTACATAAGCAAGTTACTTTTCCCTTGTGGCCAACATAAAATGTAAAAAATAAAATTACAATTATAGAAAAGGAACACAGGACAGAGGCGAAATCCAAACAAGAGCAACTGCTTAAATAAACCACGGTTTAATGTATAAGGTGTCCAGCAAAAATCTGCCGTTAAAATGCCTCATTGAGACATCCGGTCCCCGAGTACTGTCTCCGTCACTACCTCTCTGTATATGAGCGTCTCGCCGTTTCAAGAGCACAAGGACAGAGCGAGAAAGTGAATCAAAGAGGGCACTGTTCCCCTGGCTCGCCACTTGGCAAGAACAGTGCTCTTTACCAAGAGGCGACTTCTAGAAGCCCCTCTCAAAGACGCAGGCTGTTTTCTGTCCGCACAGCCGGGCTTGTGCGAATCGTACCGAACAGTCCGTCAGTGTCGATGTCGAATGAAAGGTGAGGTACCTGATGTATGTGTGTGATTCGGTGCTTTCCTCTTTTTTTTTTTTTTTCCTCCAGACCTATTCAAGCCACAAGGTAGCAGTACACCATTATCGCTCCCTTGCACCTCGCGTCTTCACCACTCTTCTTTCAGTGCATTTTATTATCCCCCCCCCGCTCCTCCGCTCCTTCTGTCTCTGTTGAACAAAGACCCGGAGGGGGGTTTGGTCCAGCTGCCCCATATGACAGTCAGATACAGTCGCACAGACAAAAAAAAAGACCCCATCCCCCCAAACACCCAGCCTTGCACACTTTCACCTTTCTGTGCCCCACTCGAGGGGCTTTCCATAGAAAACACACATCCACACGATTTCAGAGACAAGGGGTCGAGGTACGGCTTCGTCGAGGTTTTTTGGAGAGTGTGTGCATGTGTGTGTGAGTGTGTGTGTGTGTGTATGTGTGTGTGTGCCTGTGTCAGTGTATTCTCTGTCCCTGATGCTGCTGGTCTGGGTGGAGGACATTCTCATTATAATTAGGGATAATCTTGGTGGTACAGCAGCATCGTGTATGGACACAGATGCAGCGCTGAGGTTTCTCAGAGGAAATATTGTATGTGCATCCATTTGCGTCATGACAACAACTTCCTGCCGATTCACAACCCAAACATCTCACTCTGCGCCCTTTAACCAGCTAAACCTCAACGGACCGCCATCTTTTCCGGCTCCCTCCTCCCTATGGGGGGCAGTGTCCCACCCTCATGCGCAGCGTGCCGCTTTTGTGCAAGTGCCAGAGCTGGACGAACTCCTCGGGCATGGTGTGGAACCACTTGTAGGGCAGGATGTTGTCGTAGTAGTGGTGGCTGACCGGCTGCCCGTCCAGGCCAATGGAGAACGGCCAGAAGCCGTAGGCCGTCACCTCCTCGCACAGCCCCAGGGCCAGGCTGACCAGGAAGAGCCCCGTGGAGAGGCGCTTGGCGTGCACGCCTCGGGCTTTCCAGAATTTGCCGACCGTGCGCAGGAACTCTGGGTTGGCGAAGAGCATGGTGAGGTTGGAGGAGGAGTCTGCCAGGGCGTAATATGCCCGCAGAGACAGGTCGGTGCAGGGCTTCATGGAGAACGCTGGCATGTACATGTAGCTGGAGCCGTAGACCTTCATGCTGTCGACGAAGGCCTTTCTCGACCACAGGAGGTTCTGAAATCTGAACAGAGACAGAGAAAGAGTTATTTAATATGTTGTGTAACGACTGAGATTTGAGTCAGTCATAAAATCCTGACTGGTTGACTCATGTGTAGAGTTGACTGCTCTGCTTCCTTGCAGGCTGTCTGCAAAGGAAACACGTTTCCTGTGTTGCCACGAGTCAAGCTACAGAAACAGGGTTACTGTGACACAGGCAGATTTTTCAAGTAACTAAATGATTTGTAAAAATGACCTTTTTTACAATTTAGAGCGAACAGGATGAAGTGAAGAAAATTGCTTTTGATTTGCATTTTGTTCTGTTCGGTCTCTTTTCTCTTTAAATCCCTTTTATGTGTCTCTTTGTATAATCTTCGGTCTTTTAGGTGTTGTCTTCGTGCCTTTTTATGAAAACCACTCTGAGGTGCCTTGTTGTGGAATTGCTTACAAACACTTGCCTTCGCTTAATGCATATTTCAATTCTCATCTATGTCGCCTTGAAAATCCATTTGCATGCGTTGCTTTTAAGTGCTGTATAAAGTTAAATTATTGCTTCTTGAAAATCGATGGCTCACGGCACATTTCCTCACATCATCGCACGGATTCCACCACGTAACTTTTCCCATGTATTTGTGCTGAGATGCTCAAACATGCTGGTGGTTAGACGCTGGTTTTTATTTGATTCACCTTTTCTCTATGATGCTGGGGTTGGCAGTTACCAGGTGTGTTCGGGTTCCCACATCCTCCACGTAGTCCTTTGAGAGTGGCGGAAGGTTACACCTGAAGGAACAAAACATACGTGTTACTTACTTCCACGCTCTATGTGCAAACAAACACACGTCTGTAGTTAGGTGCATTCATGCAAGTTCTCAGAGCTGTTCACATGTTATTAGATCAGCCAAGACAGACACCAGTTGCGAGTCGGGCCACAGAAAGTGTCACAGCTTCACTGATAATACGAATTACAATGGACTATATTTACATTTCATGTTTCCCAGATAACACGTCTCAGGGAGTAAATTACAATCATTCTGGAATAATTGCCTCCTACAAGCCTGATGCTTAGTTTGTCACTTGGGAGCTGTGTGCGATCAGCGGATGCAGGAAATGAAGAACATCTGTGAAAGGATTTTTCTTGAGTGTGAGTTTCCTCCCTCTGGGTTCATCAGTCCTGGTTTTTGAACAGTTCACTTTTAGGTTCAGCTAAACGTTCTACGTCCTGGATAACTCCCTGATGTTTTGACCGTTTTCATTCAGCAATTGGGTCATTTTTTTTCTGCTTAAACTGACGATTTCAACGATGAAACTATTCATGATCCACAAGCAGCCGTCTAGTTTTTTTTTCTCCACACAAAGAAATGAAATTGAACAAGCGCAGTCAACGGGACCGGTTTGTTCAGTTGCAGCCGCCTTGTGCCTGTTATGAAAAGTCACAGAGGAAATGTTACTCAGAGCTTGTGCTGACATGTGTTTCACTTCGGTTGTGGTTGCTGTCGATGTAAAGACAAGTAGAATACTGGCTTTCTAATCCGTCTACTATACATGTCTCATTTCAGCTCATATGGTCTGACTGTAGACTGAATGTAAAGATGGATGAAGCGTCTCCACTTCCTCCCGCTTTCCAGAAAGGAAGCTAAAATATCCCCGGACACAACCGGTGTCATCTTGCGTCGATGAGTTTTTTTGTTTTTCAGTTTTGAGGAGCCGTCATGTCGTCTGAAGTGTATGAAATGATGGGATAATTAGCTTGTTAGACAATAATAAGCCAACAAGTCCTCTGACCTAAATACATAACCCACTGTATTTATTATCCTTGTAACAATAAGAGGTGTCGGCACAAAACCTGCTTGGTGAGGTTCAGGAGAGGAATGTGGTTCGGTTTAAATGAACTACATTCCAAATTCGATGATATGGAGTCAACATACGTGTCGTTGCTTTACATTTGGATGTTTCCACTGGTTTAAGAACCTTTACAGGTGATGAGCATAATGATTATTTACGTTTTTTTGTCTGACAATTCTGGTTCAGAAGTTTTGCAAACATCCTTCTGGCAGTCAACCAAGAATAATGTGTCCAAAAAATACTCCGACCACTTGTGCTTGGTCCTTATAATAATTATATGCATTTTAGTGTACCATTTTCTATGTAAACCTATGCGGTATTTATCATTTACCAGCTCTTTCCTGATATTATTTCTCTGTTCAGTTTATTCTGCCTCCTCTAAACCAAAATAAATGTATCTGTAAATGACTCTTGTTGTGTAATTCTTCCAAAATCCCACATTTCTTAAATCCAGGATCTAGTTTTCTTGAAGCACAAATATTTCTGACACCACACCAGATGGTTTAATTCTGCTTTATGCCTTTGTGCTCAATTCGTCTTCCTCCCTCATCTTCGTCTGTTCCTATTCGGCTCTCTCACGCCTCGCAACCTCTTTTGTCCCTCACCCTCGCCGTGGCCCATTTATTGGCTGCTTTCTCTCCCTCTCTCTTGGCTACGGTCGACACCAGCTCTCATTTTCCCCTGATGGTGTTTGGCCGCTCTCTTGGGCACAGCTGATTCACATTTGGAGGCGCAGCGAGGCGCTAACATTCAAGCACCCGCTCTGCGCTTCTCATTTCTCACCTCAGAATGAAGTCGGACCGGTCAATTTGCTGCCCGCATTTGCTGTGTCGGAGGATGCCGCTGTTGCCCACCACCGCGCACTTCTTCAGGGGGAACTGCAGAGGGTTGCCCTGGGAAGGAGACATCATGCAGCCTCGTTAGCATACACACAGACACAAGCATGTGAACTTAAAGACATAAGGTTTAAAAGAGCAAATATCTTCTGAGAGTCGGACTGTGCTCGGCAAAGCTCGGAACCTTGGCTAATTTCCTTTCAAATCCTCGCGTGCTAACGGACAAACCAGCGAGGACATATGAAGGAAGGAGGTCAAAAGTAAGTCAAGGTCATACTTTACATCTGATTAATCAGATTCTGCAGGGAATTAATGTATTCTCAAAAATACCAATAAATCTGATACCATTCGAGTTAACTATTTTAACTGTTTGACACTAATTCAGCCATTTAATTGTACCTATAATTATTATAAATACTGTCTACTTTTAGCTATTTTAATCTTTACTTCAACGTTTGTCCATTATTTTAATCTAATTATTTCATCTGCTACTTTTAGCTTACTATATTCAGTCAACTTACCATCATTTTAACTGTACCATCATTTTTTTCTTTAACACTGTTTACTTTGAGCTATTTGGACCATTTATCCATTATCTTTACCTAATCACTCCAACCATTACACTTTTATCGAGCTGTTTACTCTCTAGGTTTCTCCATAGAAACTGGACAAAATATGCCCGGTGCGCTGGTTGTGGATGTGGCCCTGTCATCATCTAAATGAAAGCCTTGTATAGGACAGTTTTAACTCTGATACAGAGGACACAGTTACACCATGCTTTATGAGGCCAGGGCCAAAAATGGCCTCGCTTTCTCTTTTTGCCTTGGCTGCGTTAAAGTCAGTGGCACGGATTAGCAAGACGGCGGAAACAATTGTGCTCATTATTCCCCTTGGAGTGCACACACTTGAGAATACACACACACACACACACACACACACACACACACACACACACACACACACACACACACACACACACACACACACACACACACACACACACACACACACACAGCCCTCTCCTTGCCTCAGGGTCTCTTTTGGACCGTGACAGGGGGGTAAGTCCGAGGACAATACCTGCTAACAGTCCATGGAGCAGGGGAGGGGAACCAGAAAGTTGGGCTGGAGCTGGAGGACATTTGTAGTACATAGTCCCAAAGTGTTGTCATGATACTGTTATGATGCTGACAGAATTTTTTTTAATTTATCTACATTTACTTATTTTGCAGACGCTTTGATTCAAAGCCATTCACAACGGAGGGAAACCACTGCAGCTTCAAAGACGTAAAGTGAAACCTTCATCGCAGCCAAGACGCACAAGGGAACTCCGGTTAAAAAAGATGACATGAGTCTACAGTACACTCCAGTGAGCTGTATGGACGCACTGTTTAAGCCGCTGAACTAACCGACAATTAACTGTCAAAGCCCTAATTGGCACATTCCCTGGCAGATGCCCAGATACTGTAGCTGCTGCCAGGCTTAGAGTCTTTTGGCTGCTTGTCTGAGCTCAGACCTGCAATCACAGCACTGGTAGTTGAGAAGAGCAGAAGAGTATTTACGTGTGCGAGTCTGAAAATAGTCCGTCCCGCCTAAGCACCAGTTACCTTCCTATTTCTGGCCACAATACAAGGTTCTCTACAAGTGCAACCACGCTGCTAGAACATAGTGCATGCAAGACGTAGATGGAGACAATCAAAGAAGTGCAAAGCTGTGCAATGCAGCAGCGTGTGACCACAACCGAACACGGGTTACTGCAATGGAAACAGAGACCGACAGTAACTAGCAGCACTCTGTGCACATGGTGTAGTGATGGACGGAACATAAGTATGTGTATATTTTACTGTCCTCGTGGGGTCACAGCACAGATTACTCCCACAAACACAGTCAGCGTTAATGAAATGCAGTTACAGGTCCAGTGTGTAGGATTAAAAGGGCTCGAGCGTCAGAAAAGTGTTTGTTTGCAAATAAATCACCGGAAATTAAGAATCTAAGTGTTTTAGTTAACCTGGAATGAGCTTTTTGTGCTTAGAGTGGGAGCGGGTCTTCTTTCGCTGAGTATGTTTTACTGCCATGTTTCTACAGTAGCCCAGAATGGACAAACCAAGCATTCAACAGAGTTAAAGCAGTCAGTTAAAGTCAGTAAAGGGATTTTTGTTAATAAAATAAAGGTAATTTCCCCCAAAATCTCAGGCGATTTCTACAAATTGCTCCTTTTTTCTGAAGGACGGTCCAAAACCCCAAAATAAAGAGAGGCAGCAAATCGGAATTGGAAAATACCTCATATGATAAATGGTCAAAAAAGAGAGCAGATACATTTTCTCAATTGATCTCATCTCTGAATTACCGAAGCACAAATAAAAACATTGTAGAACTTAGTAGTAGTAGTAACTAGAACTATCTCACATGTCAAAACCAGGTTACATTTAATCCCGCTGCTCTACATTCAAACACCGGTGCTCATACCGGGGCCGAGCTCAGCCCCCCTCACTTCATATTCGCATTTCTTTATTTATTCGCCCTCTCCTCCCCCATCCACCATGAATGAACATGCACAGCTCGCGCCTGCAAATTAGGGTCAGATATTCATCGCGTTTACCAACCAGGATATTAGACGGCAGATCTGCAGCATCGGTGATGGGGATCCACACTCGATCGTTAATGAGTCGTGCTGCCCCTGGCTACAAAAACCACGGCAACAGCACCTACACCTGAGTTTCTCATTTTGTCCTGTTCCCAGTCTCGAACACATATAAACACCCTTATGCTGATGCAGACACACACACACACACACACACACACACACACAGGATCCATGTAAAAATAGCCCCACAGCTCTTATCTGGGTACAGACATATACACAGGGGCAGATATAAACACTCTGTCTCTGGTCCCTATGTGGAAAGAAGAGGGGGATTAACTCGAGGGAGAAACTTGAAGCACACCCTCCTCCTCCAGCTTGAACCCATTGTTTATGTAGCCCTGTTTTAGATTAGAGTCGAAAAGTGTAAAGCAGTGGTCACCAGCCTTTTCGAGCCCAAGATCACTTTTTAATTCCAAACTTAAGCCGAGATCTACCATTACATTACATTACATTTCATTTAGGTGCCACTTTTATCCAAAGCGACTTACAATAAGTGCATCAACCATGAGGAACAAACCCAGAACAACAAGAATCAAGAAAGTACAATTTCTTCAAAAAAGCAAAACTACAAAGTGCTATAAGTAAGTGCCATTTAAGTGCTACTAAATTGTTAGTTTAAACTTTTATTCAAGGTATAGTCGGAAGAGGTGTGTTTTTAGTTTGCGGCGGAAGATGTCTAGACTTTCTGTCCTGATGTCAATGTGGAGCTCATTCCACCATTTAGGAGCCAGGACAGCAAACAGTCCTTTTTGCAATTTCTGTTAAAGGCTGAATGTACAAGAAATAAATTTACACAAAGAAAGGCAGTTGTGCAATTTTTTCTATTCAACGCAAAATATTCAAATTAATATCAATTCATATTTACAATGCAAAATATGTAGCTTCTCAGTTCCACAACATGTTCTGCAGAGGAGCTGCTACTGCAGCACAATGTTTTTAAATATTGGCTTTGATTTGAATATGGCAACAAATATGATTATTTCCTTGTATGAAAGAAGTCCCTTGTACTCAAATAAAGAGTAGCTCCGCCGCCAGTAGCGGACACACATCGCATGTGAAAAACAGACAACCGACACACAGCTGATCTGCGGCGCGACGACAACCAGTGAGTCCAGAGAGTTGGTGGATCGACAGTGAAGACTGCGAGATCGACCGGGGAACCACCCCTTTGTCAAGGCCCAAAATGAATTCTTCCACCAAGTAGAAATGCATTTGGTGTTTTTTTGGCGTGATGACAAAACAACAAACAAACCAAAGGACAGCTGGAGAAAGAATTAATTTCACTTCTGGCTACATCTCTCCAACTGTAGCTTTCCCATGTTCGGTCTCTATAGAAACCCTGACGCACGAGTGAAAATATCCATGAGATGGTGGAATGAGACTGCGAGAACATGACATGATCTCTGCAGAATCATTTAAGCCGTGTGCGTCTCCTCCTCTCACTTCTCCACGTCTTCACACTGAGGACACTGACTGTACTGATCCTCTCCACTTTAGCATGTGTCTATCTGCCCCCTCACTGCCTCCATTATGGATCACCGTGTCCAAACCCACAGTCACGGTGTTGTGTTGCGCTGAGTGGGCGAAAAAAAAGCACTTCCTATCATCTGGTTTCAGTTCCTTTGTCAAGAGCACAGCTGTCAGACACATGACTTTGAGGGACCTCCGCCACTGCGAGGGAAGTTTGGGAACCAACCCCAAAAGACATATTCACATGAAACCACAATCTATTCAAAAACCATGATTGTTAATACATTAAGTTCATCGGATGAGTCTACTCTCTGTCCTACCTGCACAAAGAGCGGGTAGGTCTCGTTGTTGACGGTGTGCGAGTGGTAAAACTCCCCGTCATACCACAGGACCTTCCCCATCGGCGAGTTCTCCTTGGTGACGGCGAACATCCTCCGTGGATTGCAACAGTCCGTCAACAACTTCCTGTGCAGACGGGATGTGGGAAATACAGTTTAACACAAATTAGATGCCACGAAACATATTTTAACTGTATTAACTCCTTAATTATTTGCCTGTAGAGACAGTCTGAGCTGAACGTGTGTCGAAGGGACAAAGGACGACTGTGTGAGGTCAGTTACTGTAAATGAGAGGAAGCGATCAAATATTTAGGGGCGTTTAGGTCTTGATTGAATAACATCAGACCGGAGATGGGAGGAAACAGGACTGTCCTCGTCTTTTTCACACACTGTCACTGTAATTTCCTCAGAATCCACTGTACAAACACACAGTTCTGAAAAAAAAAAACTAAAAGTCCCAACTCCTCCACTGCTCTGCAAGAGTCACCTTCTCTGATGATGCTAATTGGCGTCGTCTCTGGAGAATTCAAATGCCTGCATGCAAACTCTGCTGGATAACATTTGAATAACACTGCCACTGTAGCCAACAACTATGTGGATCATACATACTCTGCATGATACACTGAAGAGTGCTATTGCTATGTTTGCATCTTTTATTTAGCAGTTATTTATTTTTATTTGCTTCCTCTGTTTTTAAACTATGCAAAGTGCCTTTAGATAAATGGCATTTATCATAATTATTACCATTAGGCTTTCATCTTGTGGTATACTGTAATGTTTCTAAATATTTTTTGCAACGTTTTCATCGCTTCAAACGTGTTTTCAGAAGAATTACGGATTTTAATTTGACATATATTTATGTCTAATCTTTCATTTTAATCTGTTTGCTTACATCAGCGTATTTGTCCCGAAAACCCAATATAAGATTGTTTTAACTTTTCAGACACTTAATTACTTTCACTCTCACAATACGGCCAGAAATAATAATTAAAAAAAGTTCTCATAGGTCGATATAGATAAATATCTATGTCACATTATTATTAATATTTCTTTTACGTTTAAAGACAGAATTTGGCTCCTGTAAGTGAAAGTTGTGTTTTTTATGGCAAAGATTGACAAATAAACATTACAGCATTATTGATTATGTGTTATACCTCCTCACTGATCTCACACAATGCATAAGCAATACATACATTTATTGAGCCTTTGTTAAATTGTGATTGATTAAAATTATTTTTGCGATAATTATCGATATTGTTTTCTTACCCTAGCAAAATCATGGTAAAAAAAAGTTTAAATCTTTCCACCTTTCTTTCTATTTCTTTCCTTTTGTTATTCACTGGCCCCTAATGTAGCCTGGGTCCTTCAGAAACCCACACAGGCAAAGCTGGGGGGCCCCTGGGAGCCCCCTTTGGGGAATCAGTGCTTTGAATCAAAGACCAGAAATGTGAGCCCTGAGACGAACCTGTACAGATCGATGCCCGTCTGGTTCTTCTCCCACACTCCGCCCTGCCTCAGCACCTCGTCCACTATCTCCTTATCGCTGGGCACCCTGTACACGGGGAAAATGTAGAACCAGCAGAGGACCAGCACGCACAGGGCGGCCCACACGGACAGCTTGCCCCGGTAGCATCGCACCAACATCGTTCCCTCTCTGCTCTCAAACACGACTCAGAACCAGCGGTGCGTGCACATCCAAGCAGGTGCGGTTAAAAAAAAAAAGATGAAATGAACGCAGGGGTCGGTTCAAAGCTGGTGTCCCCGTCCGCTGCGAGCCCCCTGCCTCATTCCGCAGACAGGGTGGGGTACAGAATGGGGCTGCAGAGGTATGGTGCGTTACCCGGTTGTCGGGCTCATGCACCGGTTTGGAAATCCGGGTTTCTGTCGGTGAGGGTGTGATGGAGGAAAGCGTGAATCCCTGCAGCGGCGTCTCACGCACGGTTGCGGGTTTGCGGCGCGGTGCGTCTCTCTCTGCTCTGCGCGCATCAGCATCATCACAGCCCGCGGACTGCGAGCGATCATGCGGGGGCCCACGTCCCCGCTGCAAACCGGTCCGGATGTCCCAACCGTGCACCCCGATACTCGGCTCTCTCTCCCCGGTCCTCCGCCGTCCTGCTGCAGGGTCTGGTGCTACTGAACCGGGCTCAGCCTCCCCCCACCTCCCCCTCCTCCGACCGAACAAAGTGCTGTATGGAAGACCAACAGCTCAAAAACACATGTCATTTGTTTTTTGTACTTTTTTCATGTTAAAAATGTGCAAACATGTCTTTAATGAGTTGGCAAAATCTAAATTTGTTTCATTAAAATGTGCAAACAACACGTTAATGCATTGGTAAATCATGTTAATGCGCTGATTATTAGGGAAATTGGTTTGATTTTTCTTCTTCTTATTTTCTCCAGGGGGCGTTTTGAGGGCCTAGACATGCTAAAAAAAAAATCGTGAAACTTTGCAAGAAATTCAGAAGTGGTGAAGATTTACATATTCTGGAGTAATTTGAAATGGGCGTGGAAAAATGGCTCAATAGCTTTTCTCAGGGAGAATTATGAAAGACGCCAAATGAGACAAAGTTGTCATAACTCCACTGTGCATTGTCCAATCAGCCCCAAATGTTTGTCACATTATCAGAGTCCAGGCCTGAACAGATCTATAAGTCTGTATGAAGGGATAATGATAGCGCCACCTACTGATCAGCATGGAGCCGTTTCCCCCGTTTCCCGCCCAAAATACATTTTGCCTCACTAATGTGTTTTTTTTGTGATATAACAAATACAGTATCAGACATGCTAGCTACATAATGAGTCTATAATAAAATACAAAAAAAATTAGGGGGTAAGTTACAGCAGAAGTAGGTTACTCATTCAATGATGGTTAAGAACACAAATTGTTAGCACGTTAACATGTGAAATATACATGTTAACAAAATGCTTGCGTGTTTTTAACATATTAACTGTGTTAACATATCTTAACAGGTTGTGTACAGCCTGTTAACATTTAGCTTTTCGGTTTTTAGCTAAAAAAGTGTTAGTGTTTGACTCTCTTAGTCTTCCATACTGGGAGGCTGCGATAGGGGCGTTCACTTCACCAAAAAAAGATTCTTCTGCAGCCCGCAATTCTTAGAGACACGCCCACTTCAAGGGACGTAATCTTCTTAAAGGTGTATCACTCTTCCATCGATTTCTCATATATTTAATCTGCAACTATGACAAAACACGAGGATTTTAATATAAGGATAAAGAGCTGCGAATTTAAAAAATATATATTTTCATGTGTATCGCACTCATCCAGTTGTAAACTAATCAATCATTGAATAATTGAACAAAATAATAGGCACATCTGTCAATGTTGAATATAATCATTAGTCGTGGTCCAAACTTGACCAGAACGAACAAAGAGCAGGACAGAGCTGACATTATGAAAAACAAAAATATGCTGCATCATTTGATCAACTGGTATATTTTGTACATATTCATGACTCATCAAATACTATCACATGAAATATAAAAGAGACAACGTGTGTCACCAGCCCTCGTGCTCCGTGGGGGTGAGGAGGTTGAAAATGTGGCATCATGAATAATTACTGAGGCCTCTAAAGCCTCGTCTTCATACTGCTGTTTTACATTTACATTTCAAGAGCTGCTGATGCAGAGCAGAAGATACAGCAATAAACCACTGCAGCCACTGGCATAGGCCTTGTGATGGCATTCTGCCTCTTGAGTGCAAAACTGGACGGATTAACAAATGTGCCCAGTGGCCATGCGCCCAGGGGTCAGAGGTCTCTTCAACCACAGCCTCCGTTTATAGGATATGATTTTAATGGTTCCTCCTGTGTATTTGTTTTCTTTTTCCTGGTGTCTTTGTTTTGTTATTTTGTTCTTGTATCTCCTTTATACAACTACATTTGTAAGACTGATGTGATTCATTTTTTTCATTTATGTATTTATACATTTTCTGATTTCTGAGACCAGGGTCCTGTTTTCACTTAAACAACTCATGAAAAAAGATTAAAACAACAGTTAAACATTTCTTATATTAAAAGCTGAAAATCAATCAGTGTGCTTCACTGCTGCTGCCAGAAATCTGTATGCGAGGAGCTGCCGCCCCCTGCTGGACTTTGTCTGCACTAAATGAAGACGCTTCAATCTCAACACATTTTCCACCAATTCATTTTTCTACAAATTAAAGAAGCATATTCACATTCTGCCCCACAATACTGAATTATTTTAGTTCTTATCCTGTGGTAATTCAGTATATGAAAGAAAGCTCTGTTGAGCTATGTCTCGAAGTCAGTGTTCAGTTACTGTCGCTGGTTTATTTCCCCCCAAAAAATGTGTGGGTGGTATTTTTAATGATTTGAACTTATCAACTCACTGTTGTTCTGCTTTTTTCTCTGGATGTGAGAAGTTGGTACCGTCAGTGCTGCGTTTTATCTGCTCCAAATCATGTTCAGACTCATGAATAGGAACCACACAATCTCTAGACAACGAAACTACCCACAATGCATAAAGAGTATTGTAAAATACAATTTAAATTTACTTTTAAATGTCAAAAAGGAAGAAATTTGCAAGACCCAATTAGGAACTTGATTCAAGAGTAATTTAGGATCAGGTTAGGGACAAGATTCTGCTTGAATGTATATATAAATGTCCTGCAAGGCTTTGTGTATATGTGTGTGTGTGCATTATATTATTAAAATCAGTTGCTTTTATTGTCTAATCAAGAAGAAGAAGGTCTTGGACTGAAAGAATTCCTGCAGGTTTTGTGTTAATTATTTGTTTGCTCATCAAAAACACAATTATTCTAATAGATAGAACAGAACATACGAGCCAGACCACTGCACCACCATGCAGCCCCATATATATGTATATAGCAGCCGACATTCCTCAGCTATTATCAGTGAGGATATTATATAGATGCATACTGTATGAATATCCTTTTGACTGGATATACAGGCGGATAACAGTGAGGGTAGCTGAGATAGTGGGCCACTCAGGGTTTCCACTGAAGCCTATTGGGAACCTTGGAGGGCAGCGTCAAGGTCAGACCGCAGAGGGCAGAGGGATGCCAGGGGAGGCCACTTGGCTGATGTCATGTGTCAGCTGCTCACTGCGTTTCATGTCCAACAAAGATGGAGGACTGCACAAGATGCAAGAGGAGAGAGGCCGGCAGGGTTGCAGGAGGATGGACAGATGGAGAATAATAATTATAATACATTTTCCATAAATTATCTCTGTGATCGTCTTGTCCTCTTTGACTGTTTCCACCTGTTTCCAGTGTTTATGCTAAACTAAGCTGACTTTCTATGGTTTGGCGTTTTATAATCAGCGTAAAGTCATGAGTGGGGTGAATTGTGTAGAAATACTACAATGTAATCACACTCAAGCAAAGTGATACTTGAGGAAAAGAACAGTATTCAGGGTAAAATAATGAAAGAAGTCAAAGGAGGAAGGACCCTTTCAGAACGGTGAATAAATATGTATTCATATTAATGTATGAATATCACTGATGCCTTAAAGTGTAAACAGCATTTTAATGTACAATTTTAACTACTTGTATACTTTTGGATAGTTTCATTGATAAGTAGAATAATCTGCGTGCGGAAGTATGCCTCTGCCTCATATGAGGTTTCCGTGACCTTTGACCTTTGACCACCCAAATCTAATCAGTTCATCCATGAGGTCAAAAGAACATTTGTATTAAATTTGAAAGGATTCCGTGCAGGCGTTCTTGAGTTATCACGATCACAAGGCAAAAAAAAAAAAATCTGATTTGTACAGTGACCTTAATCATTGACCTTTCACCTCCAAATTCTAAAGAGTTCATCCGTGAGTCCAACTGAACGTTTGGACCAAATTTGAAGAACTAACCTCAAGGCGTTTTTGAGATATCTTGTTCACAACAATGGGACGGACGGACAGACAACCTGAAAACACGATAATAAATTGCACAGCATATAAAAAAACTATTTTATGTTTTATTCTTATTGTGTTTAACTTTTAAATGAAAGTACATTATCAATAATATTGAAATACTGAAAATACTTTAACTTTTTCTCTCTACCCATCATATATATTCTATAGCCTAATGGACTTGTTCACTATTCAGGTCGTGACATGTACAGTACAAAGTGGCTTAAAGTGATAACACAGCCATGAGGTGAGTAGATGTTGACTTTGGGGTCTGAGCTGGTCGGGTCATGACCATGGGTTAACATGGATTACGCAGCGACAACTGGCCAAACAAATAACGCTTCACAAGAGAGGTGAGGACGGATTAAAACCCGGGAAGATCACAGCCGGTCGGATCCTGCGGCTGCACCCACGTCCCTTTTCTCTCCGTCCGTCCCAAAGGTTCAGCCTGAGCTCATTAGCCACGATTAAGGACGACATGAGGGGAACCACGGAGGCAACACATTGAGCCGTCAACCAACCTGATTATGAAAGCAGCAGAAAGTGCATTGCCAGCAGGTTCCCCCGATACAGAGGCCGCGTGGCTTCTTTCATTTGAGTGTATGTGTCTGAGCGGAGACAGAAGGGCGTTGGGTTGCATCTGAAATAGCTCCCACACCTGCTGAGGATCACCGAGACAAAAAAAAGATGACAGAACATTTGTTGTCCCTGGCGTCTTCCTCCGTCTGTTATTGCCTTTCATTGCTCGTGGCTGCTTGTTGTGATGCGGCACAAAGATAACCGGGAACTTTGCCGGTGTTTGTTCTGATGGAAATTTGACCTCGCGGCGCTCCTGAAATAAAAGAGATCTGAGAATCAGAGTCATTTAAGTGTACTTTATTCCCTTGCAAGGAAGGTCAGACAATCATACAGCATGCGAAGAGCATTCTGTAGAGGGAATGACAAGGAAACATTCGCAGGCGTGTGCTTCTATGCAGATTTAGTGAAGGTAAAGGGTAAGACACAGGATAAAGGTCTCTTCACGGTTTTGGTGTGGGGGACGAGCACAGTGTTGAGCTCAGATTTGTGGCTCTGACATCCGGACCTTCGGAGACTGATACCTATAAATTAGGTCACCAAAGGTCATCTTAAATATGCCATGAGGCTGGTCACTAATGGTCATTTTGGCAGTTATGATATGCATAAGCCGAGATAATATACAGTGTGGTTAATATATAGTATTAGAGAAAACTGATCCAAAGTAGCTTTTCGATCAGCCTGAAATCGAGGGGAAATTAATTTAAAGTGAAAATGTCTCGGAGGCCTGTGTCTGAGGATTTATTAAAGTTGTCAAACGCTTGTTTAAAAGAGACTTTACAGAAATTATGAGCGAGAGCTGAACCTTGTGTTTCACTTTAAAAAAGGGCTTTAAATTTTATTGTATTTGCTTTGGACCCTCCCTGAGGCGGTGAACCGGCTCAACTCATGTCTTCATTAATAATAAAAGAGGCAAAGCAGAAAGAATTTGAGGGGGTGTAGCACCACACATAAACAACAGGATATCGATCGAACAAAGACTTTCAAGTGGCCATTAACTGTGCATTCAAGTGTAATTCATCATTTGTTAGTTGTCTGGATAATAAAACTAAATGCGTCCACATAGCTCACACACTTATTTTCCCCAATAAGGAACTGAATGTATAAAGAACAGTATTTAGATAAACCAGAAAAAGAGAGAAGAACAGGCCCCAGAAGTGACTTCACTAAGTTTGAACCCGTTGCATTCAGATCTTCTCATTAATGTTCACTGTAGTTTCTAATATCCGAGGAGCTCTTACAACCCACTGAGAGCAGAGGTCAACATAGACTGTTGTGATGATGTCCTTAATGCTCAGTTTACCAAAAAACATCTTAGCACTCTGAGCAGCTTCATTCCAGCGTAAGCCGGCCGAGAGAGAAGAAACTCGATGCTGAGGGGCTGAGTGATTTGCACGAAGCGTCAGAGCTCAGGCGGAGATTAGCGCCCGCGCCTTGAAATCTTGACAAAGCCACGCCAAGGAATTGTTGAGTGCAGAGACAAACAGAAAAACACACATGTAAATATAAACCGGACGAAGACGTGAGGCTGAGGAGGAGTCAGAGGCTCCGAGAAAACTTGAAGAACAGATCATTTGGTGCTGCCACAGTCACCTGAATGTCCATGTCCATGTCTCACATGAAATTAAAAGATATCAGAATGCAGCACTTCACCAAGTTTGATGAGTCACAAAATCACAGAGCGACACGTGCACAGACGTTCTGGTCCCGCCCCCACGTTATTGGCCAGGGAGGATCACAGAAAGGAGCCCGACCTATTCTTAAAATGTGATTCAATGCTTTTGCTATGCACGAGGGCTCCGGGTGTGTTTTATACTGTATCAGCTGTGTAATTGCTCAGAGAACAGGCCATGTTTTCAGTAATATCTGATCATAATTGTAGTCCATTAAACCAATGACGTATCGTACAGACTTATTTGTTTTGTTGCTGATGCAGTCTAATTAACTACAACTCTAATTAATCAAACTAAACTAATGAACCTACCATCCATGTATGTTACAGCAAATACATGGAAGGAAATGTAATGTCCAAAAGCCTTTTTATGTTTTCTGTCAACATAATAACGATAATATTAAAAAGAGAATGTTGTTATATTAATGTATTTTGCAAGTTTATCTACTTATTATGACTCCCGGCATTATTCAACCATTCATGGTCACCACATGGTTAAAGAAAGATATTGGTCTGGTTTAATACAATAAAAGTCAGTAGTGACTAAAGAAACAACACTTTTATTGGTAAGCAAGCAAAACCATGATTTTCTTTTAATCTTAACCAACGTGGTTTTACATCGATCATTCAAAAATAACTTTAAACAGATCTTAAAGTTATTTTCTTAGCGATTTTAGTGATTTTGTTACCTTCATTAACCATTTTCCAGTATTTGTGCTATAAGCTGAGGAAACAGGCAACGAGAAAACAAATAAACCTCCCACCGTCAAACTTTCTCTGTAAGTTAAAACTCAATGTGACGGCAACGTTGTCAATATTAGCGACCGAGAGATGAATTAATGTAATTTCCCCGTCATTCCATGGAGAAATAGAAATCATTTCACCCAGCAAGCAGCGATACCTGGACTATGCCATTTAGTTTAACGCTCATTATTTGTCATCACACGTCCCTGGTGTTGTCCCGGTTTCGGGGGAGGTGATATTTCATCCTTGGTCTCGTGCCAGCACATTCCAGGGGCCAGACGTTATATCTGCTGTCCGCTCGTCACACAGCAGCTCACATAAAAAGCCGCCCATTGTCTTCGGCAGCCGCTGTTTGACTCCCCTCCCGTCTGCAGACCCTCGTTCACATTCGCAGGTAACACATTTATTGTATTATTTGTGGTAATATTGTAGTATTTAAACCTATGTACGTATTATATGCTATAAATGTATTTGATTTCTGACAGTGTTTTGCCAGTGATAAAGAAGACTGAATGAGTTGTACTATTTCGATATTTCAGAAGTTAATTAATATATCATTGATAAACTTGAACCAGTTTTACGTGGGTCAAACTTTGTGAGTAGCCCTGAACATGCACAGTAAGTAAAACAAAGATCAGTCTCAGACATGATCTGCTAAATCTTCTTCTTTTCCGCTGCTGCTGTCCGGATTGTAACAGCTGTCAGATACGGATCCTGTAGCTTTTCACAAAGCTGTTGAGCTGTCATTACTCACGCTGCCAGAAAGTGAGACGATGCTGAATATAGTGCAGGGCATTGTTCTCGTCATATTCCTACTTTAATCCTCTCGTCAGAGGATGCTGCTATGCAAGGGCCTCCGTGGGTCAGATTACATTATGGTTCAGTGGGGTGACTCATTATTCTTAAACTGTACTAATACACATCCTCCTATGTGTTGTTTGTTTCTGTTAAAGTACAGTGAGGTAAGAATATTCCTTCTATACATATTTGATTGTATGAGCTACGTATATTCTCATAGTTGATTGGCTGTATCCTCATCCTGCGCTTCCTTTCACCCTGTTTGCTGTTTCAGGAGCCCGACAGACTCGCAGCCATGAATCCCAAAGGGGAAAAGGTGAGTCAGTCATATTCCACGGTGCTAATCCTGCGTGCACAGAGAGGGGACGCGCCGTCCTACATGGCAAAGACCTGGCAGTGGTTATCTTCCTGAGCCGTTATCAGCATCCCTGAGAGCTTTCCCCTTGACTTCATCCTAATAATAAAGTTTTATCTTTTCACATGCGCGGCTGCAGTGAGTGGTGCCGAGTTGGACGCTCACTAGTCTTTCCATATATATTTGACAACACATGTACGGGGCATATTGGACATTTTGCTGCTGGTCAGCTGAGCAGGAACATATTTTGGGTCCTGAAGGAATGTCTGAAGTTTTATAATGTCCATTTTTCGGTTGAAAGATGCAAATCAAACTTGTGCATTTGATATGATTTATTTTTTTGGTGTCCACTCTCCTACATTTGATGTTTTCCATTTGACAAACTTACATTAACTGTTTGATTTAATTGTCTTTTGCACTGTGAAAAAATATTGACAAAGATGTTTTTCCGCAGCCGAAGTCGAAGATTACAGCTTCTCGTAAGCTCTCCCTCAAGGTTAGTTGTTATGACATACAAGAAAATTTAAATTATGTATATAATAGTCCTATATAATATCTGTGATACCACCATGGCCACAAATCATCATGTTCCGATTACTTGAAAATATTGCACTGGATCTCATTTAAAACTATTATTCCATTAAATAATTATGTTTTCATACAATTCAAGCTCAATATTAATAATATGGTCATTTATTCTAATGCTAAAATCACTTGGAATAGCAGTGGACCTCCTCTGATTGCCATGCCTTGTTTTGATTGATATTTGTTCTGTCCAATCAGATGCTTCTCCTCACTCGAGCCTGTGAGGATTTGGAGAGGGAGAGGCAGGATAGGGAGGAAGAGAAAGTCCGTCAAATCGCAGAGAAGTTGCCCCCTTTGCAACTTTCCGGAGCGTCCCTGGACGAGCTACAAGTAAGGGTCATAAACCACATGTGACCATTTCAGAATATGTAATAAGATGTCTCATTAGATTTAAATAATATGATTGAAATCTGTTTTTTTTTTCCCCAGAAAATATGCAAGCAGCTATATTCTCAAATTGATGTTGTGGATGAGGAGCGGTATGACTGTGAATACAAAGTGGGCAAGCACAACAAAGATGTGAGTCTCTCTGAACATCCTCCCGCACCGAGCACACACTCGTCTTATCTCGCACAGCTCAGACAATATCTTGAAATGAAAAGTTTCTTTCCCTGGCTTCAATCCAGAGAGTCAAACCTTAAAACATGAACTTTGAACATGAAAGTTGAAAGTTTGCTTGAACTTCTGCCACTTTGTCTAGCACGATACTTTAAGATCGCACTTTTAGCAACTGTATTTCTTTAAAAAAAAAAAGAGAAGGCTTGGCCAGTAAAAGGAAGAACTCCCCAGAGACATTAATGCACGTTGACATTTTCATTGTAGCTTCTGGTGCATTCTTTTTTTAGATCCATGAGCTGAAGTTGAAAGTACAGGACCTCGGAGGCAAGTTCAAAAAGCCTGCCCTGAGGAAGGTGAGGGTGTCAGCCGACGAGATGATGAGAGCTCTCCTGGGCTCCAAACACAAGGGCTCCATGGACCTCAGAGCCAACCTCAAGTCTGTGAAGAAGGAGGACGTCAAAACGGACAAGGTAACTCAAGACCCCCAGAGCTTCAGTCTGTCAGTCGGGTGGATCTTCCAAGTGCATAGGGAAAAAATACACACGTCAAGAGGTCTCTTTTCTCTACGGAATAAGATATGTTTTAATTTGGATTTCACTTCTCTCTTCAATCCCAGGTGCTTACGACTGAAGTGGGCGATTGGCGTAAGAACGTGGAGGCCATGTCAGGCATGGAGGGCCGCAAGAAGATGTTCGACACAGCCGGCGGAACACAGTGATCAATTAAAGGCGGGGAAAAGGAATCTGTCTAGATAGAAAGTATCCAAACGCTAATTAACGTAATGTAGGAGTCAAGTATACGCTTGATGACCATTTTCTAAACAAAGACTCAAAGTGTAAGACGAGTAAAGACCCAAAGTTTTTATTACTAAAGAGTTTGCTTTTTGTTGTGTTTTCTTACGACATCTTTAGACATTTGAAGTGGATGAATAAACAGTTTCAGTCGTTCATGTTCTATATCTGTTGACTTTGACTTTATCATGTTTCATTTCGTTGGCACCCGTGTGGTTTATGCGCGGCATGTAAGAGGATGGAAAACAGCTTAGCTGATGACGGGTTGAAAAAAGGAAGATGAACAGTCGAGGCAAGGGGACGACTGTTGTTATGTTCTGTGCCTAAATTAACCTTCATAGTGTTAAAATAGAGCTTGTTGACACCTTCATGAAAGGAGGAGTTAGGGTTTGTTGATATAATAAAGATATATCAGAAAAGAATTAGTTTTGCTCAGGTGCTTTCACGCCTACCTTGTGCGGGTCGGACTTTTCAGTTTAGTAACAGGTGTGAAAGGTGCCTCGGACCAATGGACCTGAAATTATGGATCAAACTGAACGATGGTTCGGATCGTGTGCCGTGTGAAAACACTTTTTTGGGATGGATCAGACTTTCGGACAATTGCAGGAAGTTGAGACTGTTGTCTCAGGATTGCTAGCAGCCTCTGATGATATGTCGCTTGAAGTTAATTCCTTTTCTCTATTCAAACTGAGAAACGACAACCTTCCAAATGACGGTAGTATGTGAGTCTTTAGTCCGCTCCCTAAATTCCAATGTGAAAACAAAGACATGAACCTTGATCCGAACACTCAGGTGTGAAAACTTTCTTAGTCTCTCATTCTTCTAAATGAAAGACACACGCAAATTTATCTGAGTTTACCAGGAACTCGCGTAGGTCTTGAGTTCTATTTAAAGTCGTCTGATGAAAGAAATAAAAACCACAGTGGATGTAACTTTCCAGCAGCTGGTGAAACACCTGGGCCCGAGTATTTTAAGCCACACTGTTGTCCTCCATGTACTCCCAGAGCTTGGAAAGCGAAAGCCTGAGCTGGACAGCACAAGCCACTGGTATCGCTGTCCTACACATCGCATACTTCCCCTGGGCTGTGGGCTATGTGTCAGTGGGCCGGCTGTGGTCGCTGCCCAGCCATTGTTATGTGAAGTATGACAGTAACACCAACAATAGCCTGAGGATCCCACAGAGTGCTCTTCAGTTGTTGCACTTTTTGCCTTTATAGGCTGGTTATGTTTCAACGGCTGGTCGCTCCGGCATGTTAAAGATTCACAAACACACACACCCACACAATTTAGGGGGGATAATAGCGTCTGAGGGTTGTGACATATGGACGATGAAAAATCTCGTCCTGTCAGTCCACAGTGTGCAGTGTGAAATCGACGTGCGTTTGTGTTTAGTCACGCTGACATTTGTGCTCACGCTGCAAAGCCGATACACAACCTCCTGTCTGCCCTTGCACTGAGTCTCGGCGAGGCGGTTATGCCAGGTCCTGGCACAAGCTGCGTCTATAAATAGGTCCTGATGAGGGCGACCTTCACTCAGAGCAAACGTTCCAGATGTGACGCTCATGTCAGCGCCACACGATGGTGGCTGTTGTATTCGGTGCGAAAGGTCACGACGCTGCGGCCTCCCATGAAACACGCTGCGATGACAAGCACGTTCGAGTGTGGCTCGATGTGCCAGGAGCACCACAGTCAGTGTCAGTGATGGTTCATGGGGAGGGGGGGGGGCGGTAAGCACACTGGTCACACTTGTGCTGTACTGATAGTGCCACTTGATGGCAGTCCACAATTATACATCTACTGTGGTAAATATAAAGTAAAAACAAGTAACAACAAACTGCATCATAATTAGCCTTAAGTTCCTTTCTGAAACTGAAAAGTCTGAAAGGAAAACAAATATATTTATTTTACCTGGTAACTTGAAACTCATGATCACAGTTAGAAAAGAACAATTCACACATTATGAATAAGTGCATTGGATTTTTTGAAAGTTTCTGAAATTCAACTCAGTGTCTGTATCTCGAAAAAGTCTAAATTTCATTTCATTTAACAAAATATTTGTATTAGGAAAGTTGAGTCAGTTAAAGCTCAACAGCTTCTTGGATCCATGAATTGTAATCTTGGAAAAATAAAGTGGACGACACATATACCCAGTTTAGCCACTAACTATTCCTAATATCACAAATACACTGTTTTCTGAGAAGGCAAGAAAGATTTATTCATTTACTTCACGTCCCCGTGTTGCTTTAGAGCCACAAACTAGTGACGCTCCTGTGAAAAGCCTGTTTCTGTGACCTGCGACACAGACGAGCCGCTGTAGGTGTTTACAGCTTAATGTGCTGATAAATAAGCCGCTTGAGCCAAAATCCTGTTTCTTTCCTGTGTGTACCTGGAGGTAATGACACTAAAAATGAGCTTTAAAAAAGAATTAGACTGGTGGTGTCGAGGGATTAAACACACACACACACACACACACACACACGCACGCAGACACACACACACACACACACACACACACACACACACACACACACACACACACACACACACACACACACACACACACACACACACACACACTGTATTCGCTCCCCTCAGTTATAGAGTGTTAATTGGATTCCCAGTGATGGATGAAGGTCTTTACACTTAAAGAAACATTCACAGGCAGCAATAGGAAATGACTGGAAACAAAATGATGAGTGTTTGTTCAGTTAAATTAAAGTTAGAAGTTGAACTCAAACTGAAAGTCGCCAAATGAGACAAACTCGTTACATCCGCCGAGGAGGTTGTGTTCTCATCTGCCTTTGTTTGTCTGTTATTTAGCAGGATTGCACAACAACTACCAGACAGATTACCATGAAACCTGGTGGAAGGATTTGATACGTAGAACCGGATCAGGGGGCGGATCCAGGGATTTTATTATTTCACTTTCTTTAACATTGCGATAAAGTTTTTCAACACTTTTGTTGATTTCTAAGAGTAATTTATGGATCTTCATAAGACAAATAATTTTGGTGAAGATCTAGATAAAAATCTGGTGAATTTAAATGTAGTCTTGGTGGAGGTGTGCACTCTTTTGGTTTTATTCCATCTTATAGGTTTAAATAAACATAAAGAAATGATTTTATAATAATAATTATACGTGGAGGAGCTGAAAATCGAGTATTATTGATTTTTAGCACACACTACCTTGCCAATTTGATATTGCAAACATGTTTTTTTTTAAATAAACTTTATTTATGTTCCACTTTTCTCAACAAAGTGTTTTATGAGGAAGAAATAACACAAAACAGATAAAACTAGAGAAAGCAGAGAAAATTGAAAAAATAGATCAAATCAAACAGATAAAAAAAAGGGATAGTCAAGGTAAATAAGAGCCTATGTCAATCATTTGTCAACTGAAAGAAAAAGCAGAGATTTAAAAGATAAACAGAGAATAAGATGAATGGGGAGCAAATTCCATAACGTGTGGGCTCTGATCGTCAAAGCTGAGGCCATTTACGACCTTAGAAGTGAGCAATAAAATGTAATTTTAAGCTGTTGGCACATTCGGCAGACATCCTATTACCTCCTCTTAGCTCTGATTTAGTCCCCTTGAGGGAAACAGTTGGATCATTAGCTGCTTAGCTTGTCTGTGATTTTGTCTGTCAGCTGTTTGTAGCAGAGCGAGTAGCACACAGCGTGTTTACAGGAGCTTTTCTGCTGGAAGTAGCAAGACTGAAACTGCTGCGTGTGAAACCAAAACAACGAGCTGAAAGGGGCTAAAGCGTTCAGCAGAGGAAAGTCAGGTGACGAAGCTCCTTTCACTTTGCTGAACATGCTGCAGGGAATCTCATCGCAGAGGAGAAGCGAGTTAATATGAGAATGAGATGAAGAATATCGGCAGATTTCTTTCTCTCACTTGCAACCCATGAAATATTCACACACCTCTTTTGAGTTGCTGAGCGTCGCCTCTTGAAACTTGCTCGTAGATATATACACATTTCTAAATGTGGTTCAAGCCCAACAATTCCCAGTGGGGGGTTTGTTTCTGTCACCACTGTCTCTTCTTACCACTTTTGAAATTTAAGCATAACAAGACCCTCAGGAAAATCGTGTCTCCTCTTTTTCTCATTTTGGGAAAAGCTTGATGTTAAACTTAACAACCAATGACACTTCACTTCTGCATATACGCCACTGAGGTGCATCTTAGTCCCACCGCTGCACCGTCCACACCCACCCCCCCCCATCACATCTAATGGTTTAAGATAATCTATAATAGGTGGCTGTGGTCTTGCTCCCCTCTTGTTATTGATCTCCTCCGAGCCAATAGGGAAGCAGAGGAGGCTGATGGGTATTGGTTTTGGAAACCGAAGCTGGCCAGGGGTCAACAAGTTGCACACATTAAAGATTCCCTCTTGTTTTAATCAGGTGGAGGATTTTAAAAAGGGCTGCAAGTAAAAATTGAGGATAAATCTGATAAACCCTAACCCTGACAAGAATACACCTCTTTTGAAGTTGTTGGTTTAGTTTCAATTTAATTGCATTTATTTAATTTGACACAAGCTGCAGATTTCGGGGTAAATGCAACCTCAGCGCTGACGTTGCCGTTGGAATCAAAGTCGTCCAGGTGACACGCGCAGAGAGAAACTTGCTCAGCTGATCCCCGGGTGCCTCAGGTCTCCTTGCAGCAACCGTGTCTCAATACATTATTAATAGCGATGTCGGAGTC
The DNA here is from genome assembly GCF_009819705.1 of Hippoglossus hippoglossus. NCBI lineage: Eukaryota > Metazoa > Chordata > Actinopteri > Pleuronectiformes > Pleuronectidae > Hippoglossus > Hippoglossus hippoglossus. The sequence continues at coordinate 12,160,528 of NC_047173.1, forward strand.
TTGGCAGCATAGAAGATATTTAAAAAATGCAAACATGGAGGTGCAAGTTTGCAAAAAACAGCTGCTAATGGGCTCCGTAGACTGTAAATAAAGATGGACGACATGATAGCGTCCCAAAAGTGAAGCCAAATCATCTGGATAAAATAAATAAATAATCATAATCTCCGCCTTAGCCAGTATTAAAGTCATTTTACAGTCTTTGTCTGACTTCAAATAGTTTGTAAACTATTCTTGTCCAAAACTTCAACAAGTCCTCGTCATTTTTCAAATAACCCTCAATTGCAGCCCCTTTTACACAATCCCCATTTTAGTTGACTCAAAGCTTGAAACTCCTTCTGCTACTCACCTGCTCCTCTTTTATCTGCACCTCCCCACTTTGTGCAGAGACACTGGGGTAGATCAATAAAAAGAATAATGTGTTTTACCCACAGATCGAATATAAAAAGGTTCTACCTGCACTCACCTACAAGCAGAGTCCTTCATGGAAAGAGTCTGAAGTGTGTTTTGTCTTCAGTGTGGGTCCCTCTTACTCTGAATGGTTTCAGTTAGAAATAAGAAACCTTTATACCCATCTGAATTAGTTCAACCTTATTTTCAGCCACTCAAAGCAGCACCTGGCACTTTGGTCCCGATTGGGCTGATTGGCATAGATTGCTTGGTCCCAAGAGGATGAATCCTAAGGACCTTGGTGGTCCTCTAGCATCGATTGTTTTGATTGAGGTCAAAATATTAGAACATATTGCCAGTACACAATAAAACTAGAGTGGCACTCAGTAGAGTTGATGTCGACATAACAACTAGACCACTATATCTGCATTGTTATTTGGATCTGCACCAAATTACACACACTCATATATATATTATTCCTCTATGACTGATCTTTCAAGATAAATTATTATTCCCTGGTAAAAATGTCAAAAAGCCCTCTCTCGCTATTACAAAAATTCCTGGATCTACCCATTTGTCAGAATTCAAGCCAACATTTAATGAGGTATTTCCTGGTCCATGTCCCATCCTTCCATTAAGGTTCATGGAAATCCATTTGTGTAATCCTACTGACAAACAAAAAGACGGATAGGGGCAAAAACACAACCTCTCTGGGTGAGGTGAAGATGAGCTCTATAGGAACCAATTTTCCCTTAATAGTGTTCGAAAAATAAACTTTAGATATTTTATTAAAAGAGCCCCATGCAGTGTAAATACAAATAATCATGTTTGCCACTTGGCTCGCGGTGTCAATAACTTAGTGACTCGCTCGTGTGCGAAGTAATTAAGTGCGGCGTCACAAGCAATTAATCTCTACCTGACATTTATTGCTTCATCGTGTCGTCTGCTCTTATCGCGTCTCTTAATGCCGCTAATGCTCCAAACTCCTTGGAATAAATGTTTGAAATCTGTTTCCCCCTCTTCATCAACTTCTATTCATGAACTCTCTCGACTTCTCTGGCATCACTCGCGAGCAGGAGAAGAGACAACGACAGCTTCGCTTTGATAAATCTCTCCCTTTGGCATTGTGTCTTCTTTTCTCTCTTAAGCTTTTCTAAAGGGACGGTAATGACGCACAAAAACATCCATAACCAATGAGTCATCTCTGGGCTTAAAATCTCTCGTGTTGTAAGGCGAGTCGGGTGCACGCAACAAGTCATTTATCAATATTAATGAGCGGCGCTGAACCCCAGATGAGCCACCGAATGGAGCAGTGTTGTTTTATTACAGTCGGGAAGATTTGAGGAAAGTGAGTAATCCCTCTAACTGCAGTTGTGAGAGAATGAATAAGAGCCATCACATCAAATGGAGATGTTTTAAATGTATATAATATAAGTGCTGAGAGTCACGGCTATTCAAAACACAGGTTGAAAGACGACTCTCTGTTTCTCCGACTGTTGCTCTGGGTTCACACCAGTGTGCTCAGTGTGCGTCTGTTGGATTCTGCGTCAGGATCCGCTGAATAATGAGAGAGCGAACGGAGCTGGTCTTCTTTCAACTTAGCAACCGACCCAGGATACAACAGCACTCAGGGGAGCGGGCCTATATGTTGATATAACACAGTTCTGCAGGAGGGCAAAACTTCGACACTGAGAACTTTTAAACTTCTCTCTCGTTCAGGGGCGGAGGAATTAGAAATGGGAATTTGAACATCAGCGATCTCTCAAAAGCTGCTTTCAGACATGCACTGATAATCTCCTGACATTCTCCAGAGGTGCTGTATGTGAGAGGTGTCGGAGCGAGAGGCTCCAAACTTTTCTGCAAAGTTTCTCCGACCAGCCCCCAACTAAAAACTCTGGATGATGTCCAAATGAGCTGATGTAAGAACACAGCAGGAGATCCTCCGCAGGATTTACTATGTGGCAAGTGTTGATGGCGTCGATAACATGAAAAAGAAGAATACAAATATCTCTTGCCGAGGCCCGATTCTGAGGCATTTTCAATAATTGCATCAGTTTTTAAACATCTCTACCTTTAAAGTGATGCATTTCCCTTAAGTTTTGTGTATTTTTCTTTTTAAAAAAAGGGGGCATCCAAGGTTTTCTGATCTCCAGACGCAGGGAAACTTGATTATTCACGACACATTTTGAGCCCCGTCCTTGTCGTTTCAGATCAAGGAGGTGTGACCCCCCCCAGGCTCCCGGCTGCTCTGTGAGGTAATTGGTGTTAAAGGTGGGTCGCACCTCTTCCAGCTGAGAGTCCATAATAAGTAAGGCTGAACCTTACAGATGACACCCAAGCGCCAAAGTCACTGCTGGCACCATTTCCTCCTTTTTTTTTACAATCCTGCCACAAAACCCATTTTTGGCTCCGTCCAGGCATGTGCTGCAGCTCGGGTGCACAAGCTGTTTTTCACTTCAAGCAGCTTGTAAAGCAGCCATATGGAAGGAAGGGCCTGGCTGCACCCGCGCTGGCTCGCCACCGTGGCCATAATAACTCACTCCCGCAAGGTCATGTGATATTCATACTTCCTCCGAGCTGTGCGAGGATAAAGTTTGATGCAACTTTTAACAACGACTTCCTCAAGAGCAAATAAATATACGAATCCGGTTGGGTTGTTATCGTCTCTATTCTCACAACAAACAGCATTAATCACAGCATATCGTTAATGTCACTCCTGTTCGGGATGAATCCGGCCGACCGTTAGACTCTGACACTAATTAACAGTAATTTACACGAGCTGCGTGTGGGAACCCTTCAGAGTTCAAAAAGACTTTCATCGTGAATAAACACGTCGGTTTTACGTTTGAATCGTCCTGTCAGCGTATAAAGTTCTATCAAACAAAAGAAACACCACAAGTAATTAGGCCAGTTACACATGCAAACACGATTGTGTCGACAATGGAAATCTGAAACATCACACTGCAGGAAGCAGAGCAGCTGGGTAACGTTTAGTGGAAGACCATTTCCTGTCCGTGCTAAAGCTGGATACATACTTTTTTTTTTTATTAAAGTCTGAAACACCAAGACACAGACTGACTCCCTGCAGCCTTCCCCTCATTTGCAAAGATTCATGCCGCTCAAACCAGACGAGAAAGTCTAGTCCTCCCTTCAAACTTTATGATTAGTTTGCAGCTCTCTGAAATTGGTGAGTATGCACACACTAAAGAAAACCCTCTGTACATCTACCTGCAATAAGAAGATCAGCACACGGTCACATAATTTTCCTCCTGAGCTGCTAAGTGAGCAGCGTTATTACATTCTCCTCCGTGCCCGTTCCTTTCCCTAACCTGCAGGGCAACGTCCTGAAAAGTGAGTTACGCTCCGCACATAAAGACGACCGGTCTGACATAAAAGATCCCCGTAAGTGACGGGTCCACTGAACACGTCGCACATTCACACGGAGAGCAGGGTCTCAACTCGCCTGAGTCGCACGCTCAAGTCACACCTCGAACATCAGGGAGCAAATGTCAGTGAGAATGAGTCGACAGATTGAGTCAGCTCAGTGGGAGGTTGTGTCTGAAATCACTGGCATTTCACTGTAGTGTGGTAAATTCGCCATTCGCCAGTGCTGTCCGAATGTTTAGCAAAAGTGTGTATGCCCTATATAGTGGACTCATTGTATCCCACAATGCATCATGGAAAGTAGTATACACCATAGAAAGAAAAAATATGGAGAGAATCATTTAAATAAATATCTAGAGCAAGTTTTGTTATCTGGTACATCTTGAATTATTGTAGTTGACAAATGAGCTGTTTATTTCTATTCAAGGTGGGGATTTTTGGGTGGCAAGTTAAATGCATTTAATTCAAGAGTGATTAAGACTGATTCAGGGAGGTGAAACACACAGAAGACACGTTCAAAACTGATTCTCTCATGTGACCCCTGCGTTTCCTTGCGTGTTGACGTCACGTGCCCACTACAGCCCCGCCTCCTCACTCCACTGATGCTGCTCTCCTCCTCTTGCATCAGCACCATTTCTGGTATCCTCACACAGCATCGATCGAGAGAGAGGGAGAGGGAGCACACGCGAGAGAGAGAGGGAGAGATACCCAGCCCCTCCAGAGTGTAGAGGCGTCAAACGGCCGCCAGAGCATCCCGGTTACGCACCGTTCCGAGGCCCCAGAAGCGCCAGAACCAGCTGAAGGAGAAGTCAGCGTCGCCGGGCACACGGTCGCAGCCACAGTCAGTGATGGAGAGCCTGCTGGATAATCCAATGAAAGCCGTTCTGTACCTGAAGGAGCTCACCACCATCGTCCAGAACCAGCAGAGCCTGATCCAGACGCAGCGCCAGCGCATCGACGAGCTCGAGCGCAAGGTGGAGGACCTGATCGGCGAGAACCGACTGCTGCGCGACCCGCACCACTACGTCCAGCAGCCGGCTCCGCATCAGCACCACCACCACCCGCACCACCACCAACACCCGACCCACCGCAGCGTCAGTCCCCAGGCGCCGGCCCACCTCCATCACCCGCACCCGGGGAGCAACAAGGCTGCGGTGCACCAGGCGCAGCTTCAGCAGCAGCAGCTTCAGCAGCAGCATCAGCACCAGCCACCACCACCGCCGCAGCAGCAGCAGCAGCCGCAGCCGCAGCAGCAGCAGCAGATCCCAGGTCTGTCGGCCCAGCCTCAGCAGCAGCAGCAGCACCACCATCAGCAGCAGCAACAGCAGCAGCTTCCGTCACCCGCTGCTCCGTCCTCCCACCACCCGCAGCAGCTGCAGCTCGTCCCCACCTCGCCGCAGTCGCCCAAAACGAGCCAAGCCAGCCCGGACTCCGGCGAGGAGGACAAGAGGAGCCCCTGCTGCAAGTCCCTGGTTCCGCAGACTCCCACCACCCTGTGCCGCTCAGTTGGACTGGCCAGGAAAGCGGAGTAAGTAGTAAAAAAACAGTAAATTATAAAGACTGTTCAGATCTCAGCAACCTGATTTAGAAATCTTCTTAATCCAGCTTGAGTTTTCTGGATTTTTGTGTCATGGTCATATACAAAATAATCCTTTTCATTAAATTACTAGAACCAACATAGAAGTCACCTCGATATCAGGCTTGTTAAAATGGGACTCGATATTAAATCCAGTGACCTTAATAAATATGGATTTTTTCTTTTTTTTTGCAGTGCATCCAATTTTCTTATCTAAAAATAGCAAATGTGTTTGTCCAGAAAAAAGATGTGATATCCTCAAGGGGCCCGGACACATAATGTCACCGCTCTGTCATCACCTGAGTAACAGTGTCAGCTGCAAATGTGGGAAATGTCACAAAGAGAAGCTGTTAAAAGAAAAGAAAAACAGAAAAATATATTTATTTTCTAGAAATTACAGTAAAAACCACCAAAAAAAAGTATCATACTCTGAAGTCTGCATGAGTTTTGTCCTCATACATGATTAACCTCACATCCCCTTCACTAGCTAAGGCTTAATTTTCTGACAGGTAATTTTCGCTCCTTCTGTATTTTCACATTATTCACCCAGTCGTTGGCCCCTTAAATCAATTGGATGCTTAATGGATATTGATTTGGAGGAGCCAGGCTGGCATTTTAATGGTGCCGCTTTATTAATTCTGCACCAAGGGATGCTGTCACGAGTGGGTGGGATCAGACACTGGAGATGAAGTGTTTTTTTGGGGCGACTATAGCAGGAAAGTTTGGTTAAATAATGGCGCGTGCTCAGGTTGAGCTGAGGCTGGATTGTTTTTTTCTTAAATGCATCTGTTCGGAGGCCCGGGCTGATGCAGCGATTTCACAGGTGCCGTGAGAGCTCTGTGGAGAGACGGTGTAAACACACATCTTAAGACGAGCGAAGCACCGGCTCCTCGGGGCACATCACCGACTCTCAGCTCTCTTACATCTTTCGCATTTAAAAAAAACCCCACCTACGATCAAGGTGTGATTGTGCAGACTGTGACTGCTCGGCGCTCATTAAGACAGCAGCAGAAAGATGTGAGGGACGCAACCCGAGGGGAATAATAGCGGAGATGGAAATGTGTTTTTTTATGGTTGAGGTGCTAATAAGCCTTGATAAGCTTGAGTGTTCCTCTGTGAAGACATTTCATGAGTCAGCGTCATCTTCGTGGCGTCACGCAGAGCTGCTGTTGCAGACTCAGGACTATGTGATCGTCTGCCAAAAAGTGATCATCCTCCACAAAGTGATCGCCCTTTAGTGGAAAATTGACTTTCATGAGTTGTATAGTCACCTTAAAGATATAACATGTGACAGTTCTTCATTAAAATGTCTAAAAACATTATTTATTGAGACATATCTGCTTTACGTGTGGTTTTGATCGTCTCCTCTGTCAGTTTCAGGGCAAACGATGTATGACGAAGGAATAACACACTAGCCAGTCAGCCAGTTAGCCAGTCAGCCAGTCAGCTGTTTTGTCTGTTCTGTCACTTGTAACGTAATCTTTCATCGCCGTTTAGGGATTAAACTGTAATACATGACATCATCTGTGGACATGATTTGCACAACAACTCCCATGATCCAACGCTGCATCATGACATCACCCAACTAGGTATTTTCGTTATTGTTTTGATTGGGAGACCCCTAGTGGCAGAAGTTTTCAATCGTACAGTAAAGAATCTTTCAACCGGGGCTCAATTGGCTGCAAAGTAGACCATGAGGTAAAATCATGAGGATAACTAAATAACCCATAAATAATCCTGTAACTCATGTTAATAACGGTCTAGCTTCCAAATATAAAAATATATATTAAACATTTCCCCCCCGGTGATTATGGATGTGTTTGTGCATCCTCTCCAATATCAGGAATAGAGCAGCTTTAATCGGTTGTACTTCTGTAATGTCAAGAAAACATTACATTCAATGTGGTTTTATAAAGTACAACTAACATATTCCTTTCAATCAGAAGTAATTCGAAGTGCAACAATGGTGGCATCTTCATCTGTATGTTTTTTAGTGGCTTTAAAGACTATTCATGGTGTAATGGTGTTGAATCAGTAGATTCCATGAGGCTCTCTGACTCGGAACAAAACACTTTTAATTGTCAAAGTGAAAACAAATCTCGACACAAAGGTCTAAATCAATTAAAAACATTTGCATAAGTATTTCACCGCCTCCACACTGCAGTCCCCCCCCCTCCCCCCCACTCTTCTTTGCAAACCTGCAGCTACAGTCACAAATGAGCGACTTAAAACCGAGAACGTGACATTAACTGTTGTTCGTGAAGCGATTCCTGCATCGCTCTGGTTTTGACTTTGGTGCCATTGTCTTTGTGGTTGCCGTTCTTGTTGCAGATTTCTTGCAGACTGCGGTTTCCCCCAGAATCTCCTTGCATGTTTGCTGCATTCGATTACTCTCCCTGTCCGTCCATGTGCCGCTGCAGCAGAGCAGCAGCTTTCCTTTCCCTCAGTGTAACATCATTAAACCCTCTTTGATTTAATGATGTGACAGAATAAAACGCTGGGAACTTATATGCACTGTCCACAGTGTTGAATGTTCTCTACTCGCCAACATCAAGGTCACATGTATATCCTCTGCGGGAGCCCCGCACGCACGCACGCACGCACGCACGCACGCACACACACACACACACACACACACACACACACACACACACACACACACACACACACACACACACACACACACACACACACACACACACACACACACACACACACACACACACACACACAACGCACATCCCATCTGTTCCACTCGGCTGCGTCTGCATTGTTTCTGTTAATCCTCGTCGATTTATCGCACCGTCAAGTCGTAATTCCCGAAAGGTGTGGGTCAGGAGTAGTGTACATCAGCATGGACACGAGAAATAACACAAGTGCCGTCACATGGAGTCACCCAGACACGGAGAAAACACAACACAAAAGATATTAGCTGCGCAAAATAAATGGGTGAGTGTGTGGGTTCGGATTAAACAAGTGGATGCCCTCCTGGCAGTTCTACGGAATGATGAACAATGAAAGAGGAGAGCAGGAGAACTCGAGAGTGAGACAGAGAGAGAGAGAGAGAGAGAGAGAGAGAGAGAGAGAGAGAGAGAGAGAGAGAGAGAGAGAGAGAGCATACTGTATACAGGCCTGTCTTTAATTCAGAAGCAGTGATACATGAAAGGCGGGAGATGTGACGCAGCATTGTCATTTCCACTTAAAGTGATGATCCTGGTCAGACAAGATGGTGTGTCGCTGTGATGTCAGTGCAGCGGGAGAAGTGATGCGTTTCTGATAATGAGACGACGACAGGAACAAACTGAACAATATGTTGTCTGTCTATTTATCCACGTTCTTTCTATATAGTGGGAACTATGGGCACAAGTTAGCGGCGAGCAGTCTTTGAGATTCAGGGGGAATGAATTATGTAAGAGGACAACCTGTCACCCCTCGAGGGAAAAGTTTGACATTTCGGTAAATACGCTAAATAGATTTCTATAAATAATGAAATCAAATTTTTTTTTTTACATTGTTCTGCTCTTGAATAATATTTTGGGGGATTATCAATGAAGATTTGTAACTTTTTGCAAAGGCTTTAAGGGCATTTTCACACCTGAAGGTCCCGACCAAGGTTCTTTCTGTATTACATTGTTTGAATGTCACCTGGTTAGTTTTGGTTTCACATTGCAGTTTATAGAGCGAACTAAAGACTTCTGTATGACAAAAGTACTTCCTGTCGTCATCACCTACGCGCGGCTGCGTCTACATGCGTCTACGTGTGGACACATTCTCGTGTCAATTAGTGAAGTAAAGTAACGGGGGAATCAAGTAACATACTCCCCGGGAGGCACTGGATTTCCAACTCAACCACCATTTCCCCAACTCATCTACGTGTCTTTACTTGATTAAAAACAGGAGCAGACGATCCATTGCAAAGCTCCAAATGAAAAATGAAACGCTCGCTGACTCGTATCACTCGTCCCTCATCTCCTCCAGTGGCATCGTTTGTGAGGCACAAATCAAGGAGCTGCCTTCAGCTCCGCGCACAGAGAAGGAATGCGGTTGAAAAGGTTGTTTCTGCCACGAACCCCGACTTCTCCGACGGAGAGTGCGAAGCGACTGTGTTAGTGAGTCTGAGGAGGATTCTTCAGGGGCCCGTGTGATCTGAGGGGAGCCCTCAGCGATCCTCGCTACCCCTCTTTCTTCCTCCTCCGCTACTTTCTCTGTGACTCCCACTCCTCCAGCTTCCATTGTACCGACTCTCATTCCCTCCCGATATTCGCCTCTTTCTTCGCAGCCTACAAATTATATCTTTGTCCACCTGCCTCATTACTCCATGACTGTCCTTCCTCTCCTTTCCCCGCTCTCCTCTGCATCCCCCTCTCTTCTCCTCTAATCAGCAGCTTATGCTTACAGTAGCCACCTCTGCAGACTGGATCAGTATTCAGCTCCATCCTCTCACCATCACGCTCTCCACCACTCAACACAACTCCCGGCTGGGCTGCAGCCTTCAGTCCGCCCTGTCCTTTGCTATATACGCTCGGGGGGGCTGCCAAAGTGTGTGTGTGTTAAAATGAGAGCGTGAGATGGTTGTGGCCGTGTTTTCACGAGGGAGATGCAATAGGTGTATAGGTGAGGTTATGTGCTTGTGTGTGCAGAGGTGCGTGAGGGTCTGACTGGCAGCAATCCCATAGCCTGAGGTGGAAATCCCAGGGTCCTCATACGGCTCCATGTGCTTCTCCCTCCCCTATACGCTCTCACAGTTATTCTAAGTAGGCTCTCACACACAAAGCACACAAACCCTAACATGCCACATGCCACATGCCACCTGGCAGCACTCGTGTTTTCCTACATTCGCTGTGACTCCCCCCCCCGTGCCTGCCATGCCCTTGTTTTCCTCCCACCGGCCCCCTCGAAACCAACCGGACACCAGGATACATCTCGTATGTGCCTGCACCCCGTCTCCTTCAGGATTAAAGTGGGGCGAGCACGTAGCACTTAGAGATGGGGGAGCTCAGCACACACACGTACACACACATGCACCGAGGCATACATTACAGAGTGGCCCCGCTGAGCGCCTGCTGGATGCTGCAGTGGCTCCTTGTTCTGATGCTCTCAGATCAATGAGCCTGGAGCTTTGCCAGCGCAGGCTCCACCTGCTTTGCCGGCCCTTAAGAGTCATGCTGGCCTCCATCACGAGGTATTCCTATTCTATACCTCGTGTTGTATTTTCTTGAAAGAACATGATTCAGACTTTATAGGAGCAATATGTGACCGACACAAGGTTAAAACGTCAGAGCGACACTTAGCCGTGTTAGCTGTGAGCTAAGAAACTCTTGAAGAATTAGATTTGCTTCACCGTCCTCCCCAGAAATTGGCAGTATCGGTCATTTCTTTGTGTTCAAGTATTTCTTCTTGTCTGCTGCCTTCAAATATTTCGATGTCCTTACAGTATTAGGGCAAGGTCACACAATACATGAGTAGAGCGATGGCAAATCTTCACCTCAAATAAAACATTTCCTTCGTGTGGCAAAGCCAATCTGCAGCGTGGAGTTCAAAATTGGAGAACTTTTACATACGTGTGGCACTGCCCTTAAAACCCATCAGCTACACAATGTAATAACTTGTTTTAACCACAATCCCACTCTTCTCCAAGTGTGTAGTAGTTCTTACCACCTTATAATGTTTTCTGGTGGAATGCAGTTAGCAAAGAAATGCTTGTTTAAACATCAGGAAATTGGTTTCAAGTCCAATATTCTCTGATCTTTAAGCTCTTTTGTTGTTCTCTACCAACAGCCCAGGGAAATATCTGAATTATAAAACCCTTTTTGTATGTTCGACTTAGTTTGAACAAAGTTTTTATGCAATCGAACATGTTTAAAGTGTCAGAGGCACATGAGCAGTCACACTATATAAAGACGACACCACTCTATATATGAAGAATCATGGCATGAAGAACAAATACTGAAACGATGTGTATAGCCCAGTATCCTCTGTAAGAAGTGGGGACATATGTTGTTTTGTGATTTTAGTGAACGCAGATTTTAAGAATGACAGTTTTCTGCCGTCCTGGAGCCTGAAGGAAAAGTAGACCCACTGCTTCTCTGCATGTTTGACTCCTAAAGATGTGCAGGGGCCTCTCTTCTCTCTTTGCCCCCTGTTCTCTTTTTCCCCTTCACCATCACATGCGGTGGAATCTCCTCTCTCTTACAAGCCGCCCTGTGCTGTCTCCTCTGCATCCCCTCCCCCCTCTGAATGGGAATCACGTCTGCTTATGACAGGGTGGCTTGGCTCCTGCTGCCGCCGCTGGAATCCAAATCATGAATATCACATTTGGTGCGTAGAGCTTTTAAATTGCTTCATTTCTCAGAGGATGTAGCTGCTGGGTGATTCCTGACTTGCAGGTGGAATATTAGCTTCTTTTTTTTCATGCACAAGTTGAGCAAAGCTAAAGACAGTCCCAGTTGACTGTAATCCAGCGATGTGTGTTCACGTGTGTGTGTTCCCAGGATTGGGTTTGTTTTTGCGTTAAATGAACATAAAGCCTGTTGTAAGGAGGTAGAGTGGATAGTTTTGGGACTCTTTACATTTGTGTGTGTGTGTGTGTGTGTGTGTGTGTGTGTGAGTGTGTGTGTCTGTGTGTGTGTGTGTGTGGCAGAGGCACAGAAACAATTACGTGAAGACCTCCATCTCTAAAATTAAAAAAATCAAAAGTCATAAGCCCTTTCACGGTATTCACGGTTGTTATATTTGAACCAATATCTATTACTTTAAATGTCTCAATGTAAAAATACAAATATAATACAAATATGGATTTTGGCCTATCTGATTAATATGTTCTGCCTGCCTTGCTGCTGCCTTTTCAGGAATTGCCAAATGTTTAGTTTTAATCTACAGAGAGGGGGGGGTGGGGGGGGTGGGGGGGTGGATTAGAATTTTGCATGGTGAATGTAGTATGGGCTAAAAACATCCACACAGATTAAAAAAAAGCAGGGCAGGGACTGAATAACTGCACCAAACGCAGTGAGTGAGAGGTCCCACAGGGTCGAGGAGACCACATGTTGACCCACTTTCCTTAAAAACATGGCTACAGTTTCTTTTCACCGTCCCCTGTATCCGTTTGAGATCAATCTAGATGAGAGATAAACAGGTTGTCCCGGGCAACAAGCACTCCCTGTAATACGTGTCACCATAGTCCCCCACATTGCGAATTTCAATGTTTTTATGCTGTGAGCTAAAATATTCACTCATCTGATTGATGCATTTCATTTCTTCGTACACATGAGCAGTGCCTCTGATGAGCGATCGGCCCAGTGTCATTATGATCCAAAATGTTTCAGTCCTGGTTGCAGATGGAAATTACATCAGCGTCGTCATCTGGCGTCACTTCTGATTGCATAATGCAAGATGATCATTTTATTGAATAATCAAAGCTCGACTTCCTGTCCGTCCCTTTTATTACAAATGTAAAATAATGACATTATACAGCTTTGTTATGTTTAAAGCTGCATAGATATGTCAGATTGGTATTAAAACCAATTAGACTTTGCATTGATGAAAACACAAGTGTTCAACAGATGCTCACCAACATTTAAAATGTAACGACTGCACAGTTTGTCACTGCGGAGTTAAGAAAACACACAGAGACAAGTGTGGCACTTAATAACACACCCCTCATATAGTATCTGGCTCTTTTACTGGCTCCTTAATGCATCACAACCTGTTTTATCTTCCACACAAAATGTGCAATTAGCAAAGAGAACAGATGTGTTGACCATAGTGTAAACACTTAGAAATACCTTGAAGATGATGCATCATATAGCAGCGTGTGCTCCTCTAGTGTTGGACCCTCACTTCCTCATTATGTGATGTGTTCAAATGATCTTTTCCTCACTAAATGGGCTCATGCCTTCGGGGATTCTTTAAGAGTTTAAGTAAAGGTTGAATTGGATGAAAAGACAATGCTAAGATGGTGGGACTCCCAAAGGGCTGATGATGCTGTGGCATGACTCACGATGGTCAGTGAGCTTCTGGGATAAAAAGGTCCTTTGAGAGAGCGAACAATGTGCGGCTATGGAAAAAATGTCCACCCATCTGTCGCAGAGATTTTCACCTCCTGAGAGCTTAGCGCTGAAAATCCCTCGGCAGACAATTCTAATTGTTTTTGCACCGTGTGTGCCAGTGTGTGCATCTGTGAGTGGGCTCGCATGTGCATCCAATGAGATTAAAAACTCTAAATATGGGCTCATATTAGACAGGAAAAAAATCCTGAGAATAATGTTGTAATATAAAATTATAGTTTAAATTAAATTACATTTGTCCAGTTGCCATCTGCATATTATATAACTGTACCAAGCAATACCGCAATGCATTTTGTTGTCCACATTATCAGAATCAGATTAAGTAATGCTTGTTGTGAGTATTGATAACAGCTGCATTGTTGGTCAGTGATGTAATAGTGACAAACTGCTTTTTGGTCGGGAGCTTCTTAACAAAATTGATCTGGCCCACACCCAGCACCTTCATTCAGCCCCACACACTGGGTGAATAGTGGCACTTAGACAACGCTCCTGTTTGCCAGATGTTGCAGCGAGCACCTTATCTCAGCCAAAAGAGGCCCTCATTGGATTTGGGATATTTGGGGCCACTGCAGCCACTTTTCTATTTTGTCCCGGCCAGAAGAAAACCAGCGGTGCATCATCACCAGATCACGCTCTCTGGTAACCCCTTACATTTTTAATTTAGCTGTTTAAGATTCATTTAACATTAACTTCTCAAACTAATCCCAGAAACCCAAAATGTATAGTTTAGCTACTTGAACTAACTTTGACGTTAGTTTCTCGGACTGAGAGAACAGACGAGGCCTTGGATCCTGCTTTTCTCAAATCAGAGCTTTATAAAGATGAAAGGTTTTAAGTGATTTCACATGCTGGCTTAAAACACTATTCATAAAATTGCAGCTTTTGCAGTTTGAAAATCACACTTTCAAATCTGATATAAGAACTATTAGTTTGTCCTGTAGCTCCTTTTTCAATCAAGAATAGCTTTAGGTTCTTAAGTGCATCTGTGTATTTATAGTTTAAAGGATTTTTGCTCTTATTAAGCATGTTAGGTATGTAACATGTATGGGTATAATTCGGGTTCATTGGACGTTGCTCTCTATATTTAACATAATCACCATGTCTTTTAGAAACGAGGCAGACCCACACATGTGCACGTGCGCACACAGACAGACGTGCACAGGCGCACATTTGCCTGGGGAAACGTCAGGTACGGTTAACTACACGACCCAGAGTAACGTTCAAAACAATCCACCTTAGGCTTCCAGGCATAGCAGAGCTGATCGGAACAGGCACAGCATGTCCAATCGGCTTTCCCTAGTCTTCTCGACGCATCGCACAGAGCCTCAGCCAAGACTCAGCCGTGACCCATTGTACCGCGCAGGAGAAAATAAAAGAATCCGCATCCATTCAGGTACTAATTTACTCACTCGCTGCTTCATCTATGGTGCAGTCACCTTGGTCTCATAAATTCACATTTCCTTTTGTTTCTGTGGGGTTTGAGTGGCATAGAATTAAATTCTTGTTTCTTTTCCTGGAGCCACAGTTAGAAAATGACTAACCAGCGTTTGTCTGTGAAACCCACGCAATGAAGTTTGTGTTTCTCTGTGACATTTGGGATTGGACGGTAGAAAAGTCCCCCGGGAGTCAGATTGCCCTCCCCCTGCACTGTGGTTATGTCATCAACTCCCCGTCTGTCGACCTCTTGAACTCCAGGATTACATCATCAGGTACGCAGTGCCAGGGGGGGGGAGGGGCCAATGATTTGATCGGCGATGACATTGGAGATTTCGGGTTCGGAGCAAAGAAGCAGATGACATAAGCAGAACTGTCTGAATGAGTCATGTGTGGGAACTGGAGTAAAGACGTTATTGTACGTGGATGATTTGTCACGTCGCCCCAATCACCGTCCCACATACCCTCTCTCCCTTGTTTTAATTCTAACGCACTCCTGCTTTCCAGGACCATCATTCACAAACAATGGGTTCTATTCAGGCCTCTTGGCACCACACTCCCCTCATGTACAAATGGAAAATAATGTTGCTGACCTGGAAGACTGCATTTCCCTCATCAGCCCCAAACTCTGGCTGATATGAGACAACCGTGTCAATGTGATGATTGTCAAGCATCATTGTGAAGCATGGAAAATGTCTGTGGAATTTGACCTGCCGCCAAGTCCTCAGCAGATGGTCCTGCAGCAACACAGTGTAGCTTGATGCTCAATATGAGCTGCTAAAACTGCTCAGTAGTGGAGGCACCAGCTGGAGATCGGATGAAAACAGAAGGATAAACCGATGCTTTCATGGCTAAATGACTGACTGTGTTTTATTCAGCTTTTTTACACCAGTTGAAATTGGGTGATTTTACCTTTTTATTCGTGAGTGAAGCTCGGGCCATTATGGCCGACGTGTCCGCCGCTCCTGCAGGTGAAGCTATTGTTGAAATGTCTTTTTAATGGTGGTCTCAGACTAAACCAGAGTGGATAGTTTGCACAAAGTAGAGAGCAGAATAAAGAGCAGCACAACAATCACAACGTTTATTTTCCAACCTTTGTTACGTCTCTGATTCGTCCTGCAATTTCACTCACTCTCGGCGAGAAACACACACAAAACAAACTTCTTTTTACCATTCTTCTCCTCAATACAGCTGAACCGTACATTCCACCTCCTGTCACACACACACGACTTGGCAGAAAATCGGCTTATGGATCGAAAAGCTGCCCAAGAGATTGCTCACTGGAACTAGCCATTCATTTAATATCGTGTAATTAAAATGCAATTTGATGTTATGAAATACGTTTCCCTCTGATGGGATTTCTGGTCGACATTAGTTTTTCACAACAATCAAAGAGAGGAGTTGGTGTTATTGTTAGTCGACTGATGACTTGTTCGGCTTTATCATCCATTCTTCTTTTAGCTCTACGTAGCTTAGCTGAGATAGCTGATAGAGATATCGGCTTCAGGTAACCACTTTGAACTGCGGTGGCTAAAATATAGACAAAATCCACTGATTCATTTGTTAACAACAATAAAAAAAGCCCGTAGTGATAATACTTCGACGTTACATGCAATAAGTTTGAATGTTAGAATTTCCAATAAAAAGCAACGGCCCTCGAAGTTTGCAAATGTTGATGTTTGCAGGCTAAATCTGGATTCCTTTGATGGTGAGAGGCTCTTTGAACTCCAGAAAACCTGAGATGTCACTTTATTGCATAGAGTTTGGCTGAAAATACTTCTAACACAAACTTGTCCAGCAGAAGTAAATGCAGCTCGGTGTCAGTGGGAAACCCCCTCAGCTGATGGATCCCCCCCCTGACAAGCAAGCGCTCAGAAATGGTTCGCTCCTGCTCCTCCTCCAGGCCCCTCTCGATCCTTCTCTGCCTGTGTTCCCTCCGCAACCCAAAGATTTATCTTTTTAAGTTTTATTGGAGGGGGACCAAAGGTTGGGAGTTGACTTGAAGGAACTAAAATGTAAAATGCAGAGAGAACTCCTTTGATTTTTCGAGGGGAACGACATAAAAACCTGACGTTTACCACTGGTATTTTATAACTCCTCTGAAAAGAACTTAAAACTCTTGATATTTCCCCTGATATACACGCAAGCAAAATATTTAAATTTGCTGAAAACCCACACAAACACCGCCCACCACCATTCCTTTATCTTCCACTTTTCCACCTGTGTACATAAACTGCTTTCAGGCATGCACTGAACTCCTGAAATTATCCGGAGGGGCTGTATCTCCACACAATCTCCAGAGTTTTCCCTGCTTCTCTGCCTCCAGCCCCCTCGTAGAAATGCCGGATAGTGTCCAAGTGAGGCCTTGTGACAACACAGCAGGATATGGTCCGAACCCAGAGTTCATGTTTGAACACGGTTTTGTATAAGTAAGATTTCAGGGGGGGGGGGGACTTATTTATATTCAGACACAATGCAGCATAAACGCAGCTTAACAGAGAAATGGTGTCATATGTTTCCAAATGGTGGATTCAAGTGGGCCAGAATGAGATTGAATGAATAAACTTCAAATGTTGCAGCTCTCCTGACACTGGCGCAGAATTCAAAAGTTTTTTTTTATTTCAATACAAGGATGAAGTGATTTTTCTTTTTACCGTCTTCCTCTTTTGTTTGCCTTCTCTCGGGAAATGTGCTCTTGCTCTCTCTCGGTTTCTCTTGCCGAAGGAGTGCTAAGCCGCTTGGGACGGCCCGAGAGTCCGCGCTGACGTAAACCTTTTAAAGAAGCTTTTATATATATATATATATATATACTTTATATATATATATTCACTGCGTGCGTGTGTGTTAAGACATCGATATTGGTCAGATTTCGGGGCAGAAAAAGCGAGTTGTGTTTCTGTGTTTGTGTGGAAGATTACTGCAGTAATAACGCAGGAGATTTAGATGATTTAGTTCAAGGATATTTTGTATTACAGAAACATTTTGAGTGTCTTATTTTGATTTACCGTGATCAAGGTGCGTCTGGTATTACTGCCATGAGATGAGCTGAATAAATATAAAGTATTTTCTCAACTAAATTAATCTCACGGATTGTGTTTCCGAGTGGAAAGTGGCCTTTTCCCCTTTTTCCTTTTTTCTAGATGTGAAATTAAGTTGCTTGGTTTTAAACATGTTATCAATAGAAGGTTAATTTATCCCCAAGATTCATTTTCAACCCATTTGAGATGTTTTTCTTTCCTTTTCTAAAGCTGCGTATGATTTCACTTTGACCTTGACTCTAAAAAGCATTTATTCCCAAAACAAAAAAATAGATCAAACCAAACATGGAAATGAAATAATGGCCACAGAACCCAAAAGTGTCTCTTTCAAGTCAGCAGCCATGCAACCTAAACAGCCTCTCCACTGTAATGTGAATGTGTTTGCCTCCTCCAAGGTCAGCTGTGTTTGTATTTACCGTGTTTGGCCTTCAGGGGCAGACTCTAATGCAGCATATTATGTTATTTCAGTAAGCGGGGCGAGCGTGTTCACCGCTTTTCTTCCTTCACTGCTGAGGAAATGGTCTGTGAAAACTAATCCATCAATTATTGCGAGATTTGATTCTCTCTCTCTCTCTCTCTCTCTCTCTCTCTCTCTCTCTCTCTCTCTCTCTCTCAGTCCCGTGCTGCAAAGTGCATCACTTCTGATTTTTTTTTAAAAATTTCTTTCTGCCTCAAGCTCGAAGTTGAATCAGCCGGCGAGCTATTGACACAGTAAAGCTGAATTCAACGGCGGGAGGAGCGCATCGACAAACACATTAGACACGAGATGTTGAAACAAAACACAATGAACCGGTGGTGTGCAGATTACGCTCGCCCTTAAACACGCCCAGTGTGCGGAGGAGCTTATAAGAGCTTGTAGGGTTTTTTTAATAGGTGGTATTAGCGAGCTTAGGCCACGGAGGGAACTCAGTCATCGGTGTGGAAGATCAGAAAGCAGGTCATGCGAGTTCAGTTTAATCTCCAGCAACCGCACTGATCAAACACTGTTCAAGGAGGTGTGTGTGTGTGTGTGTGTGTGTGTGAAAATGGAGGGTTTGTACCCTTGTTAATTTTCTGATTCAAATGCGTGGAGAAGAATTCCTGCTGATGTCTTGTGGGGGGAAATGTTTGCGTAATCCTGAACATGGAAATGAGGGATTGTCGTCATAATGAGCGTGTGGGTTTGTGAGAGAGGAGGCAAAGCACAGATTAATTAGGAAATCATAGCTGCGAGTGTTCTCCCCCTGTGTGGAGCACGCACAGATTCGTGATATATGACATGATAGTTGACCTTTTTTGCAGTTCATGCTGGGTGTGCCCCCTCGAGCTCTTTAAAAAAAAAAAAAGGATCCTCTCATGAGCGAAAAAATTGTCATGAAAATGCTTGCAAGCTGTTTTCTGAGCGCAAAGATGGTAAACCTCCGAAGAGAGGGGGCAAAAAACGATGGGGAGAGAAAATTGCGAGAAACCAGAGATCAAAGCAGACAAAGGTAGATGGTTAGGATGAATCAAGCAGCGATTTAAAAGATAGAGTTCATTTTCTCTCCATCCCTCTGCTCTCCTGTGAGGTGCTTTTCCCCAAATGTGGGGCCTGTGGGGATGTCAGTCCTGTGTGTGTGTGTGTGTGTGTGTGTGTGTAACTAACTCTGCCGCACACGCTGCTTCCTCACCAGTAAAACCCATTGATTGAATTCAAATGAGCTCTGCTGATTTTCCTCCCTCCGTGCTGTTGTTGAGAAAAAAAAGATGACTCAGCACTTTTGGAGTGTCTGAGGTCTTTATTCATACAAATAGGAGACAGCGCACAAAACCAAGTGATTATACACACGATTGTGATGCTTTAGCTTTAATATAGGGAACTAAACTCAATTATTATAACCACAGACGTATATAACTATCCAGAAATGAAGCCAATATTACACGGATACAAAATCTTTGGCCAACAGGGGGCGATCAAGATGATTTGGCGTCACTTAGGAGAAGAAGTCATGTCGACCATCTTTATTTAGTCTATGATAAAAACGCAGAAGTGGATTAGTTAGTCAATTAAACAAAGAAAAATATTGTGAATTATGTCGTGGCCAGGACTGGGTGGCTGTGGACAAAGAGGTAGAGCGGGTCGTCCACTAACCAGAGGGTTGGTGGTTTGAACCCCGGCTCCTCCATTCTGTGTGCTGGAGTGTCCTTGGCCAAGACACTGAACCCATCATGGCTGTGCCTCTGGTGTGTGAGTGATGTGTGACAGAGAGAGTGCTGCACATAGATGCAAACAATAAATAAATATAGATAAGTACAGACCATTTACCCATCAGTAAAGAAGAAAGTCTGTTTGTGTTGTTGTCGGAGGTTAAACTGAATTGTCCCACTTGTTTTCCCATTATCATCGATCACTTATTTGACACGTTGCTGTAAATTCCCAGCAAGTAAATATAATTAGATCAGTAACAACCAATGACTTTCAACCGATTGTTTTTTTGGTTTTTTTTTTATCGACCTGCAAAACGTACACACCCTTAATCTGTGTGAACAAAAGGCTGTGCTGTCCCAGTGCTCCCACTAATCTACGTCCCCTCGGAGAACGGCAGTGTTCTCGACCTATTCAAAACGGCCACGGCAGTGCCATGTACGTTGTGGCGCACACAATTAGAGGAGCCATTAACAATGGGAATTAATTTGCCGTCGCACCCTCCCTGCGCTGTCTGCCATTGTTGCTGGCAGACACGTCCCCAACTCCCCCTTCAAAATAAAAGAGACGAAACAATCTTTGCTGTCACGCGTGAGGCATTTGGGGGTTCGATAAAAATCCCTGTGTAGCATGTGAACTATTGCACTTCCCAGCAGAGAGCAGACGTGTAGGAAAGAACAGACTGAAGTGTTCTTGAGGAGTCGTGCTCCTTCAGGATGTTTTTTGGATGTACTTGTTCAGTCTGTCCTCACCCAGGGGACAGAAAGAAAGACATGACAGCCGGGAGATTGACTACAGGGCGGAAAGGTCCGGTTGCTGCTCGGAATACGTTCCCCTCCGTCCATTTCCGTGTCCCTTGTCCAGGGGTAGGGCGTAGGAAAAGCTGCAGCTCTCTTTTACCGGCTACATCTTCTGACAGCAAGAGTAATCGAGCAAATCTCTCTATTGCACAACACACCGTGCCTGCAGGACTCCGGAATAGGGGGATGGGAGGTCGTATATATGAGCAACGGGGGGGGGGGGGGGAAAACGGTGGAAAAGGAAAGAAAGGAGAAGAGATGAGTCGTACGGGGGAAGGGAGGATGTTGAAGGACGAGATAGATGAAGCAGGGTCCAAGTGAAGGAGAGGACATGGTGATGGAGAGAGAAAAGCCAAAGGCACTCAAGGCTCTTGCACATTAATTTTTTACATCCTTGCTCTCTCTCCGCTCTATTTCAGCATCACCTTCACCTGTGACTGTATATATCTACAGCAACTAGTAACCAGTAAAATGGGAATATGCATTATTAGTGGACTTGCCGCAGCTGCACCATCACTGTCTTGTAAATTGCACTGTATATATGTATATTTCTCTTCCGCCAAGATGAGGCTTTGCTAAATTGCTATTGGATTCTTTCAAAAGTGCCTCTAATTCTTGGATGGTAACTGGAAAGAGAAAGACACGAAGGTTTGAAGAAAAGGCTCAAAGGAGCTCTTCTTCTTAAACACAACTTTATCGAATTACAATCTCGCGGAGCCCGTCAGCAATCGATTGATAGTCCTGCGGAAGTTTTTACACACAAAACACAAACAGCGAGTTGAAGGTTCATGCGAGATTTTGGCTAATTAACAGCGACCAGTTGAAGACGATAGCCGCTGCATTTCGGTCTCTTTTGCTCTCCACACAGATTGTTTACCTGCGCGAAAAAGAAAAAACTAGAGGGCAAACTACTCTACTGGTATTTGCAAAGGAGTCGTTGGGTTAACCGACATTTAAAAACCTTCGTATACCTGCTGATTTTGGTGGAAAAGAGGAATCTGTTTTCAAACTATACCCCCAGTCTCTTCTTCTCCCGTCTCTGTCCGTGGTGCTGAAACAGAGCAATCCCATGTCTTTTTGTGTCTGTCTCCATGGTGATGAAACACTGGAAATCAGTCACCGTTTTCTTTTCCTTTTTTCCCCACCAACTGAACACAGACAAACAAATCACAAAGCGATGCATATTAAACAAGGTCGCTCACTTCATCTGCATCTTAAATAAAACTCTCCTCATCCGAACATAACCCACTCTGTTCCCACTCTTCACTTTAAAGCCCACAAACGCACCTCACATTGACATGATCTATAGTTAAAGGTGACCTGTAGAATTAAGTTATATTCACTTTGCTTGTGCATAAACCTTCTGGCATCTCTTTGAGTTGGATTAATCAAACTCTCTTAACTGCGAATGCTTGTAGTAAATGGTTCATCTCCGTCTGACGGATGCCACCTGTTCTCACGCAGGTGCTCGCTCCTGAGATTCGATTCTAAGCATAATTGGCGCCTCTAAAATGAACATAACAACAACATATGCTCCGTCTCGTTTGTGGGCAGGATTCATTCACAATAATGAAAAACGATCTTTACCGCTGGTATCGAAACATCTCTACCAACAACAATGTAAAAGGCGTCCTAGTGTGTTTGGCCCTCCAGTCTAATAAGGCGAATGATGGAGCTGTGAACAAACAAGGTTTTTGTGTTGGGTTTTTGGAGAGGGGGGAAAAGTTTCAACAGTTTCAGCATGTGGATTTATCCAAAGCTCGACAGACCTGTCCCGATTGTGCTAAACTAGGTCTGGACAAAGATGGTTCAGGGTTCTGGTCAATTCCAAGGGGCACTGGCCTAGAAATGGATACATAAACAGAACAAAATGTGAAGACCCTTCTGGTCCTTTTATTTATTTTTATTCATCTTATCATTCTGTTTTCTTTCACACAGCAACCAAACAGTGCTGCACCAGTTCTGCTGCCCAGCCCCCGAGGCCCCAGAGGGGGAGACATCGACCGCCTGTGTCCCCAGGTAAGATTCACTGCATCCTTGTCACACCTGCACAAATATTTCTATTATTATTTTCACTTTGAACTATTTTATTTTATGTCAATTTTGATTGCAGCCACGTATCATGCATCCTGTTAGTACAGTGCTGCAGTAGCTACTTAAGGCAACACAACTACCCCAGCAGGGTTAAGTTGAAGTGGTTGTAAAGGCTTCAGGGTCAATTTGAATTATCCCCCTCCATAATATTAATATTAGACTCATAATCTTAAGAAAGTGACCTCAGTGAAGGAAAGGTTGTCACTCCACAGTTTTGCCACATCTGCTTGGGTTCTGCGTCTCGTTGAGGCAGTGAAATCACGACTCCTGCTGTAATTTCGATCCAGATAAATCCGCTGGAACACAGTGAAAACATCCAAATCAGTCACATCGAGATCCCATTCCCTCCTGGTCGAGTCCTTGGCCAAGCTTTGAGCAAGTGGAAAAATATTACACCGAGTTTAGGAGACAAAGCTGGATGATGATGCCGTTATCTCTTTGTGTCAGATCGGCAGACGACAGTGACAGAGCAGATGCTGCCAAGCTCGAAATCCACCACTTCAAATACTTGTGTATGAACAACAAACAGCTTCTTTTATTGTACGATAAAAACTGTTCAAGCCGGACACTTGAAAAGCTCCGGTGTTAGTTTGATGTGGTAATTTTCAGCCACAGTCCTGAGAAATATGGAAAAGGTAATAAATAGCTGCTGAAATAACTATACTTTAATACCTTCCAGTTTGCCAGGCACCTATATAGGGAGAATAATACTAATATTTAGTGTTGAATAGATAAATGAACAATAAGAAATAATAAACAAGCTCTGATATGGTTTTGTATTTGCCCCCTTCAAGCCGAACAGACAGTCCTCGCGGTATTTGTTTGCGTCTATTTCCTAAAGTGCACTCCAACGCGGAGTTTCACTAAAACTTACGGCGTTCATCGGGCCAAGGCGCGTCAATAGCAATTAAGCCATCCGCCCCAAAATGACTTGTTTGTTGGGGGGGGGGGTATTGCACTTTTCACAGGATTGTTTTGCTGCGTCGTCCTGAGCTCGGCAGAAAATAGCAGATAAGCAAACATGGTATTGATGGCAAATCGTAGCCCCCGCAGTGCAGAGCGCGAAGGGGGAAAGCTGCAGCCCCAACAACAAACCTCTCCGACAATCAGACTTTAAACAGCTCAGAGGCTTAAATCATGGAGAGATAGGAGGAAGAGAGGAAAGGGAACATTAATCATCGGCTCCGTTTGCCACTTTGAAGATCTTTATATAGTTTTCAAACATATTGTCAAACGATGAAGTGATGACTCCGAAAACCCAACCGACTTTAACAGCATCCTTTTTTCATGTTCAGGTTCATAATTTGAATTAGTCTTATCACTTAAAAAGGTTTACATGCTCTTATATGTTCCTCAGACTGTCCGTCGCTGCAGCTCCTCTTTTCAGCCTCTGTCGAATAAACCTGGTTTTAGCACCTGTCTCTTTAAGACTCCCGATAAAGCCCAGACTGTTCTGATTGGTCAACAGCTTCCAGTCCATTTAGGAAATGGCGGCAACAAAGTAAACTAACAAACAAACGGACCGGTGAGAAAACACAACCTCCTTGGCCGAGGTAAAATATCTATAACACACTAGAGGGAAGAAAAACTGATAATAGGAATAGTAAAAATAATTATATAATATGAATGATAATGAGCAAATGTGTCTCCTTTAAATACAAGTGCAGAGCCGCAGTGGTTAAAACTGATGGAGTGACTTTCATAAGGTAAAAGCTGGACCGGAAATTTGATTAGTTTGAACTTTGCTTGATACAACCTGTTGTGTTCTGTGATTAGCTTGTAACCATTAGCTGAAGCTACAACCACAGTGCACCTTCCTCCTCCCCCCCCCCCCCTTCCCTGTCCCTGAAGCAAACCACTTCAACACAGGACCCTCTGGGGCCGAGGCAGAAAGCAGCTTGTGGTTTTGTCCCTTTCTTTTGTTCTCGTTGGCATCTCCTCTCTTCTCGAGAGCCCGTATTCTGTTGTCGTTGATTTTCTGTACTTCCGCATTGTTGTCAGTGACTCGTTGAGCATTCTACCCACGTGGCATCGGCACATCGCATCACACCACGGCGACATAACTCCACACGAGCACACGAGCCATTGCATCCATCGTTCATTCATGTTCACTTCATTCAGGCTTGTCTCTCCACTGTGGTCACGTTAAGTTTGAAAGAGTCATGTATGAGTATTGCCATGTAACCAGAGTGTAATTCTGCAATGTAAAAAACTGCCATAATGCATTGATGTGTGTACTGTAGGATCTTTCCCATGCTGGAAACTGGTGAGCCTTCTTGTTGACACATGTAATGCATCTGTGTTCATGTGAAAAAAAAAAAAAGTTCTTACCATGTTGCATGCTTTGGCTTGGCAGTGATCAGAACCCAGCTCCCTGTCTTTCTCCGTGTGTGAGTGTGTAAATGTTTGTGTGTGTGTGTGTGTGCTGGTGTGTCACCACGGTACACACAGCGTACAGTAGATCATTTGCATATACTCCAGGAAAACACACAAAACTGTGCACAGGCAGGGAAATCCTTAATCATAGAAATGAGTGAGTCACATCACCTTTTACCAAGCCTGATGAATCCTCTGATTTTTTTGCTTGTTTTTCTCTCTCTCTTTATAAACAGGCAAAATATATATCCTTTTAAATATGAATTATTAGAGGAGTTAATAGGTGCTGCAGGAATATAAGAAATATGCAAGTATTAAAGTATGATGATAGTGCAACACAAAATAAACGTAGCTATGGTAAACCGGAGCCGACCCCCCCAAGTGCCATCATTCCACGCGGTATGTGGGCCGGATGAGAGTGTGGCAGCGTGGAGCAAATCTGGGCCGCTATGATTTATTATTTATGGCCAACTCCAATGCAGAGGGGTCAAGCATGTCCAGGACTGGCGGCCATATTTTGAGAAATCCTTCATAATTGTCCCGAAGGGCGGGGAGTTACTCAGAGTCGGTCAGTGCAGGGGTGTCTAACTTAAGAATAGTCTCCTCGCTACTTGTCGAAATGTCCCAAATCGATGTTATCCGTCCGCACCTGAGGAGCTTCATCCCATCATTTATGTAGTAGTGGGGCAACAACTAGTTAATAAGACAGCGGATGTCATTGAGCATAAAGTTGGAAGTAGTGAAGTGCAAAGAGAAGTTAGGATTTCACTGTCACATATAATGAGGACCCTGCGGAGGGCTGAAAACTCACCCTGACAGCCCTTGGTCACTGCTGCCGGGCTTTAAGGAGGCACCTGAGGTTTTAGAGGGACAACAGGGGTAGGGGGGTGGGGGGGTAGGGGGTTGTATTCAGGGTCCTGATGTCAGATCTATAATCACTCATGGAAAAGGTTTGGGGATGGCCGCAGCCTTTCAATTAGTAGTTTGAGCCATCTTCCGCTGCAGTGTGCAACAAATAAAAATGCACCGAGTAGTTTTGTTGTTGGTTTAACGGTTCCACAGAGGACGTTAGTTATAAATTTCTGCTGTGCAGCAAAACTGAGATGTGCCATGGTAAACACACACACACACACACACACACACACACACACAGAGCGAGAGAGAGACAGAAAACATTGTTAGTAGAATATTGATGTATGGAGAACAGTATAAACACTGACACAGGATGTAAAGTAAAACCCTTCCAGTCTTTAGCTGGAACACGATGTTTAAGCTCCAAGATACACACACACACACACACACACACACACACACACACACACACACACACACACACACACACACACACACACACACACACACACACACACACACACACACACACACACACACACACACACGAATCACATCTCTGAACTCGACTGAAGTTTCGATTTAGGAGTGTTTGGAATCACATCCATGTAATTTCTCAAATATTACAGGGTTAACTTCCGCTTGTGCTGCAGGAAACGCAACGAGACGCTGTCTTGACACTGTGCTGATAATAATTTCAATGAACTACAATTATAGAGCGTTTATCTCACCACTGTTGCAGTTCAATCGAAGACAAACAAAACCGGGGAGGTACATAAAATGAGGATCAAGGCTAATTAATGCTCAGCATGAGATAGGATGCTGTATTGCTCAATAACCATGCCAACGTCAAGGACGCATTTCTAAGCAGTTCTAAGAATGAACTTCTCGGCAAACCTTTGCCGCAATTTAAGGACTGGTCATAGCAATTCATTCATTTGTCCCTCGAGGGCGTAAATCCAGACAAATATTTGCACTGAGGATAACTTGAGTGGAATTTGACACACGAATCCTCTACGTGCAAGAACAGCCAGACACTGCTGACCTTGGAGATGATGTTATTAGTAATTATACGACGTGAAAAGTGTGCAGATTCATTTTGCTGCACCACATTCTTGTGTTAACGGACATGGAAAGTAGCAGCAGCATCGGTTTCAGCAGATGTACCCATGTAGCCTCTCTGTGCCATTTACAGACAAGGGGAGGAGAAGCGGATGGAATTTCAAAACTTGTGCCACCTGCAGGGAATTGAAAGTAAAATAAAATTACAGCAGATTTAACTTCATGAGTTTGTTGGGAGACACATCAGCATCAATTTGATCTCCAGCTGCAATTCTTTACATTTTCTGTGGTGCAACCTGGCATCTTAGGGAAAAACCAGCAGCCTGCTAAATGTACAGGAGTGTGATTCTAAGTGAGTCGTGATGTTGCGGAACGAGAAGCTTTACATCTAAACATAGAGATGCAGCCAACAACACCAACAACTGGGTTCCTTATAAATAGGAGCACATTCCTGAAGTGGCATCAGAGACGCTGGAGACAGAACAGCACAGTGTCTTTAATCAAAGACTTTCTTGTCTCAAGCGAGTGTCAGTGTGTTTTTTGCAATACACCCCCGAATTTGCATAAAAACAAAAACACCACTTGTGCTGAGTCCTCATACTTTGCCGTTTAAATTTCACTTTGTCAAACTTTTTTAGCACAATAAGCTGTTTCTCCATGAAGAAGCGACACGGCTCAAACAAAACAGTCCCCCCCCCCCCCACAAGGCTGAGTCATCCTGGACACTAAACGATGGGACGGCTCGCATGTTTGGACAGAGTTAAATATGAGCCTTTGGCAGGTGACGGCATACGTTTGTTGGCACGAGACTGGAGCCCGTCGGCGGTTCAGCTGCCAAGCCGACTGCTCGCAGCGTGCACGGTAACACTAACATCCTGCCCACGATCTGAAAACCCCTTTAAATGAGCGAGCTCCTGCTGTGCCCTCGACAAACGACTTGCACTCGCATACAAAAGCCAGCGCCTTAATGAGGTATGCTATGCTAATTAGCACACGCAAGAATGATTTACAGTTGTCAGAGCTGTAATTAGTTGTCGAGCTCATGAGCTCCGTCTTTTTTTCCGTCCGTCAGAATGAGTTTTATTCTAACTATATTTATCAAAAGGCAGTGAAGCGCCTGCCTGTTCTCTGGGTCTCGTTTGTTGACATTGTGTTCATCCTACCTGGTTTATCTGCAATGGCGAAGTACAATTTGCATGTTAAATTGGCCTCATCTAATCAGGGTAAATTAAGGGTGATGTGCACTTTTGAACTTGGGAGTGTAATTAAAGTTTACAACCTTGTTTTCTTTATGTTAGGCTATAAAGACAGCTAAAGTAAAGGAGATGAGGGATTACACTCTGCACCTGGTGAAGCATACACTGTAAACCCGAATGCTCAAATTAATCAACTGGATTAAGTAGTGGAAACTTAAAATCAGTTTAAAAGTTCTACTTACTTAAACATATTGAGTACCAATACGATATTCTCATTTTAATGTATGTGTAACTCATAATTTTTGATTTACATGATACATGATAATGAAAACATTTGAGTTGGCTTATGGGTATGTTTGAGTTACTGTTACTGAAAACATTTGAGTTTGCTTAATTAGTAATTTAGTTTAACTGTAATCAAAAAGTACATGTACCTTCAACTCCAAATATTCAAGCTCCCATTAACTCACTTTTTTTGAGTACTGCTTACTTATTCGGGTTTACAGTGTACGACTTCGGAGAAATATTTTTAAAAAAGAAGGACACACCACATTTGGGTTGTCGCCAGATCTAATTTAGGATTTAGGCTTGTGTCATCGCTTTTATCCAAACGTCCTTGATCGTAAACACAAATAAAGTGTCCATAAATGTTTAGATGAAGCCGACACTATTAGAGAGGTGGGGGGAGCTGTGGAGTTCCTGCGGAGGATTAATTCAGAACCGGTCATGGCACAAGTCGACAGCTGTGTCGTTTCGCCAAGACGCGTTCTTCACTAATTAATCACTGGAATAATGATTAAAAAAAACGGCACTAATTAGTGGAGTCACGCTATCTGTGGATTGGAAAGGTGACGTGGGATGAATAAGGACGCGGGCGGAGATACTTTGCAGTCACAGAAGAAGACGAACAGAGCGTCTGAATGAGGCGGAGGAGGAGCTGATTGAATGATTGATCCGTTTTGTCGGAGGACGTTCAGGGACATGTTGAATGTAGTAGAGCTTTTTTTAGCGTCCCCACCCACACACACACACACTGTGGAGGTCCGAACTCATTTTAAGTGCAAGGCCACCTCTGCTTTTGTCCTCACACCCGGCATTAGTCTCACCTGCGCCGCCACAAATTAAATTTCACACATGTGGGATCCTCAGTGGCCAATTTTCTCTCACCTCCTCACCCGGTGATTTAATACCTGTCCTCATCTCCCTCCCTCTCTCTCTCTCTCTCCTTCCTCCCTCTGTGATTGTGCAATGATGCTGCCTCAGCTGGAGAAAGTGACCTTGTTGGCTTGCTGTTCTGTTGTCATGGGAACAGAGGGCACACTGGCAAAAAACGCCCCGACATCCAGGGACGCCGTGTCAGGAGTGTCTGAGCGCACATGAATGAATGAGTTGTTTTTTTAAACTACTCATTCAACAAACATGTCTGTATGTAGCTCGCATATCCCGAGAACCGTTCTTCTAATCGGCTTCACACGTGGCAGGTGTATTCTTAGTGTGAACGTGAAGGTCAGAGTCAGATTTGGTGCGATTTGGACCCATGTTACGTTGAGTAGTGTCTTCTTCTACCTCCTCATGTAAACTACATCATGTAAACTACAGCAGTGGTTGGCATCTGGGTCAAAATCGCCACGTTTTTATCATTTGATGACTTTTAATTCACGATATCAGACTGACCTAGTTGTTCACGTGTCGTGGCTGATCTCTGACATGGCAGCAACAGTCATAGAATTACTTCCTGTTTGTCTTCAAAGTAAAGGCAAAGTTGGTTATATTGCTGCAGTACTTTACATCAAGCTTTTATTTTGAAAAGTTGTGAAATTGGGTCTGAAGATCGTGTCAATTGCTTGATACACCTCCGGAAGGTTTAGAACGGGCTAGCTGTAATAATCAGATGCATCATCTTCTTCTTTTTCTTCATTCGGTTTATCGGCGGGTGGCAACCAACGTCAAGGTGCATTACCGTCATCTTCTTACGCTTATGCTGTATTAACACGTCTGTTGTCATATTCCAACTGTCTCGCCTCTTGGCCAATCAGAGAAGAGCCCGGTGTCGTTCTCCTCAGGTGATAAACATCCCCTGGGATTTCAGTAGCCTATGTTTTATGTTCATACATGTACGACCTTGATGTGACACAACGTGATAAACGTAAAGACAACCACAGCGCTCTCCACTGTATATGTTGCTCTGCAGCATTCCTGCAGTTTCCCCTCCGCCCGTCTCTCCCTCTCTCGTGGTGCGTCAAACGTTCACATCTGAGAGTTTCTCCTCCTCCTTCTCTCCCCGTTCTGCAGCTTATCTCAGCATTGTGAAGCGAGCAGAGGGTTTTATTACAGAGGAGATTTAATAAAAGCACAACTTTTTGATGACTTTGCCGCAGCATCTCTTATGTGTACTGCATCATGTTGTGTGGAGACGCTTTCAAATGAGTGTGTGTGTGTCTTCAGCGGCTCTATAAATGTCAGGGCCTGGTCCTGAGATGTTCTTTGACACATGCAAACCGCTGTAAACGGCAACATAAAAGCTGTTGATAGTAACGTCACAGATTCATGTTTTAAAAAAGGGCCATTCCAAAGATTTTACATGTCAGAGTCGGATTACTAGTCATGTGGAAACTGTTGAATAGTGACGCTGGAGGATCTTTAACAAGGAAATAACCTATAGTTTGTGTTTTACTTGAACATTTCGACAATAACACTGAATCTTGATTTGAGAGAAAAAGCAGTCAAATGAATGCTGTCTTTTTCCCTGTATTTGAGACTTTACATTACATTACACTTCCCGTAGCTGACACTTTTATCTAAGTGCATTCAACCATCAGGGTGCAAACCCAGGACAACAAGATTTCTATTTGTGATTCGTGACTTCTCGCATATGATTTTTTTTTAACATTGATTCTTGATTTTCTGCAAAGGCAAATGGTGAAATTAAATGCGTAAAAGGTTAAACGCATGCCGTTCTCCTCAGTGTGTCTGGGACTTTTGATAATTTTCCTATCCCTCGCTGCACTATGTTAAACAATGGATTCGGTCATTTCTAGGAACCAACTCACTTTTGTCTCCGGAGACACAGCTACTGCTACAATACCCACTGAAACATGCCGCAGGCTTATTATGCAGTAATAACCACTCTGTGCTGGCAGAGCTCCTGCAAGAAGTAAAGCGGTAAATGCACATTTTTCTGTAATGTTTTCCATTTTTCTGAGAAAAAGAAAAACGAGGCGATCATTACCGGCCGGAGTTCTACACTGATTATACTCTTTGTTCTCAGCCTGAATACAGATCTTCTGATTTGCTAATGACTCAGATGAATCCTGTGCTCTGGCTACGAGCAGCTCGCAGGATTTTGCATGATAAAGATATTGAGTACAGTGGTGGAGCTTAATGATTTACAGTACCGCCATCCCTTCGTTCCCTTCTTTAATGGCCTACCATCTTATTAATCTCCATCATCTCAGGGGGTCCCAGAATACCCACAGTCCTGTTCTGCAGGCTGGTCAATTGCTCAATTCCTGTTTGACTGCACCACGATAAAATGTCCCCCGTGTGTAGGTGAGTGTTTGTGTATGCGAGAGAGCGAGCGTGCAGCCAAGACAGAAGAAAGAGCATAATGTCCAGGGATGTGTGTGTTTGTGTTCCCTCCATTTAAAATCTGCCTGCAGCTTCAGAGATGGACAAAGTGAGTCCCCTCTGGACAGAAGGGGGTGCTAATGAGGAGCAGTGGCAGTTGGGGGACGTCTGTCTCTTCGCATGCTGGCTGCACATTTTGTCCTGACCTTTTTACTTTGGCAGTCGACCATTATTTCCAGCCTCTCTCCGTCCACCCAGACATTTATTTTTGCTTCTCCTATTAAAATATAAAAAAATTCAGTGACCGCAGTTTTAAAAATCAAGCACAATGACCCTTAAATGGATAGTTCACCCAAAAATGAAAATTCACTCTTTATCTACTCACCACTGTGCTGATGGAAGGTCGGGTGAAGTGTGTGAGTCCACAAAACACTATGGGAGTTTCAGGGGTAAACAGCGTTGCAGCCAAATCCAATACAATGGAGGTAAATGGGACCCCTTATTCAAACAACCAGAGGAGGAGATCAGAGAACATTTTGGTGAACTATCCCTTTAATTTCCACACAAGCATTTCTTTGATTAGATATTTGACGACATAAAAACTGGGTTAAGACATTATGAGTGACAGCTGAGACTAGAATTCTTATCCTGGATGTTTTGGCTTCATTTCTGGATAGTAGAAGGAAGTGGATACATGTCATCCATCTTTATTTTCAATCTACAGTTTCTTCAGTTTGGTTTTTTGATTGGGCTAAAAAAAAAAATATATATATTTGTTAACTCGTGAGCTTTAGAGGTGGTGGGAGCTGGATTTAGTTGCATCTTGACAGAGTTTAGCTGTTTCCACTTCTTTCCAGACTTTGTGCTTAGCTAAGCCAGGCCAGCTTCTCCTTTAAACCTTCACCTCACTGATTAAATATGTGGCTTTTGCTGTGTGGTGCTTGTTTTCCTTCAGGTTTAATAAACCCTAATATTGTGTTTCATAAGTGTTTTACTCTGATGTTATTTCAGGACAAGAAATGGCCTCCACTGTAAAAAATTAAAAACATAACCTCCTTGGCGGAGGCAATAAAACCCTGAGGTTTCACACAACAGTGTTCCAGCTGGTGCATCAAATCTTTGACGATTAAACCTCGTAGCTCCACTCAAACACAACCATGGTTGTGTGCTGCCAGTGTTCAGCTTGGTGCCGTATAGTACATGTGGGTTTGCTGCCGGTGCCAGATCATCCTCCTGCATTTATCTTAAGTCACGCAACGAGCAACGGGAGCGTGAGAGAGTCGGAGATTCACGGAGACAGGTATTAAAAGAGAGAAAAGGGGGAAATGTGTCGCATTTATCTCGCACACCTGCCTCACCTCCCAGTCGTGCGCACGCTGAGCCAGGTAGCGATCTAACGGGTACATGTTGTTCCCTACTGTTCCCTGTGAAGGGACATCAGGTGTCCCCGGCGTGGGTGACACTGTCAGGCTCAGCGTACATCACCGGGCGGAGTCCTTGCTCTGACAGCTCGCCGACAGCCTCACGGCTGTAGATCAACAGAAAAATGAGTGGAGAGGAGGAGGTGGTGGTGGAGGAGGAGGAGGAGGAGGACGTAAAAAACTGCTGACAAGGCGACCTGCACCGCTGTCGCCTCGCTCGCGGTAATGAGCTGCGGGCGTGACGGCGAGGGGAGTGAGGGGGAGTGAAGGGAAGACGGCAGGAGCGTGGTCGAGGTTTAGATTACATGAAGAAGAAAGATGGAGGGAGTGGCGAGGTTTGATGATGTTTCCACCCGGTCAAAGTGATTTTATCTAAGTGTCATATATATTTATATTTTACTTACATCTATAGCATAAACTGTATATAAAGATGGACGATATGATGGCCCCCTAAAAGTGAAGCCAAAGTGTCTCTATGGCCCCCTGGTGGCTGGCTGCATGTCCTCAGCCCGGCCTCCTCCATGTAAGCAGATGGGACGTGGACCAAACTCAAAATAAACGTAAAATAAATTTTTCGCCAAGATGGTTTCTGTCATTTTCAGTCCAAGTGCTTATTCTTTAGTTGAGGTTTTAGTTTGTTATATGATTTTCTAAAAATGAAACAGCATGACTGACAGCTGAGACTGACTTGTTATTGGTTACAAATTATGGTGTTGGGGCAAGATGGCGTCATTCATATCCAGGATATTTTGGCTTCATTTATATACTGGGAGGAAGTGAAGCCGTGTCGTCCATATTTATAAACAGCCTATGATTCATATCTACTAAAAATGGCTTTTGTGTTTCGTCATTACACAAAAATAATGACCCACCAAAAAAACCACTGAATGCTGATGAAGGGAAATGTTTCCTTTTTACTGTGTCATGCTTTTGTTCTCAGTGTGAGGCTGCTACCATGACTTCAGCAGTGTGTGTGTGTGTGTGTGTGTGTGTGTGTGTGTGTGTGTGTGTGTGTGTGTGTGTGTGTGTGTGTGTGCGTGTGTGTGTGTTCCTCATGGTGAGTCATCCCTGCACTGTGTATGTCAGGCTGTGCCACTGCTTGTCATCTCGAGCTTTGTTTTGAAGAGGTGATGGGTGGTCACTTTGTGTTACTTGTTAAAGCAGACCAGCGGTGCCAGGCCAACACAAGATTTTCCACTTTTACATTGAACAGAACCCGCTTTCTGTTTGGAGTCTGCGTATTGTGTGTGCGTGGGTTTTCTCCGGGTACTCCAGCTTCCTCCCACAGCCAAAATACATGCAGGTTGAAAGTAGGTTAATTGGAGACTCTAACGATCCGTCCACACTAATACGGAAAGTTTGCTAAACAAACTTTTTTACTCTGTATCCGGGCCTCTCGTCTGCACGTAAACAAGTGCCACAAAATGAAGATATATTTACAAACACAGCTTTCCGGTTTCTCTGTGTGTGGTTAGTGCTGCAGGTCCGTTTACAAGCTCACAGCTAAATTTAACATCACATTACATTGATAGGCGTCCACCTCGACTACAGTGTTATTCTCTTCTTCTATTTGATGTATCGTTGAGACTTGATCGCCACCTACATGCTTTTTTAGGGTGTTTGTTGTTGAGATATTTTTCGTAAAACGAAGGTTGCTTTGACAGATCCTTTATTATTCAAAAAATATCCGCAGTAGGAGTGTAGTAGCGTTTACGAGGCCTAAACTGACCATCGGTGTGAATGTGAGTGTGAATCATTGTCTGTCTGTGTGTTGGCGCTGTGATACGCTGATGACCTTTGCAGGGTGACCCCTCGCCC
The DNA here is from genome assembly GCF_009819705.1 of Hippoglossus hippoglossus. Taxonomy (NCBI): domain Eukaryota; kingdom Metazoa; phylum Chordata; class Actinopteri; order Pleuronectiformes; family Pleuronectidae; genus Hippoglossus; species Hippoglossus hippoglossus. The sequence goes on from NC_047173.1 coordinate 12,195,760, forward strand.
AATGTCCGCTGGGATTGCCGGCAGCCACGGGCGACCCTCAAAAGAATAAGCGCTATTGATAATAGATGGATGGATAGATGAGAAAAAGAGAGAAGAAAGAAAAAGAAGCTGAGGAAAGTGTCAGTGACTCATCAGTTCTCATTCAAAGTTCATGTCGCTTCCACTCGCAGAACATTTTAATACAAAGGACGTTTATGCGAAGTCAAATTTTGTTATTGCTCCCTTGTCGCCGACCAGGTGTCCTTCTCCTTCTTGATTGCAATCCTCCAGCTCATTTGGCAACCGTAAAAAAAACGCACCATTAGTTTTCTGCTACGGCAGCCCGCTAAGCCCATGTTGAGATAAACCTGCTTTGACATTGTTAAGTGTTTTAGCTCACATCACCTCCAAAGATCACCAATGTCACAGAGAGAGAGAAAAAAAAAAGAGGGGAAACACGAAGGTCCACAGTCACGGACGAGCTCTCACTCAGGAAGAAAAACCTTTCACATTTCGCTGAGATCTAATTGAATTTCCCCTCCGCTCTTATCGGCTGCCGTGTTTGGGATAGCATCTCGCCACTTTCTGCAGGAGAGCCAGTGAACACAACACCGGACACTGCCTCGCTTTAACTTTTTTTTTTTTTTTGCAGGAGAGTGAACACAGCGAAACGTTTTTTTTTTTACCCTTCACTTGAAAGCGATTTCACAGATGATGGGGTGACTGAAGTATATATAAGTGTGTGTGTGTGTACTTGTGTGTGTTTCTGAGAGCGGTGACAGATAGCGGAGGACGTGCCAAAGAGTGAATAGTGTGGCTGACGGCAGGGCCGGGCCTCTCCTGCCGCGGCTCAGTCGTCACAATAAACATCCTCCTCTCTGTGGCACCGAGCGCTGGTGACAAATAAACCCTGTAGCGAGGGGAATAAATAACGTCACGCTGTACGTCTGTGCACATAATCTGCAAACTGTCTCCTCCAGAAAAATCGACCTCGCTAGTTGTTTGTTCCAACAGTTTAAAATGACCCGAGTTTACATTCATTTATTGGCAAGATGGGTAGTTGTGCGATCGTCTCGTAGGACAGTGAAATCAAAGATTTAGGAAGCTGAAGGCGTGGTGGGAATATGATATGGTTGATTTGATCACTTGTAGACGGGGATTTGCATCATGTCTTTTATCAGCTGTTTTTCGATGATGCATATTTTCGATGATTAATAGCAGGAAAATGCAAAGCTCACTGCAAAACACATTGCATTGCTTCTGGCTACCAAAAACTCATATTTCACCAGCTTTTGATGTGAATGTGATTTTGAAAATCATTCTGAGAAAGCGAGGTAGATACATTAAATATGAGAGCAGCTGGTTAACTTAGCTTCGAACAAAGGATGGAAAGATGAGATAATCCTGTAAAATATAGAAAAACCTGCAATATAATCATAGAGGATTGCAAATGAGGCCTTGAATTGCACAGACAGAAATGAGTATTGAAACAGGGGGGGGAACTAGCCTGATGGAATATCAAGCAAAAACCATGTGGTTCATGCAGAGTTTATTTGCAGGATCATTTCTGGCAACGTCAGAGCGACAACAGGTTTCTACACGTTGGTCTTGTAAGGATTAAATTCCCTGGATGTAGTGTGACATATTATTTCTTGAGCTCTCGAGGTGTAGGAAAAGCAGATTAACCTTCACTTGCCTGTGCCGTCAAAATGTATTATCGTACAGACATTAGAGTAGAGAGAAATCCTCTCAATTAGCTCTCTGCAATAATTCTAATTTCCTCAAAATGTCCTTTAACCATGTGTTGCACAGTTCAACCAGGACACACACACATGTCAACGTTTCACCTCTTAAAACAATAATACACCCGGAAGTTTGAGTTCGCGGCTCCGCTTACGTTCTCGGGAACAAATCTTTGTAAGCTTGATGCAGACTCTGCTAAAGCTCAAGAATCCCAGACAAAGCCTGAGATACACGACATTCGTGTTCATTTGGTGAAACAGGAGCACATACGGTATTTATCATGGGACGCTCGGTTAGTGGGAAGGAGGTAAATCGTTGAGAGCAGACAGTGGTGTAGCAGAAAAGGTTAAGGTTAAAAAAAAAAAAAAAGAGGATCAATTGTTGTTCTTGCAGAAAGTCTAGACACACAAAAGAAACACACACACTTGCTATCATACCCTGACTTTTTTGTGTTCGGCATTGATATAAAATAGATTGAGAAACTTTGCAGGAGTTTTATTCCAATTTGTGTAAAGATGATCATACCAAGATTTCTTTTTAATTGTCGTAATGGCTGCAGACAACAATAGTGAAATTGCATTGGCCATCAAGTATCATGCACTGAGGCTTATCGCTATATAGCCTTATATGTAGAGGCTGTTAATGAGTGTTATATGTGTAGTTTTTCAAAACATGTGTGCGTGTTGGTCTCATGGCCTCCTGCTTTATTGTTTGACAAGTCTTTAGCCCCCACTGTGTTTGGCTGCGTTAATTATCCGGCTACGCTTTGCTGAATCTGTGTATAAGTGTGTGGGTGTGTGTGTGTGTGTTTACAGGCACAGAAGCCCACTCTTCACTGTGATACACTGAAGTGCTTGCAATGTGTTTTATCAGATGCCACGTCTTGTCCCTTTATCTCCTCTTCAAGTATGGATCAAACAGATCATCCTGTATGTACAGGACAGCTCTCACCCTGACATATATATACACTTGCTTCATTGACAGAGAGGGTGTGTGTGTGTGTGTGTGTGTGTGAGAGAGGGTGAGTGATCATCAGCAGGCTTTTAAGGTTGTTGAAGGTGAATTGCGGTGTAGGAAAGTGGATTGATGTTTTCAATATCCTTTATATTGGCACTATTTTACAATACTGGAGTGAAATATAAATGCGTAAAAACCATATCACATTTCACCATGAATATATCAGTATATGAAGCCTCGTGACAGATTTGATTTCACTTTAGATACGAATGGTTTTACAAACATAGCAAACCCACTCAATGCGTTTGCTATCTCCATTAATATAGCAGGGACAACTACTAGTACTTGATGGTGAACATGATGGGACACGTTATTCCATTATAGAGCTACGGGCTATAAGGAAAATGTTGAACTTAGAAAGAAACCTGCCTTTATATAATGTTTGTAATAATAATGTTATAATGTTTCGGATATGTTAATAGGCAACTCTTTACCATATTAAATTCACTTGATATCGCAGTTTTGCTTTTTACAGCTTTTTGCGCCAAAGCCCATTTAGCCCAAAAAACAATTTAATGCAGGTTTTACCCGTTACTCTTTTTTGTCATCTTCCCTGTTGTTATTTTTGATATTTACAGCTGCGGAACAAGATGTATTCTAACATATCCAGTGACGTGATCTAGTGAGCCAGGAAATGCTAACATTTGTAGCCTTAAATTTAATAAAACCAAAAGGAAATATGATTAATAAAACTCTACTCACTCTTCAGATACTAGGGACTGTAGAAAAAAACTACTAAACCAATTTCATTGTAATTTTGTGAAGGGTTGAGACATGATCCAAGGAAGAACTTAAATATGTACATTCTGGGGTTCCAGACAAAGATACAGATCTAGGACTGAAATACTTTGAAAAATAAGAGACTGGATCAAATAGCAAACCAGAAGCATTAAGGAATCCAGGAATATAAAACAAACAGACTGACAAAACAGAGGGAGAAGCACAGAGACTGTTTATGTGGAGGCAGGATCATTAAAATGAGGTGAGACTCATTAGAGCTGGCGCAGACAATCCGGAAGGAGGGAGACCAGACAAAGACAGGAAGTAAAGTAAGAGACAGACACAGGAGAACGAAGCTAAGGAACTAAAAGTACAAAACCGAAGTCTAAACACAAGAAGAGAACTCAATATCAAAAAAGGTCCAACAAGTCAAAATCGAACATCTGTATATTTCCTACAACAGAAAGTCTTTCAAAAGTTCATGCCAGGGACAGAATCGTGACAGAAACACTTTAATTCAAATAATATTACTGTGAGCTGAAGCAGACAAATATGGCTGACACAAACAGCCCGTCAGAATAAACTCGCTGATTCCAAGTGAAGCGTCGTTACATTTGAAAGTGTAATATCTGTGCATGCTTCGCCCACATGACCTGAATCAGCTCCCAGGAGATTCCAGATCACCGTGGGTGCTGTGGGTGACTCGTCCTCTCCCAGTTAATGAGTGTATGAGTAACAAGGACGGCTTCGGTGGAAAGCACAGAAACTGACTGTGGGGCGTGAAACAACACACACACACACACAAAAAATAATTCAGGTTATATTAAATTAGAGTTAGAAAAATGAAACCCATAACTATCTTATACCGGGCTTCCTCTTGCTCCATCTCGTATACGACGATTAATGATTCCCTTAACTTGTCGTGAGTGATCCCAGACTTACAGACTCACAGCAGTGGCTTTCTCGACTCTTTTGTTTCACTTAAATGTTCCTGTTCTAATCCTCTTGAGCGTGCAGCCAACAGAGCCGTCAAAGTGGAGCTGACATCCTGCACTTTGATCATAACCGCGGCGCAGTGAATTACGACAAATCAAATATTACACTTTGCTGAATCATCCGACGCTGACACTAATATTATATTACCCCCTTTACCCTCCGCAGATTAACACGGTGGTGACGGGGACCACTGGGTTTTCTGTCTCTGCAGAATCGGTTTGACAAGAGGGACCTTATTATTGCACCTTCTGCAGTGTCAACTTTTATCATCACATTCGGCCTAAAACTTTCTTTTTGCAATTGGATTTTGTTTTTCTTATCTGGAAGGTAATCATTTCCAAACTGATGCTGGGGACCGAATACAGCCGTTGACTCTGCACCCTCAGTTTGGAGAAGAGCTTAAAAAGACAGTCATAGTAGAGATTCATAGTTTTAATTAGTGTTATTACTTGAAAGGTTAACATGCTCTAATATAAAAAAAATCACATTACTTCCTCACACTCTCCACTGCTGCAGCTCTTCTAGTCAGCCTCTGTCTGAAACTCTTGGTTTTAGCTCCTGTTGCTTTAAGAAGCCCCCTCTGATAAAGCCCAGTCTGCTCTGATTGGCCAGCTGGCCCACTGCGTTGTGATTGGTTGATCAGCTCCAACGTGTGAAGGAAATTTGTAGGGGGGGGGGGCGTGCCAGACTAGTCACATGACATCACAATGTCGTAAAAGTATTGGCTGGACGTCCGACGAGACATTTCCGGAGCTTCAGAAGCGATGTTTTCTTCTATGTGAGCGAGTCCTCTGCTGCGGACTTTGTGATTTTTAAAATAACTTTGTAGACCTTTTACATATAAGCCTATATTAAAAAATATGAGCCTTTCTTTAGATACGTGTCACACGTTGCTGAGAAGAGCCAAATTCAAAGAGCAGCTTGTTCATCGGGATGCTGCCTGAGGATATTTTTATGTAAGAAGTGATAAAGGAAGAGAGCCAAATAAGTAAGAAACAGTTTTTTTCCCCCTGTCGGGTCAGATAATAGGCAATTAGCTTGGTAAATCATCAGAGTATGGAGGGGGGGGGGGGGGCTCATTGTTTGTTCCAGTCACAACGAGGCGAAGCAGCTGCTGAATCCTTTATCCAGACATTGTTCTTGAACACAACCTTTCCTCTCTCCCTCTCTGTCAGGCGGCAATAAAAAAAAGCTGCCACGAGGTATAAAAATAGCTTTGTCATTCTTACGCATAACAAGATGTGAATGAGAAGCAGGGAAGTACGCGTCAAATGGATGAAGGTGAATGACAATCGGAGTTAGGCTTTTAGGAGCTGGACACACTGTACGTGGCAGTGTGAGGTTTTTCTCAGCAGGAAGAAAGTCAATCACCACGAAGTCTGCTTCCCAGATTGTCATTTCAGGGTTTCAAATAAAGTTAAATTAACGTCCTATTACTGCAGATATGACAGATGAGCTGTCATAGTATCCTCAGCATGCCGAGCAAATCAATGCCAAACTCCTCTTTTATTGCTTCAGTACTCGGTGCTGTCGACTGGTCACACGAGCTGGACCTGAATTCATGAATCTGACGACTTGGGATTTGACCAAAATCAAATGCGACCGGAGACTGGAGTTTGACAGCAATGAGTTGTGACTTCACTCGGTCTCAAGACTTTCGGACTTGATTTTGATGACTCGAAATCATCCCCAAGTTATATATAAAGTGTGCAGCCAAGCAACTCTTCCTTTTCATGCTGTCAATCACATTGGAAGGGAGCGGAGCGTTTGACGCCGCACCAGCAGACAGACAACAGAGAATACCTGGGATTATCAAACTGGAATGGGATGGAAGAATATCTTGCAAAAAGAAAATCATTCAGATTAAAAATTATAACTGTTATATTGTCACAGTTACATCATGCAATAGTACACCTTGTCATTTTCAGCTCTGCAATAGCAGCATGGCTCTTATAAGCTGGTTTAACAGTTGGGTCCAAATTGAAATATTCCATACTTCATGGTCCTCACGACTTCGGTGATCCCCTGACTTCAAGAATCGTAAAAACTACAAGATGGATTGGGGGGGGGGCGGCATAACAATTTGGACATAACAACCGATACTTGAGACTCCAAATAACGCAATCGGCAATCAATCAGTTCTTGATAGTGGGATGAAGTGAAGACACTTAGTTCATCTTTATATACGGTCTATGTTTGATACTCAACACTGCAACATTGATAGATGACGTCCTGTGACATTGAATTATGTCGTCGTTATCATTTCCAATCCTTAAAGTCCTTACCTATACATCTACGCAACCCTTTTCCCCTGATGCTCTCTCTCTTTTCTCTCTGTCTCTTACCGCCTCACTCTTTATTTTACCCACATCCCAGGGCAACGGCTTTTGAAGAGATTCAATTTGAAATCCCGTCTTGCATATTTCACGAGCCCAACCTTTTTTTCTTATGCCCCGTGCTCTGTTGTTGCGGTAAAGATGTTTCATTGACACACGGGCGGGGGGGGGGGGGGGGCTGCCTGTGGTTATACTGGTCTGTGTGTATAGACTTGAAATACTGTATGTGCAAGCAGTTTGTCCCTGAACCGTTTTTTGGGTGAATATCCTTGTTCCATCTTCAAATTCAACACCATAAATAAACAACAGGAGGCAAGAAGCGTTTTCTGCCGTGTCTTGTTTGTTTCTCCTCAACCTGTTCACCCTGTGGTACCGATCACTGGCCCGTCCATAAAAGAACATACTGCCTGCGTGAGATTTTAGCAAGAGCCCGATTCTCTGCTTAGCCCAGTCGACGTCGAACTCGAGTCCTCTTCAGTTCACTCCTGGTGCTCGGAATATATATATATATATATATAGAACAAGCTGCTACTCCGACTTTCTACTCCTCTCTTCGTCTTCCTCTTGTGCTATGTCATCGCACCCGGGTGACCGCAGTATTGACTGGTTTCTCCGTAAACCTACCTATCATTTTAAGATTGATCGCATGTGGCGAGCAGAAAGCAGAAAGAGGATGTTACCTACCACACATCACTGCGTGTCCACACGAGGGGAATTTCATAGTGTTGCCAATGTAAAACAGAACTTTTTTCGACAAAAGAAAGGATCAATAATTTCTAACCCGCACCCACAGACAGATCACTTTAATAAATGTTTCAAAATCCCCCTTCCACTTGCATGCTTTAAGTTACATGTAGAGTAGAAAGCCTTGAACGTTTCACCTCCAGGACTGAAAAAAACAAACAACAACACGTGACTCATCCAGTGCCCATCTCATGACTTAAACATGTCATGGCTATATTTGTTGATCATTCTACCCTAAAGCTTCTGCTGATGTGGCTGCTGCTCTGCGGCTCTCCGGAGACAATATGAACAAAGCAATGTGAAAATGGCTCCTCTGAGCCTTTTTGTGGATTTCTATGGTCTCTGCCTCGAAACAGGGCTCTTATGGGGGCGATGGTGCCGCGTGAGTGTGTGTAGCCGACTCACGTTTCCATTTGACCTTGACCGCGGGGACTCAGACGAGACAAATTGATTTTCATCTGTTGACGAATGAGGGCGGTTAAAGAGATATATTTTAGTATTTGATTTATATTTTTTGACGTAATTCCACAGCTCGATTATTTACAGTTTCCCATGCACTACATCATACAGACCTCTCAATGTGTGGTTTGGTTTTAAAAGTGGCCTAGAACTCCCATGTAGCTGTCATTATTATAAATTCAAATTAACTGGTCAGTGTGTGTTACTTGGAGAATAATTTATACTTCTGTGTTTGATATAAAAATGTAATCGCAGCATGGATTTAAAGATAGCAATGTTCTCGCGATGGTGGAACCACTTTGGTCTCGACTGGGCAGAAACGAGTGCAGGCACTCGCTTGTTCCCGAAGGATGACCTCCTATTGATTTTGGTGAACTTCTATAATGTCACCACAAGGTTGATTTGCACGGTTTTGTGCATGAAATGTCTGACAACAATTATTTAATGGATTACCGTGAAAGTTGGTACACACGTTATGCCCCCCCCCTTAGGATTTACAGAGCACTCACAAGTACACGTTGCTTTAACGATTGACTATGACCGACCATGAACCCGGTGCTGGCACGATCGTCTTACAGACAACAACCAATCAGTTTCCAACTCAGGACACACAACTGCTTAAACAAAAAAAAAGAAGGTACATGAGCAATATTCACGTTTCGGCTTCATAGAAAAGTAAGTGAATGAGTAAGTAAGTAAGATAGATAGATAAGAAGATAGATAGATAAGAAGATAGATATATATATAGATAGATAGATAGATAGATAGATAGATACCAAACTTAACATGCACCTGCTAAACATTGGAATTGTAAACTATTAATTCAACTCACACTCCGGGACTCTCACAGCAGTCGTGACCCGCTCAATGTCATATTGTATTTCGAGTTTCTTCCTGAGCTCTGCCGTAAATGCATGTTTACAGGGAGGTTAAAAAGGGTGAAGTGGTAGATTAGAGACAGAGGGGGAGCAAGGAGGAGGCCATTATTGTACACACTCTTTTCTGATCGCTAACAATGAAGAAAAATGACTCAACTTGACCCGGTGATTAGGTAGAGCCGGCCCTTTCTTTATGCTAATTTTCCCGAGGCTGACATTGTGCATTTGAATAGCTGTAGCATTCAGGAGTGAGAACTTTCGGAAATGAACTGTAAAGAAAATTGCCGCCTGGAACAAAAAGCATTGTCGGGGCAGCAGAGTTTTATTGTATATGAAATTCAGCAGAGAGAGATTGAAGTGAATTACCTCAAATGCAGAGTCTCCTTTACCTATGACTTTGTATTCAAGAGGGATCGGGAGAAACAACGCAGCCTTATATCCCGGGTTACGGAAAAGAAAATCACACAGGGGTATTCAAAACTTCTGTCTGCAATCTGACATCTTTTTTCTCTCCGAATCCTCCTCTGTGTGCGAGTCGAGTTTCCCCTCCTCTATAGACACTGATGAATTTCAAATACACTCGGGTGATGCATTGAGAAAAAACCCTAGCCCATACATCCCCATCCCCATGCATCGGGAAGAACGAAATCTGCTCATTTATGCAGAAGCTTGTGCTCTGCCGTCTGCCCTTGTGTTCTGCCTGATGAACTGAATCATTCTCAATGAGGGCTACGAGGAGCAGATATAGGGGGGGGGGAAGCGGGGGGGGGTAAGAGGGATTTAGCGCAAGTGACAAGACGACTGATTCCTGCTTGGTTTGAAAGAGGAATGGTTTCGCATTCAAAGCTTCTCGGTCACAGATATTCCAGTAAAACACAAGATCCGTGTCCAGCATTGGAATAACAGGCCAACAAGATATAATAGCAGTGATCAGCGTCTCCGGGGATCTATGACTTCTGCTGATGCAGTTATCCTCACACAACGGCGTCGTCAGCACTTCCGTGGCTGCGGTCCACCAGAGGATAGACCCCTTGAACCCCACCGGTCACTCGGTGGGGTTCATCACCGCGGCTGCACACCTCCTCGCTGATGATGCAGCAGAAGCTCAAGGTTAATTAAAGTCGAAGCGGGCCCGCGGTGGCCGAGTTCACACTGAGAGCTCTAATCAGTGAATCGCCTATATAAAGATAGTGGTCTTCACGTTTGATGCTCAGTGGCTGTAGTCAGCCATGGGACTGGATCTTATCTGTATTTTACCCTCACTTCTCCTGCAGCTCCTGCTTTTCGTCCACTTTCACAGCTGAGAAAAACATATTGATATTTCTCTATTCAGCAGTTCGTGGCTCCTAACTTGACTCCAAATTCATCTCTACTTTTTATTTCTTTTTTATGAGCCAGTCAAAATTGTTTCTAACCATATCAAAAGAAATGTTTGTGCTAGTTTTGCTCCTTTTTTTAAACTTCTAGATCCAAATGTCCAAAATGTCTGAATAGTAAACGTATATATCCCAGACTTCAAAGGATCACTTAAAAACCCCTGTGAGTGACAGTAGAGATGCTACGTGCATGTTGTCTTCAGTCTTTGATGCTTCGTGTGAGAAGCACTGAGTTGATGTCTTAGTCAGACGTTGCTGCCGCTGTCCAGCTGCACCTGTCTGCAGGAGTAATGGATGAGAGTGATGAGGACGCAGCATCTTCAAGATGCTTCTCCTTCGTGTTGTTTTGCTGGGACTCAGAAATGGAGCACACGGCTGCTTCTGAGCCACTCAGGAGGCTTTTTAGAGAGGAACTGAGATGGTCACGAGGCCTGCAGCCGGTCTTTTCTCGCCGAGGCTTAATTCCTGCAGGTCACTTTTACAGTTTCAGAAAGAAAAGCTGCAACCAGCATCACCACAGGCCAAACAAACAGTGAATACAAAGAAAGCAGATCAAAAACTGCATATCAGCACGTGTAACATCCCTGTAATTCTGCTAAATAACACATATGATTCGATCAGATTCAAAGGATGCATGGATGGAAATTCTGTATTGCAACAAGCAGAATAAATCCTATTCTCTCATGCATCTTAATTCAATTTAATTTCACTATATTTCCCCTGTCTTTATATGTGTAGGGTTTCCTTTGCAGCCGAAAGGAAATAATGCTAAATTTCAGTTTACTCATGTGGCAATTTGTATTGTGAGTTGTCCAGCACATCAACAATATAAATAAAACCCTCACACACGCTAACGGACATGGACTCATGTCATACTTTACTAGGAGCCTGTTAGTAATCATGCCAGTAAGAGCAGGAGACGTAAACAGACACCGTAATTATATTCTGGAAGGATGGAATCCATGGAAGCTGCTGCGCTCATCCATCCTCAGAACTGACATATGTAAAAAAAAAAAAAAAAAAAAACGTGAGGAGGGAGGGAGGCGGCGTCCAAGGCTCGTCTCCTCCTCTTCAATCACGTTGTCACCTGGAACCACTCAATCTCCTTAGAGCCGGTGGAGGACAGGGTGGCAGGAAGGGTGAGTGTGTGTGTGTGTGTGTCAAAATGGATGAAAGAAATGGTGGCGTTGGAGGAAAGGGAAGCTCATACGTGGAGCTAATGCACATGTATCGCTGTACACACATATACATACATGTGTGCATTACGTTATCAGTGACTGCATTCACCTTATATGGTGATTTATTTACGTGTCCTTGCAAATAAACCCCTTTGAACAGTTTATCCACAGTGTGCAGAACTTTTTTTATTTTAGGTCCTCCTTTATCAGAGTTTGACTTAAATCCAGCCTCTTGCTTGTCAGATTATCTCTCACTATAAGTGCTCCAGGAAAAACCGCAAACAGGCGCGATGCGCTACATTCAGATTTTGCAACATGGAGTGGAAACACACCGCGAACAGAGACGCCTCGCTGCGGAACGACTCCCCTTCCCTAATCGAAGTCTTCTGTTTTTCCACGCAGGTCTATTTTTCGCACAAGGAAAAGCAGCTCACCTGCAAACTGAGTGTCGAGGCAGCAGACTTTATTTCTCCATTCATTATTCATTGCTCGTGCGAGCTCTATTTTGGATGGAGCAGACCCAGCTATACCCCCGCTAAAGATACTTTCTCCTCAAATGTGCTGCCATGTGCGATGAATATGAGAAGTCAGCCTCCTGCGCAGGATGTAGACGGGATTTTTGCAGCACACAAATCTGTTTGAATCAGATTTAAAGCTGTGAACACACACACACACACACACACACTGGGCTAGAACAGGATGTAAGCAGATGTATAGATTGACACACTCTTTTATATAAGACAGCACTTTTTTAGCTGCATACACACATAATTTGGCGGGTATGTATAGAGGTTACACCCCCCCCTCCCCCTCCCTCTGTGTTGACTTTTTCACTTGTCTCTGCAACTTTGGCAAACACGCAGATTTATGCTGTTTAGACTAAAAGTTTGTCCTCGATGTGAAGCCTCCTCCTCCTCCTCAGGGGAGAATCAAGCTGATTTTCCACCGCAGCACTCCGCACATGGCTGAGTGGATGTCCTGATTTTGTGCTCGCTGACTCCAGTCTTATCACCCTAACCAATAGCTTCATCTGGGTAATAACATGCCGAGTCTGTAAAACCTGCTGTAAATTCAAAGGATCTTTCAGGAAGTGGAGACTTGTTGCCCCTTATAACATCTGCAAAACACGACTGGGGGACGGGATGTACAGAAACAGGAGGTGCACTTGGCTTAGGCCTTATATGTGACCATTGAGACCAGGGGTGGATCCAGGGGTGGGGCCAGAGAGGGCACTGGCCCCAGCTGGAATCTGATTGGCCCTTGAAGTGCCCATGTCCTGTCAAAACTATTTAAAAAATAATAATAAACTCGTCACTTACTCACAATAAGTATGTTAATAATTTTTTTAATTTTTGAAGGGTGCAATATAAAAAATATATTCAATGATGTGTGTCTTATAGTTCAAAGCTCCAGAGCAAACTAAATGTTACTGAATCAGGAGTTGTGCATGGATGCTGGACATACATGTTTAAATTGTGGCCCCTTCATGGCCCCTGGTTTAGAAAAATCATAGATCCGCCACTGATTGTGACTAATTTGGAACTTGATTCATTTGTACATTTTTCTTAAACTCATTCTTTTTAAACCTTTTGCTTTCATTTAAATATGAGGATATTCCAGAAGGTCTATTAGAAAAGAAATCTTGAGAAACAAACCCCGCTTACTGGATCACCGCTGCACTAGAGTGGATATAGGACCTTGGGCTCATGGGTTTGGTCCGAAAACTTTGAAATAATCTTCTTGTTTGGGTCGGAATGGTCACGTTGTCTGGGCTATTAGCTTCATTTTTACGCTGCACGTGCCTGTAATCTGGGAAAACATCCGGCTCGGGTCGGGTTTGGACTCAGAAAACTGAACGCCTCTTGGGTTTAGGTCGTGTTCGGCTAATTAACACTCAAGCTCGGTCGGATTTGGACAGTATCACAATATACAGTGGTGGTGAACGTTGTATTGTTGGTTTCAGTAGGTTGAAGTAACGTTCCCCCCTCAGCATTGAGAAGATGTGGCAGCAGGGGGGTTTCACAAAGTACATCCTTACAGCTCCTCAAACACGGATGCAGACGCTTAATGTTTTTTTTTACAGCCATCAGCTGACATGTTAGAAAGGACAATATTGCAAATGATTTACAATACGCTGTCAAACTAGAGAAGACGATGCAGTAAACAAGTCAATAGATCAAGATGCTCCCAAACAAACAGCTGACATTTGTTGTCTCTAAAGATTTTGGTTGTTTCACACTAAACGCTCTTGCGTGATAGATAAACAGTGAAGGGCTAACAAATGCACTTCATTTATATATAGTGCATGAAGCATTGCATGAAATATGCACAGATGAGTTTGCTCTAATTTGTCACTGCCTCATTTTTTAATGGGAGACGGGAATAAGACACTGGAAGAGATAGAGACAGGTGGGATTCAAGCATCTTTTCGCACTGAAAAAACACAAGAAAAGAAAGTGAAGAGCAAGGCAGAAGAAGAATAACAAGTCTCTAGCTGGTCTTTAGGATCGGATCAAGCTAACACACTGCAACACCACCTTCCCTCCGTGTGTCAGGTTGCACCTTGTATTGTTGTTACACCACAAAAAGCTGCCACCTCCCACACTAACACTCATACAGCCACCATTCACCGAAACACAAGAGCACATATGGTCTGAAAGACTTGTTGTATTAGTGCATGACCGTCCCCCATGTCTGTGTGTCTGTGTGTGTGTGTGTGTGTCACAATGGGCTCTCAACCTTCTTGTTTTTTCACATTTTCTCTCCTGAAGATTTTGCTGAAATAAATAATCGCTTTTGATCCTTTATTTTTTTTGTCCTCGCTCTTGCACACTGTGGTTTTGCTGTCCGCTGTTCTGTGTGCTGTGCATTTCCCTCGTTTCCATTGTCTGTCAGTGTGCAGACAGACGAGAGAGGCAGACAGGGCAGAGCAGGTAGACAGGTGAACTGGCCCTGCACGCAGAGTGAGACATTACACAGGGTCCACTTCTGACCACTAACCCAGAGCAGCGTGGAGAAGAGGTCAGAGCTCACCACGGATGCAGCAGCAACCTCACTCTGCATTTTCTCCTCCTTTCTGCAGCGATGACCTTCCTCCAGGATCGTCTATGGGGGAGGAAGGGAAGGGAGGAGAGGGGGAGCTGCAGAGTGAGGCCCATTCACAGCCAGAACCAGCACCAGAACCAGAACCACAACCACAACCAGAACCAGAACCACAGCAACAGCAGCAAGAGACTCTGCCACAGACTCCACCGCCACAGCCACAGCCGCAGTCAGAGCCAGAGCCAGAGCCACAGCCACAACCAGATCCAGAACCAGAGCCAGAACCAGAATCAGAACCAGAACCAGAGCCACAGCCCCAACCTGAAATCAAACCTCAGCCTCAACCCGAACCAGTACTGCAGCCCGAACCGGAGCCTGAGCCTCAGCCTCAAGTTGAGACTCCAAGCGAGGAAGCCGTGCAGGACGCACCTGAATCCCCTTCGCCGTGCGGAGAGGTGCAGCCAGCAGGGGAGCAAGAGGACCAAAAGTCGGAAGACTTTGCCGAAGCGAAGAGAAAGCAAGAGGCAGAGGCAGAGGCAGAGCGGCGTGAGGGCGAGGCAGCGCGGCGTGAGGGCGAGGCAGCTCAGGAGCAAGAGGAGGAGGTGGAGGAAGGGGGAGGCGCTAAAGGAGGTGGGGCAGCCAGGAGGGCCAGCCTGCACCACACGGCCTCGCCCATGAGGGTGCAGCGCAATGGCGCCGGCTCGCACACGGCCACCTCGGACTATGAGCTCTCGCTTGACCTCAAAAATAAGCAGGTAGGGTTGTGTTGGGGGAGGGGCGGAGTGTACAGTAACTTGGCTTGTGTGTTTTGTACGTCTTGTGGTCCGACATGTTCGTTCAGATTTGTGTCGGAGGAGGAGGAGGAGGTTTGGTTTGGAGGAAAAATTGCTGATGATTTTTTTTTGTAGTATTGATCCTTATTGGCTCTTTTTGACGACCCAAAATGTGTAATTCCTTTTCATCATCATCATTAACCAGCATTATCATAACTGCCATGTCATCATTTCATCAACATCTTCACCTGGTTTCGTCTTTCATTAAAGTTGGATTGTGAATGTGCGTGTGCGGCAACTTAATTTAAATTGGTATTTTAAAGCTGTGCTGTAACTTTTCTGAGATTAGACAAACTCTTGTTCATCAGGATTCTGCTTTAGCGATGATGCATATTTACACATACACACACAAGATCATATGAAGGCACTGTACAAACAAACTGCTTTTGTATCTGCATGTCTTTTGTTTGCTGCTGGACGTTGAAACTCTTCCGTAAACGCATGTGACTGTTTACTTTGTCTGAAACTGATGTGTCCCATGACCTGTGACTGTATGTGTACACGTGTCTCCCATGTTCTCACGTCTGTGTTCTTCATCAGGGGCTCGGAAATCATCTGCATTGCATTGTGGTCTCCATACCGAGAACCATTAACCATTCGCCATCCATTTTCATTGTCATCCATTTAACTGACATCCTCCAGTCCGTGGATCGACGACCAGGTAAGGCAGCAGAGCTCGGGTCCAACGTGCCGGGCTCCTAATGTGGCCCCCGGGTCAGTTTCCTGGGACTGGAACTAAGACTTTTACGATGGTTAAATGTCATGTAATAGATTAGATCACTGGTTTAAAAGGGGCAGTGCAGTGAATTTACACTTTCATTACACTTATCTCATCACAAGGGGGGTGCATTAGTGGATGGGAAATGGACAGAGTACAAGTACACGTTTTTCCCCCCAAAATTGTCACTTGAGGTAGTTCTTTTCACACTGATGTTTGTTCAAGTGTTAATTTTTCGAGTACTTTTGGTTTTAATTAGTTATTTGATTCCACAAAATTAGGTCAAACGTCATAATTGACAGCGTAGACTCACTTGTGATTGGTCGAGAGCGTGCATCAACAGGACCCTGCTACCACTGCTCTGTCCTCTGATTCCTTCTGCACAGACTCTGGCTTCAAATGTGCGAGATGGCGATGTTCGTATCTGGAATAGTTTGGCTTCATTTCTGAATAGTGGGAATAAGTGGAGACGCGTCGACCATCTTTATATACAGTCCATGATCTGCCTCTGGTGCTTCGATTTCGAGTTCCACACTTTTATGAAACAGCAGCAATAAGACTTTAGATTAATTTCCCCAAGGTCCAATGCCAAACCTTTGCAGATTCCAGCTCCTCAACTTTATTGATTTGTCTGTTTTGAAAGCCTGCAAATTAAATATGTAGATTATAGTTTTTTGGACAAACAAATTGAGTTCTGAAAGTTTCCACTCTTTTGTAACAGTTAATAAATGCAATTTTAAATATAATATATGTGTCTATATTGCTTTAAATCCAGTAAATGAGAAGAAAACAGAAAAGTGCAGAAGTTTTATCGTTGATATTAACTAGGATCCATCTTCCGAGCGTCTAACCTTCCAGGGTTATGTATGAGTGAGGTGTCACATCCAGTTTTGCTCAGGTTGGACTTCACTTCCTCACTCATCACTTCTCCAAGGTTCTTTTAACCTCAGCTCCCTCTCACCTCCAGTTACACTCTTTTAATCTCAAGTCTGAAAGCCCCCCCCCCTCCCTCACTCGTTCACTATCTCCCTGTCAACGATGCCGGAGATACACAATCAGCTAGATTGATCTTCCGTCCTAACAGCTGGGGATGCAGGGTCTTGATGGATCTACAGATCAATGTCAGGGTAATTGGATCCGCGGGGCGATACCTTGATTGCTGGGCGAGGACCTCATGACGAAGAGCTTCGGCTTGAACTCGCTTCAACTTGGCTTAAAATTTAGATAATTGTTAAGTTTTAAATAAGGTTTTAAAGCAGAAAGATGGTAAATCTTTAGCATTCACGTTATTCGCTCTCGTGCTGCAGGGAAAGTGTTTTACATAACATTAATATGTATTTCTGCATTTCTAGAGTTCAGCTGAATGCATTAACGCTGTTACAGCAAATATGTTTAGGTTGTTCGCCTTCCTGTAGAAGGAGTCGCCTTCTCGTTTGAATTGTGAACTGTGTGACATGGTCATGACACAGTCTTTGAGGAATAAAACAATAATATAATAATAATAAATCAAATTAAAACACTTCTGCTCCATCTCCATATTGTTGGATGTAAAAGTGCTGCATTATATAAAGCAGGGACTAGTTGCCAGTTTATAATTTCAAATAATTAAACATGAAATCAGAAGAAACACACTATTGAATAAAACGTCTGAAACATTAATTTCTTTGATCCCTGGTCAGCTCAAGCTTTGTTGCTCAAGTTCCAAAACTTTATTGCCCAAGGTAATAATGGAAATGTAATTTTCACTGGTGTATGGCACACAAATAAATACATCATAACAAGGCCCAAGACTTCACCCAGAATAAAATTTCAGAAAAATAGAAAACATTGCATAAAAACAAGGAGTAAAAACTGACCTGTGGCAATAAACAACAAAATATTCAATACGAAACATAGAGTGCTGTGGACCTGCTCAGCTCAGTGAGTCCTCAAGTTTCTACTTAAATGAATCAGTGTTTCACAGACTTATTTTCTATCTGCAATTTGATTTAAACTCTCACAACCCAAGCAGCACATCAGTGTGTGTTTTCCCTGTTTATGTAACACCCACAAATTTGCTCTTCATCAGTCGCTTCGTCAGTTGCGCCTTAATTGCCACTAATCTCTGCTTGAATAGTTTAGATGCCCGTGAATCAAAGGGCATCTATCTCCTCAGCAGTGAAAAGTTAAATCTGGCAGCTTGAATTTACCCATAATTACACTGAAATGTGCGAGTGACATGCGAGAGAAACCAAACGGGGAACGGATCAGGGTCAGATCTGTGTTTCTCTTACACATTAAGAGGCTCAATGTGTTTTAGTCGCTCGTTTTTAAAACTGCTGATGCAAAAAAAGGGCACAAATGAGCAGATTTCATGACATTGTTCTGTGGGTTGCTCCTGAAAACAGTAAAAATCGTTATTTATTTGTTTGTTTGAATGACATCACTCATTATAATTCTATTTTCTTTCATAAAAACAACTTCCTTCTGCGTCAGAATCCGTCTTCAGCTAACCACTGACCCTTTACGGTCACCGACTTTGCTCACGGATGCATCGGCTGAACGGATCTGTTGTCCTCCTCATTTTGTAATACAGTCAGCATTAGTCGTGTCCCAGTTTTGCTGTTATATAATCATCTCATTAATCATGCAGATGTTTCTGTGCAGTGAGAAAGTGTGCATGAGCATGAACGCTGATAATTGCAGCTTTGCATCTTGCCCCCGTGTTTCTGCAGCATGAGAGATTTGCTGTTTTTTACGGTGCTGCACATTTAAAAAAAAGGTGGAAACCCCATGAATCAGATCTAATCACTGCAAATAGCACAAATTAATCTGAATATGGCTGTTTTTACCAGAGCTAAGCTAACTGGCTATAATAGCTGTTTTTTTACTGACTGTGCTGAGGGTATCGATCTTCTCATGGAACTGAGGCGTTTGTATATTTGTGTTGAACAATTCCCTTAAATTGTAGTTCCACACGTTGCTGTTTGACTTAGTTACGAAGTCGTCAAATCTACTTGTAGCTCGTACATAGAGAAATACTTAAATATTCAAAATCTGAATTTTATTAGAGGAGGTGAAATTAAGAGCTTCGCCTCTAGTATTATAGAATTATTACCTCAAATTTCCGTATAATAACTCCCTTTGACTTCAGGGGCTTTAGAGACTGGTGCATTTGTTTCCCAGCTCCCTTCCCTCATTCAAAAGGGGAACACGGTGAGGTCAGTGTGGTGCTAATCTGCCTGTCAAACTCGATTTAGAGACCCTGGTGGAACAGAGCTGTGCCATCACGGTGTCTCTGTCAAACCACTGTGTCTCTGGAATAATCTTGCTCCATCAGCGCTTAGTGAAGTAATCAACGTTAGAAGTGACAGTTGGCTAATGGGGGGGCTGCCACTCTAGGCATGGACTTGCATCCCCACCGAGTTCAATTTTCCTCCTCCGCCCCACAACCCCGAACTACTTGTTTTTCTTCAGTGCTCTGCTGATTCAAGTTTTTGGTATTTGTTTGTCCTTCCCTTTTTATACAGTTGTCAAGTGTGCATAGAGGAGCATTTAGCTGCTGAAGAGCCAGGTTCTTTGGGTAGAGACCAAAAACGTAGACACAATACTGGACTTACATTTGCCTGGTGGCTGGAAATACAATTAAATGAATAGTAATGTTGCTCTATATCAACTTAAGACACCATAAAATCTAACTTTTGTGTTATTATTTTGTTTCCACTGACACCAAATGGCCCCCAAAACTTTTTTTAAAGGTTTAAGACGTGTACAGTGGAAAGAACCATGTTGTGTTGCATTAATAGTTAAAATGCATAATGTAAAAACGTGAAAATGGACAGTAATGATAAATAATGACAACATTAGAAGCTGTCATTGTTACCATTAGGATGTTTAACTACAGCACATCTCTTGCTCCACCACAGTCCTTGCTGGCCTGGCTTCAAATCCTGTTTACTTCCCTTACTTTCTTTTTATGCTTCTTTCCTCCGTCCGTCACGTCCCAGCTCGTAACGGTGGCCGCAATTCCACCTGAACTGCAAAGTGTATCAGATACACACTCCGATAAAGAAAGCAACGTGACCCAAATGCTTTATTCATCATCCCCGACCCGCCTTACACAAAAGCCAAAACAAGCTCACCCGCCACATTTAATCAAACGCAGCCTCGCTGACGACCCTTTCCCGCGTCCAAGGGCACCTCTGCAGCGAAACTCTTTGCCGAATTTGTTTTGATGAAGAGGGACACCTTTCCGAGAAATGAGGACAATCACATTACCTTTTGTGCCCGTCTTTAAAAGACTAGAAAGCTACAAACAAAGTCGATTTTGGTGCAGCAGTCGGGCTAACCTTGTCCACAGAACAATCCAGTTTAAAAAGTAATGAATACTCAGACAGAGTTCGACCAGTCTGCTGTGAAGTGGCCACCAGCAGATACAGTAGATCCTCAAACCAGGCTTCTATTCAGGGAAACTACCTTAATATTCTCAGTATGTCTCACTTTGCTCACAGAGGCTCTGCAGTGAAATGTAAATGGAGCAGATAAGATGGATATTCAGTGTCGTTCCACTTTTCCAAAAGAGCTTTGTGTGTGATTTCATTCCTCTAATGACAATCAGAGGGACGGCATCTTGTTGAAGTCATAGCTTATCACAAATGGCATTACGGCCTATCAGCGGCTCTCTGCAGAAGTCCATCTGAGGTGGCTGGGTGACTTTGTCCGAGACTAAACCGAAAGAAGATTAGCAGTTTGAAAGTCACATTTTGATCCTCCGTGGGCGCAGGAACCATTCGCTCAATTGCTTTTGAACACACAGGAAGGGTATTTTACTTGGACCAAATTAATCCTCGTGTACAGTTCACCCTGACACAAGAAGCCAGCTCAAATCCTTAAGTGAACACAGAGGGAGAGGAGCAGCAAGGATTTTCTATTTCCTCGAATTTGGCATGCTATTTTTAATTTGCATTCCCGAGCAGCATATTTAGAACATGTGCCTCTTTTCATGTCGGTGAAATGACAGAACGGGATACCTCTATTCTTTCGGAGCTCAAACCTCCTCCACACTCGTGCCCTTGATAGAGTTAGAACAGAAACCGAATTATATTCATTGATTTAGCCCGAATGAAAAGGATTTCAAAGTGACTCAAGGAGATAAGCGCTTTCTGGGCACTTCCAAAGATACCAACGCCCTGATTGTTCTGGGAAACTCAATGAGGTTTCATCTCGTGTTTGAGCTGCAGCCAGATGAGGACGGCTATATTACACCTCTATCTATTTCCCACAGCATTCAAGCAATTTTTCACAGGCAAGATTAATGGCTTGTTCAGTTTCAGACGATTTCAAGATGTGTGGAGGAGCTCTCCGGGGAATTCGCAGAGATTATGAGTTCTGTTTGCTGAGGAAATGAAAAGTTTGTCCAAATGCCATGAGTCAGCCTTTACTACTGTGCTCCCTCTTTTAAACTGTGGCATTGACCAGACTGTATATAGTTCCATTACAAACATCACAAGACAAGCTTGTAAAATACAATTACAGAACCATCTGAGAATATTGTTATTTGAGTTCGTAGACTTTAATATCTGAACTGTGCATCTGAAAAATGCCTCCATCTCCTGTAAACTGCATTTATTTTCTCCTTTCCACAACAATTATCCCATTTCATATTAATCCCATTCATTCCACCTACGCTGCTATTCCACTCATACATGATGTTCATTTTTCAGGATAATATACATGGAATGCATGAGCCCCTTTAACACATATAACCCAGAGGTTATAAATGTCGGTTTTGATACATTTTCAGTTAATTGCCCAGCCCTTACTCTTAACTCTAGTTTATGCAGGTTCTTATCGGAGTCACAAGCAAAGAGATCTGTGATCATGGGAATGTTTTTATAATCCATATTTGTGTATCTTGTGTTTGTTCTGAAATCTCTTATCAATACACAGCCAGAGTTGTCAGATATGATTGAGTCCAAATAGTAAATATTTTTAACAGTAATCGCAAAATGCCTTTAAAGATTATAGGCTGTCATCTCTTTTTTTGTAAATTCCATCAATTTCATTAATTTCCTTCATGTGCTTCTGTCCTGTATTTTCTAGATCGAAATGTTAGAGCACAAATACGGTGGACACCTCATCTCCCGCCGTGCCGCCTGCAAGATCCAGACTGCCTTCCGTCAGTACCAGCTCAGCAAGAACTTCGAGAAGATCCGCAACTCACTGCTGGAAAGTCGCCTTCCTCGACGTATCTCCCTGCGCAAGGTCCGCGTGCAAAACACGGAGGGTTTCTCTGCTGAACGGGCCCTGGCAGAAGGCTGTAACTTGGCAGGCATCCCATTGGTGCGCTCACCATCTCTGCCTGCCACGGTTGGTGGCACCCTGACTGACCTGGAAGACTCCTTCACTGAACAAGTCCAGTCGCTGGCAAAGTCCATAGATGATGCACTCAGCAACTGGAGCCTGAAGACCATGTGTTCACTGCAGGAAGGCGGCACCTATCAATTCACTGCCGACTCTTTCAGTAGAGCCGCAGCAGCTGCTGCTGCAGGGGTGGGAGGTGGGGGAGAAGGAGGTGTTGTGGGAGAGCCAGAGATTCATCAAGTCCCTGTGGACCCAAGTGACCTGTCAAGAAGTGCAAGCAAGCTGATGATGGCATTCCGAGATGTGACGGTGAAAATCGACAGCCAGAACTTCAGCGTTTCATCTTCAGTGATGGAATCGTCCACTTCTGTCACACTCGGCAGCTGCGTCCAGCAAGAAGGAAACTTCACCACTGTCACAACCGCTTCCACAACAACAAACTCCACACCAAGCTCTGGTCCCCTTCAAGAACCCCCTCCTCCTCCTGCAGAGGTCCCAGCTGAGCCTATAGATCCCCCACCGCCCCCCCAAGAACCCCCACCACCCCCAGAATCAGAGACAGAAGTAGGCGAGCAGGATATTGAATTCCCTGCTCCTCCTCCAAGTGAGGAAGAGCTAGGGGAGGATGAGCCACTTCCCCTTACCCCTCTTGAAAAGATGGCCGCCACGCAAAGCCGGGAGAATATTGTGGTGGTGGCCCCACCACCCACAGAATCCCCTCGAGCCCCTCCACCACAGAGCTCTCCTGTGTCGGAGCCTCTGGGGGTCAATAGATGTGGCTCCGAGATGGCAGATAACAGCTCGGAGCAGATGAGCAGCAGCAGCACGTCCACAGAGGCACGCTCCACATCAGAAGCCTCATCCAAGGAGGCCCTGCAGGCTATGATCCTCAGCCTGCCACGCTACCACTGTGAGAACCCTGCCAGCTGTAAATCACCCACGTTGTCCACTGACGTCATGCGAAAACGCCTCTACCGCATCGGCCTCAACCTCTTCAACGTGTGAGTGGCCACTGCAACTTCCTTCTTATGCATTTATACAATTCTGATTGAAACCATTCAGTTTTTTTGTCATCAGTTCTGAAACACGGTTAACTGTTTGGCTATGAAATTGAACAAATCCGTATCTCTTCATACAGACACAGATGAAGAAATACAGTTTTGCTGAACATTCAAGTTGAAAGAGCGTGTATATATTAGAATGAACAGAATACGGTTTGTCCAGTGTGATGTATGACACTGTCAGTACCTCGTGCTATATCCTCTAGGTGTACCTAAAGTTTTTACGGGGCCCAATGGGCTCAAAGGAGCAAAGAAAAGCACTTTCCTCACACATCCCCAATGTGCGGAAAAAACAAACAGAATGAAGCCAGGGTCCCTATCTGTAAATCTAAGGTGTCTTCTTTTTTTCTCAGAAAGACAAATCAGCACAGAGGCTAAAAGACGATGAATCATTGAGACAGGGGGGCCGTGTGAAGAGGAAAGGGATAAAATGAAGGAAATGTGACCCGGCTGAGAGCAAGAGGGATCATGATGACCTAATATGGGCAGTTACACTCCCAGTCAATGGTGGAGATGACAGTTACGGCCTTTTGCGACACCTGTTGAGCTTTTTAATGCAGGACAATGATAATACAGGCAGGTTTGCGACGCTAAAGTCAAACTACAGAACTTTACAGAGGTTGACGAAATCATGCTTCTCATTTCTGGCCGACTAACAGCCTTTCTTTCACAATCCAAGAGCAGGACAGAGCTGCTAAATGAACTAATATCGGGGCAATCGAGAACAGTGGATCTTTGAGAATATGTAAATGCTCAAACATGTAAAGTGATGAGCCATTATATTATGCTCTCATGGATAAATTGAATTAAATTAATGTTCTTGTATCAAATATGTCAAAGTCTGGTAAGGGACCTGAACAAGTCGGATATATGGAATTTCATCTTGCAACCTACAGGGCAAAGGATCTGCTGGTAACGTTTGCTACAAGATACAATAGGACACCTTCACAGTCTATATGCTTCAGGAAGCTGGAACTATTTCAGCAGCACACAAAAGGGACAACAGCTCGACAAGCTCTGCATGTGTAACTACAGATGCTCAGCTTGGATAAACATTTTAATTTGAACTCGACAGTTTATTTGACATTTGTGTCCGGGGTCACGTCTCTATTGTCGGCTCAAATGTCAACTTCTTGATGTAAAACTGATACAAGCAACTCTTGCATTCCGACCGCCGCTCCGGCTGCCGCTGCGTTTTCCTCTGGGTTTCAAGAATGCGTTAGTTAGCCGAGGACAAAAAACAACATGTTTTCTGTTTGGGGAGGCGGCTTGTTTATGTTTGCCGGTTGCAGCTTCTCAGTCATTGTGTATTCAGCTCCCCTCGCTGCCTAGTGAAGAGTGACAAAGTCAAAACCAGATAAGAACTTCCCCGAGACACTCTCCAGACAGGTGACTGGTGGTTACATGGCAGCAAGAGGCAAGAGACCGGGGTTGCCATGGTGACAGCAGCGGACGAGGCCAGTACCGACTGAATCTGATGATTTTGTTCTGAGACGGACTTTGAATCCTAGAAATGTTTTAAAGTATTGAAGCAGAAATATTGGTTTTGAATTATGACCTCCAGTAAGTTCTTCATTGACATAATCAATTATAGATGTAGAGAAGAACTTAAAAACATTTTCTCACATGTCTTATAATCACCCAAACCCTGAATAACCCTTCTTACACTCACAGCCTCTATGTATTTTAATAGAATTTTTATCACAAGGTTTTAATATAAATTAGCAAATATTATATTGTTTCATTTATTTTTTATATTTGTCTGTCAAACACAGGCTAAATATCTTCTGGAGTGCAGAAGTGTAAACACATAGCTACGCAGCCAATGGCAAAAATAGATGGAATTATTAAATAGAGATATTTACCATATGCTCTATTAGCTTTTCACCCAGAGCATACCCTGAAGGACATGAACACCCCACATACTCAAATAAATGAACCAGACTCACTCAGATATATCACAAGTTGAGCTCAACCACTGCTGGACTGGTTTCGGCATCAATTAGTCAGAATACATTAGGGGTAAATCTAAAAAATATAATAATGGCAATGATCCAGAAGGCCTAAAATTCTCATTAGTCACTCTGCTGCGAGTCGTGAATGTAATTAAAATGCAGCGTGTGAGCCGGCACCTTGGGAACTGGGATGAAAAATATGTGAGCATTTCAATCAAAGCAAGTTTCTGTTTTTTTTTACACACATCAACCATTTGGGTGAAAGCCGCCTTTGCTTTCCAAAATAATCTTGGAGTGAGGGCAGATACATTGCATTCCATTAGGTGCAGAACAATGACAAGATTTTTTGTTAAGATAAGGCTCCAATTAAGCCATTTCACTCAAATTTGGGAAGCCGGAGCTCATAAACACAAATGATCTTTACGCTCACTGCCAAGCTCTGCAGCGCTGTAATAGTGCACGATAAAGCAGATTAACTTTGACTCAATGCTGGAGCGTGACACTGAAAACATGGGGAAGCAGGAACAAGCTGTTCATGGGGTGGAGGGAGGATGCAGAGAAAATAATCACAATCGGAAATTGGCAATGTAGAGAATATATCAGAATTAAAGATCAACGTTAAAGATGTAAAAAAGAGTTGTCAAGTTGCAGCTTGAATTTGAGTATTTATATTTGGATGGAATATATATTTTTAAATACAATTACAAGAAAGAAACACAAGGAAAATAAAGTCTATAATTACAAAAGTTTACAAGCCTCATCAATAGTCTCTTCCAAAGAAGGAAGAATCATGAAGACAGTAAACTTCTCTAGTAGTTGCAATAAAAACAGTATTTAACATATTTCCTGAAAATGTAATTCTATCATCGTAAATATGACCACTTTGATAGTGTTAGTCATAAACAGTAAAGCTGGACCTCATGACAGCAGTTAATGTATCTCTATCTCCACCTGTTGGACGGCTGCAGCATAGGTCTTTAATCCCGCCTCCCCCAGGAAGTTGGGACATGGATCATAAAAGTTTGGTTTTAGTAAGATGTTTGATGCTATAAAATGGGGGTGAAACATCACGACCGACAGCTAAGACTGACTTGTGATTGGTCGAGACGCCGTCCTCCAAATCGCTACTGTCTATGGTGTCAGTCTGAACAGCAGAGAGAAAATCTGATCTAACGTTTATCTGTTTGTTCACATTGCATTTAAAACACACAGCCGTTTTCCTTGACATCTCTTGAGAGGAAGTGAAGACTGTACACATTCATAACGACTGTTTGATGAGAGCACGACGTTTGATGATGAGGGTCCGTTACTTTTAAGTGACTTTTTTTTTTTCTTTCTAAATAAACTGTTTAATTGCCTTTCCTGTCTATTTGCAATCCCCTCTTCTCATTCCCCTGATCAAACACCTTGAAAGATAAGCTGACTTTTATTAAATTGGCTACAAGGGAAGGGAGAGATAGAATGACTAAGGGAGAGCAGGAAAAGAGAGAGAGAGAGAGAGATAGAGCGACAGAGAGAGAGAGAAAAAGAGAGAGAGAGTGGGCTATGGAGCTTGAGGCTTATTAGTTCCACCAGTTCATATCCTCCCCCTAATACCTGCGCTGTTGTATCCTTTGCATCTTAAACAGGGCTGTTTGCTTTGGGCTAAAACTTGGCTATTGCTTGATCATGCAGACAAAAAGGCTCACACACACACACACACACACACTCTCTCTCTCTCTCTCAGGTATTGTAGTGTGTGTGTGAGTGTGTCGTGCAGCAGGTGGTCTGTGCACCAGGAATGAGAGAGGAAGAGGAGAAAGTAGAATAAAGATAGGAAAAGTTAGAAATGTGTGTGTGTGTGTGTCCAAGAAAAGAAAAGTAGAACAGTGAGTGCAAAAGCAAGCGAGAGGAACGGAAAGAGACACAGAGAGGACGGGTGTGAGGGGTCAGAGGTTGTGAGAGGGGCCACTTGAGAGAGTTTCCACCTCGAGTGTGTCTGGAATGACAATAGCTGCATCTCAATTCAGGGGCTGCTTCCTTCGGAGGCTGAATTCGAGAACCCATTGTGTCACAGCGTCGCGACTAAGCCGACCCATTTCGAAGGCTCATTCAAATGCAGCCGAACAAATTGGTCCCGAGGCTTCGATGGGTGGATCCTCCTCTCGCCAACCTACCCCAGGACTCCTTCGGTAACAAACAGCCTTTAAAGCGACGAGACCAAAACGCCCGATGTTTAAATATCACATTAATAGGGGCATTAAAGTTAGGGTTGGTAATCTTAAAAAAGCTAGCGCGAGCAGGCTAAACTTTTCCCTCGCATCGAACCTCTCGTCACAGCTACGCCACACGCTGGTGACGAGTAGGCCTACATGGTCTACGCAGCCTCGAAGGCCAAATTGGGACACAGATACTGAGGATGGAGTGTTTTTAGGTATGAACTTCCAACAGGGAACGGACAAAGAGGCAAAGGTGATATTAATGACAAATACCAGAGTGGAATTTTCTTTTGTATGCACGACTCATTCCATTTTTTTTTTTACATATTCCCTTATTCTCACTCCCTTCCTTGGATATTCTATCTGAGTGAAAGCACGGATTAAACATTAGAACAACTCGTGGAGGACTCGTCAGTTTCCCGAACATGCATGGAAACGAAGCAGGATCAGAGCTTTTTTGAATGAAAGAGAGTGTGGCATAAGAGATGCATAGGTGATGGTATAAGTCTTCAAACTGAGAAATCTGAGTACACACTGTGTGTCAAGGGAGGCCAATTAACAGAGTGGATCAACAAAGCCCGCTGAGCTCCTCGAGAAGGACAACCTGACGTCAGGAGGAGAGCGCTCTATAAAGAACTCATACGACTGTGTGCTTGTTCACACACACACACACACACACACACACACACACACACACACACACACACACACACACACACACACACACACACACACACACACACACACACACACACACACACACACACACACACACACACACACACACACACACCTTCTCTGTATTCACATTCTGCCCTCGGTGCTAAATGACCCAGTCCATAATTACAAACTCTGAAAGCCAGATGGCAAACAGAGGAAGCATTTCTAGTCTCACAGCCTTTTTTTTTATCCACATCTGTGTTTGTTAGTTACAGAATACAGATGGTGAGATTATGCATTTTTTATATATGAACCAGAGACTGAAAATAAAGATGAACAATAACCCAGTCTCCTCCATGTTAGCAAATGGGACATGGACCAAACTGACTGGTTTCTGTCATTTTACATTGGACTGCACTTTGGTCAACTCTGGTAGTTTTAAATGTGCTTTATAAATAAACTTGAGTCAGTAAGGTGTAACATCCGAATGCTATGTCTTGCAACTGGGAAGAGAATGAATAAATTAATGTAGAGCTCTGGACATATTTCTGAAAACAAAAGGTTGGGGAACAACTGCTCTAAAGTAAAAACCTAAAGACTGGAGCCAGATCACTAGATTCTCCTCTCAGTTGCTTTGTCAGCAGAACTGAGCGGAGTTGGTGGACAAGAGAAACGCTTTGCAACAGCGACTCCACATCAGTGTAATGATTCAGGGTTTTGAAGCGTCTACAGCTACACCACACAATCGTGTTTCCTCTCAGAAGAAACACACTGGGGCCGCTAACCGCCCATCAATCTTTCACTGGTTAGCTATGTAAACAGAAACGTGTGCATCTGGAGATATAGGCAACACGCAGAGCTGACAGCGAGGCTCCTGTAAGGGCCATAAAACACAGTTCTAAAAGGCAAGGACATTGCACATCTGTCCGCTGCCACGATCTAAACCTGTCTATCCTATATCTCCTGCATCATTCCCCCCCCCTTATGAATTTCCACTTTCACTCCTCGGTCCACTTCTAATTACAAATAATAGCCACCATCTGTTTTTGGGCAAACACCAAATGAGCGATATCTGCCAACATCGCTTGGCGAGACACCACCTTCAGCTGAGAGGGCGAGCGAGAAGCTGGGAGCGCGTCGAGGCCGTCACAACAGATGCTCCCAGGCAGTCGAGCCTGTGCTCATCGTCCTCGCCCTCCGTCCTCACACTCCCCTTCCTGCACATCTGTTCTGTCTGGTCCTCGTCCAGCCCCCCACCCCCTTCTATCTTGCCCTTTATCCTCCCCTCCCCTTTGTCCCACCCCCGCTTTACTAAACCCATTAGCTGTGGTTCCACAACCACACACACACACACTTAGCTCTGTTACATAAAGGTTGTGGTTTGTGTATAGACAGGAGAGGGACAGCAGTGTCCTCCCCAGAGCAACCACACACCGTGTCTAATAGGGTTATAAATAGTTACAATATTACTCCTGTATTCAAACATAACCAACTACAGCGAGTCTACTGATGGGAAGCTAGATGCTTTTTGAAAACAATGATTCATGGAAGCGGTTTTCTGAAAGCACGAGCCTGAAAATAAACCCTGTCGCTCGGCCGAATAGACGTTCGCACACAGACCGCTCACACAAAGAGGTTGTAGGGACTCCGTGTACATAAAGGATACTACTAATGGCTTTATCTTGTTGAAGTAGCTTCTTCTGCTCTCAGCTCGGTTGCAGATAGTGTAGATGCACCGCTAATCACATTTCTAACGGCACTCAGCAGTAGCGCGTACCTCCATGAAGGCCCAACTGTCCCCTTCAATTTAATTAAGCTGCACCAAAGTGTACAGTTATCAGTCGTCCGCAATGTTAAAGAAAGTGTAAAAAAAACAAAAAAAACATCCTGAATCTAACTTCTAAATCGAATCTGCTGAGCTCTTTCTTGGCCCATATCCCACCATTCCACCAAATTCAAAGGAGATTGGCTTCAGAAGTCTTTGCATCATATTGCTGAAAGGCAAACAAACAGATAAACTGTAATGAAAACACGATCTCCTTGGCGGAAGTGATAAGGGTTGAAAAAAGACGTTTTTACAGACTTATTTGGGGATTCTGTGAAAACAGTATTGGACAAAACATTCAATAGAACATGAAAGTCAACAAGAGCCAATAACGATGGCTGATGCATTTCCGCGTAGGTTTCCAATTAAGTTTCCGTTTTCAGTTTGGCTCACATCGCATTTTTTAGCATGGAGGAGGCTGTGTTTAATGACGTGTGCTGCTGCCAGCCACCAGGGGGCGATTGAGGCGGTTGAGCTTCATTGTTGTACAATCATAAACTGCTGTAATAAAAATAATATTTACAAATAATGCTCCAACAATTACTGCAGCACAACCTCTGGGTTTATCGAGAAAGGCGAGAGTGAATCATTTCTAATTCAATTAAACTTGTTTAAGAGGGAGAATGTAATTTCTTCTCACATATCTTTTCAAAATAAAATTATAGCTTGTACAGTCCTCAGGGCTGCCGCTGGTTTCTATTAATTCTGGTGCACTGGTAAAAATCAACCGGAGAGACTTGGCATAGGTAATCCATCACCGTTTCAAAGTTTGCCTCAAGCTAATCTTAGCCCGGTGTCGGTCCAACGACGGCGACTGGAGGCCTGAGCTCAGTCTGCGCACAGCGGCAGGGACTCAGAGCCGCGGCCCCAATCAGCCATTACGATTCAGGGTGTATGCTCTGAATTTAACATCGTGTCGAGCGGTTTTGTAGTCGTTAGTGAATGTTGAAATTCAGCATGGGAGGGAATATGAATAAGGCTCTGCTGTGTCTTTTAGCGCGTTTAGTAGACTCCACACTACACTGTGCAGGTTCCTTATCACCACAGTTCAATAAATAGGGCAAATCATCTGTCACAGTCACAATACCACCGTCGATATTCAGTTTTAAAGCCCCGCTAGGTCACAGAAAACACTTCCTTTCGTTCATTGCACTCTGTCTTTTCTCGTTTGTCTCAGAAACCCTGACAAAGGCCTTCAGTTCCTCATCTCCCGAGGTTTCATCCCCGACACGCCCATCGGTGTGGCACACTTCCTGCTGCAGAGGAAGGGCCTGAGTCGGCAGATGATCGGAGAGTTCCTCGGCAACAGCAAGAAGCCCTTCAACAGAGACGTACTAGAGTGAGTACAGCAGCACCCATTATCTCCCGGAGTCGTTTCTCCACAGTAATCCCTCTATTTTCTGGGAGATCAGGAGTCAGGGACTGGATCTGACAGCTGGATTTATCTCGCAGAGAAAATACACAACTTTATTAGTCACAAAGTAGAAAAGAAGTTAGTCCAATGGTTCCACTTGGACTCAGATGATTACCTAAAAATCTCAAATGCAAAAATCCTAAATTATAAATGTCAATATGCACTGTTCAGATATTGACATTTTAATTTTTCATTGTAAACAAACTGAAATCAATGATCCAACAAATTCCCTCTCATCTGATTCTTCACGTTTTAAATCTAGTTTGACTTGTAAGACAGAATTATAAAAAGAAGTTAATTTCCCTGCTTCCTTCATCATATTAATATAAAAAGCACAGCTGCTGTTTTATTGACATTATTTTTGATGGATGAGAAGTTAAGAAAAGAGCAATTTACTTGTCATCTGATGATGTAAATAAAGCTTTTGAGATATATAGATGATGTATAGCTCCTGGTCATGATATTTTGCCTGTGGTTTCACTGATGACATCTTTAAATTAAACCTGAACCACCAACTTAGATCAAGTAATATTCTGTGATTGGAGCACAGGGAGATGACAAAGTGTGTGACACATGTGTGTATATGGGATATTTGTGTAGTTGAGCCAATTTGTGCATGTACTTTTTCATTGTGGTATTTTCCTCTGGTTTGTGTTTGTATATTTTTGTAAACATAATTATTCAAGAACTTAAAAATCCTCAATGAATGACTCAAGCTGCATTAAAAGCTGTATTAATTAGCATGTAAGTGATGAAGTATAGGACACATTATAACAGATGTATACAAAGATAGTAAATGATAACATAGTGACACACAGGTTATGTTTTAAGCATTATTATTAAACAATGAATAATAATATATATATATATATATATGGATACAACTACTTTTATTATATATAATATTGTATATAATATATATTGTAGTATATTATTAATTTACTATAATTCAAATAAGTCATTTATATTATTTATGCTTTCAAGCTTTTAGCAACTAAAATAATATTCCTAAAGAAGCATTGACACACATAAAACATATATATACGCACAACAGGATAAAAATAAAGTGACAGAAATAAAAGCGGATGAACCCAGGGGGCTGAGAGAACAAGGACAGATGCCACCTTCTAGTGTTAGTCATCAAACAATGTGTTGAGACACACACACACGATTCACTTCACCCTGTAATTTTCTGTCGAGGTCATTACACTGATTGCATTTTATTTGCTTTGAAACTGCAGAGGTCCGCTCCCCACACACACACACACACACACACACACACACACACACACACACACACACACACACACACACACACACACACACACACACACACACACACACACACACACACCTTATTTCCTTCTTTTGTAAAACCTCCCTTCCTTTATCTCAGTAATTGTCTTTTTTTATTCTATTACTTCCTCCTATTCACCACTTACTTCAACATTTGCATATCAACCGGAGGAAACGCAGCACATCTTTCTTTCCTCTCTTCAAGTTATCAAACCAAGAACACACTTTCAGCCTTTGCAAGGTCACATGCAACACAACACAGCACTCCACCAAGTTCAGTGCCTCATCTAATATCCATATCTGCTTAAACGGACGCCGCCATGAGTATTAACACTATTATGCTTTTAACGCTTCAAACTCTAATTCGCAGCACAGATTTGGATAAATGTATGTTTTCTTTATTTTCTAAAGAGCTTGTCGCGCGGCAGCACTCAGCGCGTAAGTGATGTTGAAGAGGGGCATGATGGGAGTGTGTAAAGTGTGTGTGGAAGCGCTTTGGATAGTCACATGAGAGTGGGTGAGGGGTTTGCAGTCTAATGGGAAAGTCACTCACAGGTGAATTACTGGGCCTAAATGTGTGAGTGTGTGTGTGTGTGTGTGTGTGTGTGTGTCTATATTTGAGCTGTGGTTGTCAGTCTCCTTATCCATGAATATTCCTCCTTTCCTTATTGAGCTAATGGCACCTCGTTCTCATCACATTTCTTCACGCATAAACAACAATAGTTAAAACGTCTCAAGTCAATTAAGCCAAAATGTGGTTATGGATTCGGGCTCAGAGAGATGTGGCACCCTGAGGACTCATTTACTGATAATATAGCAAACTTGTTGAACAGGAAAAATGAAATCTGTTTTCAATCTGTCATCGTCTCATCGGCTGTGTAAAATATGGTTCCATCTGGACTGATATTTCCCTTTATCACATCTTTGCAAACATACAATTAAAAACGTACTTTCAGACATCACAGATCAGCCAAGTCTACGTCTGATAACATACGTGTGTGGAAGAGACGGGAGGGGAAAGTGGGAGCTGATGTAACTCGGCTGGAGAGCATCTCGTCTGACGCTGCATGAACGAGGAGTGACAACCAGGGAAGAAAGGAGAGAGGAGAAGAGGAGAGGAGGAGAGGGCCACGGAATCATGAGGCGGGCGATCAGAGAGGCTCGACAGCTAGCACGACAGCCCTACACCTCCGACAACGCCAGCGCCGTCAAGTCCAAAAGCATGATGAGGCTTCTCAAAGCCACAAAGTTCCCTGTGGTAGTAGTAGTGTAGCTAAAGCTGTGTTGTAGTAACTAGGATCTATTGTTTTGTTTTTTACCTTGGTATCGGGAATCGTGGAAATTTCAACGTATCGGTATCGACTACTAAATCTTTGGTATCACTACTATCACTACCAAGGACACTTCCGAATGTGGACTGGAGTACCTGAGCATCTAACCACCGACCTTCTGGACAGTGGACGACCCTCTTTACCTTCCTGAGCTACAGCCGCCCACTTAGAAATAGGTTAATTAACAGATAAACAGAGGCAGTAACTGCAGTAAATGCGAGTAGTCTTAGCAGGAGATGTAGAAGTATTTCTTGTAATATTGGTACAATGCTTGTACAGGGTGGTATTCTTATTCTGAGCTGCTTTGCTGTGGTCTGTGCTGGGACATGGTGCGTCAGACAGTACTGTAGACTCAGCTATCTTTCTGCTGGAGCAGCATGTGTCACAGTCAAGTACTCAACTCATTAACTCGCTTTGTTCACAGTAAATCCATCTTAATTTACTGTGCGCGTGTGTGTACTCGTTTTTATTACCTCTTTAGGACCTTTTTCCAGGATGAACACTGACCTAGTCAGGACCAGTAGACCTAATGGGGACCAAAGATTGGTCCTGTTAAGACAAAACTTAATGTCTGAGGTCCTGGTTAAGCTTAGTGATAATATTGCATTGTGGTTAAGGTTAGGCATGAATTGGTCATCGTTAAGTTTAGGGATATGTTTTTTGTTAGGCTGTCCACAATGAATGGACATCAATGCAAAGCCTGAAGATGGATAAGTGTGCAGACCTGTGTGTAAGGGCTACAGGGAGAAGGGCTGTAGTAGTACTATAGTTACAAAAATACAGTAGGAAGGCTTTACTTGGCAGTAGAAGCTGAAGTAAAAAGAGTATAAGTAAAGATAGAAGTAGTAGTAGTATAGATTGGTTTGGAGTTCCACTTGAAAGCCGGTCGAGTGTAAAAATGTCATAGTTTGATTATTATTCCGCTTTGTGTCTCTAGAGCAAATCTCACATGAAAGAGAGAGAAACTTAAATGAAACCAAAAAACTCCCAACTTGTTTCCAAAGTCACCTTTCGCTTCAAAAGCTAACTTCACCTCCAGATTGGCCACGTTTATTCCCCCCCCCCCCCCCACACGAACTCACCGGCAGGGGTATTTTGCTTTTTTTAATTAAAGTCATTAAGCCGGGCTTGTCAGGTAATAGGGGGATCTTAAGCCCAGAGGGGTCGCGTGTGTGTGGGTTGGCACGTGGATGTGTGCGAGTCTCGGCAGCTGTGGCTCAGAGGAGATAGCCGGGCCCGGTCTTATCCCTGGTGTCCGTGCGTGGCTAATACCTGCAGCCAGCAGAGTACCGCAGTAAGAAACAGATGAGAATTGATCTTGAGAGTTTATCCACAGTTTTTACACATCCCACCACAATAAAAGATACTCAATGAATATAAGGATGTACTATATGTAGTTTTTTTAATTCAACTACTCTCTCTTTTCCTCTGTGTTCTCCGCAGCTGTGTTGTGGATGAGATGGACTTCTCGGGGATGGAGCTGGACGAAGCGCTGAGGAAGTTTCAGGCCCACATTCGTGTCCAGGGAGAAGCCCAGAAGGTGGAACGTCTTATCGAGGCCTTCAGGTAATTGGAAAAGCAGCGTTTGCCCTAAGAGTTTATCTGACATGTATTCTCACTCCTACTGTACATGGAGCAGATCGGCTGCAGACGTTATAGAATTTCCAAAAACTAAGTTTGGTTTCTTTCTTGTTGTTATCAGCATTTAAAGTTTAGGGAAAAGATTAGAGAGTTTTTCCAGTTCCAAAACAGGCCATTTTTTCACTAAGCTCATAGATGGGAGGGGCCCAGAACATTTTCAGTGACTCAATGAAGAAAAGCTTAGTGAACTGACTCACTGTCGTCAAATTGTGTTGAGTTTGTTTGTGGCAGAAACAGAGCTCGTGTCTATTTTCACATGCATGGGAGATGCAGATGTAACGGTAACACGCGGGTAGTGCTAAGCAGCTTGGCTAAACGCCCATAACAACCATTTTTACCTCAACAAATCGCAATTAAAACACCAAGCAACTAAAAAAATACATGTCTGCAAACATGTACCAATGTTCAGAAACATTCGTGTGCAGAGAAAATAGAAGGAGGAGAATGTAATAGCTCGTAGGAGTATTTATCATCAGAATAACCCTCATTTGTCCTGCTGGTCTCATTTAGATCCTGCTGTAAAGTAAAGCTGGCTGTGTTGATATTCAGTGGGTGTTAAATGGTGAAATAAAATACTGCCACTCAGAGAATTACCTCGGGGACAAACTTATCCTCCAGTGCTGCACAAAATCAAGTTTCTAGAGATAAGGATGGGAGCAAATAATACATTTTTACAGGCAGGAAAACGTGCTTGTATGACAAAATTAAATAAAAAAATAACGACAGTCAGCCATGCACGCAGAATGAGATGCACTACACATTTCTCAGGAGTAATGGAGAAAGCATGGACTCCCATAAATATGCATGAACCTGTGTAACAGTTATAATGTGAGGAGTTGAGACGCGCTGCCAAACACACACTCTCCTTTCCCCTCTGCTCGGCTACAATTAGATGTCGACAAAAAAAGCCCTCGTGTGAAAAAGCCGAAACCGTCGTGTAATCTCTGGCAGCAAATTTGCGACAGGGAGACAAAGTGCATCTGTGGCGCTGTGTGGTAACGTCGCCTGGTTTTTTTCCGTGTCGCCGTTTGAGCAGCAACCACCTGTCACAGATGTGGAGGTGCCCCGACGAGGAGAGAAAAGTCAGTGGGCAGAAAGGTTTGGCACTGGTACTGTTTGGATATCAGCCTGCGTCCATGTGTGGTATTAGTTGGAAGAAAGGGTGAGAGGGGGGGAAGGGCCATGAACTGGGA
This sequence comes from Hippoglossus hippoglossus, assembly GCF_009819705.1. Taxonomy (NCBI): domain Eukaryota; kingdom Metazoa; phylum Chordata; class Actinopteri; order Pleuronectiformes; family Pleuronectidae; genus Hippoglossus; species Hippoglossus hippoglossus. Next base: position 12,232,695 of record NC_047173.1, read on the forward strand.
AAGGGAAGAAGGAAGGAAGGAGGGTGGGGGGGAAGGAACGAGCGAGGAGGGTTTATAAATAACTGGCATTGCATAACCGCTGCTGCTTCTCTGTGCCTGCCTCCTCTGCTCCTGGGCTTTGATATGACTCCACACACACACACACACACACACACACACACACACACACACACACACACACACACACACACACACACACACACACACACACACACACACACACACACACACACACACACACACACACACACACACACACACACACATCTCTGAAGCAAGTGAAGGGGATTTGAAGCAGCAGCGAACGAGAGTGAGGGGTGGAAAAGTGAAAAGCAGCCAGCAGCCTCAGTATCTGCTGCGTCAGTGTGCTAATGAATGAGCAAATATGAGCCAGAGTCCCGATGCTGCAGATACATGCAGCGTGTGTTTTCATCTCTGAATCACGGCGTAGTAACAGGATACTCGTATTTACTCATCCTGCACTCGCATACATTTTCCCGTTTGCCCCATATATCATGGTTTTCATGCAATATGCAGGAATTAGTGATGTGTTGCACCATCTGAGAGAAAAGTTGTCACGACCGAAAATGCCAAATTCCATTCAGAGAGAAGCATCTTGTGCCATTTCACCCTCGTTATTGTGTGTGTGTCTTTCCGTGAAGGGTTTTTCCACTGTGTGTTGCTGCACTGCATGATTCAAAGACAAGCACATAATCACTGGTTGCTGCCGAGTCACGATTTCCATCCGCTGAGATGTGAATAAGCATCTGTGCACAGCCCTGTGATTATCATGCTTAAACAAATACTGTCTGAGGAGCGCGCCGCCAACACACAATGAATATGAATCTCATTCTCCTCATTGATAGACATTTCAATCAAATTAAAATCATTGTTTCCATAATAATGCATGACCCCTATGTTCTGGATTTCAACTGACACACGTGGAAGATGCAGATAAAGACGTCAACTTGGAAAGAAGCTGAGATTCCAGAGCCTTTTGGTGATGATTTGACTGGTGTTGTGAACGCGTCTGACCCGAAGTCTCCTGCTGCGTTCCTCGTAATTTAAAGTCCATGTTTGAAAAACGGCTTTAGTGAATGAACCAAACTACACAAGTGAGATTTGAAATAGAAAAAGAAATTGAGCCATTGTAAAGGCCTTTATAGAAACAAGCATAAACATACAACCTCAAGCTTTGTCACGTTGTCAAGCTCACAGGTGTTAACCTACTGCATGCATATCAATACACGTTTCTTTACTCAGCCCCACACAGACATTAGAGTCCAATCATGCAGCTCAATGGGTCTGCAAAAAGGTGCTGTGTGGAAATGACTGATTAAAGTAACGATCATACACTCCGACGCACAGGATCCACAAAAAAACATCTCATTCCCCTTTACACTGTATATATCTGATGAGAGCTAGATGTACTGTTGTTTATCCATCCGCTTACCAGGAAGTATTCGTGCACTTCACAGAGATGGAATCAATTTCTCTCTCTCTCTCTACCATCAGAGCACTACGTATGCAAACACCCAATACATGCGTCTACACAACTGTTCGATTCCCGGCTTCCATAACCACACAACGACACAAATGTCCGTTCTCCACCTCTGATATGTAGTTGTTTCGGGGATTAAACTGATCCTGTGTTGTGTCCTGCAGAAAAAAAGAAGCCACATCAGGGATTTCCAACGTCATATTTCTTCTCTCCGGCGCAGTAACTACCTGCGTAAATCCAGCACCCCGGCCCATAAATGTTGCAGAGTGTTTAATTATGGCTAAGGACTCAGTGGACTTTGTCAGCGTTTGTGTAGTGTCAGCAAATAAACAACAGAGGGATGGAACTTTATTATTCTATTTCGTAAACAAAACGATTCCAAGACGGGGGGTAAATCACAGAAGATAGTCTTTTGTTTTTGTTTGTTGCACCCACACTTATTTCACAGTGATCCGTGGAAGCATCCAGTCCAGTGGGATGACTGTGTTTGTACAGAGAGACGGTGTTTGAGCACAGCACCTGCTGAGGGGTTCATTGCTGCTGAGGGGCGGCTAACTGCTTCCAATGAAGCCACGAGCTAAATTAAAGCCATAACTCCTATTTTGGTGCGACACTCACGCTCAGCTCAGCTTGTGTTGAGGCATTTTACGAGCATGTTGTGCAGTGAGGGATGCCTGTAGAGGCTGAGAATAACAAATTATATACGACTTGTCTTCCATCTGTTACCCCTTCTCATCTTCCCTCGTCTTCCCGTCCCTTATATTTTACTAATTCATCTCACTCTGTACTTACCATCGCCTCTAACTACTCGGTCCCTTGCTCTCCTTCTGTCATTCCTCCATGTTTACGTCTGCCGTCACGACTCAAGACTACCCAAAAGGCATGGGCGACAACACAGCTTTTCAGAGTGAAGCCCAATCGTCTGTATCACCCCCTGGTGGCTAGCTGCAGTGTGGGTCATTAAAACGCTGCCTCCTCCATGTTGAGGCTCATTAAGGCTGCCTTCACTGTGTGAACTGTAATGAACCTCCGTCTCAAACGATGCAACTGTCACCATGCGTCCTTTACCGGCCTGGTTGTTAAGCAATACATCCACTAGAGGGCGGTGCAGAGTTGAAAGTTTCTTACAAAAACAAACATGGCGACGGTAGAGCAGGCAAAAGCAGATGTGTTGTAAACGTGGTCTAATTCACCAACTCGTACTTTCTTCCTCATGTCCTATACGGTCAACACTGCCGCCTCACGATTGGTCAAGAGCATGTTTTGGCTCCACATCACAATCTCTGCCAGACTGTGTCTCTGAATTACGTCAACAGCACAAGATGGCAGCTCATGTATCCATGATATATTGGCTTCATTTTTGTAAAACACAAAGTGGAGATGCATCCTCAATCGATAAACACAGTCAATGGTCATAACCCACATCTATTACTCCTTCAATTCATCCCTCGCATTTCCACCTTCTTTACCCTCCACCTGTGTTCTTTCTTTCTTCATACACCTTTTGTTCCTTACATTTAAAAAAGTTAATCGTTCTTTCCCTCCTTTAAACCAACAGCCAGCGCTACTGCATGTGCAACCCTGACGTGGTGCAGCAGTTTCACAACCCGGACACCATCTTCATCCTGGCCTTCGCCATCATCCTGCTCAACACCGACATGTACAGCCCCAACATCAAGCCCGATCGCAAGATGCTGCTGGAGGACTTCATACGCAACCTGCGAGGTAAGACAGCATCGCATCTGCCTGTGTGTGTGTGTGTGTGTGTGTGTGTGTGTGTGTGTGTGTGTGTGTGTGTGTGTGTGTGTGTGTGTGTGTGTGTGTGTGTGTGTGTGTGTGTGTGTGTGTGTGTGTGTGTAGAGGCCCATTAAGTTAGAGTGACAGAAATTAGTGGTTGTAACCAGCTCAAGCAGGGAGGTTAGTCTTTTAGGAGCGTATGTGCATGTGCTGTCACCTGAGAAGTGATGTTTGAGCTAAATAGTTCACTCAGTAAGTAGTTTGCTCAAAACATGCACACAGGAAGCCGACTCAGCAACCGAAGGTCAATAACCGAGCAATATGGATTGTGCACACGACGGAGCGGCGACAGGACAGGCTCTTACTGCTTATCGCTTGTTACCCTTTCTTCTCTTCCAACATTTTTCACTGTAGCATTGACCTTGTGTTAACTTACATATGACAAATAAAACTCAAGTAAATACATTAACCCTTCAGAGACCTGGGGTGTTTTTGCCATTTTTGAATGCTTTTAATCTGGCCTTTATACGCCACATTAAAGAGGGTTTATACGTGCCAATGCCTGGTATCTTTTTTCAGCACAACATTGCCTATACGACAAGAAAATATATATTTTTTTACGTTGACAATTTTTTTTTTTGTAAATTAAAAGTAAAGTGTTCCCTGATGAATATGTCCTGTAGTGGCAGCAGATCCACAGATGAATCATTGGAAGTGAGTCAAACCTCCCTGCATTGATCTAGATGATAAATGTAAGATTACATTCCACCCCCTGCCCGTTGTGCTTTTACACAATCACAGGTCACAGCGACAGACAGGAGACGCCTGTTGTTCTCGTCAAACAGATGCTCATTCGCCGAGCGCCGAGGTAGAGACAGGTTTTGCTCTCCCTCTGTGAAATCAGCCAGGGAACACCGAGGTCGCTGCAGAACAAGTTTAATAAATTCATGCAGACTTTTCCCGCCGCAATTAAATTAAGTTGGAAAATCAATTTCGGTATCTCACGTGAATTAAAACATGTCGCTCTCTCCCCGACTTTACATTTGTCTTCTGCTCAGCTCACTGTTTTCTCTCTCTCTCTCTGTGCATCCGTTATCTTATCTTGTTTTTTCTCCGTCACAATATTACGCCGTCTGTTTATTCAGCCGCCGTCCCTCGTCTGTTCTCTCTCCGTTTCTCCTCACTCACGTCTCTTCCACAGAAGAATAGTTCACTCAGCTAATTGGCTGAGGTGAAATGCAATTATACCCCAGAAACCAATAGTAATGAAGAACCAAAGAGCATTCATTATCTCAATTAAAACAGAAGGGAAGAGTCAGAGCTGCTGCACAATGGTTCAACATAACACAGACCAGCTTCCACCTAAATTAATCTGGTGCGCCAGCCCACTGAAAAATGGCATCTGTATTGTGTTATTTATGATTTCTTTATTTCTATCTGGGAGGATGTGTCAGTGTTGCACAAGGAGTTCACCTCCCTTTTAAAAAGGAGAAGCATATCTAAATGGGAAATTTGGGTAAAACAAGATTCTGCAGTGATGAATAGCGCTCAATCGAGTGTATACCTCCGCCAAGCCCAAACAGTGATTGTCTAGTTCTTATAGTTGAAATATAAAAGAAAGATGGAAGTGCTCTGATAACCTAAATGATTTATTTGTCATAAAGAAATCAATTTAACAGGTTCTTTATAGGTCCTGGCCACGTCCTCCACCGAGTTAATAGTTTTTGCATAATCCTGCCAACAAATCAACCAATAGACAAACAAACAGAATGAAAACTCCTTGGCGAAGGGGAAAATGGGAGGAGTGACACAAATAAAATGGCACCTATGGGTGCATAAGGCCCAACAGTCCCCGGCAAAGCAGTCAGAGGTACAGTATCTTGCCGAGGACACTTCGGCAGTTGGAATGGGGGAGATGGGGATTGAACCACCGACCGATTGGTTAGTGGACAACCCGCTCTACCTCCTGAGCCACAGCCGCCCACAATATGATCTCATGGTTATATAATACTCACATGGTAAACCCATATCACACTGCTATCATATGTAATGAACAATTATGTAAGGCCATTTTCTTACATTCACAGCCCCTGCATACATAATTTGCACCTGTGTCTCCGCAGTTTCCCAGGGAGCCTCGCTATTTTCTCCAAACACACCCTGCCCCATTGAAAACTCAATGTACCACACCACATGGCGTACAGCTGTGCGGACATAACCGGGAAATGTCCTCCTCTCACATTTCCCTCTGTCGTTACTGAATGGCAACAGTGAATGGCAGAAAATTTAAAAGACACTCTGCCAGAGGAACGAGACTGTCGGGGAAAAATGAAAAGCAGCCTCCCTGTGACGTGTGTACACTGGTGTGTAATTAGACTATTTTCTCATCTCAGGTGTGGATGATGGAGCGGATATCCCCAGAGACATGGTGGTGGGAATCTACGAGAGAATACAGCTGAGGGAGTTACGCTCCAACGAAGACCACGTCACCTACGTCTCCAAGGTTGAGCAGTCTATTGTGGGCATGAAGACGGTAAGCGCACGCCTTAGCCCTTCACGGCAGCTAACTTAACAATAACCCCTAACCCTTTAACCTGTTTAACTGGACGTCTTTGACCATTGAGGGAAGCACAACCAGTTGTTAACGCAACTCTGTCATTCATTTAAAGTTGTGTTTACAGCTGCCTGATGAGAGTGAGGCTGAGATTTGCTTCCTCCTGAGGGAACTGTTTGTTTCTATTGGTTTTGTCACTATGACGGATCCCTTTCAGGTTTCACATAATAATTTAATCCTCTGTTAATATTACAAATGTGGATTAGAGCAGCTTTAACCCTGCAGTGAAACCAGGTCTAAACCCCCAATTAGCCTTTTGAAGAAGCAGGGACGACTCCACATATTCTCATAAATATACAGGAGACAGAGGGAATAACAGTACACACACACACACAAGTCAGTGTTTATGATTGTTAATGTCCTGAAGATGGAACAAAAATGAGTGTAAACACAAACCTTGATAATGTTTTATCTAAAACTGACTCATCCCTGACCAAGTCAATGGTACAGTTACCATTTCCTTCATCAGACTCTCTACAGCCTTTGCCCAGTTGTTTCATATCGATGAGCCACAGCTTCTAAACAGCAGTTGTAATACCTCTAGTGACCCATTGTTCCGTAATCATACAACAAAGTTTTTATTACAACACAGGAGACACACACTGATCACACTTCCTGTTTTTAATGAGTTTTGTTTAATAAATAGGCAGAGTTGACCACTTTGACTTCACACACACACACACACACACACACCTTAGTGCCGAGTGACTCACTCATTATTCAAGGCCTAGTCACTACCACCTAGCCTTAGTAGCCTTGACGGAGCACATTTATTAGCCATTAAATGTCTCATCAGCAGCGCGATCATTACCTCAGGTCATTACTCCTGCAAGATACATCGTTAACCACTGGCGTCATTAAGACTCCCCTTTAACTGTTCAAAGAGCAGCTGACTCGGACGAGCCCCTTCCGGAGGATTTCAGGACAATGTGCGGAGTTCGTTGCAGGTCTGAAAGCTTGAGACAGACACACGGGCAGAAGTGGACAGCTTGATAATTGACTGATTACTCTGAATCATGGGGGAATGTGTTCTCCGTGCCCCCTCATAACACTGAAAGGCTTTTTTTTTTTAATACTTAAACAGTTCGGGGGAATTCTGATTGAATCTTATCAGTGTAAGGCGTTCCAATCCTTAATGAAATATAGATAAAAGTTGCCAAGTTTCTTTCTCTCATCTCACATCGACATATATATTGTATCCACATATAAGAGCCGGATTTAAAGATTTCTTCAAAACCTCTAAGGACATCCGGTCCGACCATTAGTGACCTCTGATACTAGACTATTCAAGTTTTCTCAAAGTACACATAGTTGACAAGGGTTGAGTTTGGTCCCACTGTCGTCCTTCATGACACTTTCATTTCCTGTGTGAGCTGAGACGTTGATTAAGATGTGTACTGAAGAGATTTTGGAGAATAATAACAGCTAACTAATGTAATCTCGTTATTTTCCAGAACTTAGCTGTTTTCTACACACACACACACACACACACACACAAACCCGCTCAACGTCAGAGCGATGACATTGCATAACTCTACATCTCGTTTAACGGTTTGTCACGCGCCGCTTCCTGTACATCCTCGATATCGAGGAACTTTGGTGGAAACACAGCCGTCTACCTTCAAGTGTCTCTCTCAGTGATAGATGAGTAGTCCTAGGATGACAAAGAGAGCTGTCATACAGTTAACAATGATGGATTGTTGTGACAGGAAGTGATTATTGCTGCTCATAAAATAAAATCCATCCCTGAAGGTGTGCGAGTCCCTGCATTGTAGATTATAAACATATTATGCTACACGGGAGTTGCACACAGGATAATTTTGGCTTAATGGGTTTCTCCATAATAGGAGTTTGGTTTGACGTAAATATTTGATGTTGTGATGAAAGCCACGCAACAACCCTTCTTGAATTTGAAGCTGTGGCAGTTTAGTTAACGAAACACGTTGGAAAACTCTCCTGTCAAACTGTTTCTTAATCCTGTCAGTAAAAGGACTGTTGTTTTTTTTGCCAGCGTGAGTGGGAGGCATTTCAGGCTAATGACGTCTTTACATGTTTCTGACATTAGTGTAATGAGAAAGCAGGCTGACTGGCTGCTGCAGGCTGTAAACCCTGCAGTGATGAGTGATGGCAGAGCAGGAGAGAAAGAGGCTGTGTGCATTCGCTGCATTGCAAATAGCACACGGGGGGGGGGGGGGGGGGGGGGGGGGGGGAATGAAACAAAAATCAGAAAGTAGTGAAGACTGAACGCAGATCGTGTGTATTTGAATCTAACGGCTGCCTTTCAGCTGGTGTTGGGATTTCTGCAGCAATCGAAGTCAGAAAGCCGGACGAGACAAGAACATGATTAGATCAGTCTCTGAAGGCATGAGCCATCTTCTCCCCCCCCCACCCTGTAATCTGCTTAAACTTGGAAAAGCACTTAAGTCCAGAAAGAGAAGCTTGAGGCTTCAAGGGACACAACTGGAGGAAGGCATAATCATTCAATGTACAAGTACAAAACACTTATTCTGATCAAATACTGACGGGGAACGCTTTGTACAGAGGATGACGACATGAGACGAAACGCAAAGGAAATATATTGCTATCCTTCACACACTATTTACCATCTATCCAAAACACTTAATTATTATTATTATAATTATCCATCCTTACATTTTATCCATAGTCAGACCCAGCAAGTTCAAGAGTATATTGCCGAATTGACACGGTGTCACACATACATGTCTGATATGACCAAAAGAAATGATTAGGTAAATTTTACATGTTCTAAAATGTAAAAAGAAACCTCAAATATCTGTATTATATTGGGAAAGACAATAAATACCTGTAAGATATAGAGAGAGCACTAACACTTACTCTTATCTATCACTGATTAACATTTTAAGATCTGTTTTAAGATCTGTTGATTCCAGTTTATGTCACTAGTTTGTTTCAGCCTGTTGAGTTTAATTGTTTTTTTTTAAATAATACTTCAGCCCTTAACCACAGTAATTAATGTGTATTTTAGTACTGTTGCCAGAGTCCATCGTATTTAAAGTGTAGCTCCGGTGGTAAAGTCTCCTCCAGTCTTCATCTGGCATTGATTGATTTTTCTTTTCTAAGCCTCCAAGTCATTTAATCGGAGTGAGTGAAGACTTACCTGTGTGTGTGCGTGTGTGTGTCTCTCTCTGCAGGTTCTCTCTGTCCCTCACAGAAGATTGGTGTGCTGCAGTCGACTTTTCGAGGTGACAGATGTCAACAAGGCCCAGAAGCAGGCGGCGCACCAGAGAGAAGTCTTCCTCTTCAACGATCTAATTGTGGTGAGTAAATCAAAAAGACACAGACCTCCTTTGAAATGATTCATATTTACTGTTGTGGTTTTCACGTGTGTTTCTTTTAAAACCAGCCCTCAAATGTTGTTGCTGCTGCTGCTGCACATGCTCAAGCTGAAAAGCTGCTTATTTTGTTGTGACAGCTTCAACGCACCATCACTTACTTTGACTGTGAGCCATTTCTCGAGGCCCCCTCTCTTCTCCTATGTCGTTTCACAACTCAGGCCCATCCAGCCATGGCTTTTAATAACAGATGCAAATGCAGAGTTGTAGCGAGCTCATGAGAAAAGATCTGTCCCCTACAGAGTCCTTTAGGGTGTAAGATCCACTGCAGTATATATGTCCTTGTTTGGCATTTACGTCAAATATGTTGATTTCACGCCAGCGAAAGAAAAAGCAATATGGCCTCCCCCCCTTTGCTTTTATATGATATGCAATAAGTAGCTGCAGGAAGAGGCTGATTTTCAGGTAGGAGGTGAAAACAAAGTTATCTCCCACCATCACAGGGGAATTCTCTTCATTCAGACGGAAAAGTTAACGATGTGTACTTTTAATCCCGACAGTTCGGACAGCGAGGGAGAAATTGTCTTTGAAAGACTTTTTTTACTAGGGAGTTTAAACGATGGGGACTTTTTCCAAAAATTTGGCCCCCGTTCTTGCAGCTTAAACACGTCAAGGAGTATTTAAAGTGTCGATGTGATGTATTGGTTTAATACACCTTGCTTGGTAAATTATGTTCCCCAGTGGTGCTGCGAAATAGATTCGCCTCCTCTCTCTCTATATCTGGGAAGGTCATTGAATGAAAAAGCTCCGCAACATCTCTAATCCATCCTGATAGAAGCTCGAAGAGGTTTTCCATACAAATTACAGCAGCAGAACCAGGACACTTTGAAAATCGCAGTGTACATCAATATTGACTCAATTTGCTTTTTTAAATGCGTTTTAAATTAGTTGTTCTCGCCGAGCTTCCTTTGAGGCGGTTCTGTGATCTGTAGATCTCAGGGATAATCCCAGATATTGTGTTGAAAAAAAGCGACAGAAATCATTTATTGTCATTCAGGGTTGTTACTGCTCCTGCTGCTCTCATTGTCACATTAAGTGTTTCTGGCAGAATCAAAAGCAAGAAGTGTAATTTTACTCAAACAAGCAAACTAGGAGTCCAGACTCAAACTACAGGAAGCAAAAGGAAACAAACCAGCAACGCAGGGAGCAAAAACAAGAACAAATTCCAGGGAAAGAACCTTTGTCACTAAATTACAACGTGCACTATTCACCTCTTTCTCTTTTCTCTTACTCACAAAAAGAATATATCAGGGAACACACATGCTAATTCATCTAGAAACAGAAGTTTTAGCATTATGATGCCATACATTCAAATTAAAGTAAATTAAATATCTGAACATTACCTTTTGTCCACTCTTTAAGACATGAGGCCGGAACGTGAGATCAGTCTGTCCCTCAAACACAGTCATGAAGAAAGTAAAGAACATAAAATGAAAAGTCCCAAACTAGAATAGAGCAACGTGTCATCTCATCTCACTCTCACTTGGGATTCAGACTGTTTACACAGAATGAGGCAGAGGTAATGAAACTCAGGTGAGACTCATTGGAGCTGGAGCAGACAATCAGGAAGGAGGGAAACCAGAAAAACACAGGAAGTAAAGTCAGAGAGACACACAGGGAATGAAGCTTCAGAGTAAAACAGGAAGTAATGAACTCAAAGTGCAAACAACGATATAAATCTAAAACTCCAAATATATATAAAAAAAAAAAAAGTTCAAACACAAGGAGATTAAAAGTCCAAAATTTGTGCAACTCAAAAGTTTTATGACAAAATAAAAGTCCATACAACAGGAAGTTTTAAAAAAATGGTTATTCTGAGATTTCAAGAATCAGCTTCTGATTAAATTGCAACTTTATACTTGTGAATATAATGACTTAATTCTTGAAAACTCAAAAAATGTTCCTCTTTAAGTGACACTAATACTCTGCCATGGAATCATGACGTATCCAGTAACTTAAATCTACTTTATATATTTTTTAAATACTCCACCTACACCTCTAAGATTTGCTGATTCTGTGGAATCATATAAAAAGCTGATAATGCTGTTTAAACAGGCTTTCAGGTAATTCATGTGAACTTGGTCTGTCTCTTATGCACTTTAATGGATTCTGTAATGTTTTACAACTCTGTTTTTAACTTTTACATAAACTTAACTTACTTAATAACTCAATATACCTTTCATTATTTTCTCGTTGTGTGCAGATCTTGAAGCTTTGTCCAAAGAAGAAGAGTCCTGCAGCCTACACGTTCTGCAAAGCCATGGGCCTGCTGGGCATGCAGTTCCACCTGTTTGAAAACGAGTGTAAGTCACAGTGACATGAAGAAAACCATATCACACTCCCAAGTTAACACCCCAACCTTTGGTCTGAATATAAAGGATCAAACTTTCAGAGCTTATACTTCTGTCTCTGTTGACCTCAGACTACCCTCACGGCATCACCATCCTCTCGCCCTTCGGATCGGACAAGAAGCAGGTTCTTAACTTCTGCGCCCAAAGTGCAGAGGAGCTGCTCAAATTCATCGAGGACCTGAAGGAATCAATCTCGGAGGTGTCGGAGATGGAGCAGATACGTATTGAATGTGAGTGCGAGCCCTGACATTTTATATTTTCACCTTTATAATACAATGAAAAACTCTATAACACGCAGGACTATTCTGACACAGATTTTTATGATGCTGGAAAATGCTCCAATACCGATGCATCTGACCTAAAAAGTGAAAATAATTATTCAATTAGTAATAAAACTTCAAATATTAATATTATTATTGTTTTTTTTCCTTCCTGTGGTTGAATACATGTGTACTTGTACATGTTGTCGTTTGTCCACCAAGTGAAATGCTTGCACCTATTTCAACATCTCACACAAGCTGAACAAGCAATAAACACAAATGCAAAACAAAGCTACTAAAAGTGATGCTTGTCTATTTGAGGTGTTACGGTACAGATGCCTTCTTTGTTTGGGTGTTCCAATGGACCTGTACCGTAAAACACCTCAAATAGACAAGCATCAAATTTAAAGAACGGCTGCTGGATTGACCGGGTTTTCACAAACGAAGGCTCACTTGACAGCAACAAGTCGTTCACTTCAGTTGTGGTTGTGTTTCCACTGTGTGGCTTTTGCAGTTGTGTTGCCACTTTTGTGAGACATCTCGGTACATACCTTGGGAAGTAGTAGACTACAGTTCTTAGATACTCCGTGTGGAAATGAATATATCTTTCAGTTAAGACAAGAGTCAGTCGTCCTATCGTCAGCATCCTCTTTGTGTTGTGTTTGTTTGGGGTCAGACTTTTGCATTTCTCCATCTGCAGCTCAAACAGATTCCAGAAGGGAGGTGAATAGAGTTAGTTTTTTGGTGTGCATCTGAAAATCCTCCAGACAATAAGAAAGGCACATACTTAAGACACACTCACACACATGGAGAAACCCTGAGCTTCCACAGTCTGGATCCTGCCAGTGGGCATCAAAGAGAGCAGCCCTGCTGGGATTTGACGCAACTGCATTAGCCTTTCGTGGAGAGGGAGGGTCCGCAGCCGGGGGGAGAGCAGTCAACAACATACGGAGACGGGCAGGGGTTGACAGATGGAAGTTATTTCTCTCTCAGGAGTCGAGTAACGAGACGAGCTACAAAAAAACACACACGCGAACCGATGCACGCACATGAACAAGAATGCATGTTGGGACACAGACGAAAACATCTCACGCTCGAGACTTAATATGGAACAGAAACGGCACAACTTCCTTTCGCCTCCCAGGACTTTTTTATTGTAGTAAACAGGCCTGAAGCACGCTCACTTGTGTTTGCACTTCCAGCCTCTCAGAGCGTTTCTGATCCCGTCTCAGCTGTTGTGAAGATGATATATTTTAAGAGTTCAAGAGTTTTTCTATTTAACGTATGAGTTTTATTTATTAACAACTTTATTGAAAATATATTCTTCATACTGTTTATGTTGAATTGACGAATTTCACCCGGCAGTTTTGAGGTTAAGTGTCAAAATTAGTACACAAACAACATTTAGTCATTATGATTGGAAATGACAGGCAATTACCATCAAGTGTGAAGTTTAATTAGGGAGGTTCTGAGCTTCGAGGAGAGAGTTGGAGAGGAAGGCACCAGAAAGTGTGTGTGTGTACGCACATTTTTTAAAGACACAAGATATTCCTGTTAATGTTGTCACACCTTCCCATCACCATCATCCCATCAACCCCCTCTGCTCGCTGTCACGGTGATTATTCTGGATCCTTCCTGTTTGCTCCTCTCCGCAGGGGAGCTGGAGAAGCAGCAGGGGGCCAAGACGCACTCGGTAAAGAACAACGGCACACAGCTCGAGCTGCGTGGCAAACCGGGCTCCACATCAGGTGTGTGTGAGTGTGTTTGCACTGTCGCTTCCCTAATTTCAAAACCCACCACCGAGGCCTTGTTCCCGCTCGCATTAATGTGCCTGCTGTTGAGAACAAACATTTTAAATTGGTGCCTATATTTAAACTGTTTTCAATTCATAAAAAAAAAGGGTTATTTTTAAGACGCAGTAAAAGAGGAAATGACGGTTTAACACGGACATATTGCCCCCACTTTCTCTTTTATATTCCCTGCCTTCAGGAAACCAGGAGGTAGAGGACAGAAGCGGACACAATGCAGTGGAGGTAAGTACCTAGTGATAGGGCTGTGTCCCGAACGACAGGTAAGTCAGAGCCGTAGGAGTCAGTGCAGCTTGTCATGACGAAACGTAGGAGGAGATAGAGATCCCCAGGACTGCACTAAATGGGTTTAAATGTGTTTGTGTTTTTTTTTTAAAAAACTATCTTTAGTCAAGAGGGTGGTCTTGAACTCAGTGATCTTACGACTTATTGATTTCAGATTTTCAAAGGCTTTCGCTCAAAACGCCCCGCTTGCACTCAAATATACTCTGCCTGCTCTGCTCCAGTTTCAGCTCTTCTGCCAATATGCATGTGTGAGAAGTCTGCCCTCAGATTTGTGCAACAAGTCCGTCATAATTCCCCGACCAATAGAATGTGAGGTATAATTATGATGCATGAAATTGCCCCCCGCCCTCTTTTTGGTTGCCTTTGCTGTTTGTACCGTTCTAACAAAATACAGGTGGGAATTAGAAATATAATATATATGATATAAAAATTACAGTCCTTGGAGAAGAGCTGAAGCTGGATCAGATCAAATCTAAGCACAACTAAGGTATATTTGAGTGTGAGCGCAGGGTTTTGAGCGAGAGGGTCACAAAATCCGAACCTGAAAGTCTTGCTATCAAGCGAAAAAGACCACACTCTTGGATAAAGAGGGAAAAGGGAAAAAAAATACCCCTAAAATGTTTGGGGAAATGAATAAAAACAGAACAGGTTCCTGCTCTTTGAAACTGCAACAGACGCAGAGGCTTAAATATTACGCGCACGCTCAAAAAGGAACAGGTTGTAATTAGCTTCACAGGCTCAGGCAGAAATTGTGACTCCTGCAGGGACTGCAGCCGTCGCTAAAAGTAGCTGAGGACACAAGTGGAATGCATATACTGTGTGTGTGTGCGTGTGTGTGTGTGTGCACATCCAAATTCAAGACCTTAATTAACACAGCAACATGCAGGCGGTTAAATGTAATGCTTGTTTGACCGAGTGTCTTCACCTCACTGGACCTCCGGTGGGTCGGGGGGGGGGGGGGACTTCCCGTGCGAACATTTTGTGCGAGCGAGAGAACAAGCTGAACTACACTACCCATGGGGCTTTGCAATTACCATCCAGTTAGGCCTCATGTGCAGCAGTGGAATCAATAGTGAAAATCCAAATATGCGCAGGGTCCGTTTGACATGAAGTGGATTTTTTAATTCCACACAGCTTATTGATATAAAGGATGTAAATCCTCACTCAGGAGCTTGTTAGGGAGGAAGTGATTACACACACACTTCAAACTGAAAGCTTTCACGACCATTTGATTTTCACAAGCATAAATGCCCGTATAGCAATAATTACTGCAGAGGAAAACACGCCTGTGTTGCTGCACAAGAGACATTTAAAGACATAAAAATAAAATGATCTTTTTATTGCGCGTTTGAATATTTGATGCATACTCTTCTGCAGCAGGCTTCGGATGCTGATCATTGGACGCAATGATCCACTTTAATTTGAAAGAGCTTGATAGCCATTTATATTGTGCAATAATATCTGAGGTTTTATGGATGTTAATGCAAAATAAACACAAGGGCGAGAGAGAAAAGCCATTAAAGCAAGAATAAAATAAAAACGTTATTTCTTATTACCTGCAGTAAAGCTTCAGTCTAATGTTATGCAGAAATGTTATGTTTATCCCTCTCTAATATGAGGCTGACTTAAGGTCTCCCCCGCTCCCTTATGTTTGCACCTCAGGTTAGTCTTCACCAGTAAATGTCAGTGGCTGCTGAAAAAACATTTATCTTTGAGACCAGGAAGGTCACTCAGAGAAATCCTGCTCCTACCGGGGACATGAGTACAGGGACGTTTCTGAAGCTGTTACGAAGTGTTCAGGATGTGGTGTTACAGTCAGATTCATAGTCTGAAAGCTTTTATTGACAGTGACTGTGTTTCTATGGACACCAATTTTGCAGCTATTGACCTTATGCTGAATGGGACATTATATTTATAATGATGTTCATGTGAGTTGCAATATAATATTCAATTTATATTCTCATTTACAAGTTTCAGGGAATAGCAAACTTTGTCAAATATCAAAATTTCTAATTTACCATCTCTGCTTGTTTTTTTTAAAACTATCAATAGTCCAGAACCTCTGGAATCATATCTCATATTCAGAGATCTCTGAGCTCAAGTGAAATATGATGGACATTGTTTTTGATATTCATTGACATTTTCTAAAATGATTGTTAGGAACAAGGAAATTAATGGTTAATTGTTATTAAGGACACTACTTGTGCTTGTGTAGTCTAAAGTAACTGAACTGATCCAGAGCTAATGATCTGCTTATTGATTACCATGGCATTCTTAGACAATTCTATTTTATAGGATCCTAGAATTTGCCTCATTCAAATTAAACCGAATCAGGCTAATTTTCTGCTGAATTTCAGGAGCCAAATAACCGATAACTGACAAACTACTCTTAAACTGAAACTCTTCTGTTCAGCTGTGGAACAAAGTTATTCTCTCGATTTAGAAATCAAAGTTTCGAAAGGCAGCAGACAGAAAGTCTGTCTCCCTCTTAAGTGCTTCAGAGCTCAGTGATACCGTATCTGAGCTTTTGTGCCAAAGTTGTCAAGGAGAAATAATGGCTGGCAGATTGAATGGGAGCAAATGTTAATGGAGTCCTTTCACACAAGCATCACACCGGCTGGAAGAGAACGAGAGACAAACTGCTGCAGATACATCACGTTTAATTATAAGGCAGGAGAATTACCGGTGACCTTTTTCACACAGTCTCCATTTGGAAAAGTTTTAGTGGGCAACAGTTTTCTTATTGACACACTCACTGTACAGAAGATGAAGTGGTCAAATAAAACTCATCAGTCTGAGAAGCCACGTGCAAATGGAACTCACAAAATTTGTATAGCGGCTAACAAATGAGCTAGTTGACAAAAATACCTTATATTTTCCACATAGCCATGTTTCTTATGTGTTTTCTCTTGAAACGCAATGAAGACAAGAGGATGTAATATAATTTTTAAGCTTATTTTGGAGGATTTTGGTCAAACGTGGCTGCAAACGTGAGAATGACGGGTTCACAAGTTTACACAAAGTTCATCTAATTTCTGTCCACTACACTCTATATGCATTTCACTTTTGAGAATGTAGATGAGGCTTTAAAGCAAGATTTAAGGTAAAGATAAGATAACAGGAAACATTGAGATAAGGAGAAAGAGAAAATAAAGAGATGTAATAAATGTTTGAACTGGAGGTTTGCATTCTGATGTGTTGCCTGTGGATGTCTGTGGTTGTCAGTCTGCTCACCTCCACTCCTCCTCTTCTTCCACTTCTCCCTCTTCTACATATGACCTCCGTCTATGTTCTGGTTATCCCAACCCCCACCCCCCCCCCCCCACCCCCCCCCAGCCTCCTTGTGTCTGCTGTCACCATAGCGCCACACAGTGGTTTGGAAGGGAGACACAGGGGCCCTCAGTGTCCCCTTTGGAACCACCGGCCCCCTAATTTTGCCTCGCACCAAAACTCGTATCCCCCCCCCATTCCCCACCACTGTCCCCCCGACCCCTGTCACGCACCGGTGTCCCCACCTCATGTGGGAGTGGAGGGAGGGGAGTGTACAGTGGTCACGATAACTTTGCACCCCCACTGACCCCCCAACACCTGAGCCCCCACGCATGCCCTGTGTGTGTGTGCTGTGCGTTCACCACCCCCACCCACCCCCAAAAAAAAAAGAAAAAGAGGGCTTGACGGATTGTAGAGGAGGAACCAGTTTTATAACATTTGATGCTGTTCTCTTGGCTGTTTTCTAAACTAGGTGTCAATTCACAACAGGCTTCAGACGTACCAGCTCAGCAGCAGCAGCTCGGCTCGGAGTCCCGAGAGCGTGGCCCTTCTTAACCACCGGGGGGAGCTACTTTTCCAGCAGGCGCCCCAGGGGCTAATCCAGGGCCCGGCGCCTCCACCTCAGCACCCGCAGCTGCAGGCAGCAGCAAGCACCCCCGTCCACCACCTCCACCTCCAGCAGCAACACCAGACCGCCGTCAGCATGTCCGACCTGCGGCCCGAGACGCTCATCCAGTGTCAACAGATCGTCAAGGTCATCATGCTCGACCACAGCGGGCACGGACGCGTCGAGGCCTTCCTCAGCCAAACGCCCACTCACCACCACTACCATCACCACCACCACAGCCATCGCCAGCTCAGCCACTCGGCCATGTCCACCCCGGTCCGCTCCCCGGACGGCTCCCACGGCGGCGACGGCCACCAGCCCCCGTTACCTCCCCCACCTCCGCCTTATAACCACCCGCACCAGTATATACCCCCAGACCCACGACTCAGTCTACACCGGACCCCAAGTGACTCTCAGAGCATGGTGTAAATAGATAAACTAGCATTACTTCCCCAAAACACACACGCACACTTCCATCAATCCTCACCCGCTCTCTATCTATTTAAAAGTACATAATGTACATATATACATACTGAAGAAAGAGCTATAGTGAAAAAAATGAAATCACACTTATATGCATATATTTAAAAATAAACTAAAAGAAAAATCAAGGTTTTAAAAGAGATAAGGAAATAAAGTGCATATATAAAGTTTTACTTGATTCCACATGTATTTTGAAATATTACGTAGTTTTAACAAATTTCTATAACGTTTTTGTCAGTTTTAAAAGAAAAACTCTCAGATATTCAGTTTCTGGATGGATTCCTTTTAACTCCAGTGTTCACAAACAACAAAAACAACAGAAAAATGTGAATCCCTCAAACTCTTCCTGGGACGGACCCACTCTGAGGACCTTCTGTTTTCGCTTTCAACATCCCACAGCTCATGCCTCCTGTGCTGTATGTGCGCATGCGTGCATAGCTGACACTTAAACTTAAAATAAATCATGTGCCAAAATACACACGCCTCCACTAAACACTTCTTTGCACTTGACTAAACGATAGGGCTGGAAGAAAAGAGAAAAAAATAGTCCTTTTCACGCTTCTCCCTCAAGGAGCATGAATAACAAAACTGATATTTCATATTTAAAAAATAAAATAAAAGAAGCTATTTCCCCATTTTCACTCTTTCTGATTTATTTATGCGATGAAGAGCCTTCTGTCCTCTTCTTCTTCTCTGCACCCCTGGATTAAAAAGGCAAAAAAAAAAAAGAGGCAACGTCGTTTCCGATAAGCGGCGTTTTCTCATCTGCTCCTCCGTCGCGCCGCGGCTCTCTATCATCAGAAAACACTCCCGCTCGATTGTCACGCTACAGTGAAGGATGATGGGAAACAAAGGGCAACAAATCACGTAGACTGTCGCCAAACCAAAAAGTCCGACCACGGGATGGTTCTGTGTTTCTGTCGTTTGTCTTTTACCGTCCACGTTCAATGTTGTTAAACGCTTCCCAGAGAAATTCTCGCCACGTTTATCTAACGGAGGAAGAACTTCATTTTTTTCTTTCTTTTTTTCATATTTTGAAACACCGAAACTGCTCTCTGACTTTTTCTAAAAACCACCGCGATTCCGAAACCCCCCGTGTGTATATTATACTATACGTAACAACACACTGTGCGTTCATCTGTGCGTTTGTGGAAAATTTTGTGCTTCTTCACTTTCTTTCAGGAAAATCGCCATTGAATTTCCCGTGAAGAGGTTCCCCGCTGCGAAAAAACGTTAAATGTCAAGATCTGTGTTTATTTTCAATTGTGTGAGGCATATTTCCGCTTTTGTGTGTGTTTAACTGCAGGACTGAGCCCTCCTCCCGCGAGACATCCAGACACCGTCTCCCCGTGTCGGTACAACTCCCAGGTTTTGTTTTTCAGCTCCCTGTGACTGTTTTCCTCCTTCTAACCTTTCAGACTGGCATTTTCAAAAAGGCAAAACACACACACACACGCGGCTTCTGTTGCAAAACGCTGGCATTAATGGTATTGCTGCTGCTTTAAATAAGAATGGGACAAAAAAAGACGAATGCATTATCTGATCTGTTCTGTGTCCACCCAAGCTTGGATTGTAAATACCACATGCGAGCGGCTTCGGGGGAAAGGACAAGCGAGTTGTACCTTTAGCCCCTTTCGAAATGCTACTGCCCCCCCGTCGCACGTCCCCCATTCTGAAATAGGTCAGCGGCGGCGCCATCTTTTAAACATTGAGCCCCGCCAGGTGCTGCGGAATGGATGTGCGGTTAACTCTGCTCCCATCTGACCCCCATCTGTCCCACTTGTTGATTTATAATCGCGGAGCCACTGCAGGGACGTCTCTATCTCATCGTTCTGTCCTTTCCAACTTACGATTCCACCCGGTGACAGGACTGTTGTTACGGGGGGTTAGAGTGTGTGTCTGTGTCTGTGTGTGTGTGTGTGTGTGTGTGTGTGTGTGTGTGTGTGTGTGTGTCAACAGAATCCTAATTCCCCCACAAACAAATCCGACCCCTCCTCTTTTCATCTCAGTAATTGCTTTTCTTATTATTACGTAACAAAATAAGACGAATTAGTGCTTTCAAAAAACGAATGAAGAGCTTTTATGATAATTTTCATATTTTTACTAGCTATAAACAAACTTAAAGGTTACAGTTTGACTATTATGGACTTTCTTACATTGATCGATGACGATGGCTTCTTTATTTGTTTGAATCAACTTTAAGATATAAAATTATTCTTTTTATTTCCTGCATGACATCTGTTTTGAGGCCTTTTGACCTTTAAAGTCCCCAAAGTCTTGTTTTTTTTGTGCATGGATTCGCTGTGAGCACACTAGTCAGAGATGAAGATGCCAAAATATGACAATTTTGAAAAGAATATATGAAATTTTATGATTTAAAAAAAAAATGAACACGACTTTAAGCAGAAAATAGGTTTTTCTGTGCCTCTAAATAACTCCTCTTTTGTCAAAACATGGCCATTTCTGTTGCCCTCTCCTTCTCTACCCTTTGTATGATTGCACAGTTTTTCCCGTCGATGCATTTTGGGAGACAAGACGTGCTGCGTGTGCAATAAACATACATGCGGGACACATTTACAACCATGGGTTTGTGTTTTGAGAGGAAACAAATGTAGCATTTCTGGAGCGCAGAGTGATGTGACTCCCAAGTGAAGTAGTGACGGACTTTCATAACGAAACTGACTAAAGGGCTCTGCCATACCAGTGCACTGCTTCATGAGTGACATGTGGATCTTACAGTCCGGCTCTGCAACACTGTGTTTTGCTCATACTAGTTAGGACAATTACAGAAAAGTGGACATTCGAAGGGACGGACAGGTGGAAACTGAGTGTAACAGATATGATCGGTCACTTCCCTCAGTTCAATCCTTCTCTACCTGTATATCAACATGCTATTAAAGATGATTTAAGTCTACTCACCTCAACGATGTGCTCTGGGTCTTGGATTTAATCTGCAATGGGCTCATTTATGCCGACTTTACGTACAAAAAGAAATACGTCCCGTTCAAATAATCTGTCATGCACACTTCCATAAGTCCTTTGCTTTGCAGTACATCCACTGGAGGGCAGTGCAGAGTCGAGAGTATCTGACAACGAACAGTTGACTACACTGCCCCCCAGTGACTTTCCATGGTACTGTTCCATTTCGTCTGTATCCGTGTGCTTTCAAATATGGACGAAATAAACGCAAAGTACGGAAAGAAGGCTCCGTCTGTTTCCGTGTAACGTATCTAACGTTAAGCATAAATGAGCCTTAAGTCAATATTGTAAAATGTTGTTGTTTTTTAAAATGACATGTTACACAATGATATATTTTATTATGCCTCATATTCCATCACTTTCTCAAATTTATAGCTGAAGTAGCTACCACACATTGAATTAAACATGTAAATATATATATAATAGTATTTTTTTGCCGGTAAATGCAGGAGCCGGGGTTTATGATTTACACAGCAACCAGCCACCAGGGGGCGAACAAGATGCTTTGGCTTTCCATTTAGGGAGGCGTCATGTTGTCGAGCTTCTCGTAGTCTATGGCGTATGCAAAGCAGTGAGCATAAACATAATAAACGGCTTTTAGGAAGTAATTTTAGAGAAAAATAAGTTATTATCGGTGACTTTGTTGATCTGAATAACTTGTTACATGACTCTGATGAAGAATGAAATCTATTGTTTATGTGTATTTGTCTTTATTGACATGAAACTGAAATTTCTGGGCAAATCTTACAAACACATCATTTTACATATTCCCACTTATACACTTTCTCATCGTTCACTGTATGAAAAACACTTTTTTTTTAATGTTCAATTTATTAAAAAACATTACATGTAGAGACACCATTATATTTACAGCTCTCTAATATTTGGATTTTACATAAATGCTAATACTTGAGATTATAGAACATTCAATCACATTCATAGTATAGTTCCTGGTTTTGTTTTCATTTCTGTATGTATGGATCACCAAAAACAACAAATATAACAATACGGTTCAAAAATATTTAATGGTAAAATTTGATATTTATATTTATCACGGTGGCTGAACTTATTACTGATGCGTCACAGATTTCAAGTTTTGACTAATTGCTTCATTTCTCTGTACAACCACATTCATCACATTCGTGGGTGTGTAGGCTGAAGGTTTACGGTCGTGTTCATGGTCAAGGGTTCACGGTGAATCAATCATTCAGTTTGTAGAGATTTTACCGAAAAAACCCAAAATGTATTCTATCCTCTAAGTTCCTCATCTTCATTCTTTATTTTCCTGGTTTTTCGGCACAATTTCAGACGAAGGAAAACATCACACTAAAATGCTACATGAGACTCCATCTGCTCGATTGTCACATTTCAGCGTCGACCACATTCAGTCCCTGGTAGACGAGGGGGGAAGGGGGTGGGGGGTGGCGGTGAGGTTATTTTGAGCTGAACAATCCTGGCTAGACCGGAGCTTCGCCCACGCTCCCTGTGTGTGTAAATTCCTCATGCCCCGATGGCTTTTTATCCTCCCGGGCAGTTGTCATCTTCCGCCAACGCTGGTCAAGCACAGAGAGTTACATCACGGTCAGATTCATTTTATGTGCTTTTCATCGTAATCATTGGCAGACGTGTTGTTGTTGTTGTTGTTACGTTCAAATCTGCGATGTCAGTACCTGTTTGAAGCTGCCCTTGCTGGTGCAGAACATGTAGATGACGTAGCCTGGGATCAGGATCATAGAAGACATTGCCATGAACCAGCCAATCACTTGGCCCCACAGCGGGTACACATACTTCCCCAAGGTCAGAGGGGTCATCTCGATGGCACTGAAGGTAAACACCCCCTACAAGATACAAGTAAGTTAAAAACAGTCCGTTTGATCTCTTGTCAGTTACAGAATGAGGCCGGTGAGCAGGGATTCATATCACAGACTGTGAATAAAGATGGACGACATGGAGCCTATCTTAGATATGTACGCTGCCATCGTGCACCAATGACGTCATTTGGAGCCACAGTCTGTGCAGTAGCGATTGGGCGATGGAGCCAATACACAGGTAGAACTAATCACAGATCAGTCTCAGCTGTCAATCATGATGTTTAAACCCCACTTTTATATAATCAAACTAGAAGGGTGCGCTTAATTATCTGATTAATTATCTAGATTGGGGTGGCCCGTCATAAAGTTGTTACTGTCCATGCAGACAGTCAGACCTCATAGTTTCGGATCCACTAACATGTAGCAGCAGGGGTTTGTGACCTATGCTGCAGCCAGCCACCAGGGGGCAATCTAGGTGCTTTGGCTTCAGTTTGGGGAGCAGTCATGTCGTCCATCTTAATAAACAGTCCATGATTTCTGACGTGCAAACCATCAAATTACTTTAACTCCAATTTACTGGGAGTGGAGTGCACTCCGTCATTTTGGCAGATCACCCTTAACTCTCCATTTAATTTCGCTTCCTTCAACATCACACTTCCTCCATCACTACACTACAGGAGACATAGACATTGATTTCCCAGGGGGCCTCACAGTCCATGAGATGAGTACAAATCATCACACGGCAGAGGAAACCAGTTCTCCACGAAGGAGGAGGAAACACATGTCAGAGATCGACTTCGAAAAAAAACAATATCAGGGAGGTCGAATCGATAATGATTCCCCCGGTGCCTACCAGGCAGATCATTGGCGTGAAGAACTTCCAGCAGAGCTTCCACCAGACACACGGCCGATAGCCGATCATGTCTTCAATGTTCTCGTAAAACCTGTCGGCTCCTGTGGCATAAAGAGAGGGGGACAAAGAAGGAGAAGTGATAACTGCAACAACAAAAGCCAGAGAGCGGGGAAGGCAGAGAGCGTTGTCACAAAAAGTGGGGCCGCTAGATGTAATTTCCTGTTGGACAGCTGCGTAGGAAATCTACATGCATGATTCATTCAGTGACTTGGCTCGATATACTGTCGTCCCTCTGCTATTCAGGTTTCCTTTTCTTTCACTTCATTTCTTTTTCAATTAAAATCAATTGCACCAGAGTTAGCTATAGGCGAATTTGCATCTGTCGGCCCAGGGCAGCTAAAATAGGAGAATAATAATAATTGAAATGATAAAGCATGGATAATACAGTTTATAGAGGCCATCAATGTGAACGATTGTATTATATAAGGCACCACAAAACATAAAAGTCCAACGGCATGATTTTCGCAATTGACCGCACAGTTCCATGCATTCATGTTTGTTTGTTAATTGATTGGTTGGTTGATTGGTTGGTTGGTTGGTTGGTTGGTCCTACCATAAAACCAAGATATGGAGACGGTTTCGAAGAAGACCAGGAAGAGAAGACACATCCCACTGGCGGAGTAGTAATCAAACAGCTTGAACACGTAGAGACCACCCTGGGAGATTCCAACACACACACACACACAGATCTGCTTTAGAGGCTGAATATTAATACCCCCCCTTTTATTGAATACAATATGCATGATGAATGAACACCGCAGGTTGTTGTGCGATTGTTTTGTCATTATGTTTAATGCAGGAAGGGCTTCTTCTTTTCCCCAGTGTCAGAACCTTCTTCTCATAACACCAGTTACAAACGGACTCATCCTCCAGCTTGAATTAATCACAGCGATTAAAAACTCACACCTCATACTGTAAAACTGTTTTTTTATGCATAACCGACCATCAACAGGGTATAAGAGAGTATAATCTACAAAAGAAAAGTGCATGCCACACCTGTGTGATGTTGGAGAAGCCGATGATGAAGGAGACGAGGCAGACGATGAGGATGAAGACCTTCTTCCTCTTCCTCAGCACCATGGGGTATTCATCCATCAGAGCGGTGATGAAGCCTTCCACTGTGCAGAACTAGTACATGACATCATCAAGACACACGGGTCAGAATGTGCTGTACTGTAAGTCGGTTATTAAAAGAGGAAACACAAGTGCTGATATTTTGGTCTTATTGTCCTTTCTTAGGAGAGAAGCAGTGGGTATTTATTAAGAACACATCACTTTAAAGATTAGTTTTTTCAGTGTTATATAGGTTTTTTGTTCTGCAAAGTAAAAAAAAACAAGTCTGTGGTAAAGGGAGCTCCTCTCCCCCACAGAAGACTGCTCCTGAAACGAACTACGGGTGAGGAAAATCTGCCCAGCAACCAGTTAGTGTGTGTTCATACCTGACTGTCCAGGCCCAGCATCATGAGCATGGAGAAGAAGAGGATGGCCCATAGCGAGGACATGGGCAGCTGGGTGACGGCCTGAGGATACGCCAAAAACGCCAGGCCTGGACCTAAAATCCACAACCGAGACTCATATTAAACAGAATTCAATGACTTAATGTCTCATGTATATATGTAGAAAACGTATAAACAGCATTGTATCTAGCATTTACATTGCTTTTTCCTTTTTTGGTGTTGAGTTGCATTGAGTTTTTAAGCCTCCAACACCTCCATGGCTGCCAGATAAGTTCACTTAAATGTGCAGTGAAGGACTGAAAGCAGGTCAGTTTGTCTCAGGCTCCATGTAAAGGTCAAATAGGCGACAAGTTGAAAACCTCGAGAACTTTTCTCCCTTGTTTACAAGAGGAGCATATTGGTCAAGTTGAGGTTTTATTACCAATGAAATGATAAAAACAACAGACAAAATAATAATAAACTCCAAATTATGTCGAAACTTTATCAATAGACAACAGCACCGTACCTGACGCCGCTAATTCCTGCACGGGTTTCTTGGTGATGTGGGACATGAAGCCTACGATGGAAAAGATGACAAATCCAGCGAACATGCTCGTACAGGAGTTGACGCAGCAGACTATAAGGGAGTCCCTGAAGCGAGAGGAGCAACGTGAACAGTTCTGAGTGGAAGGGGGAAGCTGGTGAATCGTAAAGCGCCGTGATTTCATGTCCCTACTTGTAGACGTCGTTGTTGTACGAGTTGTAGCTCCCCAGTGCGATGAGCGAGCCCAGGCCCAGGCCGTAGGAGAAGAAGATCTGAGTCGCGGCATCCAGCCACACCTGAGAGATGACACGTGCACACGTTTGTGTCTGAACTGGTCTGTGTGATTGGTTGTGTGGCAGTATTATTTGTGAGCGTGCATGAAGAGTCGTGTAACTGTATCTCGATCCATGTGTGTATGAACAGATTTGTAGTCGTGTAAAATATCGGTAAGTGTGTAATGAGAGTTGTGCATGTGTAGACAAATTTGAAAGTTTGTGCATAGATCTGTGATTGTGTAGATAAATCATACATAGATAGTAGTGGCAGTAAAACAGTTGTGAGGCCTGACGGAGTTGTAATTTATACATTATACATTTATACATTTATACATTTGCACAGATTTGTGATATCCTTTTACAAATCTGATTACAGATTGAGAAACAGTTACACAACCTTCAGCACACGCACAAATACTACTGGCCTCATAGTTTTTCCCACTACCTCAGACCGGACGAGTTTATTGAAGTCCGGGGTAATGTAGAAGCGGATTCCGTCGATGGCCCCGGGCAGAGTGACCCCTCGGAAGAACAGGATGAACAGCATGAAGTAGGGATAAGTGGCGGAGAAATACACCACCTGAGAGAAAGAGAAGAACAAGGGGCTATTTTTAAGAATTCAGATTAGGTTTTTATTTCAAAGCGCATGTTCCATGTTTGAAAGATTCGTTTCTCTCCTTGTCAAAGCAAAACTGCAGAACCTCTTGTTTCCAGCTAACAGAGAGTGAAACATTCTTCTGATTTTCTGTATTTCCGTGGCTTCTCTTTGCCAACAGGATTTTTTCCACACCTTTTAGAAGTGGCTGGAGTTTCTGTTGCATGATTTTTATGCTTAATTGGTAATGTCCATCACGGCCGGGGCCTCGGGGGAATTCATTTTTCTCACTGCTCTCAAATGCTACACATTAAAATCCAATTACCCCTGGCCGGGAATGTGTGAATATGTTTCTGCTCACATACGTCGCTTGGACTTGGCTGTAATTTAAAAAATCCACAGCAACAGACTGTGATATTTTAAATTTTTTACTTTTTTATCACCTCTGAATCGTTTGTTTGCAGTTTGGGATTAAAAGAATACCTTTGAAACTTTTTCTACTTTTCTACTTCAGTGAAATGTTGAGAGCAGGAGATTGGGTGCCAGCAGCAGAATGAGCAGATACATGCAAAGTCATCATCTGAGGAAGAATAAATAAATACTAGAATATATCGCTATTGAATTTAACGACAAACGGCCACTATGCGGTTTTGAGGCGAGAAGATTCTGGGATTTCAATAATAATAATAAAAATAATTTATTTGAGAAAAAAGTTTTACAGGAATAAAGTTGTTATTTCATTTCTTTTGAAACCAGTGTGAATTAAAATCAATACAGCAATAAAAAACAAACAATCAGGAAAGAATAATAACTGAAATAATAAGTTGACATAGAAAAAGATTGGAACAGACAAAGTCTTCAATACACTTTTGTTATCAGCTTAAATGTTCAGTTCATAAATCCAACTTAATCTCAAATCTCAATATATTATAAACGTATGTAATGTGGGTTAAGTGCTTCAGCGTCATCATCACTTGATGGAAAACTCTTCCCAGAGCTTTCTGGTCAATTAGAGTTCCACATCAATCAATGACGCAAATCAATCCCTCGCCTTATTTGTTTTAATTCAGGACTGATGGAGTAATATCACAAAACACGTCCAGCTGAGATGTAATTCAGGAGCCGTGACCCAGCAGAAACTGAGAGGGAGCAGGAGGCTGGAAATGAATCAGCTCGCGATGGAGAACGTTCACTCATCGAGCCTGAGATTGTATTTTTTTCTGGCCTGAGGAGAAACTTGAGTAACAACACGGAGCCAATGGGAGCTCAGTATTCCTGTCGGTGTTTGGGACGGACCGTCGGACTAATGGCTTCACGGATTAAAAGCCGCGCTAACTACGCGTCATAGGAAATGAATCACATCAATCACAGTGCTGCCATGGCAACAAGTGCACAGTGAGAATGCATCATGTTTTCACTGGTGTATTGGCTCACATGTCCACCATCTTGGTTTATCGTGTTAGAAACAAGTTATTGGAAATTCTAATTTTTAAGCTTTATGAAAAGCATGTCTTTTCTTTCTTATTCCTTTTATAACGGTAAATGGTCTTAATATGGTCTATGAGCAACTGTTCCCTCCTGAGCAGCTTTGTCTCGACACGTTTGCACGATTTAAAGTTTAAATGTGCGAGAGGATGGTAACAAGGTGAAGATGAAGCAGAGAGAGAATTTGCAGAAGGGAAAATTTATGAAAAACTTGAGTCTGACCTTCCCCGTCCACTCCACTCCTTTCCAGATTGAGAAGTAGACGAGGACCCAGGCCAGAGCCAGAGTGCCCACCAGGGGCCAGCGCAGCTCTCCAGGCTCCTCCAGACCATTGGACATCTGGTGCATGTTACGCCTACACACACACACACACACACACACACACACACAATCAGACATACTTACGTACACATTGATATACAGAACATGTCTCGTGGACTTACTCCCAGAACTCGGTGACAGCGCTGGTCAGGTTGGTGGTGTCTGTCAGACTGTAGTTGGAAAAACATTTCTCCGTGTTCCAGGGGTTATCACAGCTTTGCCACGGCAGCTCCTGCACACGCACACACACACACATACACACACACACACAGAGAAAATCTATATGATGAAATCTTGCTCAGTTTTGTTTTGTCTATTTCAGCCTAAACCAAGTTATTAGGTTCACGAGCTGTATTATTTTTCTAAGAAGACAAACCAACAGTTACACTAGAAATAAATGATATGTGTGTGTGTGTGCGTGTGTGTGTGTGTGTGTGTGTGTGTGTGTGTGTGTGTGTTTCTTCATAGACATAAAGAAACTTCTATCGAGCGTCCTCTTGACTCTCTGCAGTCGACTGAGTCCGTCTGACTTAACGGCCCCAATCTGTACAAAGGCTCCTCAGAATAAAAGACACAGACACAAAACCCATTCAACAGTGAAAATGACATCTAATGGACCCGTGATGTTTGGGGGTTTTTCGGGGGGTTTTTTTGGTCTCAGATAAAAAACACTGAACAACAATGAACGCTAGATTCTCTCTTCAAAGTCTTTTGATGGCTGCTTCTCAATCCTCCATTTCCCCCACCACAATAGCCCCGGGCACAATGTCTGCAAAGTCTTTACACTGCTGTCGCGTCTTTGAGCAGGCCGGTCACGCAGAGTGAAAGAAAGGCAGAGAGGGAAAAAAGCTGAGAAGGGTAGTACATTGGGATCGGCATTAAATGGTGTCTTTCTTCTGTGACTGGTGCCTAATTACAACCATCAGTCCGGCAACTATGTCGCTCATCCTGCGGGTCGACAAGTAGCCACTGCACAGAAAAGCCATCAGGTTCAAACCCAGAAGCTTCTTGAATGAGTTGTCAGTGCCACTGGACCACCGTGCCTCATTCCAACCTCTGTAATGAATTTTTATCAGCAGCTAAAACATTTACATTATCTCAAGGCAGGAAGGAAGTTTGAGAAACAGTTTCCACAATAAGAAAACACTTAAAAAATGCTGCATAGCCAAGTTTTTAAGAATATTGTGATAAGCTAACATCAACAAACACCAGTAACCAGGAAGTCTCTAATGTTTGTGTCTGCAAACTGCTTATAGGCTCAACAGTTTGAACTCTAGTCAAAATTATTAGATTATTTATATGGATCGGCACCAAATTGCACACACTCATATTTATCATGTCTGATTTTTAGCATCCAGATTGGCTAGAAACTGAAACAGTTGTTCCCTGGGTCACGCCCCAATACTCCACACCATTTCATTGAAATCGGCACAGTAGTTTTTGCGTAATCTCAACAAACTCGCAAACAAACAGACAAACAAGTGCAAAAGAAGACATAACCTCCTTGGCAGAGGTCATATTTACTCAGTACAAGTTCAAATGTGTTTCTTAGAAATTCCCTGCGAAATAAATGAAGATATAACCAAACAAAAGAGTGTTTGCTGTGGCTCTGATTGATAATCAAAAAGGAAAAAGTAACACACACACTAACCAAAGCTACACCAACATTTCTGGAATTCTGCCGACGATGTAACGTACCGAACCGAAGGAGTTGAATAGGTAGTAGAGCGCCCAGGCGATTATGATGATGTAGTAGATGTTGAGCCAGAAGGACAGAACCACTGAAGCCAGGCCGACACCTGGAGGAGACACATGTACACAGGTCAGCTGACACGCTCCAGGAAACTACAATCTGACACCAGAGCAGGTTTAACAGAGGACTCAGCATCTTCATCATCATCCTCATCATCATTGCTATTTGGCTGTTTCTCAAGTTTACTCGTCCTTGTCTTTGAGGGTCACTCGGCTCAGAACCACAGTCTCCATCACTGGATGGAGATCAGATGTTCCCCACACTCTCCGGCTCTTGAGCTCGGAGCTGAGGTGTGATTGCTGCCGGGCACCGAGCACAAGAGCAGGAGACGATTCTTACATGAAAAGTTGTCAACAAAGATTTCATTTTTCCTGCTCTTCTGTTGTGTTTCTGCGTCACAGAGTTTCGCGCCCTTGACATTTTTCTTTTTAATCTCAAGTGGAGGAAAAACACTGTCGAAGCAGGGATGACGAGACAACGGGCCCCTGGTTAAACAGACGTGTAACTTCACAGGAGCAACACACTCACATCTAACACATCTTTATCTTCCTGCTAAATCCCCATGGTACCTTTCATCATAGGCATGAGTCTCCACACTCCCAGTCCTCCCACTGAGGTGAACTGTCCCAGAGACGTCTCCAGGAAGAAGAGCGGGATCCCAGCAAACACCAGCGTCAGGAAGTACGGGATCAGGAACGCTCCTGATGCACCACCACAGAGGAGATGGACAAAAAATACGTTAGAATAGACGTGTCACGTAAAAACATGTATTTTACACATCTGCTCCATCCCTTTCTGGAGTTTTAAGACACCTTGAATTTATAAAATGTACATTTACTTCCAGTTTTACATTTAAAAACACGTGGAAATACATTTAAATTTGGTTTAGTGTCTTCAGGAGGTTTTATTACTATAGATGTTCAATTTGATGTTTTATTCAAGTTGTTAATTGGACTGACAGCTCGTAATTTCACTTCTTAGAAACTTAAAAGTTCCATTTGAGCAAATTAGGTTTCTTTTTCTTCATTTTGAACTAAAAAAGAAATTGAATTACTTTAATATTGGCCAGAGAGTCACATATCCCGTTCTCCTGCAAACCATCTTTTTTATTATCAGCATTTTATGTGAAATCCTACAGGGCCGTCTAGTTTCAGAAATTGAACACCAAGGAGACACATCTTCCATATAATCCCTGCACATAAAGGAAGTTTAACACGAGAAGTTTCCATTAAAAAAGTGAAGTTTTTATAAAAGCCAATGTGTTTTTCTCCTATAAATTACATCTATCAGGTCGATTTCAGTCAAATGAAACAAATGAACCTCTGACTGGCACAGCTCCGGGTGAGAGGGGAAATATTTTATTGTGCCGCAAGAAATATCAATGCTTTACCACCGAGCGTGTCATCATTACAGCAGAAATCCATAAAGAGGATTCCCTACAGAGAAGTGAAACACTAAACTTTTCATTTTCCTTTCTCGAGCTGCAGAATAAACTCTTTTCCCAACAGAGACCTGGACAAGACGGCTGCATGGAAACATTTTACAAAGATAAATATGAATACAACAAAGCTTTCTTACTGCATTTTATTTTAGAACATCAAAATGTTATCATCACTATAGGTTTTTAAACTGTGTTATCTTTGTTCCCGTCACTCACCTCCTCCGTTCTTGCCGCAGAGATAAGGGAACCTCCACACGTTTCCTAATCCGATGGCGTATCCCACACACGACAGCAGGAAATCAAACTTGCCCTTCCAGCTCCCCCTGTCGGGCGGCTCCTCTGTCTTCTTCTTCTTGTCATCAGGGGGCGCCACAGGATCCAGTTCCTCAAAGGGCACCGCTTGTTTGACCTCTGTCGGGGAGTTCAAGGCCACCGTGCTCTGCCCGGTCTTCCCCATCGCGGGAACACCACAGACCGACGGGGTGTTGTGAAAGGAAAATCTCCCGCTCCTGACGGCCTGTGATGGGCAAAGTCCGACTGAGTCTCTCACACTGGGTTCAGATGTCGGCCGGACAGATTCGGGACAATGGACGGACGCCGGCTGTGCAGAAAAGCTGTTGAGAGAGACACAGATTCAGTTAAAGCTTGAATTTTCAAGCAAGATGTAAAAGCTTTTGGATTTATTTGAAATTGAGAAAAGCAGCTGTCCTCTCATTTAAGAAGCTGGAACCAGAGACAAAGTGTTTGTGAATAATTGCTGATTTTTTCTACTGATTTGTTGAATTTGACAACATGTGACCTTGGGAACTGTGCATGTTCCACAGGGCAGAAGAAGAAATAAACTGACATCACATGTTCAGGAAGTGCGAGAATCGAGAGGAAGTTGTTCGGGTCAACATCGATTGACCCAGAAATCGTCTGAATCGCTTTGTGCAATTGCTGGAGGTCGAGTTCAGGGTTTTTTTTCTTCTTGAAAGAACAACTCAAACTTGTTTTACTCACTCAAAGCAGCTGTGAAAATGTTCAGCTCTCTTACTCACCAAGACTTTAATTTCTGTGCTGTTTTTCTGTCTGTTCCATTCTCACTCACTGTGTAAAAAGGCAAATGAAAATATAAACGTATATCGAGGTTTGACTGCAGTCTCTTTTAATAGATGGATCATTTGAACCTACTGGTCTTTGATGCTAACTGCAAATATCAAATATCTTTATAAACAACAACAAAAAGAAAACCAAGAAAAGACATATGACTTGTTGAGGTGAAATTGTTGAACGACACCAATGTACATTTAAAAACAGGTCATTCGCTTTTGGTTTTTAAAAGAATAATTTACACAGAGAACTACAAGTATTTTTTTCTTTGTATATTTCTGGAGGGTTTCACTTCATTTTATAAGAATATAGGCAGCAGACATATAGAAGCATTTAACTTCCCATTTTGAGTCACTTTGTAATGTAAAGATGATTAAAATACTTTTAAACTGTTGAGTACATATGAATATATATGATAAAACTCTGCCATCTCTGGAAAGTCAAAGTGAATCAAGCAGTTTTTTGGAATGTTTTTCCCGACAGTTAAAATATTTCCTTTCAATAAAGACCTTATGCAGGTAATAAATCACCCAAATCTTATTTTATCATCTAAATGACTCAAAAACATCGAACCGAAGGACTTCAGTTGAAAATCTGCCAGCTGGCTAAGACTGGCACATTCACAGAACTGTTGATCAAAGTGTGTCATCCTTATAAATAAACTAGAATGACTTTTAAATTAATAATTACGGTCTGCGGCAGGACTTTGGAAACCAAAGGGCTTTTTCTGTGGACATATTTTACCGTCACTGACCGAAGCCAACTTCATAAACGACAGAGTTTAAAGCAAAAGGAAGGAGGAGGAAGAAACAAGGTGCATCCTACCTGATAGTTTTCAAAGTCCTCCGTCAGGTCATCAGCTTCACTTCACCACACCGACATCACACAGCAAGAAGGAATAAAAAAAATTTAAATTAAAAGTGTGAGAAGCTAAGAAGCCAGCTCTCCAGGCCCAGAGGAAGCCGTAATGTTCCTGCTCCCCCGAAAACCTGTTTCTGATTTTGCAACTCTTCCCCGCACGCTGTATTTTTGCAGGACTTGTGGCCGTTCCTGCGCTCGGTATCGAGTGGTTGATAATAAAGTTCGACCTGTGTGTCTGCTTCGATTACAGCTCAGTTCTGACCAGCGAGGCCCCGGGGCCGCGGGGGATACAGTATGTCAATCGTCCCGTTCTGGTGGAGAACTCCAGGGACGGCAGCAGAGTGTGTGTGCGTACATATGTGTGTGTGTGTGTGTGTGTGTGTGTGTGTGTGTGTGTGTTGTGTGATTGTTGTGATAGTTGAGGTTGGCTCCTGCCAGCCCCGTTGCCATGGTATTTCCCAATAGAGAAGGGCCCGATCAGTGAAAGAGCTCGTGGAGCTTTGGAAAAATGAAGCGAGCAGTGACTGTTGGCCAAGACTGTGGAAATGCATGAGCACAAATGCGACCGATGCCCGGAGCAGACTGACGATTAAATAAAAGATCCAATCGACACATAAAGTGACCTGATATTCATCCTCAGTGGCCTCTGCAAGCAAAAAAGATCTGTCTGCCAATCTTTCTGTAAAATGTTAAAAATTATCCACATTTTTGGGGGATATGCAGTTGATGCATATGTGCAAATGTATAAATGTTTGTATGTATAATGTTTGTTTCCTTAAACCTCCTCCTGTTTCTCTCGTAGAGACTCTGACGTCACTGCGACCGAGCGAGAACCAGTTTGCTCCGTAACCCCAGTAAAAGTAAAGCTGTGGGGAATAAAAGTTCAGGTTTGTTTTTTAAAAAAGGCCTCAAGAAATGACGAATAGATTTTCCCCCAGTTTTAATCCTGTGTCCCTGTATTCATAATTCATTTATCTCATTTACATATGTGGGGGAAAAAAACACAATATCATTCTATTTTTACATTTCTCTTCCTGCGGAGCTCTTTCAACTGTTTGATGAGTCATCGTGAACTCAGGGCCGCACTACTTTTGCCTCTAATGACAATGCGGCTGCGGATATAAGCTGAAAGATGCATGTATATGGCCTCACTCTGAAGAGGATTTGATCGTGATGGTCGTCTTCCTCTGATTCATCTGTTAAATTCACGATTAAAGGTGAAGCTGGTAGTTATTTTTTTTTTAAATGGTGCTGTCAGGCTATATTTTGTTTAAATTTGGCCAAACCTGCGGTAAATGTTTACCCCTGTTGGTAAAACTGATGAAAAACAAAAGTTAATTTCGAAATTCAAATGTGAAATGAAACTGTTGAATAAAATTGAATAAAATTGGGGATTTCTCTGGGCTTGAACATTTTTGGATAATTTAAGTACACACATTTAACAAAACATAAAACATAGATCTTGACATTTTAATGAAAAATTGTCACATATTATACATTTAATCATACGCCACGCAACCATGTAACATAGAAGTTTTAACACTAATATCCTGACGTGCTAAATTTACACCCATAGTGGATTCAGTGGCGTTATCTTAAACAATGCGCTGGCTTCATTAATATTAATGTGATTAGATATGAGACACGAGGCCTTTGTGTCGCTGGTGGCAGGTGACCTCCTAACGTGAATATCTGCCGCAGATATTCTATCAGCAGCCAATTAGAAAGACTAATGAACATTCCCTGAATGCCGCCGGCAGTGCCGCACTCAATGCCCATAGGTCTGCTGATACGTTTGGACGGACAGCAGATATGGAGGTTTTTGAACGTGAGAGATTAAATCATATTGGAAGCTTAATTACAGCCGTAGTGAGTCACTCGTATCAAAAGCAGATTCAGTGTAATCTCTGGTGAGGTTTTTTGTTGTCTGTGTGGAGCCCGGTGGTGGGAGCTGCGGTGGAATCGGAGTTGTCAAGGCTGGTTTTCATCTATATGTTTACATCCTTCCCCAAGATCACAGCAGCATAATTACGATTCCAGAGCGTCCGTGGGAAAGAATAACAGCAATTATGTCGTTGACAGAGGCAGAATGTTATAGAAGTAAAAGTTCAATCTGCAAAAGTTATTAAGATCATGTCAAAAATTTGTTTGGTTGGTCCGAAGCCTTTTTCCTTCCAAGAAAAATGTAACTTTACATATATATTGTGAACAGTAAAAGAGCAAACACTCTTTTAAACATGGTGAGAATTGAAGATCTCAGGTTTAAAGCAACACTTTGTAACTTTTACTGAGCCACAGCGCCCCCTGCAGAGAGCTCTGACTGCTTCGGCCCACTCGCTGAACTGAAACACAACGGAATGGTGGATATTACCCATGATCCCCGGCGTAGCTAACAGTTAAGCGGGACAATTATAGAATACGGGGAAGAAACTTCAACATTGGCTGAGAGACTTTGCGAGTTGCTTAAAAACCTTTTACTTATCGTTTGTTAACATAAACTCTCGCCTCTGCGCTGCCCTCTAGTGGATGATTTTGAAGCTGCTCCTACGTGTATCTTCTTAAGTACTAATTTGCTGCATAAAAACCCTTGTCGCTCTGATTGTGCGTTGTGTTGCGTTAGATCCATCGTGATGCCTTGTTTTCTCTACTTTGGAACAACTGCCTAACTTGTTGTGGTACTTGTGAGATTTGCTGAGTTTGCGTAGAGCACAGAGATAAAACCTTGGGTGGAACAGTCATTTGTATGCATGAGCTCCGGTTCCTGTCGCTGCTTAATGAGCTTCTGTTGCAGCAACAAATGATCCCTCAAGAAAACACAGATTAATGGCTCATATTTCAAATAATGAATGTGTGCAATTTTGAAAGTGGTAAATTCCGTCAATTAGCAATATTCCGTGCGTCTCCAAATGAACCCGTGTTGCATTAGATCTATTGTGCTCGATGGATAATGCGAGTGTGATTTACTCCGTCTTAATATTTGTCTTCATGATGCCGTAAGTTGATTCCGATGTTGGCAAACGTAAAATGGGAAAAGCCTCGTTCTGCAGAAATCCTGTTAC
Organism: Hippoglossus hippoglossus; assembly: GCF_009819705.1. Taxonomy (NCBI): domain Eukaryota; kingdom Metazoa; phylum Chordata; class Actinopteri; order Pleuronectiformes; family Pleuronectidae; genus Hippoglossus; species Hippoglossus hippoglossus. The sequence continues at coordinate 12,269,550 of NC_047173.1, forward strand.
CACAGAGGAAGACTGTGTATGATGCATTAAATTAGTTTGACATCTTATGACATCATATGATAAATGACTCAGCAAATGTTTCGGTGCAGAAGAATCTAACGAGAAAAACACAACAGTGGTCAGCATATACACGACTTTGCTGAAAAGTGATAGCTCATACCTGACATGCAGAATAGATGGTTTGCATTGGAGGGTGAAGTTAGAGGTATTCAGCTGCAACATGAAACTTCACCACTAGATGTCACTAAATCGTACACACTGAACCTTTAAGCAAGTGGGAATTTTCACCCCTTCTGTTTATCTACAACTCTCAAATGACTTTGGCGACCCTCTGACCTTTGACCCAGCATCAGCATCAGCAGCAGGTCAAAGTTTACACTTATCAAGTCAAGTATCTCCATCTACTGTGTCTTCTTCTTCTTTGCTCGGCCCACCGGCCGCCTTGAGAGAAATATTCCTCAATTACATCCATAAAACACAGGAAATAGTTTGGAATTCAAATAAAACTGTTGCCTTTGAGATTTCTTTGATTCACAGCACATGTCGTGGCCCCTGAATCAGTGTGGGTGTTACCAAAAAAACGGTAATGCACTAATGAAAAGGAAAAGAGAAGTACAGCAGTAGATGGCAGTAATGCACCTTGACATCTGTGACCACTCGCCAATAAACAGAACAAAGAGGAAGACGAGGTGATTGGGATGCGTATACAGGCGCCTGGTATTACCAACGGCTTCATCCAGTAATGTATTATGGGGAAATGCACGGTGCATAAATTTCCCCAGGTTGAGGACAAAGCACAGGGCGAGGCGCACATCAGAGGGAGCGCCACTGTGTTAATGAGAGGGAAGAAGTGAAAAGATGAAAAGACGATGAGGGAGGAAGGGGCCGAGAAAATCACTGCAACGAATGGGAAGACGGGGGGGGGGGGGGGGGGGGGGGGGGTAACATAGAAATGAGTTGGGAGGCAGAATAAAGAGATTGGCGAGATAAAAGATGGGAAGAGTTTATGTGTCACAGTAGTTCCAGAGGAGAAGGGAAATGAGATGAAGAGATATATATATATTATGGAAATAGCTGCAGGAAACCGAGGAAGATTGTTCCAGAGCTGAAAGATGGAGACCGTCCGATAAAAGAAGTGACAGAGGGCATTGAAACTTCTTCCTTTATGGTTTCGCCTCGTGCATGAATCTGGGGTTTCATTGGGGCATTAATCCTCCCCCAGTATCTGCAGCATCAATATCCTCGTTCTCCATTTCACTCTGCTCTCCTTCCATTACCCCTGACGCATGTTTTATCACCGCAAATCCTCGTGACCTTGCGAATTCACCGAGGTTAACGTGCCCCAGAATAATCGGAATAAAACGCACTGTCACCATAAGAATCAACCCGGCCCGCCGAGGAACTGCCATGCATTCAGCGTTACCTTCATCCTGGTGATTTCCATCAAGCGCTCGGCTGAGCAACGAGGTCAGACATTTTTCTTTACTCTCTCACCTCGTGACCGATGTTTATTTTGCAAAGCGCAGCAAACAATGAGAGGCTTCGTTAAGCATTGATGAAGACAGAAGGGCAGGTAGCGACGGCTGTAAATTCAACACTGAGCGATACAATGTCGGACAAAGGTGCGAAGAAAGTTTAAACACTGCAACTTTTACATTTCTTCATACAAGAGGTGTTATTTTCTTATATTTCTGTTATTTCCCCTAATTAACACAATGAGGTGGCAAATTGTTGTACTACACTCTAGCTCTTGTTAAACAGTACATGTCACTAGCTGTTAATAAGACTTGTACAGTATCGATTGCAGTTTTAAATGTGATATGAATCTGCTGCTTAATACCTTTCTGTCAATTCTAAACTAAAACCTGGGCTAATTGTATCCTCCTGGATCAAAATGACAGTATTTTAGTTAAATAAACCAATAATAACATGTAAAACTCAAAGTGAAATGTCTCAACGCCATAGATTTGTCTGATTTCAAGATACATATATTATTTCCTGATTAAATAAATGTCTGAAAATGCCTTATGCAACAACGTTTATAAAGTGATAACACAAATTCCTGGATCCGCATGAACTTTTCAAGGGTTATTCCCTGAACCACGCCTCATCTCTCCATGTCTGGCGCAAATTGGTTTATTACTTTTTGTGTAATCGTGCCGACACAAATAACCAAACACAACCTGCTTAGTGGGGGCATGAACCCTTTTTTTTTAAACCATTCACAAAGAAGTGCCTCATCTACGTTAAACACCGTTTGCATAACGACTGTCAACATCCTACTGGCCTCGTTTCGTTCTCCTCGTTTCATTCAGCGTGTCGAGCTGATGAGGTCGCAAGTCGGTGGTTTGGATTTTTCCCATTAGCGTATCTCCCGACTGTGGCTGGTTATGTAAAGGCTGACGGATACAAGCTCTAATTACAAACAGTGGAAGTGTTGCACCACTTGTAAACCTATAGTTCTACATCCACCCCGAGGCGGCTGCTAATATAAGCACAGGGCCGTCAATGTACAAAAGGGGGGGGGGGGGGGGGGGTCCTGCCGCCGTTTCTGCATCAATTGAGGGAAATTAAGCTGCAAGTGGTTCCAACAGCTTCGACCTTCCGATTCTCTTCTTGCTGAGACAAAATATTAACTAAAAACTGTCCATTTTAATCCCCTACTTGACCCTTTTTGTTATATTTTTAAAGTCAGACGTTTTCCAAGCTACAGGGTCAGTGAGGATGAGTTGGGGGCGAGGAGAGGCGGGAGGCTACCAGGCGGAACTGGCTGTTAATTGAATGCCGGGTTGGATCACACACACATGACTGAGCTTGGCAATATGATGGAGCAACGTCATGTTCGCCAAACCACACATATCCTGTGACATCACTCACATTTACAGCCCGTTTCCCTCTTCACCTTCACGCAGGATTTATATATTTATTTTCTGCCAAAAAAGAAAATAGGGAACTCTCGGAATATTTTTTGTGTTTAACTGCCAGAAAGCAGGAAACACGAGATCCCGTCACTAGACTGGACTGTTATCGATTGTTGATCCTCCCTGTTCAGAAATCAATATGGACAGAGTCACACTGCACCAGGATATTTAACAAACAGAGGTTTAATCAGATTCGTAGAGTTCATCACCATCTGCACGCGTACAAAAGAGAATTCAAAACTTACTGAACAATTTTGTTCACTTCATCCCGTCACATTACTTTAATTCCGACACCCGGACCCCAACAAAAAGCTGTAGTTTGAGCTGCTTTGATTCGATTTTTTTTAAAAACACATTAGAATTACAAGTAAAATGTTGCAATAACTGATGTGTCTGATGCATGAGGTGATTAGTGATTTAAAGGAGGTGGAGCTGAAGGTTTAGAAAGGATCAGATCAGGGAGGGTGGAGTTAGAGAGGAGTGATGCAGTCCACACTATAGTGAGTTTGCATATTGTGATGCTGTCCAAATGTATAGCGACATTTTTAATAGACTATACAGTGGACTCATTGTATCCCACAATGCATCGTAAAAAGTAGTGCACACCTGATGTCACTAACCGAGCAATATTCCCATTAAGAGTAAAATAAACATAAAAATTTTATTATGGGACATTCCACCAGCAGACGTTGTTTTACACCATAATCAATAAATTTGGTGTTTGAAAGAGTATTCGGCTTTCTTCTGTTATCGATGAGCTCACGATATATATTCCTCTACATAGAAGTCCCTATACAGGGAGGAGGGGTTAGTGAATGAGGTGATTTCACACAATGCAGATGCCAGGAAAAGGAAAAAGCAGGATTAATGTCACGTCCCGCCTCTTCCTGCTGCTCCACCCCCCTCACGCTTCTGAGCGGAGAATCTCCTGCTGCGTTGTTCACGTGTGAAACATTCAAGTCACCGTCATCGAGTACCGTCAGAAAAACAGACTTCTACAGTTATTAGAAGGATAAGTATGAATACAGTGTGTTCGATTATACGCGGAGTAATATATACATTTAGATATTTTTTTACACTTTAATGTACCCGTCTCAAATGTATTTTTTTTTTGTCTTTTACGAATGATTAATGTGTCGTTTACCTGTCGTTTAAAAGTCATCAATACCACTTATATGCACAATCACTTCCTGCGGGTCTACAAGCGCCATCAACAACCAATCACACCCCGCTGGGCTCCTCCATCATTATCTTCTCGTGTGTTTCGGCCGTGGTCCCGACGGCCGGCCCCTGTGCCTTGAAGATGACGCGTTTACACAGCGTGAGCACAGGCTTGTGGGGCCGCGCCTGACGCAGGTCGCTGGACGGAGAGGTCATGTTTTGGGGGTTCTGGTTTAAAAATGGAGGAAAAAACGCAATTTTAAAACCTCATCACGAAACGCACATCTATCGCACAATAATAGCAAGAGTTTTGAATTTACTCACCCTCCACAGTGCCACAAAAATGAACACTGGGATGCACATCAGCGGAGTGGTGAGAAGTAAAGCGCCGACTATGGAGGCCACAGGTTCCAGTTGGTAACCGTACTCGAAGGACGAGAATTGAGTCAACAGTCTCAACAGCAGCAAGAGCTAGGGGACAGAAAAGGGGCGAGTTAGAAGGTGAGGGACAAATTGTTCTTCCAACTAGCAAAGAAATACATGTGGATACGATGTAGTTTCATGTCTTTATTATTTACATTTGATTGGGTTAGTTTTGGTTTCACGTTGTGATTCAAGGAGCAGACTAAGGACTTTTGTATGACATGTGTGCGTCCTGTTTTTTGCACTTATACTACTCACCACAGAGATGAGCGGCGTGATGAACATCCAGCAGTACTTGATCACAGGGTTTGGTCGATACCCGATCATGTCCTCAATGTTGTCGTAGAAACGGTCCGCTCCTGCATTTCAGCAATGGACAGGATGTGTTGGTCAAAAAACGAAAAAGGGAACAAGATTGTTGTTTTCACAGGGAATATAATCCAATGAGAAGGGGAAGCAGATTTAGATTTTCCATTTTATGCTCCTTCATAATAAGTGGACAACATTTACATTGTACCTGGCTTCATTTATTTAGAAACTACAGTTATAGCTTGTTTTTCCCCAATTACAGACACACAAAACCCAAACACAATCCCAAAATGTTGTTCTGAAAACCAGCCTGGGTCCATCGAGGCCCGATACTCAAACTTATATCTCAGAGAATCACGTCATTTAAATGACAAAAATAGAGGTTAAACACCAGTCGTGGTCTAATGAGGAGAAGAGGAGCCAGAGGGGAGATGAAGAAAGTTGTTCATCTTCAGCTGCTCAAGACAGGAACGGGAGGAGAAGAGAAACCTGGCGTGAGATTGATGAAGTACACGACCAGCATCGAGCCCGTTTCAGCAGCAACCTCCATAAATGATGCAGTGAATCAACCCCTGAAAACTAACTCCATCTCTGCGGAGCACCGAAGTGAAGAGGTATCTGCACTTACGACTCAGACTCGCTCTGAAGGGGCCGAACGAACGGCTAAACAGGTAAAAGAGGGGGAAAAGGAAGCCGCTGCGGCGACTGATCGATACCTCGCTTGGAAACTGAATGCGTACACGTGGCCAGGATGTTTCTGAGGAAATATGAGACACCTAGCTTCAGTTTCACGAGAGAACATTTTGAGAAAGTTACATATCGAGAGGTGAGAGTTAATATGGAAAGACAAATAAGGAGATCAGAGGAATTCTTCTCCGACGGGCAATTCGATGGTGGTGGACAATTGGGATACGCAAGAAAAAGGGTTGTAATATATGGGTAATTAAAAAAGAAGAAATCCCGACACATTTATAGAGAGCGCAAACAATTCATAGATTTCAGTTTATTTCTGTGTTACCCTGCTCATGTGGGAGAGATGAGGCCTGCTCCACACGTTTAACCAACACAGAAGGTGCTGATGCAGGTTTAGACCAGCAGGTGGAGGACTCGTCCCAGGGCTGAATGAAGATATGGACAGTGGCATATAAAACCACTAGGGCTGTTCAATCTTCCCCAATAATCCCATTTGATTTTCATTCCTCATTGTTTCAAAAAATAGAATTCTATTCAATTGTTAATGACATTTTACAATACAATTTTCCCTATTATTCCCATGTACCTTGTTTACACAGGATTGTGTGTTACCATTGCCAGAAAAAGTTTATTTGTATTTCTAACATGTTGCCCCCTGGGTTGGGGTCAGTTGCAACATCTGACGTGTTCCATTTAATTGAATATTCTGAATGAAGTAATCATCTTTCACTGATGTGTGTTACTAGCAGGCATATTTAAGTGGAATATTAATAAATTGTTGCTGTAGTCCAAACAGTCTTTGAGCTACAGAGAAATGCGTTATATACATATGCAAGTTTAGGATAAATATACCATAAATGAAGAGTATCGAAATTGCAAAAGTTCAACATAAATAAAATCTAAAAGTTTGTAATGACGATACCTCGTTTTACGACTGGATAGAAATTGTAGAGTAAGAAACAAAATCACTTTTTGTAGCCGATGACCTGACGTACCGTACACCCAGCCGATGATGACGGTCTCCAAACAGGAAATGACGAGGAGAATGCTCCCATTGGCTCCAAAACCGTCAACAATTTGAAAGGGGATTATCCCTCCCTGAAGCACGAGCAGGAAAGAAAAATATGCGAAAAAGGCAAAAGGTCACAGCAAGTACAAGAAAGAGCATCTTCTGCATCACTGTCCGAACTATAATAGTTCATTTTCTGCAGTTTCGGTTTTCTCGTGGAATCTGGCAGCTTTTTAAGTGAAGCCAAGGCTTTGAGCTGAATGCTAATGTCAGCATGCTAACATGCTCAAAATGACAATGCTAACGATGTGAAGCTGATAATGCTGATAATGTTGACAGTGTTGACCATCAGAACTCATCATGTTAGCATGCCTCTATTTTAATCACTAGCTTTTTAATTAAGACTCAGTTTGCGGCCTAAGCTGGAACGGCTGATCCACGGCAATGACAATTTTGTGAGGACGCCTTTTAATTGTATGATCGGCTTTATAAGGTGAAGTGCGACGACACCGTAGTCAGAAAGCCCCATGCCCCTAGCTTTCTGCCAAAAGCTTTGTAATTCTAGAGGCTTGGTTAAAGGCTAGAACGTCTATGATGTGTTGGTTGGGAGTCGGGTTCGGGCTCCCCAGGTCCCGTTTAGCTGGGGCCCCCGAAGTGCCCTCGCACTTTACCTCAGTGATGAACGTCAGCCCCAGTAAGAAGCAAACGACAGCAATGACCAGGACCAGGACCTCCCTCGCTCCAGGCCTCCTCAGGTGACGTGGGAACATGTCTGTGATGGCTGTGGCCAGACTCTCCATAAACATAATCTGTGAGCACATGACCTCATGATTAGATTTTTGTAACTATGATCCAGAGATACTGTATTTTGCATGACGCATTACAGACATGAGAGTCGACGCCCAGGAGGAAGACCGTGAGGAAGAAGAGCACAGTCCAGAAAGTTGAGACAGGCAGCACCGACAGGGCCAAAGGAAAGGCCTTGAAGATCAAAGAGGGACCTATAAAAGCAAAAATGAAATAATGTCTCATTCTTTAGAATGAGCTGTGAACAAGGAAGCTAAAGTGATTTTTTTTCCTTCTGTCTTGGGTTATTTTACTCTACTGAAACGGTTTTCAGACATGAACTCTGGAAAATGTCAAGATTATCGTTTCTGTCCGGCTGCAGGTAATAATTCGTCTCAGCTGCTATTGGCCTTAGTTAATCATCTGTGATTTTAACTTATTTTATGTTTTTATATTGCATTTATATTCTCCATCTCTAATGTTCAGCTGAGGTTTGTGTGGATACAGATTTCTGTACTCAAGACATCCTTGATCCTGAGTTATATAGCATATAAGATGATTAAGGTATAGCAACATTCTATAGAGATACATGAGGTGCTTTCCAAAACAGTTACAAGGGGAAAAAAGTAGAGCAAACAATTAAAAAACATTAATGTTAAAAAAAAGCATTAAAATATAAGAAAACGTCATAGAAGGTCGACATCATTTTCAATGCCTGAGAAAATCCTTCACTGAAGTGAAACACCCTTTTAGCTGTTTCTAAATACAAGATGCCATCTTGTGGACAGTGGAGGTAGTTGGCAACACTGCCAGCTTTCCAATGCATTGTCATAAACACAGCAACTGTTTTAGGATTGCAGCGTTAACTCACCTGCAGTGACAACATCATTAAGATCCACACCCTGCACGTGAGCCAGGAATCCCAACACTGAGAACACGATGAAACCCGCAAAGATGCTAGTCACACAGCTCAGGCAGCACAGTGCCATGCAATCCCTGCAACAGAACAAGACAAGTCTCAAAAAGCCCACTGATGAAAGATGGCGAATGTGAGGACGTGCGCGGGTAAAGCACCCCCGACCTGTAGCAGTTGCGGTTGTACTTGTTGTAGCTTCCCAGAGTGGTCAGCACCCCTTGAGACATGGCGTAGGTGTACATCACACACATCGCTGCAGCCTCCCAGGCCTGGAGAAGCCGTGAAATTGACTTTAGATTTGAATCACTTTATTTGTAACACACAGTCACAGAACATGACAACTCTTTAAGTGATGAAAAACTATCATGTTCACAAGAATGGGACGGACAGACAACCAGAAAACATAATGCCTCTTGCCACTGACTGTTGGCTGAGGCATAAAAAATGTTTTAAGCAACGAAACAAAGCAACGGAAAATGTAACTCATCAAAATTAAACGGAACAACTACGTGTGTGAACCACATTTGCATTTGTTCATTCAGGTCTGTGGGTGTAGGCAGCATTGTTTACACGACTGTCTGTCTTCAGGCCCTGGTCCTGACAGCATCTGGTTCACATTAGGGGCACCACAGCGCTGAGAGTCTTTCACGCTATACGAGGCAGAACACTTCCCGCTACACAAATTGGAAAGGCTCCAAAGCAACACACAGCTCCCCGCACTCTCCCTGCGACGGGTCTGACTCATTCCCAGCCTCGGGTCAGGGATGGAGGCCTCGGTCTGAGGCTAAGGACCTTCGCTTCCAACACTGGACAAAGAGGAAACTATTGCGCCCTTTGAAGCATGCGGTTTATTTCGAAGCCTTGGTTGGCTGCTCTGCATATTCACACATGGATAAAATCTGACACATTCACACATGACACAGACCACAGATGCGGGCCAGGGCTCCATTTTGATTTCCTCTGCAGCTCAAGAGAAAAACAGATGCCTGTCCGCTAGACTCACGCACGCTATTAGAAACAGATCTGCTCTTTAAGACCAATCTCGCATTGTGCAACTCCGCTCATAACCGCTTTCACCTGCTTTCAACATTCAACAATAATGAGCTGTTCCCTTTTGCTTGCTTCCATGGTTACAGAATAAGATTCTCCCGATAGTTCAAAGTTTTATGAAAAGCTTTTTTCTACACCGTCTGATAAGCAAAGCCACAGCTTGTTTATTTTTATATTTGCTTCATTTATTTCATGCACACACTTCTTACAGGAGTCCCTATATAAACATGTGTGTGCATGTATGCAAAACGTTGCTGCATGGGAAGAGGAAATGACCCCCCGCCTGCCCCCCAAAGACAAAATTCCGCAGGCTTAACCCTCCGATGATAGCGTTTCACCCCAGAAGCTGAGAGTTGTGTTGTGAGAAAAAGAGAGAGAAGCAGCAGGCAGGATGGGGGAGGAGGCTGCGGAAGGTTTTAATGATCCAGTTTGTGGGAGAAAGACCCCCCAGCCCCCCTGCCTTTTTAACGTGTTGTTGCTGGATACAACAGACGCAGTCATTGTGCAGGCAGCATTGCAACTAGTCTAGAATCAAACCTGTTCTTTTGAAAGAATGCAATGCCGTGTGTTGGTTGTTTTATTAATGTAAAAAAGGTTCAAACTTTTGCAACAATGGTAAATTACCAACTTCAGTTTCAGCTTCAATCAATAGCTATGCTGACTTTTTATGCAAGTACACTCTCACAATGTGTTTTCGGAAATCCCACTGGAGAGGACTGAATATTAGGGGTTAGAATCACAGGGAAACTCACGATGCAATACCATACGTGATAAATGCCCCATGATAATGATAATATCACGATACAGCAATAATGTATATATTGCAAGACAATCATAACGTTAGATCCCGATATCTTTTTAACTGAAGAAGAATACAAAACAACCCTAAAGAGCTAAAAGTGCAGGATTTGCTGAGATTAGGTGTCATTTTCCCAGAGTTTAAGGTAAAACATTACACAAAAAGTGCATCTTAGTGTCTCTTTAGTCGTAACAAACACACTAACATGTCAATGTCCTCAAATGACATCATTCCAATGTAAAATAACCATAAACTGGCAAAACCCCAAGCTATAGAACTAAATATCGATATTTGGCGCCAGCATATAGATAATCGTATATTGCTGTAAGGGTATTTTGTCCCACCCCAAGTGATGATGTTCATGTTTGATTTCTTTGCCCAGCTTCTCACAGAGAAAGGGCCTCTGTTTGCTTTTACTGTTAAGTCCCCGTCTTGGGATCGGAAACAGGAGTCAAGGCGAGGGCGGGGGGGGGGGGGGGGCTGTCTATTCATCCTGTTAGAACAGGATCTAACAGAGAGATGAGCAGGAAGCCGAGAGAGTTGCAATTACACAGCCCCGACACTTTACTGCATTTATTTATTTGAGAGCCACTTGCTGAATTTCAGATGGCAGCCAAATGGCTTTACTGAGAATTTAAAAAAAGTCATCATCTTACAAATGGGTCAGCGAGTCTTCTTAAATCTGGGAAGAGGTAGTAGTACAGGCCCTGCCCGGCTCCTGGGAGCGTCACTGCACGGAAGAAGAGGATGAGCAGCAGCAGGTAGGGGACTGTAGCTGTGAAGTAGACCACCTACAAAAACACAAAATAACACAAAGGTTATTGGTTTCGCACGCCACTTTATAAAGATGGTATATACGAGTCAGCCCGACTTTAGCATTAAGGTTTTATACTTTTTGCTCCGTTTTTGGTCTCCACCAACTCAATCCTGAATAGAGATCTGGCTCCTTTAATGCCCACACTCTACTAAGCTAATCAGCTGCAAGCTAACTTTGTCCGTGTGCCATTTAGTGTTGGCACATCATGTAAATTGGGTTTAACTCACTTGATTTCTAAATTAAAAGAAAGAAGTAAAAGGTTTGACTTGTTTTTCTTTCGTCATATGTTGTTTGTCCCGGAAGTTACAGCAGAGACCAACAAAGACTCACCTTTCCAATGGATTTGATTCCCTTCCATGTGCAGAAGTAACATATGACCCAGGCCAGCAGGAGACACAGAGCCAGGTCCCAGTGCACCTTACCCAAGAGCTTGTCAGACATTCTTAACACACGATTCCTGTCAATCACGCCGGAAACAAATGAACACACAACACAAAGCAGCAAATATTTTCTTTTGAAATACAGATGATATAATCGCTCTCAGATTTTCTTGGATGGCTTCAATTTATATTGAAAAGGGCTGCAGGGAGAAGAGCATGCATTGTTCCCATTATGTGGAGCAATAGTATGTTGGGATTGATTTCGCAGTATCTGTTCTCACACTAAATCACGAGATTAACAAATGGAGAGAAGCAGCTGTGTTTTGAAACGTTTAAAAATGAGGGGGAGGAAACAACAGTGAGTTCTAACATTTCCCAGAGTTTGCCTTTCACAAGTGAAGAATGCAGCAGGAGATCGTCCGAGTCAGACGCATTCAAATGTCCGAAGCATTCAAGTGATGTGTAAACACCGGCAGCGTCGGCCCTTATCCCCAAAAGCTCTCGAATCTCGTCGTCTTTTCAAGTTGACATCTTCATAGGCATCTTTTTACGTGTATGGCTCCTCTTTTTTATCCTGATATATGTACTGTAATGGAAAATTCCACTGATCAATGTCTTATTACTGCTTTGACTGTTTTCTGTGCACTTAGCTGATACAACATCAATGTCTTCCACGTCCTGTTGACCTTTATTTGTGCAACTGTGTGCTGGATTTGATTCCTCTTTTTGTATGTTGCTGGCTGTGTAACCCTCTGCAGAGCTAATAATTAAAACTCTAAGGCAACTCCGGTCTGAGAAACTCATTATTTCAAATCTCATGATAAATTTCCACGACAGTACACTTTCATGTCCGTCGCATGTTAGAAACCATGATCAACATGTGTACTCGCCCGCACATTTTCCTGCTGTATAGTCACATGTGTTCACCCTGACTTTTCACCATTAACATAACATTCACTCAGCAGCCCAAGAGTAAAGATGGCCTCTCAGTATCAGGGAACCATGAGGAGCTGATTGCTGAGGAATGTTTGGCCTAAAGAGAAGCTCACTGAGGGGGAGGATTTTACTGTTGTTTTTAGATCATGTTAGAAGAAGATAAATGTTCTAGCCGATGTCTCTCTCACCTCCAGAACTCCTCCTCCAGTGTATTGTCCAGCTGTGATAGGTCCGTTAGATTGCTGTCAAAGTGAGTTGAAATCACAGTAATATTAACAGTAATTTTTGAAATGCTAAAAACTATTCAGGTTCATCTCCATTGCAGCCCATTATTTATATATATATTTTTTTAACATTACGGAAATTGCCAATAGATAGATGAGAAGGCACACACAGGAGTGATACTGCTTTTATGAGGCAGATACAAATATTGATATTTGTAAGTTAAATAAATAATCACATAACAATACACGTTTAATAACTGTTTAATTGATTTAGCAAAAGAAAACAATCTTGACTCCGATACTTACATTTTTTCTCGCCAAGTTACCTCTGACAGTTTATTAAAAGATAGATGATGTGACATCTTGCTCCCTGGTGGCTGGCAGCAGTATAGGTTGCCTCCTCCATGTGGGTGGATGGGACATGTACCGAACTAAAAAGACTCTACAATGGGACACCTTATTTGTTTTTTTTCTATTTATTGTGTGAACCTTTCAACCCAAAACGGTCCAAGACAAGAACCTCCTGCTCCGAACATATAAAAGACTGTGTTTCCCGCAGCAGTTTAAACTATGGTGGCCGAGACTCATCTCATATATCTTACAATTTTCTTATGTATCACATCAACACGATGAATTCCCACTACGAATTCAGCCTGTGCCACAAACAGCTCAATGGTAAAGATGCAACTTACATGTACGATATGGACTCAAAGTCATCAGGCAAGGAGATGTTGTCTAGGAAAGACCAGCTGGTGTTGGGGTAAAATTGGTGGGGGTTGTCGATCATGTTGAGTGGACTGTGACATAACTCTACAAAGGCAGAGGAGAGAGAGATCACAGTGAGACGAATGGTGCGTACGTCAAAACGCTAAAATACGTTAGAGGTTTTATCGTGCATTTCCTCCGAGGTCTGCAACAAATTGAGATTTAGTCTGTGTGTGTTGAATTCCATGCTGCTGATCAAATACAGATGTACATAAACAAGGCAGCATGTGTTGGTGATGGCGTCTTACCAGAGTTCCACGAGTTGTCACAAGTAGACCAGGGCAGGGGGCTTTTGAAGGAGTAAATCAGGTAGAAGATATTCCAGGCCAAAACGACGATGAAGTACGTGTTCAGATAGAACGTGGTCACTTGGGACGCCATCCCCACCCCTGCAGGACACAATGGGTTTTCACGCAGTTAGTGAAAGTCTATGTGGCGGCCATCTTCTGCCGTGTTATGCAACACTCGTAGCTTCGCAGGGCTGGTTAAGATCCCAGTTCTCCAACACTGGTGCATACATGTGTTCTCTGGTTCACTTGGAGCAATAAACCAACGGAAGTTTGCACAATCAATGAAATGTTGCCTTACACTCACGATTAGTGAATCCTCTGCCCTACACAACTTAGCCTGACACAAGCATGACTGAGGATGTACAAGTCAGCTATTGTTGAGGGTTGAGCTGCTGCTGAACTCCTGCAGAGACTCTAAAAGCAGACCACTGAATAAACTCAAAGAGGGGCTCCTACACTTTCCTCAGAAAACAGCTCTACGAGGTTTAAATATTCGAAAATATAACTGTGATCTCTAGATTGTTGGTTCATGAAAAAGTAAGACGTAATCTCTTGCTATTTACATGAGTTAAGAGCGTGCAAGGCCTTCAAACAGAAAATAATGAAAACCATCCATTTCCTGTTGTATCAATGGACTAATTGTGCAATTCTCCAAAAACGCGTCCGAGCATGGTTTTTACCCTCGAACATGGGACATATCTTCCTCCAGGCCGTGACTGCGCCCTCGTTGGTGTACTGGCCCAACGCCGTCTCCAGTAAGAAGAGAGGGCCGCCGATGAAGAGGAGGAACAAAAAGTAAGGGATGAGAAAAGCAGCTGGAAGGAGACAAAAGATGAAGACTTGTGAGGAAGGGGTTCCACAAACACCGGCATGGAATAAATCACATATTAAGCCACAATTCCTGTACATGTTATATAAGATTAGGGAATCGTTGGAATAACTGATAATTCTGCATTGAATAGAGTTACAGTGATATTATATAATTTGCAATGTACTTAATATAAACAGACCCTGTGTATAGAATTGTGTGTGAGGGGGTGTGGCCTCTTTACAGAAGAATCCAACTAAAATGGGACCTGATGAAATGTTGACTATGATGACAACAATGGAAACTCTGGAGGTAAATCCAATCGCAAAGGGTGTTATGTTTTTGGCCCGTTTGTCCATTTGTTTGTTAGTTAGTTCGCAGGATGGAAATTAGTTTTGTAGTTTTTGCGTAATCCTGGTCACAATCAAACAAACAAACAAACCAACAAACAAACGGACAGAAGTGAAAACAGAACCTTCTAGGCCATGTGGAGGTATGTGTTGTACCCATTGCATGAGCATTACTTCCCCATATATAGTGAACTTGTGTTATATTGCTATTGATGAAAATTATATTGCGATAATTATTGTTGCAGTGCAATCACCGAAGCCTATTTGCATGTTAAATCTATGCAAAGCTATTACACTAACCTCAGCCAGCAAAAAAACCCAAACCTGCCTCTCACCTCCTCCATGCCTGTAGCACGAAAAAGGAAATAGCCAAAAATTCCCAACGCCAATGATTCCCCCAGTCATGGCGAGTAGGAACTCCTTGTTGTTGGCCCACTTCCCTCTCGGAGGAGTCCCCTCTTCACGTGGCCCCTCATCTGGACCCACTCCTGCAGCACTTGGTCCCCCGGCTTTTTCCTCGTCCATGGTCTCTCACTCTGTTGCATGCACACATAATAAACACTGGAGTGAAAATGCAAGCCAGGTCTCCCAGGGTCTTTGCAGCTCTCTTATACCCGTGCACTTTATTTGCAGATATGGAACACAAGCATTTCTGGTGGTGCTCATAGTTATCACAGCAGTTCACACAACATGGAGTCTGGTTGAATCAGCTCCAGAAGAAAGAGGCTGTGACAAAACCAACCAAGCTGCAACATGCAATTCACTGCTAATACATTGTAATACATTATTAAATGTCTAGCCTCTGACACAAAGATAAGAAGGACTCACCCTTGCAGCTTGCAGCGTGCTCCCTCAATGAAATTCGACTGAGTGAACTTTGAAAAAAGAAGAGAAAAGATTTGTAAAGAGGGAGTGTCCTGCCGTCTGTGACACACACACACACACACAAAACATCCGCTCTGTTGAATAGGCTGGTGGTTTTGTATTTTTATATATATATATAGTTTTTGTATAATGGAGTGAGAAAAGCACAATATGTTACTCATTGAAAAGAAGAGAATTACATGCAAAGAAAAATAAATAAATGAACAGAAAACTGTAGTGTTCTAGTATTATCTTTATTGTTTTTTTGTCAATTTTAGTAAAAACTTTGACAAGGTGTGTAGGTAGCAACTATCTACTGATAATTACACGCACATCTATTATATACACACACACACACACACACACACACACACACACACACACACACACACACACACACACACACACACACACACACACACACACACACACACACACACACACACACACACACACACACACACACACACACACACACAAAACAAAATGCCCAACCCTCATGTTTGTTTATTTGCAAGGACTTCTTGGTTAAATCTGACACATTTACATGTTGGACATGTTGTTTACTGTCATTTTTAAATATATACTCTTCCATAAATAAAAGTACTAACCACTATATTCACTGTATGTAATTATGTGTGTCTCAATGCATTGCAGTATATAATAGTAATGTAAAAAAATATATCTGTAGGTTTGGCAAAGTCTTGGGATTCTCACTGTGTATTTATTTCACAGGTAGGACTTATAGCTTTTGACTAATTGCACGTTGTTCGAGAGGCTTTGTAGCTTTCTCGTTTCTTGTGAGGATTTTACCATCAAAGGAATCATCAAAGGCGAGGAGGTATTTAGGATGACTACTGACCGGGCCACATGGCAGTCTGTAGACAGCCATACAAGCCTGTCAGGTATATCTTTGGACTTAGCGTTCGTTACTATTTGTGTTTGTTGTTTTGCTGGCTGTTTGTATTTGCTAGTTGTAATATTACTATTAATAACAGAAAACTAGTGAGTGATGCGTGGACCCGCTCTGTGCCTGACAGAACAAACTGAGGGCAGCACCGCCTTCCCCCCCACCACCACCACCACGCACCGTAAGTCACAGTGACGCAGTGACGTAAGGCGCGTGACGAAGCAGGAAGTAAAAGTAAACAACGGATAGGGAAGTGAAAATGGTAAGCAGCGTTAGTCATCCTCCCTCGTCCCGAGTCCGTGGCTTCTCTGGTGCTTTGTTAGAAAATGCCTGAAGGCTCCGTCCCCCGATAAGGACAGGGACCCAGCAGGAGGCCGGCGGGACCCCGGTAAGACACCTGTAGAGCCGGGGAGAGTCTGGCTGCGGCTGCCGCTAATGATAAGCTAGCTGGATGTGATCACTTCCCTGCTTTTGTTTACAGGGTGAAATGTCCTCACGGCCATGGCTTAAAAACTTCACCCTGACATTAGGTGTGTGTGCGACGAATAACACCACAACACCCCCCCAATCCCCCTGTCCCCACCCCCCTGTCCCCGGTCCTCACACCTGCTTGAACTCCAGCTGCACGTTCCCGTCTAAAGAGTTTTGCCCCTGCTGTTGTTTCAGATGTAGCCATGTTAGCCATCAGGGCGTCAGAGGAGGAGTCCGTCGAGATGGAGGAGATGGACACCTCGGAGCCCAACTGGTGCTGGTTCTACCTGGCGGAGTGTGGCGTGTGGCACATGTTCGAGGTACGGTTCACGGGACGGGACGGGACGGGACGACGCACCCGGCAAGCACCAGCGTTCCCTGTCTCTGTCCAATTCAAGGCAACTTTATTAGTTCTAAGAGGCGCATGGAGTTAAACAGCAGATCAGTTGTGTGTGACTGTAGAAGGTTAACAGGATAACCTCTCCTGTCTCCCACTGAAACACCAGGGGAACCATTGATTAGCTGATCGATTGGGTGATTATTTGCGATTCCCTCTTCACCTGCCTGCACAAACCACAGCTCGTCCCAAAGGCAGCAGCCAGACTCCTCATCCAATCTGCTGAAACACATCACGTTGCTCTGATTGTAGCTCCTCTTCATTGGGGATATTTTTAAGGATAAAGATAAAGTGTCCATGTGCTTCAGGACATTGTGATTTTGTTTTTTTTCCGTTTTCGAATATTTTTATTGACAAAAATAATTATTTGTTCCTACCCTAAATGTTAGACTGGGACTGCAACTGATAATTATTCAAATTAATTGCACACAATGTTATGGATTGTTATTGAAAATAGACCAAAATAGGAAGAAATGCAATTTATTATCACGTAAAAACTGATAAAAGCAACTGGGACAAACTAATATTTACCTATGATGAATAATCTAAATTGTTGCCACTTGTGTATTAATTTATTTTGTCTGTTCACTACGTAATTAATCAAATAATCATATCATTTCTCCAAATAGACTTTTACTGATGTTCCTCCCTTCTCCTGTCAGATTGACCCCAGTGCGGCGTGCTCTGTGACCAGTGCTCAGATTGAGCAGTGCTACAGCAGGAACCAACGCGGCGTGATGGAATTCTACACGGCCAAGTACACCTACAGACTGGACTTTGCAGGTATGGTGATGACAGACCCAACTTCTTTGCCTGACACTGCACAGTCAAAAGTAAATCAGACGCACAATATGAGGCTTAATGTAGGTAAAAAAAAAGATAGATAAAAGGATAAGTTGTGTTTGAGTTCATCCTGTTGAAGAAGTTGCCCTAATCGTAATTAAATTCCCTACCAGTGATGCGACAGATCAATGTGACAACAGGGAAGCAGCGGCCAATCAAACGCTCCCTCCACTCTGCGACTGGCTTCAGGTAAGATTTGGGGGTTAAAGTGAAAGTGCAGAAAACTTTTCGTCTTCATCCTCCACAAAAGAGAGAGACGTCTGTAGGGAGCGGGAGGAGGTCGGGACGCTTGACATGAAAGGTCAGGGTTCAAACATCTGCTAACCCTTAGAAATCCCTAAAAGTTGACCCTAAATTGCCAAGTGCTCCACAGGGAGCTTCCCTGCTGCTGACCCTCAGTTTAAGTCTCTAAAAAGCATAGAGTTTTTTTTTCTCCAGCAAAAACACACATCTTAGAATAGATTCTTCTTGAATGACACTGATTAAATGACATAACACAAATACACACAGCCTTGTTTTGTTGTAACAGTCTGTCACTTATTCTCTCAGGTTTATTTGTGATAATCTTGCTTTGCCTGTCCCCTGTCACTGGGAGAGGATAAACACAGATGAGCCCTATCAGGTGAGTGAAGTAACACACATTACTGTCACGTACACTATTTGTTTGGTTCACTCATGTAGCCATGAATACACAGTAGCATACAAAACCAATTAGTAACATTGCAAGTTCTGACAGGAGCTAAAACAACATGGATATTTACAACAACAATCAAATCTTTTTTTAGTTGTTTACTGGTTTTGATTTAAATTTCCAGCCAAGCTTTGACTGTGCATCTCTCCCATAACTTTGACTGTTTTAACTCACGGTTGATTGTGTGTCCACAGCTCATCCAGCTCGGCAGAGACACGTATGAGTTCAAAGAAGTCGCCAGATTGTACGAAAGGACAATGGACCATCCAATCAAATCCATCCAGAGGATTCAGAACCTGGACCTGTGGGAGTTCTTCTGCAGGTACACAATGGTGGTGTTGTTGTGAGCGTACCGCACAGTGTCCAGAGTGCTAAGCTTTGATGGACCTAGAGAGTACAATCAATCTGTTTTCGGTCCATAAACCTTTTTCAACACGGACAAGATTCAAGTTTCTTTACAGTGAGGGGTTTCTGTTTAAAAGCAGGTTATATCTTTCATATTGTAATCGGTGAGGGTCTACATGCCTCACCACATGCACCTAAACCCATGTCAGGCGATTCTTTCCTTTTCAAAAACATTTACCTCATTTGAAACATCAGTATGTTTGTAAATTAAGTCAATTACACATATCCCTCTTGCCCCTATGTGGCTTCAAATGCCACTCATTCATTGACAAAGTGATGACCTGTGCTCTGTTGTCAATACTTTGTTCCCCCCCCCCGAAGGAAGAAAACACAGTTGCGAAAGGTCAAACGTACGCTGGATATCGAGGAGCGAATGCTGTTTCACGGCACCGGACACAGCAACATACAAGCGATATGCACGTTTAACTTCGACTGGCGGCTGACAGGAAGCCACGGCGATGTCTACGGCAAAGGTAAACGACTCTGTTGTGATGTAGCAATAATTTAACACGCTTGTTTTTTTTGTCAGAATCTAACATTTTCCTCACTCGTCTCTCCTCCAGGGAGCTATTTTGCGCGGGATGCCAAATACTCCAGTAAGTTCTGTCACACCACGGGGAAGCACAACAACATCCTGCAGCGGCACGGACTCGCCCCGCCGATATTCGCGAGTGAGCCGCCCTACAAGACCATGTTCCTGGCCAGAGTGCTCGTCGGCGAGTACACGGTCGGCCATCCCATGTACTGCAGGCCGCCGTCCAAGGACGCCAGCTTCACCAACTTTTTCGACAGCTGCGTGGACGACATGGCCAACCCAAAGATTTATGTCATTTTCGACAGCAATCAGATTTACCCGGAGTATCTGATTGAGTTCTACTGACTCCGAACACGAACACGTCTATTTGATTTTACAGAGGCTGGATCTCAAATCATCAAAAATATTTACGACACAGAGTCGGATGACGAGATGAAATGGACAAAAGAAGCAGTTTAAAGGACGTTTTACTTTTTCTTTCAGTCGGATCCAGTGCCTGACTGGAGCATGAGTCATCTATTAAAGTGCCTTTGGGGGAAACTGCAGAGACAATAAAGACTTTGTGTACAGTTTGTATACTGTACAGTCTAAGATACGACAGTACCTAGTGGTTAGAATGTTTCTGTGACTTAAAAAAAAGGATGAAATACTAAGTTAAGGTCAGTGTTTATGGCGATTGTTTTTTTTTTTTAAATAAAAGGCAGAATCTGTGCTCCGCTTGTGCAAATATCTGTTGTTTAAAATAAGAGAGGCAGCCTGTTGGTTCAGAGGTGACGTCCTGCCGCCGGCTACAGCCCTTCCATTACATCCACAGTGCCACATATGAGCGTATTCATGTAGACATGATTCCAAATGACCAAACCAAAACCTACAACACGTTCCTGCTCACTCATGTAACATCGTTGTGTGTCATTCGGTGGCATCAACATCTGTGTGTCGCTAGTACAGAGTATTACGTACACATGGATCTATTTTTATTTTGTTTTTAGTCATAAAAACACTTCTACCTCTGATTCTTTTTTTTTTTTTTTTTTACCCATGCATCAGTGCACTTTCCCCCCTTTCCATGAAAGGTTTTTGTAATTGTGTCACAATGACATAAAGTTGTGATGTCATGCACACTCGTTGTCCTCTTCTCTCAACAACAAGTGCCAGTGACGAATGAATTTGGTAAAAGAAAAAGACAAGTTCCCAAGATCAGTTTTTCGCATCGCGTTGTGTGACATCATCATCTTTCTTTGAGGGACGAGCAGGAAATCTTTGCACCCGGTGTAAATGTATTTAAAAGAAGATACCATAGCCAGCACATGTATAGTACTCTAAAGAAAAATAACCACACAATGTAATGTTGCTTTTGCTCTGTGTATTTGTTGAGAACCTTGTATGATTGTGTGAGTTGTCGAACAGCTGGAACAATAAACAGATTCAGATTGTACGTTTACTGAAACAGTTCGAGAAAAGCTACAGCATTTCCTTATTGTAATTGCAGGAAAGTGACATCTTCAGTCTTTACACTAAAAGCTGTGTGCGTGGGGCTATATGTGTGTCTGTAATTTGCACATGTTTGAACTAATAAACTTTTCAGCATTAAAGCAAAAACTGATTTATTTCTTGTGGAATGTTTTTCGGAGACGACCGAGTGCCACATGCTCGTCCTCCTGTGTTTCGAAGCAGAAGGATCATTTTACACCCGCTATGGTGTGTTACTTAAGAATGTAAATGCACAAATAACTTGACAAAATATGCTCAAGTAAAAGGAAGTATCACATTAACTTTTCTGCTTGAGTTAAGTGAAGTGCTTAAAAATAAAAGTAAGTTTTAAAAGTACTTGCTGAGTGTAGCCTACTCCCTAATTCAACAGCCTTCCTCATTGTTTTCTTTACCACTTGAAATATATAAAAAGAAGTATAGTAGTATAATGTGCAGACATAAATAGTGTATTAAAAGTGAAAAGTACCTGGAAATAAATCTACTTCAGTAAAGAAAAGATACATGAAAAATATACTGAAGTACAGTAAAGAAGTAAATGTACTTTGTTATGTCCCATCACTGATATTAATATATTAACACGATACTTACAATTGAATACAGTAATATTTGTATCATATGAAATTACAATTGTCTTTGGTTTTGTCACTGTTCTTGTTCCAATTGATGAAAAGAAGGAAATGTACGGAACTGTACTTCAGGGGTGAATCCACCAGAGGTCCCTGTTCACACGTGTAACAGATGAGGAGCAGCAGTGGACCTCCTGGCGCAGGTCAGCTGTGGCTGCTCCACATCGTGTGAAGGGGGTTTTCAATATAAAGGCAGGTTTTTGTCATTATTTCTGCATAAGCCTCCTGCAGAGTGAGTCTGCAGTTCATCAGGATGTTTTCAGAAACTCAGCTTGTGTCTTTACCAACATTATTATTACTTCATTCATTCAAGCCTCATGCATGTTGCTGTAATGAAAACCTTTAGTGACATATAAGTGAAAATAAATTGTTTTTTTGTGAGAAATCTTACATGACACATATTTAATCAAAAATTCCATTTGGAGAGGACGCCAATATCTATCTCTTCTAAAACTTCTCTGCCCTCGCTCTGCTTCCCTTTATTTGGATAAACGGATAATGTCCAGATGTTGTGCTTCATCTGCATGAGTTCATAGTGAATATTCACTTTTAAATTGTAATTGTACATTTCTGTTTGGTGTAAAAAAAAACATTTTATTTTCCATCTTCTTTTACTCTGACCCAGGAACATGTATATTGATGCTTACACCCCTGCAGAGGTCTTACAAGTGTTGCCTTGACATTAGATACCAAGATTATTTATATAGACCCTGTAGTTGCAGAGAATAATTGTAGGAATGACATTTTCAAGCAGGGGCCTGAGAAAAGGGCCAAATCAAGTCAGCTACTTTATACTTCTGCTCCACTGCAGTTCATGCATTTATTTGACATAAAGAGAGAATTGAAATTAAACCTGTGGTTGGTAAAGCCTGCAGAGACCCTGAGAAGTGGCTGTGGCTGAGGGGTAGGTCGGTTGTCCTCCAACCAGAAGGTCGGCGGTTTGATCCCAGTATCCTTGGGCAAGATGCTGAACCCCAAATGGCGCCTCATAGAAAAAAGTGCTGCCCATAGATGCACTGTATGAATATATATATTTATAAATACAAACCATTAACCATAATGGTGCAATTCTAGTCTTTGCTGATGTGACAATATGTCAACAGCAAAAACGACATTAACCACGTACATTTTTCTTGCCCTCCCTCCACCCTCGCTTTTCTTTCATCCCTGACGAGTTTGCATCCCCGACATTAGCATCCATCCATCCCAGATGACTTCAGCACACACACACACACACTATGTGCTCGTTGCACATTATGTGCATGTGGGTTAATTTGTTTTATTTTTATTGCTCTGATATTGGTATTTTTATTTCAGACTGAGCTGTTTTCCAGATCCAGGCCATCATCTCTCAGTATTTCAGATGATTTAATTGCTCCTGAGGGTGAGATGGACAGATTCAGTGACGAGTCGAGCAGATGGTGTTTAAAGAGTTTGCGTTGCTTTCTGTGCATAACAAACACAGCTTTGAATCGGTTATTATTGTTACGTAACTGTATATGTCTCAGTAGATGTTTGCTGAGTTCTACTTTGAAATGTTAGAAACTGGGGCTGTGAGTTCTCACGCGTCGATAAGTGAGTCGAGTTTGAAGTCTAGAGTGTGTGAAGTCCAATTTGTGGAGCACTGTGTTGTCTGTGTGTGTGTGTGTGTGGGGGGGGGGGGGGGTCACAAAAAAGTAAATCCTCATAACGTAAATCATTACATTTTAAGATGAAGACATGTTTTAAGGTTAAGTTAAGATTAAGGTAACAGTCGTCTCTCATTAAATTTCATTTCATTCAAATTGACACATTACTATTTATTTCTCTGGAAGTCTAGAAATAACATTGGATGACATCACCCGGCTGAGAGCAAAAAATCACGTTTTTTATTATGGAAAAGGTTTCATTGTTCTTTACAAAAACACGGCACATTTTTTCGCTACAGGTTTTTCTATAATTTAACCAAATAATCACGATCATCAAAAAACTTCTACGATCATTGTAAGAGGCTCTCTCTGTGTCACACACTCATTGTGTGACAGGAACCACAACCTGACGTCCCTGAGCAGAGAGAACAAAAAAACATTTTATAATAATAAAAAAACATTTTTTAACGTCATGTTGCCTCGGAGGAACGAGAGAGAGGATTTTCTAATGTGACGGACAAACAGCACAGTGTTGGGGCTCTTACACATAAAATAACACATATTAATAAATTAAATTGAATCACATGAAATTAAACATCTTCGTTCGACACAACAACACATAAGTGACGACAGTTCTTTGCTTGGCACGAGAGGCGTAAAAGACTCAGGATAAGATTTGGCACCGCGGAGGAATTTTTATTAACAATCCTTATTTTTATTTTTTTTCATTTTTACAGTCATAAGCTTTTGAAATGCGCCTGGTGCAAAAACATCTTCTGATGAGTTATTTTACTGTGTGTACAATAGAGCAGTGTTGTTAGAGGGCAGTACCTGAAGATGTCTGGCACGATTTGAATGTTAAGTAGGACATTAAGAGGAAAAGTTCAAGGCTCGATCACCCTGAGAGAAATTAGTCAGAGGTTTTATTTTGAAATTCTTTCGTTCACCGATTTCACTCCTTTGATGTTGTCAGACTCACAATTGACAGTTTAGCAAAAAGAACATCTTCGTCTTCCTTCTTACTTTTTCAATATCTGGTGCCTACATTACCCATAATGCACCTCAACCCCCGACAGCTCTGTAGGATATTCATGTGTGTCATGCTAACAATGGCTAACGTAGCCTTAAGCTGCAAGATAAAGAGCGCGCTACCGACGTCAGACTCACAGATCGCTTGAGGATTTCGTACAACTCCGTCTGGAGCCACAAAAGACTTTATACTTTTTTACTTCAAGTACGTAGATGGTTTTCCCAAAATCTATTAGCAGACTTTGATGCGTGAAGAGGAGTTCCCCTTTAAGACGAACCAGCGTATGATCGTCATTCATCCGTCAGTGCCAACAACTTCAAAACCCACTTCTCTGTGGAAGTGATTTAAATACTTTTGCTACATCCTCACTCAAATTAAGTGCTCGAAAACAGACCCAAGATTTCAATTATCGTGGAAGAATATTAATCAGCTCATGTTTGAGACCTTTGATCTCAAGGTATTTCTCTTTTTTGGACTTTGAGTTCATTATTTAATTTAACAACTAAGCATCACATTATAAAATTTGTACAAAAGAGGACATTAGTTTTAGTAGTTTGAGCCGACGTACGCTGTCAGGAAGAGCCTGCCCCTTGAATCCCAAACACGCTAAGCTTCCGACAGACGTCACATCCCATGAATCATGTCCTTCATCTCGTCCTGCTTCAGTCTCTGCAGGACACTTTACGTCATCGTTTACGGAACAGTGCAGCAGCTCTCTCAAGTTCATAGGTCGCCCTTCTGCGCCCCGAGCTTAGTCCTCAGCCCCTGCCTCTCCATGATGTTCCACAGCTTGCGCAGGTTGGACTGGGTGATGATGTCATCGGGTTTGAGCTGGAGCGCACGCAGGTAGTTGGCCTCCGCTTCGGGAAGCTTGCCGTTCAGGTGGAGGATGGCGCCGAGGTTCATCAGAGCGGCCGGGTACTAAGAGAAGAGGGAAACGGTACAGAAGTGGGGAGGAAGGAGATGAGGTGTTTTGTGGCAACAGCGTCAACCTTGAATTAATCATAACGGGAAACTTTCTAAACCTGATCCAGGAATTTTGTTTCACTTTTTCTGCAGCGTTTCTCAGGAAATGAATTCAATCAATGGTGGTAGAGGGGGTGCACCTGCTCAATGGATTTCAAGTGACAGGTACACAGACTAAAGAGTGAAAGACAAGTTCTCACGTGAGTAAGAGAACTGCATTGTATGCCAGATGCAGCTGAAACTATGAAGTCTGCATAGATAGTAAAAAATGTGCCATTTGCTTATGGCTTAGAAAATCAAATTTGCCTTCATTTCCACCCCATCACAATCTCATAGTATAGTAGCAGACGTGGCCAAAGACAAACGTGCGCTCTTTGACAGCTCTGCAGTGAACAAAGAGGAAGCTACAGATTGTGCGTGGGCGAGTGTTAAGTGTTTATCGACGTGAATAAACATTTCGAGGTGTGTTTCTTTGAGCCCTCTTTAATAAAAAGTACCATCTGGCCTGGAATAGTGTACCAGCAATGAAAGAGCTGCAAAATCCAGGTCACAGATCTGATTCCCAGTGAGCCATAACTAACAAACACACCCAAATCTCATCCCACTCAAAAAAGTCATCTGCACCTCATCCCCCCCCCCCCCCCCCTGCCGGCCTGGCCTCGTTCCCGGGCCTGCGTCCTCGCATGCATGACATATGGTTAGCAACTTGGCAACTAGTTCACAGATTTCTCCGCAAAAACACGACCGTTCATCTCCTCTTAACCCTGAGAGTTCGCTCGACCACATTCCACGTCTAAAGGAGCATTAAAAGACGGCTCTTTGGCAGCGGCTCGGGGGCTCGTTTGGAATATTTCCAGAGGAGGCTGGAGACGTAATGAATGAACGCAGTCAGAGTCACAGTGAGAGGAGCTGCAGCACAGCTCCATCGCTCCTTCTTCTCACCTATAGTGCAACACATGACTGTATTAACAATGTGTTGCATTGCTCCATCTGCTTTTATTTCTTCTCCCCACTGCAGAGCTCTATGAGCGGTAGAGACACACGAAGCCAGATGAATGACGTTCCATTCTTCTTTTTAAACAACTGGGTGAAGAGCAATGTACAATCTGGGCTGAATCACAGTGAAAGGGATCAGGGAACGTTAGAAATGGAGCTGTGTTCACACGTGTTCTGTGTAGATAAGAGAGCCGCTATAGGTTTGTCGTTCATTTTCTGTGTCTCTGACTTGATGGAGACAGTTTCCCTCTGAAGTCGAGTCACTCTCGCTGTAATAAAACCTCAGAGCGATGAAACGGATGTAAACTCTTCATTTTCAGAAAGTTAGTTGTGGGAATTATTGTCAAAAAACTTTACAAAACAAGATACCTGCATTGAATCACTTTTAATTATTTCAGGGAGAAATAGAAAATTAAGGAGCAGCCACAGTGAGTATTAGACGTTTTGGGGTTTTTAGGCCGCTCTGTTGTGCTGTTGGAACCAATTTTAAGACACCATCCTTGCTGTTGCCACGGTAACCGCAGGTGTAGCCAAATCAACCAGGATTAAATCTTGAGCTCATCCTAAAATAGTTTTTTCATTCCCAGGACCCACAGAGCTCATTCTCCACAATAAGTAAAGAGCTTCTATTCTGCTCACAGCTCAGCACTATATGAGGGATCAACCTCTATGTGAGCGCTGTAAATAAAGCATTTCATCCTGTGTGTGTGTAAAATGAAATATTTTCTCGGGAGGCACATGATTATTGCTTTTCTCAGCACGTGTGACGAGCGCTGAATCTTTCATCACCTGAAAGCTGCTGGATTAAGTTGATATTTGAGAGACATTCATTCACTAAGCAGGCGTGAGCGGGGGGGAAGTTAAAGACAAGAGAAACCATCCAAGGGTCTGAATGCTAAATGATGTTAGTATAATGTTTTTCAAAGTAAAATATAAAGACAGTGGTTTCCAAATTAAAATGTACAACCATGTGTGGAAAATAATTGTAGAGTAGCTCCGTTCATTTGGAGAAAATACAAAGAAACATGCATGTAACTGAAAGTCTCGGATAAGTGGCTAAATTCTGCAGCCCGAGTTTAGTGCGATTTGAAAACATGGTACATTCAATATAAATAAAATTTGCCAAAACAGGTGACTGGTGCTCTTTAGCAGTCATTGGGGGCGGGGCTACAGACCCTCAGAGTGCGGACCGAGCCGAAACTTCTTCTATGTCCTCGGATAAACAACAACTGGGTCAAAATCGCCACCAGATCACTTTGATGATTCATAGAATCGTTTCAGAGCTTCTGAATATTGCCTCGATTGCTTAACAGACCTCTGAAATAGTTGACATGTTATGTATGTATTGACTACACAATCTTCACTGCAGATAAACCAGGTAGGTTGAACGCAAAGTTTTCTAACTTAGTAACAATTTATTGTAGAACTGAGGAGGAATAAATGTGAAGTAGCTCCGGAGCAGCAGGACAAGCAAACAGGCAGGTTTAGAACAGGCTCTGCACTGGTCGGGTTAATAACATTTTGAAACAAATTAAAATGAACACAAGTGGATAATGATATGTGGGGGTGCTTGAGTTTGTCTGACAGCACTGTGGAGTTAAACCAGACCCCCCCAAAAACAACCACTGCTCTTACAGGGTGAGGCAACATAACACTGGTTCCTCCAGTGCAGGGCATGAGGAGGAAAATCTAAACCTCTCTCACCGACATGACAAATGAGCGCAGGAAGCTGCTCCTCGGCCTGGTCTGAAAACACAGAGGTTTCTGTGACTCTAAATTACCGCTCCCCGACTGGTCCACGCAGCCCTTTTCCTTTCAAAATGACTGATTCACATGAGGAAGAAATACGATACAGCGGCCCCCGACTTCCTCGGCCGCATCTGTTGACTTCCAGAGACACGATACGGCACACGCGGCTCCGTCTGTTTCACCGCGGCGTGATGGTCAAGAGTGGGCTCAGTGAATTCCAGATCAGACGGCAGGAAACTCTGGAGTCGTTTCTCTTCAGGAAGCACTTCGAGACACAACGACCTATGCACAGTTTCCATTTTCTGTTTGCCAGGAACAACAGTGCCATGACAGTGCTACGGCCTAATGTCAGGATGATGGGTAATACGCCGTGTGTTGTAAATTGAATTTATAGTGCAGGTTTTCCGTGAGAAATGCTAACAGGCCAACCAACCCCGATACTTACGTCTGGTCTGAGGCTGGCAGCGCGCTCGTACTGTTTCTCTGCGGCCTCATTGAGACTCGCCTGTCTGAGGAGAGAGAAGAACAGTGGGAGAGTTAATACAAACACAGATACTCACACACATATTCAACAGTGTTTTCTTTGTTTCTCACAAAGCAAAAAACACAGACTTGAGTTTATTCACAGACTGACATGATTACTCTGTGGCACAAGCTTATAAAATACTTGAGAATCTAACGAAAATTGGGAACCAGCGTTCTGTGTCAAGCGAGTAGCTTCTTTAATAAGTAGCTACAGTAGCTGTGTCATAAATTTCTAGTTTGGCAGCATCGTTTCACCACATTAAGCAACAGTTAATCTCCTCCTTATATATATATATATGATTTTATCCAAGGAGCGAATGAGCCAGACTTTCATAGTCATCATCTTTAAGTGACCTTCCTTGGTTTTGTGTAGTGAAGTGATGCAGAGTCATTACGACTAATAAAGAATTGGAATGTAACACATGGTCCTTAAGAGGAGAAAATGAGGGAAGTGTCAAAAGTAATTTCTTCATTTTCTAAAAAAAATAATACATTAGAATTATCCCTAAACCGTCATGAATCTGCCCTTCGGATTTGACTTTGATTTTTTCTTTTTGTTGGACTTTGGTTTTGTATTTCTGGATATAAATCTCAGCTGTTTGCACTTGTAGGTGATTATTTCCTGTTTTACTTTGAAGCTTATTTCTTTGTGCGCCTCTCTAACTTTATTTCCCGTCTCTGTCTGGTTTTCCCTCCTTCCTGACTGTCCTCACCTGCTCTAATGAGTCACGTCCTGCTTCCTGCTCCTCTCTCTCCTCTACCTGTTCATCTGTGAAATTACCTCAAGCTTCAATTTTGCTGGTTTCTTTCTTTTTACTTTCTGTGCATTGACTATAACTGCCTCACCATTTGGTCTCTTCCTGAATTCTCAAGACATTTCCTGCTGTGTTATCACATTGGACTCCGAAAGATATCTGGAGCAACTGACTCGGACGTTTGCGTTCACACATTCAGCCCCTCTGGAAAAAACACGGGTCTAAAACTAACTTTAGAGTCAATATCCAGTCGGACTAGAACACAGCAGAATGATCTGTCCTTTAGATTTACTCTGACGTGTCCAAAAGCCAACTTCGGCCAAAGCCTGAGACTTTTAACTTTTTTTTACAAATCCTCTGCGGTGTTGCTTTTATGGTGGAGGCTTGAGAGCAGTAATGACTTTTCCAGATATGTGGAGCAAAAAGGAATCGAGGCACGTTGCTCCAGTGATTCCTTCAGCTGCTGCGAGTAAAGGACGTTCCCACTCTCTTTTGACACCTTTTTAAGACTCGTGCGCTGTGTGGGTGTGCACGTGCTTGCCAAACTTTAATGGGGAATTCTCCAATGGCGTCTTTACAAGCTCTGGACTGAAACAGCACCGTGATGGACTGAAACTGCAGGGCTGTTTATACATGTAATATATAATAGCTTTATGGCAGCTATTTCCATCCATAGAGAGGAGGTTTACTACACTCTACTCTCACGCTGGTATAACTTATATATCAAAGCTGTTTACTAAATGGCAGTGGTACAGAGTAAACCCACAAATGGTGAAGCAGCACAGCAGCAAACGTTGGCTTTCAACAACCTCATTTCTCAACAAAAAAAAAAGAGACGTTTATTCAATTTTCCGAACCGTTTGCTTTTTTCAGTGTGGGGGGGGGGGGGGGGACTCCGTTTGTAAGTTTAACCAACCTGAGCATGTGAGCAGCACTGAAGACCACATCAAACTCTGAGTTGTCCAGCTCCGCCGCTCTCTCTGCCATCTGGGCGGCCTCGCCAAGACGGGACTGCTCCAGTAGAAACTGACCTGCAGGGGGAATGGGGGGACGGGACAGAAGAAGGTCTTAATCTTAACAGCGTGTAGAATTTCTGTTTCCTTTTTTGCTAGTTACTTGACTTTAGGGATGGGACTACTTATCGGTTGATTTGTTTCTTAGCTGGTCCACCACTTTGGTGCGGACAGAAATATCTCAGTATTAGACCCAGACTGTATATAAAGATGGCCGACATGACAGCTTCCCAAAAGTGAAGCCAAAACATTTGGATGGCCCCCTTGTGGTTGGCTGCAGTATATACACCTCAAGTCCTCCATGTTAGCAGATTGGACATGGACGAGCTAAAATGTTGTCTACGGTAAATACATAAAAAAAACCCACTGTTGTAGTGTTCATTTTTCTGGTAAGTTTGGTAGTAATTAATTTGTTAAGAGCGGAGGTTAAAAAACAGAGTGAAACATCATGATTTACAGCTGAGACTGACTCCCGATTGGTCGAGCTTGTCTATCGGTGGGACCTTAATACTGCAGCTCCACTCCACGACCACTACTGTGCAGGATCTGGCCCCAAGTTGAGCGTTGTGTTGTGGCAAACTGTTCGAAGTGGTATTGACAGAGCAAGAAAGAAGGTAAATGAAGCAGTGACAGGTGAAGATGGAGACTGACGGGGAAACAAAGGATGATGAATGGAGGCGGTGAAAGACACGAGCGCCACAGGAAATGCAAAGAAAGCGAGGGAGAAACGTGGCGGCGAATGAGTTGAAGGGTCGTTGTTTTTGCTCGACGCCGACACAGATGAAACGGGAGGTATTTCGTGTGTTTTCCTGTGGGGGTCCGGCCACCTGGCGCGGCACCTATACGAGCGCCTGCCTCAGTCTCGGCCGCAGATGTTACTAAGTGTAGGAAGAGGGGAATGTGCATTGAGATGTGCGTCCGTTTGCTGAAAGCTTTGAAAACAACTATTTAGAATCAGGTCTGTTTGAATTAAAACACGTTACTGTGAACAATGGCAGGAAACGGGGCCTTGCCATAGCAATCACCCTCCGTGTCCTCACTTCCTCGCACTCCCTCATATGTGTGTGTGTTTGTGTGTGTGTTTCCACTGTGTTATAATGTGGACAGATAACATCGCTCCTTACACACTCGCACCCGGAGCTCATCCAGTGAACCCAGGTTAACTAAAGCAGCCAGATAAAAAGGCGAAGGACCAGACCAAATAAACATCACCTGTAGCAAGAAGCTACAAAATAATGGTAAAAAAAAGAGAAAACAGGCGGATAAAGGGGTAGGAAGGGGAAGCAGCTTGGTCCAAAGACAGCAAACGCACCCCTCGCCAGGGACCAGATTAAACCCAAACCCCAGAGATATGGCGGCGCAGAGAAAGCACCCGCAGGAACGGAGCGAGATACGGAATCGGGAGAAACGGGACGGCGCACAATGGGGCTTTCAGCGAGACGGGGCAGCTTTCATTTCCTATGAATATCTCGGAGATAGCGACATTGCAGCGGCAACAAGCGTCTTCCTCCGCACTGATATGAAATTCAGTATTAACAACACGGCAGGAGGACGGCGTTATCATGTTTCACTCCGTGTTACAAATGGTAAACGGTGTCTCCTGGCTCAGATAAACACGGCGCACTACATGTCTGTTTGTTATGTGTGTTTTCACCGTCTGCGAGGCCTCACACCGCTCCCACACTCCCAGCACTCACAACACTAAGTTAAAGGGCAGGGGAGTTAACGTAATGAATTTTTGGAAATATAAACAGTGAAGGAGTCGACACTTCAAAAATGATTACGACCTTTTGATTCTTTCCAAAAATTCTTATCAGGTTAAATGTCGAATTGACTGTATTTTGACAAGAGCCCAACTGATATGGATTTTTAAGTGGCCAATACAAATATTAGGGAGTAAACGTTTTCCAATAACGATATATCAGAATACAATGTATTTTATTTAAATTGGCAATGATTAAACATTTAAAACTAAATGATATTTTATAGTTTAACCATAAACTTAACCATATATCTATTGTAAATAATTAAGAGAATACGAATCTGAACAAAAAAGATAAGAAACTTTTTTTCTATGCAAATAACTATGGACACACATCTTTTCTTATTGCAAACTGATGTTTCTTAATGTCTTTCACCTTATTCATCGAAACTTGGTGGAAGGATGTGGTATGGGTCAAAACTTATGAATTTAAATTTTCGGTGCGGATCGAGATCCGGTGGCAGATTCCTTTTTTAACATTGGGAGAAAAATACAGATGCCTCTTTCTTCAAATGTCTCCTGTGGCTGACAGAGCAAAGACATTTGAATTCATTTCCTACTTTTCTACCAAAACATGCCAGAGTGCTTCTCATCCAAACCTCTTGCATTTCCATGTTTTTCTCAGAGAATAACTCACGAATCTTGCTGAAAAAAATTCTGGCATGTTTAGGTGACTGATATTAATAAGTGTATTTGGTCTGGGGGACTGTTGGACCTTGTTGGATGAATGCAACCCCTACCCCCCAAGTGTCTCTTGTTATCTCTCCCTTGTGATGAGTGGTGTGTGGTTGTGTTTGTCATTCTCCCCCTCACCTTTGCTCCCTCCTCACCTGTGAATCATCACAATCAAACACACCTAGCTGCCGTTCACCAATCAATCCGGCTTCAAGAAGCCTGCACCGGCTGCCAGTCTCTGCCCGAGTATTACTACGAACATCTGGTTCAACTAGTGTGGCTGTTGTTACTGGGGTGCATTTGAATAGTTGATTTTGCTTAGGAAGGTTCCTAACTGAGTGAAATGACCCAGAAGAATCTCAGCTCGGCCGCCACAATAAGAGCTGTTTGAATTCTTTAAACGATAAGGAAAGAAGCTTACTTATCTCCTTTAGCAAACTGAACACTGGACCATCCTTAAAGAAAGGAGAGGAGAAAATCCCTTCCCACAATTCACTGCGGCTGCAACGAGTGTCGCAACGCTGCAGCTGCACCTGGACAGATCCATGTAAATATTAAAGGCTAATGCTTTCCTATCCGGTCCTGTAAGCAACAAGCTTGGATCAGGGTGGTTTATAAGATGAGTTGTAAGAGAACCTGATGTATTTATTAATGACTGTGTGTGTGTGTGTCCCTCAAAGTTTGGAGGATAAGACGGTAAAGACCTCTGTCGAATTCTGATCCTGACCACAGCTGACTGCGGTGAAGCCTGATCATCACAGTAAAGCCTGTAAGAGCTACACCGCACATGCTTTAGTAGAAAAGTAGGATTTTACTTCAAATTATATTTTCTTTGCTCTGTCAACCATAAGAGACATTTGGAAACTTTGATAACAAGGCTTTACAGCGTCTGTAAGTAAATGGTTCTCACCATAGTGCATGTAGCAGGTTCCTTTTGTCGGGTCCAGTTGAATCGCTCTCAGGAAATACTTCTCTGCTTCTGTCTTCTGCCCCTAAAGAAAAAAGATGGAAATAATTGTTTGTACTTGGGATTTTACTTACATTTTTTTTTTTTTGTGAGCAGAATTTCTCAGGGGTGGCACAAGGTACTTTTACTTACATAAACATCTTAAATATATTAGACCTACAAGCTAGTAAAACAGGGACCAAACACCCGACACAAGGCTTTTGCTGTTGCATTTTCGTATCATCGGGTTGCAATTGCTAAAAACCCATCAGGAGGTAGATGTAGGTCACTGTGTCATCATTTCCATCCCTGCCATGAGATTTCAAACTGAATCGGGTCCCTTGTTTCCAAACTTCTTCATTTTAGGAGCTCATAAACTCCAGATTAGTGTAAACTTAAATGTAGTAGTCTCGATGTAGCCTGACGTTCAATGCACATCACACCTTCTAATGCTTCTCTAGACTCCTCTGTAAGTTGACCTGAGGAGGAAGAAGGAAAACTAGTGGCTTTAGAAGTTGCACTTTCCTGAAAGGCGAGAATGTGCACAAGACGTTCAGGTTTTAGCTTTTGTATCGTGAATTTACTTTAAAAAATATGGTATTTCACCTTTATTGACAGGACAGCACAAGCGTGAAATGGGAAGAGAGATTGAGGAAAGACATGTAGCAAATGTCAGAGTCCGAACCGAACCCGCGGGTGCTGCATGAGGACTCAAGCCTCCGTAATGTGACATGGATCCACTTTCAAAAGAAAGAGGGGCGGGTCAAAGCTGATTTGTTGTCGTACATTAGCAAATGGCTCAGAGATTCCGGGAAAAACACGTTGGGGGTAAACCACAGCACAAGTCTTGAGTTTGACCTTGCCTCCCCACGTCTAGTATTGTGGATTGACTCCGGCAGGACGGCCAAAAATGTAGCTGATGAAGTGATTCAATAAGGAAGCAGAGTAATTGCATTATAAGCTGGTCCACTGGCCCGTTGTCCAGGGTCCGTCCAATCTCCTGTTCCCTAAAACCTGTTGTAGTAGCGGAGGGGGGCGTCTGTGTGCGAGAGTCAGGGGCCCGGCGTGGATCCGGAGCCCCGAGCCTGAGGGAGCGCAGCAGATGTCCGGCCACACCGGGTGACTCTGATCTGAACCTGTGCTCTAGGTGTGCGTGTGTCTGTATCTTCAAATCTTTCAAACAAAGAGAGGAAATGATCAGAACGAAGCCCTAAAGCCCGTAAGGGTTTGCAGCTGCGTGTGCGTCAGAAAAAAAGGGCGCAGCACGTTGGTCGTGTCTTCGCTCAGTCCTTGAGGCTGTGGAAGGAAAGGGGTCAAACCTCTCTGCAGAGGTCGCAGGGGGGCACACGGTTCGGCTCCAGCGTGTAAACTTGACTCAGCTGTGAACACATCTGTTGTCCCATAAATGTGTTTGTGTTTTGGTGGGACGGAGGAGGTGGTGTGAGGAGAGGAAGCAAGAGTTTTGTCTGCAGATTAAAAAAAACAGCGCGGGTGTAAGGTGGCGTTCTGGAAGAGCCAGAGCAAACTTCTGCGCCCTTGATGTTCACCAACGCTCTCGTATAAATACAGATACACACAGCGAGGGACAGAAAAATAATCTGGAAGTCGTCCAATCACAGAGAGATATCTACACCAGACAAACTCCCCGTGTCTGCGACCTTCAGACATCAGAAGCTCCAATACCTGTTTTTTCTTTAAGCTCTTTGGCATCAGTCCCGGATCAGGCCCAATTCAAGGTCACCCACGTAAGAACATTTGGACTTTCCACATATGAAGAAGGCAGCAGGAGATTTTTGGGGGTCAGACGTGTTCACAACAACAGGGAAATGTCCTGAAACTTTCAATGTCTACGACACCTCTCTTTAATCCCGAGATATTGGAATTCTTCCAGTTTTGTGATCGTCGAGTGTTAGAAACCTCATCAACATGACATTTCCCTGCTTTATTTTTCGCAATTTCCGACATTTCACCAGGGGACTGGCAGAAAAACAGGAAAATGTTCAGAGCAACTAACATTTGCGTTGTCACGTGCAGCTCCTTGGGAAAAATTTCAGGAAAATGTCTTGATTTCAATGCACGTCTGAAAGCAGGTATAGTGGCCACGGATGACAGAGGTCAAACACTTAATTCGTTAAATGGATTACGATTCCCGCTTGACGTCCTATAAGAGGAGAATTGTGTGTTTGTCGTGCACATTTCACAGTCAGACGGTCACGCCTCATAAGAATTATCACACTTCTCCAGGCTCTGCGGAGGAATCAATAGGAGGAGATTTGCCTTTCTGCAATGTCCCATAAGTCACTGAACATGCATTATTCATCACACCGCTCAGCCACCTCAGGTCCCATTTAATTACACTCAGCCAGGTAGTTAACCGCTGCAGTCGTTAGGAAGACAATGCTTCGTCTTCCTCTGTGTGTGTGTGTGTGTGTGTGTGTGTGTGTGTGTGTGTGTGTGTGTGTGTGTGTGTGTGTGTGTGTGTGTGTGTGTGTGTTATGGGACTTACAATGATGGACAGGAGTTTGCCGTAAGTGAGGTGGGCGGGGATATGGTCAGGCTTGGCCCTGAGGGACTCCCTGTACCAGTGGCCTGCTTCCTCCAGTCTGTTCAGCCTCATGTAGGCCTCTCCTGAAACACGTCACACACCAGAGGTTTAATGAGTTGACTTTAAAATTATTGAAAACTCCAGATTTGTAATTTTATCTTAAAAAAGTAAAGTCTAGGCTTTTTCTGTCATGGGATTACGCAAAAAATTATTTAACACTGTTTTAATCAGATGTTCTTTTTACCATTTTCACCAATTTCCCAGAGAATAATTCATGGATCTTGATGAAAAAACTATTCTTCCACAAAGGAGATCATGCTTCCCTGATATTCGTTGTTTTTGGCTTAATTACAAGTCTTGATTGAATCGCTGTTATCAGCGGTATGCGCTCCACTCACCTACGCCAAGGACATTATGTTTTTGTCTGCATTTGTTTGTCTGTCTGTTGGTTAGCAGGTTATGTAAAAAGTACTTATCGGATTTCCACGAAACTTGGTGGAAGGATGTGTTGCGGGTCAGGAAAGAGCCCATTAAGTTTTTGGTGCCAATCCACCATTTCCCCCCCACTTTTTTTAACATTATGAGGCGATATTCAAAATTCTTGTTGATTCCTCTGAGAATAATTCATGGATCTTGATAAAAACAATCAGGGGGCACTGACGTCACATTAATAGAAACCCTGCCCTGTCTCCATCTGACTGAACACACTTCCTGCTCTCGTCCCCCCCCCCTGAATCTCAGCTCTGCCGTCAGGACGAGCTTCTCATAATGTAATTAGTGTTACAATAACAAGGAGACTGAAGTGGTTTATTACATGGATTAGTTTCAAGAGGACACAAAGTCCATCCACACATTCACGAGCTACAGTCCTGAAACTCGACAGGTGGTTGGAGTCGTCGGAAGGTTTTGTTTGGAAACAAGTTTGATGTCAATTTGTTAAATGAATTTAATGGAAGAGCAAGATCCAAGAGGGAAACACGTGAGATTCCTCACTGAAGCCGAACTGGACCCGGGAGTAAACTTTTTATTTATCTTGCATCGTAAACAATCAAAAGTGAATAATATTACAATAGCCATATGGATGTGTTACATCATCAAAACACATTCAAACAGAGTATTGAACTTTTTACCCTCTTATTGCAGCTGGTGTATTTTAAATAAAGATTCAGGGTGAAACAGGCTCCAACAGCAACTTACCCATCATGTTAAAAAGGCTGTGTGGTGCAAACTGTTTGGGCATTTTCTGCACCGCTTCCCTATAAACAGACAGAGCCTCCTGTAGTGGAGCAAAAATAAAAAAAGTTAAATTAGCAAGTCCAGTTTTTGGTTTGAATCGGCAGAATACTGGCAAATTCTAGTCCTCCTCAGGTCCTTCTAACTCACGAGAGACACTGACCTCCTGCTGGCCCTGCTCGTGCAGCAGCTTCCCCAGGTTGTACAGGCAGCTGGTGACGGAGCTCTTGTGGGCGTGCGGGTCCTTCAAGTTCTCGTCAGGGATTTCGGCACAAGTGAGGAAGGTGCGTTTGGCCTCGTCCAGGTTGCCCTGGTTCATCAGGATGATTCCCGTGTTCAAATACGCCGCTAAGGGAGAGAAAGAGGGGGAGTTAAACGCAGAGTCACAACCTTACAGATCTTCTGACACAGACAACAACACTAACAACAAACTTTCTGTGGCTGTTACAGGTTTGTTAGCATGTGTAATTTTTGAGAATAATTCATGGATTGTGATTAAAAACAAAATCAGACATGTTTAGAGGACTGATATCTATGAGTATGTACAATTTGGTGCAGCTTGATTGTTAGGCCTTGGCGAAACTAAGTGCCATTCAAGTTTTATATATCTCGATTTATATCAGTATATCCATAAAAAACCTAGTCACTACAAGTATTTAAGAAGATTGGGACGATGTGGAGGAACTTAAAGATATTTAAAGTCCAAAAGAGGCAGGACAGAGGTCAGAGGCAGATAACATTACCATGAGAAAAGTATAAGGAATAAAAATAAATGATGCAAAAAGATATTAAGCTAAGGGAGCATTGAAGATAAGTTATCAACCTGTCCTCTCTCCCATGCACGATTGTCCTTGGCAAAGTAGATGACGGGCGCTGATCGCACATGTGAGCGCTCGAGCGTGAGATTGAGTCTCATCATTGGCCCATCGAGCTGAAATGGCCTGAGTGTGGCCCTTTTAAAATGGCCACGTGTCAAAAGGACGCGAACATTAGCATAGAGAGTGAAGCCTGATGGTGATCCAATAAACGATCATCAGCTCAAATGTGATTAATCCAAACGAGGACAGCAGCAGTAACGTGCGCATCTAATCGCTGACTCAACAACAAAGCGAGTTGACTTACATGCCAGTGTCGGTCGACTCCCAATGGCCAGTTTGTAATAATGCAGCGCTTCAGCAGAGCGCTCGTTCTCCTGCAGCAGCAAGCCTCTGATACAGAAAAAAAACACACACAAAAATGTGAGAAACACCACAATCTACACAACAGGGGATTTGTCTTTCCATATTAAAATCTGTAAAAGTAAAGGAAGCGTTGACCGACATGACAGCGCATCAAAGCGACGAGGGGGGGATTTTGGGTGAAAGCTAAGAAATAGAAAAACACAGTATCCTTTAACCCGAGAATACCAGCGCATACCCCGAACATACCCAACCATCCATCATGTTCAAATAGAGCCTCTGTTTTAAAGAATGCGAAAACACCATAGTTTGGTTTCCCCCCTCACTCTGTGTTGCTCTGCCAGCTTCCTGACAACCCGTAACTTGAGAGGGAGCGGAGGAGTGGGGGAGAGAAAAAACAATGTCAGCGTGAGAGCGGGGGGGGGGGGACACGGGTCCGCTGCAAGGGTTTGACACCTCGCGACGCAGGATTGGAAGCGGGCTCTGCGTTCCCCCACAGGCCCGGCAAACCGCGACTAATCAAATCAACGGCAGAAGGTACAAAGAGCCACCGGGGACACACACACAGGAGTTATTTTCCCTTTGTCACGCTCTTGCATCACGCCTCGCACACTTGCTTCTCAGATCTATTTTTGTGTTTGCCTTCATCCAAGTTTTTGCCGTCTGCCACTTGATTCCTCGTCGTCTATTTATTCCCGCCCTTTCTTGTTTCTGCCTCTGCGATCTCGAGTTGATGGATGGGAGGGATCAGAGCTCTTTTAGTTTCGAGGAAGAAGGAGGCGAAGCGGCATCTTAAACACTCACAGGTTGTACAGCATGTCGGCCATGTTCCCTCGGTAGTGCAGAGCGTTCCTGTACGCCTTCTCCGCCTCCGCCACCTTGCCCTGGTTCTTCAGGACGTTTCCCAAGTTTCCCCAGGCTGCAGGAGAGGAGTCAGACAAAAGTTAGACTTTCAGAGGAGAATCACAATGTTGGTGTAAAACAAACAACTGCAACCTGTTATTTAAATCACAAGTCATCATTATTTACTCATGTGCATGGCTATACTGCCTAATTTCAATATATATTGTATGTTATAAAATATGGGATTACAACCCATACTGCAGCCAGCCACCAGGTGGCGATCAAGACTCTTTGGCTTTACCTTTGGGAGCTGTCATGTCGTCCATCTTTATTTACAGTCTATGGCTAAAATGCAGACTGAATTGAAAACATCTGCAGTCAGGAAATACAAAAGGTATCGATGTTAGTATAATGTTATACTGAATAATAAACCTGCACTATTTACTGATTTTGTAAGCTGGGGAGTGAGAGTCTGAGCTTTTGTCTCACAGGGATCAGTTTTGCCTGAATATTTGAAACTGTCCACTTTTAATATGGACACCTGACGTTGTAACATTATATATGAGACGGAAAATGTGGAAAAGCTCAACTCTCCTTTAAATGACTCTATCAAAGTCAGTGGGCTGAGCTGTGTCGCAGATCTCCAAGCGGAGATGGTAAATTCTGTTATTTTCTTGCCGACTTCGCCAAATCTTCACATCTTTCAGGATCAGAAACGAGCTCGACAACAGCGAGTTTCAGAAGACACCTTGTGTGGGGATATGCATAATCACAAGGGCTGGGTATTGTTTGAAATTCGTACAGAACTTTTTTCTATCCAACTAAAATAGAACAAAACTTTCAAATGAAACTTTGCCATCAGTATTTCTTACCAAAATGCATTGTATCTATCTTTTGCAAAGCAGATGCTTTAAATCATAAATCTATGGTGTTTTAAATCCATTTTTACAAACTCAGTGGGGATGTTTACTCTGTTTTGCATCCTTAAAACAAAACCATACGCGACTTATAAAGACATTGCTGCATAGAAACTATTGCTCTTAAACTCCACAGGGTATCTTTCTAAGTTAGGGAAGCTTATGTGAACACAGTCACCGTGGGGCAGCTGTGGCTCAGGGGGTAGAGTGGTTCGAACCCCTTCTCCTCCAGTCCGCATGCCAAAGTGTCCTTGGGCAAGATACTTAACCCCAAATTCCCCCTGATGGCTTTGCCGAAGGCGCGAGAATGAGGAAGTGCAGTATTGTAGCGCTGAAAGAATGTGTGTGGTAATGGATGAATGTGGCTTGTACAGTAAAGCTCTTTGAGTGTTCGATAAGTCGACAAAAATGCTAAATAAATACAAGTGCCTTGTTTCAAACCAGCAAGAATTTTGCTCCCAGTTTTCAGGGCTACACCCGAGATCACTCAGAATCCCCCCCAGCCCCGCTGAGAGCCGGGTGTCCTCCTCTTACCTTTAGCAGGATTCACACTGATCCCAGACTTGTAGAGATTCTCCTCGTTGCTCCAGTCCCTGTTTCTCTGAACAGTTCTGAGTCCATTCAGCAGCACTAGTCCCGCACAGAGACACAACAGCACGGCCCTGCAGCCTCTAGTCCCCAGTCTCACATACACTGTCCTGGCACCTGCAGCCACCAGCAAACAGAAGCCGATACTGGGAATGTAGAGTACCCTCTCTGCTACTACAAAACCTACGTAGAAGAATAGGTTGCTGGCGGGGATGAAGGGCAATGACATGATGCTTAATGAAAACAGCACCAGGTTTTCTGTCGGGGGCAGGGACGTCCGCGGAGGACAGTGGTGAAGTCCAGCCGACCCGTTCAGGGTGGTCTTTGGCGGCCCCTGGTCTGTGTTATGGTTTGTGTCAGGAGCGTGGTAACCGTTCCCGTTGGTGATCGATTTCCCATTCGCGACATGGGCTTTCCCATTGGCCTCATTCACTTTGGAGGTGGGGCCACGAAGGCCAAACAAAGCCAGGAGGATCAAACCACCGTAGAAGGCAACAGTGTGAAGGTTCCTCCAGTCGGCCAAGGATCGGACCAAGGGCACGGCGTCCATGGACCAATCGAAGCTGAGCTTGTCGGGGCAAAGCAGGAGCCAGGCGTTGACGGCGGGCAGGTGCAGGAAGGTCAGCGTGCGAGTGAGGAGATGCGGCGAGTCAGCGGCGGGGTTGTCGGAGTTGGAGAAGTTGGGAGGCTTGTTGCCCATCCAGTAGAGACGGGCCGACAGCAGGATCAATCCCCAGGAAGCCAGCAAACCCAGACTCAGCAAAACACTGATGTTCTTTCTCTGAAAAGGACGAGAGAGAAAAAAGTCACGCTAAAGGAAAACACCTAAATCAACATTTTTGGCCGAGGCAGCAGTTTGAGCACCTGAAGTTGTTTCCGTTAGAGAGCTATTTTTTGATTTCTGTCAAGTTTCTCGAATTCTGGATCTGAACAGCAGCTCTCCTATAAGTTTATATTAAATCTTAGTGGAGCCCAAGATACTAAAACAGGCATTTCTGCCATTGTGATCATGTGCATCAGAACGAGGATTTGGGGTCTGATTTATAAATCCACCCTTTAAAGAAATAAAAAGAAAAAAAACCTCCCTAATTTATCATTTCAAAAAGTAATCTCTGGAATGTTTTCGATAGCTGTCTGGAGCTGAAACCGCACTCACGTACAATTATGCACTTCTCTGTGACACTGGCAAATTAAAAAAAGCACCACAGCCAGAAACAACGCGCTGCTGTCGACTTGGAGAAAGTAAAATATGACAAATTGAAACTGGTGAGAGACGCACTGGGATTTGGACAGCTGTGCGCTCTAATACATGTCACTGTTTACATCAAGAAATAATAATCCTAATGGATAATGTCACATTGAAAGCGATGAAAAACATTGTTTTGGATTTGGTTTGCCAAGACGTCAGGAGTGTTTTATTAAGGATAACAAGGGAAAAAACTATAATAACAAAAATAAATCAACGTATTTCCATATAAGTGTGAAGTGAGGATTATTTCTATCATTTCTCGTGTATTAGTAATCCTCCCTCCCTTCAGTTTTGATCTAGTTGGGGTCAACTTTGAAGTAAATATGAGGCATGAGAGCTTTTCCCTTCCTAAGTCCTTCCTCGTTGCCTGTCAGAGTTGCAGCGAGTGTGACTGGTAATCAGCTTAGGGCCGTATTGTGTTGGTATGTAGATGCTGTTTACATCTCATAAGAGCATTAATTCCCGAGCATGATCGCCATTAGGTCCTCTGTCACGCAACACCTTTCACCCCACTGTCACACGCCGGGACTGAATGGCCTCTTTTAAAAACAAGCCCTAAGCTCAAAATTATGTTAAACTCCTATTGATACATACTTGGAGTGAGATGGAGAGAGCGTTTGGTGGGTTACTCAATAAAATAAAACTAAAATCTGCAGGAAAATATCTTAGATTTCAAACAGCTCCCGAGGGCCAAAAGTATAATTCCTTTCATTTGCTTCACATTGGGCTGTATTTCTGCCAGTT
The DNA here is from genome assembly GCF_009819705.1 of Hippoglossus hippoglossus. Lineage (NCBI taxonomy): Eukaryota > Metazoa > Chordata > Actinopteri > Pleuronectiformes > Pleuronectidae > Hippoglossus > Hippoglossus hippoglossus. The sequence goes on from NC_047173.1 coordinate 12,312,762, forward strand.
ACAGTTGCTGGGACGTGACATGATGACATCCTTGACCTTTGGACCTTTGGACGTAGCCTTGTTAGATTTCATGTTGGTCTCAGCAGGGAGAGCCATGACGTTGTTTGTTTGCTTTCCTGTCTGTCCCATTTCTTCAATACCACATTTAGACATTGATACTTTCTGAAATCCATTACTGCTGAAACTTGATTTGAAACTTAAACATTAAACACTGATGTCACATGGGCAAAGGCTTATTGTTGGAGACGGACTGGTGCAGTCTTGACCAAAATAAAGGCTTGTTATTCATGTTCCTGTGTGTAAACATGGACGATGCATCTCCACTTCCTCCCACTATCCAGAAATGAAGCCAAAATATCCCCGTTCACGACGCCGCCATCTTGTGCATGGCGTTTCACTTCGTCTTTAAAACATCAACTAACAAATTATAACCAAACTTGCCCGAAAAATAGAGAACTTGGACATAAATCAGTGTAATAACATGAACTTTGACTTCTTAGTTTAGTCCATGTCCCATCCATTAACAAGGAGGAGGTGCCATCGAGATGCTTTGGCTTCACCATTGGGGCGCCGCCATGTCGTCTATCTTTAAGCTTATTTACCTTGTGGATTAAATACAACATAACATCATGAGTGATGATCAGCGATGCTGCTCACTTCCTATGTTCTGGGGCCATTTATTCTTTCCGAGCGCATGAACTCTGTTTGAACCTGTCCTGGGTCCGAGCTGCATCTGCAGGTTTGCATCCTCTAAGTGCTGTTTAAAGTGCGAAGTATTATTACACAGCACAGGACAAGTTTATATAATAGCGGTCAAGTAATAAATGGCTTTGATATAACTGATAATCACCATCGGAACCGCTATAACTCAGACTGTGGATCTTGTATAGCCCTACTTTTAGATTATATCGCTCCATAGAGTTTACCCTAATATCATTCGAATTCAAATTGTGTATAATCTGCTTTATACGAATGGCACAAAAGGCAGATACAATCGTTTTGGTGCAAAAAGAAAGAGCTTTTATTTGTCTCATTAGTAAAAATTTGACTGAAATATTCTCTCTCTTACAGAGTAAGGTCATGTGCGCACTTCCAAGAACCATAACACCAGTTATCCGACCCCATAACCCATGTCGGGATTAGAATAAGAGGGTTTGCGTTGACTCGCCTGACCCCTGGCTCCAGTTCAGTGATTGATTTCTCCAGAGCTGACATGGAAAAGCTTGTTTCTTGAGCAGGCTAGATGAGGTGGGAATAACAGGCACAGCTAGCTATAGAAAGCCAGAGCCCTCTTTGAATTGGGAACTGAGCAAGGAAGAAAACAGGATATTGATTTGGAGGCTGAAAGGTGGTGCACAAAGGATAAGAGAGTCTCTCTTACACAAAAAGAGGGGGTGTGCTTATTGATGGATGAGCCCATATTGCCTGTCAGCCAAGGAAACTGTCTGAGAAATCCAATTCTGCTTGGTTTCAGAAGATAAGCCAATTCCAGCAAGAGAGTCATTTGTGGTATTTAGGTGAATGAGCTTCATTCTACCCCTCGCTGCCTTGTCTAGTTCCAAATCGCTCTTTAATTGAGTTCCTGATCAATCACACCCCCACACACACTGACATACACACTGCAGATGAGTCGGATTCAGCTTTTTTAAAAGCTATTTTATGATTTCACAGTCAGCAGTAAACAGTAGTTTTCAAGGCAACATAACTTTTTAATAAGTTTGTTTTTTTGCGCAGACGGCCCAAAAGTTTGGTCAGGAAAATCTTTTCTTACTTATGGAGATCACGATGTGCTTTGTCTGTCACTTGTTTCATTACCTCACTTGACTGCCTAATGCCATTCTGACATATATCCTTCACCGATTAAACTTCATAGTAAAAAGTACATGCACTTGAACATGTGTATCAACTAGGGTGTTGGTACCCGACAGAACCTGCTGGGACCCGGGTTGGGTTCCGAGAAACACTTTTAAAATAATATTTGGGTTCGGTCAAGTCGGTTGGAGTATCTACTTGATATTTTTACACTGCACATGCCTGTGATCAAGGAAAACATTGGGCAGGTCGGGTTCGGACACCAAAAACAGAAAGACTGTCGGGTTCGGTTAGTTTCTCTGGATACAAAATTGCAGCCCTCAACTCGTATTTTTCTTCTTCTTCAAACTTCTGGAAATGTGTAATGTCATATTATAAGTTTTGGCTTGTTACAAAATTAAAAATACACCCCCGAAAGAATAAAATGGGGGAGAGACAGGCCAGATTTCTCTATTTTCAGCTTCACTGCTGTCTGGTTTAAATCGCTGAGAGCTAGTTCCAGCTCCGTCCGTGGAGATTCTCAGTCATCCAAGAACAGATGAATCGAGGGCAACTGGACTTTGTCGTCGACGCTTCAAGACTTTCACCTCTCAGCCAAGCGTCTTCAGTCTTTAAAGAATTGAATCGGTTCAGTTCCAGCTATGATTGATTGACCTTCCCGAGATCTGTATGTATCCACGGAGCACACGGTGGCACGATTCCCAGCCAGCTGCCGACCGTTACATCCCGTCCGCTCCAAGCCTTTAAACCTAACACTCTTCCACATATGTATCTCCTCCACTCTGGATTCTCATTTGGAAATTCTTCGTCGATTTCTGTGGCTTTCCCTCAACGACTCTTTTTTTTTGACTCTCTTTCAGTTTATTATCCACTTTCTTTATTGAATCAACCATTCTCTCATTCCCTCCGTCGCTCTCCCTCTTTCCACATATAAACACACAGCATTGAGCTCTCGAGGCTTCATCTTTTACCGGTGCTATTCGTTATGACTTTCTTTCACTTTATTAAACCCAGAAGTGTGTGGTCTGACTGTTGATACTGAAGCTCGCAGTGTGTTTAAAACATGTCTGAAGAACCAGCAGGATACGGCTGACTTCATATGTGCACTGTTTAAAGCCGCTGTGGACTGACGCAAGACAGCGGGGGAACGGTCTTCCGGCCTTTTCTTGTAAAGTCGTGTCCAATTTGAGCGGCTCATAACTCTTTCCAACCTACTAGGCTGATCATGCTTGGGATTTTGTGTTGACTACTACCTCTTGTTATCCTCCAATTGATTCACCTTAATGATAATTGATTTGATTTCTTCTCATGAATCTAACGAACCAACCACAACTGCCAGCTATTCTTTGAGTTAAAGTTGCATTGGGAGCCGAGTGTGGGGCCGTTCTTTCTCACTGACATGTGCATGGAAAGGTCTCTCAGCGTTTTGGACACGGTGTGTTTGTGCAGCACTCATCCAGCAGTGCTCATACTTGATGCATTAAACTGTGATGAAAGGTACAACGTGGGGCATGCGTCCAGTTCTTTTTCCAGCTCACTAATGTGCTCAGCATTCCCCCCCGACTTTACCGCAACTCACCCGCGGCCACCAGACAGCGGCATGTCTGGCCGTGTGAGGGCTGACTTTGATCTAGTGACCCAATTACTGCATTCTTCCCCCTCCGATGACTTTATATAAAGATGGACATCATGACAGCTCCCAAGAAAAAAATGTGACCGCCCCCTGGTGGCTGACTGCTGCACAGGTCATAAACCCCAACTCCTCCATGTTGACATATGGGACACAGACCTTTAAATATTTGTACGAATTTTGGATGGATGCATTTATACCTTTTCAACGACTGTTTGGAACGTGAGCAATTCGATTTCAGTCTGTCTCGAAGATTTCTTGGAACTATTGCCACTTTAATTCAAACACATTTTTCTTTTAATTGCGTGTTTTTTGTGTTTAATCTTTTGTCAACAAAGAAGTAGCAAAGTACAAATTTCATGGCATAGTGCAACACCTGCTGTATTGCACATATGACAATGAAGACTCACGACTCTTGAATATTGACCTTGGCATCTTTTGAGATTGGATAGTTGTCAGATTCGTCAAACGAGAAGTTGCTGCTGCTTCATGGCATCTGTTTTGAACTCTCTGCTGACTTTCTCATGACAGTTGATGGATGCACAAATTGACTAGAGCAGCCTCTTCCAGGCTTTTTGGGAGCGTTGACCACAGTAATGATAAACTCAAGCAAACCCCTTTTGACTGACTCTGACTTGGCACAGTAAGTGGTTTCAGATAGGAATAAAAACATGTTTTGCATGAGGTATGAAAGGAATGAACTCCTGTCTAAAGACCATCCATCAGAACTAGTAACGGAGGCGATCATTTCACAGCCGAGTGCTTCTTCTACAGGATAATTGGCACAACATTCATCGAGCCATCAGCCGGTCACACTGCGTCTGCAGCGCTCATTGAGACAAACGAGGAGGAGGGCCCATAACGCTTAAAAGTGCAAACCGGAGAGGACACTGTCAGATCCCTCCATTAACTGAGTACCTGTGGTAAAAAGCTGTCATCCGTCATTTGGCTGCAGGTGACACAAATCCGAAGGTGTGGAAATTTGGAGGAATAGGAAGAAAGAGAAAAAGTCCTTGTTTTTCTTTGAGGAACTATATTTAATTTACACATTTGATCTGATCTGATTTATCCTTAAAACCAACAAAAGAAAACTACTGTATGTCTCTGGGCTCTGTCTAAACCCTGGAGCGTGTTTGTTACTGACAAACTAAAAGTAGAAAGAACAAAGACATCATGTTCTTATGTCTCATTTCGCTTTCTCAATTTACTGCAGAGCTAACGCCGCACCTTCCTTTGTCCCCCATCTATCACTCTCTAACTCTGCCCCTGTTCTTCGTCGTCCCATTCGGAATCTCATCTCGGCCTGATTAGGGAGTTAATAGGATGAGAAATTGGGTGCAGGTCTGAGCACATCTGTCCCTCTGTTACACAGGAGCTGATTTGCATTTCCTTATTGTTTGCGGCAGAGGCCAGGTAATGTGATGAGGAGGATTTTTCATTTTGAAAGAAATGGAAAAAACCCTGAATAGAAAAATATCGCGCTCTTATGTTTGTTCTCGGCCGCGAATGTTTGCACTCGCTCCACCTGCTATCCAATCCGGCAGCGACTGATCGTGCCTCATTGGCAGAGTCTGACACAGGAGACGCCAAGTGGTCCGTTCCCAAAGTGCTTTTCGGGCTCAGTGGGTGAGAGAGACGGAGAACAGATAAAGGAAAGGAAGTGAGGGCATAGTTTCCCTCTCTCTTGCTTGTTCTCACTCAATATCCCTCTCGCTCGCTGTGTTCCCATGCGTCCCGCCACGTCTGGCTCGTAATCGAGGAAACAATTGCCCTCGCGCCTGGCCCCGGCACGTAACGAGCTCCCCACCAAGATAACCGTGACTGGGGCAATACGGGAGGGCATCGCCAGGGTGATAAACGAGCCAGATGTTAGTGGTAGCGGGGGGGGGGGGGCGCTGGGAGGTTGGCAGCAGGACTTTGACGGGCTGGCACAGGGATCCTGGCCAGGGTTATTGTGTCTGGGCACAGGGGTGGAGGCTGCTTGATGATATCCCCCGCTCTGCTGCATAATAAATACACGGGAAAATGTGATTTTCTGACGAGCACAGAGGGCTGATGAAATCTTTCCCAGTGTAATGCAACAGACTGGAACACGTGGGGCTCGATGTCTGACAGGTTGTGTATGAAGAGGCAGATGGTATAATGGGGAAAGCCTGATAATACGATGCAATCGACACAAGTACTACCTCTAAAGAAAACTGGAATTTATTAAATATATTAGGTTTTTCTTCTCTCTTCTTTTTGTTGACCTACAAAACTGAAGTTGAAATTCTAGTCAAACTTTCCAAAGATACAAGTGTAATATTTGATAAATCATATGTCAAAAGATCTTTATTTGCACAAAGCAGATTTCCCCTCAGGGGGATAAATAAAGGTTCATTTGAATCTTCATCTCTGTCCATTGGTTGGTTGGTTTGATTGTATGGTTGTGAACAGGTTTACACAAAAACTACTGAGCATTTTTACACAAAACCTGATTGAAGGATGTGGCGTGGGTCAGGGAAGAACTCATTCAATTTTGGTGCGGATCTTCCTTAACATTGTGAGTTTTTAATAAGGCAATTGTTGGGCCTTGGCAAATGCACTCTACTGGCTGACACCGTGATTTGTGAGTTTTGCTGCGAACATTGAGGTTCTGAAGATCTGAATTAGTTCGAGATGGTATTCTGTATTTTTACATAGTACCCTGAATCTGACTTATATGATTCTATGCTGTCTTTTAATGTCACGTTTGTTTACATCAGACCGAATGCAACAGGAATTGTCATTGTATTTGAGTTCTACTGCTTTACTTTATGTCAAGATTGTGTCTCAGGAGCGTTTGGAAATTCAACAAATACATAGTTGTCTTCATGCCACAGTAATAATAACTTTCCGTTTAGTTTCCACTGTGTTTTAAATTATTATTTCAAGAGAAAACACAAGAGATAGCATGTGATGTCGTTTTATTGCATCATACTGTTTATCTTCTCTCTGGTTTATATATATTTTATAAATGAGTAACATCTGTTTTACCCGCTGCGTGGCTACTCTAACATGATTTACTAGAATACAATTTGAAAGACAGGTGTTGTGTTGCATCGGCTAAGGTCTGGCGGTTGTGAAAGCACACGTGTGAGTCATTCCCCGGCACCGAGAAGCAAACACACCACGACTCCTTCCCTCTGCCCTGTCTGATCTCTCCTGGCTGCTCGCCGCTCTCGCCCCTCACCACCGGGTTGCAGATTATCGTTCTGCCAGAAACGACTCCTGGAGAAGCCCCCCCCCCTCGGGTGCGGTGAAGCCTTGAACGACCGTAGGTAGAATGATTTAGATGCAGGCAGATCGTAAATAACGCGCACACACATGTTTGAAATAGGCGGAATTTACAAGACAAACTTCCATAGGACAACGAAAATGTGTTATTCACAATTACATCACAAAACCTTGCAACAAACAAAGGTATTTATAGATGTTTTTCACAAGCACAGACCTCTATAAAAAGATCCCCTTACACACAAACAAACACACACACACACACACACACTCAGAGCCAGACTGTCCTTGCTCCGTAAACCCAAGGGGACTTTTTATTACGCCGGTTATTCATTTTACGAGGGGCCATCATGTTGGCTTAGGAGCTGTTTCTCTAATCAAATGTGGCGAGTCTGCACGAGGAGGCTTTCCACTCAAACACTGATTCCCACAATCAGACGAGTCACCGCACCAAGGTTGTCCTCCTCGGATAACTTCAGTTTGGAGGAGAAAATGGAGTCCCGCAGAGATCTCCTGCAGAGGAAGCATATTGTGTGTGTGTGTGTGTGTGTACATTTGGACAGCTAGCTCGACGAGTGCACTAACGCTTCCCCCAGAGTCGGGTGTGTTATTGTTTTTCTGCTCGTACCTCTACGTCACCTCGAAATAGGAAAAAGTCACCCCCGAAAATAGCTTTTCCTGCCACGAATGAACGGGTTCAGACACAAAATGAGGCCCAGATGCTAATTTCATTCCGAGATTTCCTTGCATTAATGCATATCTGTGTACCGCAGCAGATTGAAGTGTGTGAGGAAGTGGGAAACTTCCCTCCTGTGCATTCAGTTACTTCCTGTTTGCACATGACAAATGCTTTTCATGCACAGGCCCTGTGGTTTGCACAGGCGAGCAGCTTTTCTAATTACACACCTGACAAAATGCAAACCGTTTCCACACAAACACAATTATGTTCAGTGCGAACAAAAACGCTTAATCTGCCAGGGAGGAAGCATTAACAGCTGGCTGAGGTCTGCCTCTGAGGTAAGGAAGAGGAAACAGGAGTTGTGGAGATGCCAAGGCGAGCGACGGTGAACAAACGCAGCAGCCCTGGCAGCATGCATCCATTTACCTTTCCTAACAGGAGGAGAAGAGCCTGGCGAAGTCGGAGCCTCTGGAACACAAAGAGGTCGTAAACAGCCGACACGGCCAGCACCGTCACCCCCTGCTCCTTCCACAGCATGCTGGCTGCTGCACACCACAGGCTCCCCAGCATCCAGACCCAGCACCAGGCAGCTGACGTGCCGCCGCTGCATCTCCTGGTCTCGTGGGCCCCTCCTGGGTCCCTGCGAAGTCCACAGTGTCTCGCGTAACAGAGAAGGGACAGCAAGAAAAACAAAGCGGCGCCGACGTCCGCCCTGCCCACCACACCGGACACTGCTTCGGTGTGGACCGGATGAGAAGCGAAAAGGAGACCGGCCAGCAGGCTCCACAATCCTCTGCCCAGGAGCGGGCGGCTGAGGGCCGTGAAGAGGGCCGTGACCAGGCCGTGCAGCACCACGTTCAGCAGGTGGTAGCCCCAGGGACGCAGGCCATGCAGGGTGTAGTTGAGGCGGAAGGAGAGGGTGCAGAGCGGGCGGAAGGACTTGTGGCTGCCGCTGTGTGTGAGCAGGGTGCCCCAGAAGTCGTCGTACAGGATGTTGGTCCACGGAGTCTCAGGGAGAAGGTCCTGGTTGGTCTTGATAGCTCGGCTGGAAGAGCAGAAAAATCAATTAGTGTTACAGTAAGGTAAAAAATCATCAGGTTACAACATATTCACTACAACTCAGTATATAACTAGAATGGCATTCAGAGAGCTCATACCTCTGCCAAGGCTCAACAGTCCATAATATAAAACCACATTTAAATTCAACAGGTCCAGATTTTTATCTGCACCAACTTGCACACGCTCATAAATATCATTCCCCTTAACATGTCAGATTGTTTTCTTCAAGATCCATAAATCATTTAAAACGCCATCTTGCAATGTTACAGAAAGTGAAAAAAATTATGATAATCCGTGCACCAAAATTGGATGGGTTCTTCCCTGACACAAGACGCATCCTTCCAGCGGTTTTTGTGTATTGCTGCTTGCTAACAGACGAGCAAACGTCAATGAAACCATATCTGAGGTAATGAACAGTTTAATTTATTTTTGAATATTTGTGTTTTTATATTTGTGTTTCTGCACAGTTGCATGCTGCGGATTAAAATGACTCTGCAAACGGGGCGAGTCAACCAGCTCAGTGAAGTTGTGAACCATAAAATAAAAAAAAAAACTAAAGTTCAAGTCGCTATAAAGCTTCGTAAAGCTGAGACGCTCAGTGGAGGCAGATGACATTTTATTCCACCTCATAATAAACCACCCCTTTCAAATACAAGTACTCCTGTGGTCATTTGTTATTATTAAGAAGCAGCGTTACGCTCAATATAAACGTTGTAAAGTATTTTAACATATGAATCTGTAATTTTCAAATAGAATCATCCTCCTGCATCTTGACACACATATGGAAGAATGTTCTCCATCCTCCTAATGATCCCCGCATAAGTGAAATTGAATAGACAAATGCAATGAGTACGCCAAATGTAATAAACAGACCGAAGTTATTGAAGACGCAGACATGAGCTCTCACACAAACACACACACACACACACACACACACACACACACACACACACACACACACACACACACACACACACACACACAGCATGCACATACGTCACAGTGTACCTGTGCACACACAAATGCACAGGTGGCGTCACGCCCCGGAGGCTGCTGTGGATTCTCATAATTAGTGGATCATTACTGGAGACATGAGCTGCATTCACACACACACACACACACACACACACACACACACACACACACACACACACACACACACACACACACATTCACACATGCAACAAATGAGCTCACCACAGGGATTAAGAGTGATGAATGGGGAGGCAGCTACAACGATTGAGCAGCCGTGTATAGGAGAAGAAGAATCTCCCACAAGATGTAAAATAAAGCACAAAAACAATTGGGAATTTGATCAAAGTAAGTAATCTGGCGTTGGTATTACACAGGGCCGGTCAATAATAGAAGATATATTCATATATTTGCAGATAATTTCCCCTGAATCTGAAACTGGTGCCAGGGAGGAAACCAGCACACGTGAAACAAAGAAAGCAAAAAGGGAAGCAGTGTGGTGAAAAGAGAGTTTTGTGTTTTCTCATTGTTCGGAGTATTTTGAACTGAATGGGTGAAATGCAAAGAGAACACTGCACTCAGCTGTGGGTAATTCCACCAAACCAGTGGACGCTAGATTTGAGTAGTTACAGGAAACTAAAATAATTTGAGATGGCCTTAAATGTCCAGGTTACTTTTAGGAAGTTTAACAGAACGGAATCTGAAGTTTTTCTAAAGTCATGTTTTCCATTTGTCAGGTGAATGGTAATGCAGATTTTTTTTTAGATGTTCTACAGTTGATCGTTGACTAACACTGAGACAAATGATCATCATCTCAGTTTCCAGCAGGTATCAGGCTTCTGCTGCTCTTATTAAGCCTCGAACTCTAATCTTATAATTGCCCAAAAAATTGCTTTTCTCATCTCCATGCATTCATATTGGAAAAACCGTAAAACTGATTTTGCAACTAGAAGAATTCACATCAAGGAGTCGGAACAACAATTCGGAACCTTTAGGTACAAGCTGCCGAGTCGCTGACGTCATCACTCATAATAAATCAGTTAATGAGATTTTATCAGTCTATATTTTATTTCCATGTTGCCACATGACAGCTCGCGTTACGTGGCAACCTCCCCCCCCCCCCCTCAGGTTTTGATTATTATCAGCACCGTTTGTGTTTGAGCATGTCGCAGCACAGAGGGAGAAGGAGCGCGACAGGGGGGCGAGCCGAAGACTTCCTTTGTCTAGTGATTGTAACTCAGAGCTGAGAGCGTAGAAAGAGAGATTACAGCCTGTACAGTACATAAACCAGAAAAGAGGAGGAATAATAAAAGAAAAATGGGCAGAAAATGGCACGTACAGTAAACCTGCAGACCTGGTGTCAAAGTGATAATTGCTCAATGAATGATCCCTCGTTTCATTTTTTAAATGTGTTTTCCTTCCAGCCCTGTCATCGCAGGAGCTGTAGTAAATTCCTCCGTTTCCCAGGATTGTTCTGCATCAGAGAAAGGCCGGTGTGTGTTTCTCCGGCTCCGCAGCCAACGTGGAACTCTCCCTCGTCCGATTATTTCTACGGGGCCAGCGCATGACATCATCCAGTTTACCAACCTCTTCCTCTTTTACTGTAGTTCCACCGTGAGCTGTTACTCATGAAAGGTTTAACGGTCCCGCCACAGAGGGACCGAGGGACGGATACATGAGCAATAAACATGCAGTGAGATGTAATAATTATCAACATTGAAAGTTTTATCACTGCTGGATTTACTTTGAGTGTAATGTCCTGAGAGAATAGAGGCTTTGCCAGTGTCGCATTACGACAAGACTCTTGTAACTTTTAACTTCACCGCTAAGTTTTGGCTGAAGTGCCTGGAAATTCAAAATAAGGCCTTTTAGAAGGCGCTGCTGGGAGGCGGGGCTAAGACACGCCGACCTATCACACATACGACATGACAATGCACATAGGGCTGTGGCTCAGGGGTTAGAGCGGTCGTCCTCTAACCAGAAGGTCGGTTCAAATGGCGTGTGCGTGAGACGGCCGAGCGCCGAGGGCACGGAGGGGCAGGGGAGTATGGGGGACGTCTCTGAATGGAAAACGATGTGGTGGTTTAGGGGTTTAGTTTCAGCATAAATTTGATTATGAGTGCAGCCTTCCAGATTTCCATTCACGCCACAGGTGGCCACCCACATTTGATTTGAGGCTGTTAACCTTTTCACATATCATGATATAAACGTCCCAAATGGTTGACTCTTCAGTTAGCATTAGCCCTGCAAAGTAAAAGACAGTTCGAAACACTAGGTGGCGTTATGAGCCACAGTCAACCCATAGATACTGTTTTTATTATAAATTTGGTAAAAAAAAAAAATTGAAACCAGCAGGAATGTCGTATAGTTTAGTTCACAGCTGACAAAACACATTTAACATTCAGTATCTCTTTAAAGGTTCAGTGTGTAGGATTTAGTGACACCTATTGGTGGAGTTGCATGTCACAGCTGAACACCCCTCACCTGAACCTCCCCCTCCTGCCTGTAGAAGAACCTACGCTGGCCTTCAGGTGTCATACAAATTGAATGGGTTCATTCCAGGGCAATGAAAATAGAATTATTTACTCATGAAAACAACATTGTGATATATTTTCAATTCTATCACCTGCCAATAAATCAATTTCACCTAAATCTCACACACTGGACCTTTTTAATTATCCTCAAAATTCACATGACATGTTTTGATGCATTAATGACAGAATAAATCTCTCATCCACCAAAAATTGCAATTGAGGCCTTTGTTTTCGCCCCTTTCTGTCCCCACGGGCCGAATAGACTCATTATCCAAATCCGAAACGTGGCTATATCCCCCCCCACCCCCCACCCACCACCCAACTCCCTCGTGTACCCTGGCATGACTCTGGTCTCAATACTCTCCGGTGATAAATAATTTAAATATTCAAATCAGCGCCAACCACTCATCTCCTCCCCTGTTCCTGGCCAGCACTGCACAGGATGAAAAGAATGCATTAGCCATGAGGGTTTGGGAATGGATTGAAAGTACTGGTGTGTGTGAGTGAAAATGTTTTTGTGTGTGTGTGTGTGAGGGGCCGAAGGAAGAAATAGTTACATGCAAAGTGTGCGTCTTTGTGATTGCGAGATTGTGCACATGTGCGAAGGTGTGTGCGTGCGTGTGTGTGTGTGACAACGGAGGCAGCGCTGACGGCTTCATTGAGGCCTGTCGCTGCAGCGCCGCAGATAGAGTGGTCTCCCGGAGTGATTGCTCTTACAGAACGGGGGGGTCTTTTGTATTCAGCCACCGTATATGGGGCAGGCAGGCTGCGGGGGCACTCCATTCACAATCCTCAAAGTACAGGACGGGTTTGGGTCTTTTCAGTTTTTTTCCTTCTTCTAGGGTGGGGGGGGGGAGGTAAAATCGGAGGGATTTCCATCAGCGGCTGAAAGGAGACATTAGCGGTTGGGGATTTTTTTTTTTCTTCCTCTTTTTCGAAGTCCATTTGTAGAAGGGGGAGGTCTTCTTTCACCTGTCCACCGCTTTTGATGAGAAAATTGGCCGCGTCTCAGTGTTTGGGTTTGTGTCTTTTCAATATGCTAATGCTCCACTCCACTGCCTCCCCAGCAGTGATCTCACCACCAGTGATTTTCTCCTTCATGCACTGTGGCTGCCACTGGGGCCTCTTTAAGGGACCGTCAATACACGGAATGTGAAAAAAATATATAAGGGAGCGAGTGACATTTTCTGTGTGCTCTGATTGTGTGAATCAACGATGTATTGAAATATTTCATTACTAGTTTCTACATTAATCAGTTGTGCTCTTTTCATGTCCAGTGTAGAATATGGACACCCGGCCTGGGTTCAGACAACATTTTAGGAATGTTATTTGGGTTCGGGTCGGGTTCTGTCACATTAACTTATTCGGTTAAGCTCAGATGGAAAATCGAGGCCAGAGTCGCACTTTAGTCCAATAAAGAAAAGCAAAATATTTATAGAGTGCAGTTTTAGGAATAAGTCACCAACACTTATTGTTAATCAGCTCTATCAGGTGGATCAGTGGTCACCTCTGGTACAAATGCTGTCAGTTACTGAAAATTACTGAAAATCTTTATAAAATATATTCTGTCTGCACTTTCTGACATTAGAGACAATTAAAACTTGTTTTCTAAAATAGCTTATTTAACTTTGATTAACATAACAGCATTATTACCTTCATCAAGGAGGTTATATAAGTCCGTCAGCAGGATTATTTTCTTGACCTTTTCACCAATTTCCCAGGAAATTCAGGCATATTTAGGGGACTGATATCCATGTGTTTGTGCAAATAGGCTCCACTGAGTTGTTTGGGTTTGTGAGGGGGAAAAGCTCAGTTAAATAAAGTGATGTCAAGTTTTCCCACTCACCAAACATTTGAATCACAACCCCACGATTGTTGTGTGGTTGTTTGCTTATGTTGCCGGGCAGCTGTGAGTCACATCTGACCAAACCACACCCACACAGTCCAGATAATTATTATGTGAAACCTCTAAAAACATAACTAAGGAGTTTATACAACTTTAACTTTGATCACTACTGATTAAAGCAGGAGTATTTAACCAATACTTTAATTGAAACCAAATTGATTTAAAGTTCTCAGGGAAAACACACGTCCACAGAATATTATGTAAACACTGTGTTCCGAAGCAATTCCTACCCAGGAACAAGCAAATCAATTTAACACATATTAACAAATATAAATGGAGGTTGCATCCTAATACCGCCCAACAAAGATAACTGTGTTGTGGTTGCTTCAAATTAAAACACCGGCGAACATGATTGCATCCATTAGTGAGCTCAAACATTAGACGACAACATGATAGGATTATTTCACTTTTCTAATAAATCCTGCAGTGGAATCACAGCCCACTGGAGTGTATCTGTGTGTGTTTATATCTCTCTGCGGACATCAGTGCAAAAACATGATTGCACGCTCTCTTGTATAAAAAAACCTCTCTGGCCTCTTAATCAAATGCACTAAGTTGTTTATCCAAGACTTCAGCTGCAGTTTCAATCACGTAGGCCCTGGTGATTATTCCCAGAGTCAACTCTCATGAGGCCGAGCCAGGGAGACATCATCTCTCTCTCTCTCTCTCTCTCTCTCTCTCTCTCTCTCTCCCTCTCCCTCCGCATCTTACAAAAGAGTCGTTTTCTTAATTGCATCCGTGTAAAGTGCAGTTTACAGATTTCCGATGACACACTGAACTGTACCACACTTCCTGCCTCTCTGCACTCTGACTGACTAAACACACCTTTATAAATGAAAATGACGATATTAACTGTTTTGCGAAAACAACACACTTGAGCCTGATTTAACTCTAATAAACAGGAGCCAATAAACTGCATCTCTTAATCATGACGGGCTGAATTACAACACTTTCTAGCAGAGAGCGTCCCCCTGCTCCCTGATGCCAGTAATGAGATGGATCAGCCACTCATCACAAATACAGCACAATAAATGGATTAAGGTCTGGACATTATTTCGTGGATGTTGGTCCCCTCTTTCTTTTGCTGCTTTCTTTTCTGTTATGCCACATGTTTCCCCACCTCGTCCGTCTTTATACACGGTCCATGCTCCATGTCCCCCATCGTTCTCATTCCCTTCATTCTCCTCCTCTGCGCTCCCGTGTTTCTTTTGTCTTTACTATCTTCCATATTATCTGCGTCTGCTTCATCTGCTCGCCAGGCTCTTCACAAGACACCTCGTCTGGCCGAGATCTATCACATTTCCAACTCTGAGAGCTAATTAAGCACACGGACAGAGAGCTGCAGACAGGACTTCTCCTCACACACTGCAGATGTCGCCGCTCAACGTGAACACGCCACTGATGCTGCAGCAGTAACAGGAAAGCAGATGATTAAGACTGGATGAGGACAAAACTAATTCATATCAGCGCAGAGATAGCTGAGGAGGCAGAGAAGCTGCCACTGGATAATTAAAATCTGCATGAATTATCGTGTGTGTGCACTTGTAATTACATGGTGAAGAAAAATCAACAGCAAAGCCAAGTGGTTGGTTTATGTGAGTTTCACGTCTCACGTCTGTCATAAGAAATCCAAAACAGCAGCGGGTGTGGGGCTTTACAACACACTGCACAAACAGCAGGACCACGACACAGAAGGAACCACATTCAAAGATAAGCCCGAACAAGTGACTGAACGGTGGACAGATATGATCTATTTTGATAATCATGTAATAAATGAACCCCAAACATTCTTTTGTTCCTTCAATGTGAGTGTTTCCTCTGAATCTCTTGGGTTTATGTGCTTTTAGACAGATGACAGAATAAATCTTATCATCACTCGACATTTTATAGACTTAAGTGATAAACCAAGGAAAATAACCAGTGGATTAATTGATAATAAAAGGAATCATCACCCCTAACCATTTAAAGTCAGTCCAGGGGCAGATCCAGGGGTGGGGCCAGGGGGGCACTGGCCACAGCTGAAATCTGATTACCCTGAAGTAATCTTTTTTTATATATATTAACTAGTCACTTTTAACAATAAATATGACAATTTGTTAAGATTTTTTGTGGCCCCTTTATGGCCCCTTTATAAAAATCTTAGATCCACCATTGAACCAATCCATAGATAGTTTCTGCTATACTCTAAGAAAGCCTCGACAATGCTTCTAATTGACTTGTCCTGCTATAGTAAAAAAGAAATTCATAATCTACTGACAATGAAAAGAAGCTATTGATTTCAATTTTTTTATCCAACGCACAATGATCTGTATTGGCAGGAGGCGCTCCACCATTTATTGATCCCCCCTCTCATTAAGATTCAGTCTCCCAGTTGCTGGCGGTGGTGGTAAAGTGTATTAAAGAGTGCGTCAGGGTCCACATCACCTCTGTGTTAATCCAATACTAACAGGATTAGAAAGTGATCATCGAGTGCATAGTTTCTGAGACATGCACGGAGGTCGGGGGTCAAAGAGTAATCTGATTTAAGCCTGAGTGTGTGAGCGTGTGTGTGTCTGTGTGGGCTCATACACTGCACCACACAATATGTATATGAGAACTTCCAAGTGCTGGTAGTTGGAAGGAAAACAACTGTTCAGGGCTTTTGTTCCCCGTGAACGCCACAGCTGGTCGAGGGGGATAAAAATCCCATAAATTTCACCTCAATGGTCACTCCAGCCGGGGACGTATTGTGCTGCACCACATGAGCCTTGCCAGCACGTGGAGATCTGCTCCTTTATTTTTTTCTCCCGGTCACAGAGGTACCTGCCCATCCATCATGGGTTAGGGTTGAACGATCGTGCGTTAAGCCATTATACGCTTTTCTGGCTGGGCCTGAGTGATTCATTCATTGGCTTGTTATCAGCCGCCGGTGTGTAGCAGCACGACGCAGGCAATGAGGAGGTGGCGATGAAAGAGTGACGTGTTGAGAGAAGCCAGAACGTTATGAATTCAGGACTTCATGTATTTGTTCTGAGGAGTGGCTGCACTGGAGGCTACTCAAGACGTTTGCAGACAGGAAAATATCCGCAAAATTAGGTTCGGACATTTTCCGGAGTTATGCCTTTCAAACCTGCCTGACCCGAACCCAACAGGCATTCTGTTTTCTGTGTGTCTGAGGTTTTTTCCCGATTACAGGCACACGCAGCATAAAAAATCTAGTAAATTTGTTGGGATCGGGTATCCTCACTTTTGTATTCTTTGTAGTTTTTTTTGTGTCTGTCACGTGTTAAAAACTGCAGGAACACGCCCACTCTCTGACAATGAATTTTCCCGGAAATGTTCCAGCTGTATTGTCACACGGGCAAGAAAAGTTACAGAAAATGTCAGGAGCAACTGACTCGGCCTGAAAGCAGCTTCACAGCCAATACGTAAAGACAATGATAAAATATTTCCTCATTTTTTTATCAACTAGTATCTGTTTAGTTTGTGTATCTGTAGGCTAAAGGGTCAGGAAGTGAGTATTAAGGGTGTGTTCAAACTTCATACGCCAACAACACCACTGGCAGAACAATACACCCTCCACAAGTGGCCCGGCTACTTTCCCACACTCCGTCCCACGCCACAGTGGCACGAATATGAGGGGGGGAGAGGAAAAATGCATAAATGTCCAGATAGCATTCATAAAACACTGACACACTGCCAGTGGGCTGCTGTGACAGATTTATGCTGCGCTGGGCAGAGGCTCTTCCCTTTCCCGATGTGTGAGAGTGAATTTAAATTAATTTGGCAGATTTCTATGCCCGGCTCAGATGTAATTATTTGTTTCTTTCCATCATTTGAAATGTGTGAGCGGTGATAAACTGCTCAGCAGAGCCGGCCACTGAGGACACCGAGGAAAAAAGAAGGAAAAATCTGGCAAGATTCTCGTCTTTTTCTTTTTTCTTTATAAATGTTAGTGAAAATAAACCTGAGACACAAGTGGATGAAACTTACTTTGTATTCGAAGCACTACCCTACATTTTTTTTATCTGCTCTTGCTCAGCTCACTGGATCTATCTCTTCATTGATTAAAAATAGCCCGTCCTGCTGCTCCCACCAGTTTTCCCAAGGGTGCAGAATAACCAGTAAGAAGTTTAGGGGGAAAAGAAACAGGCAGTTAAAAGACTCATGCAGAGACTATTGTGAAAGAAACAGCAAATTACACAAAGCTGTCTATTTTAAGACTTTGCAGCAACAGAAAGTAAGATTATTATTGACATGAATCATTGTTGTAAAGAGGGTGTATATGTTGTGTACTATATGTGCATGTGTGTGTGTATAGCTGAGGTTCCTATTGTTGTAAATACAGAAATCTTGCACAACCACAAATACTACTGCAATGACCGGAGGGGACCCCATCATGTGGGACCGCCTGTAGAACAAATTCAAAGTGTACACACGCATACATACACATTTAACACACAACAGTTGCATGTATTTGCTATTATAAACCTATGAGCTTGTATCTGTATAGAATGTGTTGATTCTTACACACGTATTTGAATTTGTATATATAATAGCAATGCTCCATGAAGGACTGAGGATGATTACCAACATTTTTTATCTTGCACTCACATCAATATCTGGCCCAGGCCCAATCAAGTAACACGAGTACCGGTGAAATGAACTGCAGTGATCAAAGAGCCACACTTCTGGATACGCACTCCTCATCACTGAGATCCAGCTGTTTTAGCTTCATCAACAGAAACCAACGGCTCAGCTCAGACCTGATTGAGATAAAGTCCCCTTCACATCCTCAGTCCGTCCCAGCAGCCAATCAGGACAAAGTGATTTCTTCCGGGGGGCTCTGGGCTTCAAAGAGGCAGAAACAGTCTGAGCTAAGTGTCGGGAAGTTGGCTGTCTCCCTTTTGTGTCAGGCCGCGGACTCACTTTCATGTCCCCTGCGAAGCTGGTTTCCTGATTAGCAGCGCGGCTAACTCCAAATAGACCAGAGTCGACTCATTGTGTTTAAGGTGAATGTGGGCTGTGCACTCAAACAGACCTTGACCGTGACTTTAAAGATATGCAGGAATATAAATAAACTAGAATACAAATACCATGTACACAGAAACTTAAGTAATTTTTGTTTTTAGCCCGCTAATCCCAAACCTCAAAATGTAACAAAAACTGTGATAGGCATTTTTTATCGAAATACACTTGAGTTGAGGTTACATCTGTGTTTTCTTGCTAAAAATAAGATAAAAAGATTCACACCACTCTCATGTCTGTACATTGAGCTGGAGCCCCGAGGCGATTAGCTCATCGTAAGACTGGGAGCAGGTGTACAAAGTTCACAAATGTCGCTAACACCTTTAAAGCTCACTAATGAACGCATTATATGCCATTTGTTTAATCCTCACACAAACAAACAAGAAGTGAATGTAAACAGAAGTGATTTTCCAGGGAATTAGCCGCTACCCGCTACCAGTCATAGCTAAGCTAAATTAGAGGATAGCTAATATATGCTAGCAGCTATAGTGTCATGCTTTTATCTAATTCTCTACGAAAAAGCATAAACATATTTAAATGTTAGTGTATTTCTTTAACGGTGAGATATTCAACATTTTATTTGATCAACTGCAACTTTATAAAGTCCGGAATCAAACCCACTGACATTAGATGGAATATCTTTTACAAATACATTGTTTTAGTATTTCTAGTGGTTAAAAAAATTACGAACCCAATCAATGAGCGTGTGACGCCTTCATCTATTTTTCAGCAGATTGATCGCAAAAGTCTTCATCTCCATCTAAGCGACTGATTGATCCCTTCCCCTTTAGCTGCTCGCACAAAATAGAGGTGATCTGACGACGAGCTGCTGCCCCCTCAGCTGAAAAGGTGACCGAGCCCACCGCAGTGTTCCCTGAGTGATGGTGTCAATGAAAGGCTGTGATGAATCTTCAGCCTGCACCAGGGCGAGAGCTATGGGAAATCAATGGCTAATAAAACTAAATGCTTCACTCTCCCCCAGGGCATACAAAAAGCACAGTCAGTGGAAAGTGAAACTCCGTCGGGGGGTTTGAGAGTCAAAACTGAAACCTTGAAGATCATAGTCAGAAACAATAATCAAGGTTTTATTTCATAAAGATAAAAAACTTGAGGCTCATGTTTGCTACTTGTGCTGACGAAAAGAGATAAGGCCATTTCTAACGAATGCCCAGAGTTTCCGACAACAACAAACATGGCGACAGGTTACTTGTTTCCTAAGAAAGTGGCAAAAGGCGCTGGGTCTCTCCTCAAAAAGCTCCGCCATTGTTGAAATTTCTTCATGTCCAATGGTCTTCTCGCTTGAACTACTGACTACACTGCCCCCCCACGATTTCCAGTGGTATTGGTCTGTTTTATCCGTTCTGTCCATATCCCTAAGCTTTAAGAGGACGTGAGAAACATATGTACAACATAAAGCTCTGTCTGGATCTGGATCTAAACCTGAGCCTTTATACTACACCCACAGAGGAATGCTAAGTTGTGAAGCTGTTTCTTGCTGCATGTTAAGCCTCCAATCAGAAACTGGTATTTGGAGGAGGTCAACAACAAAGTACAGTTTCACACCTCCATGAATTGAACACCCCAAAGACCACCAGGAACAGCTTTGGAATAAGGTTCTTACATACAGATTAGTTTCTCCCTTATACATTAAGACTGGAGCCCTTAATTTGAAATTTATGGGCATTTTAAAAGTGTCTCACCCAATAAATATGCCATGTGCCTGCAGTGGGGTTCTGCGCCGAGGAGATTTCATCATGAGAAATACATTTAAATGAGCCAATATCCAGAAGCGCTGGACTGGAGTTTTTTTTTATAGGGTTTCTAAAATCCTTTCCTGGCATTACCACGCATCCAGCGCTTATCGGTGAAGCAGTGGCCAACTTTAACACCATCCATCCATCCATCCCATCAGCGGGACCCAGCCAGTAAACCACCTCCAGCAAAAGAAAATCTCTCTATCCAAATTCTTCATCTATTATGGCCCCAGCAGTTAATTACAGTGTCTGACTGTGGACGGTTAATTAGGGTGGCTTCCTCGACTCGCCTGCATCCACGGTGATAAATGTGATGCTTGATTAATGTTCTGCCTTGGCCAAACAATACATGAATCACAGCTGTGTACAGGCTGGGGATATGATTTAAAATGCCAGACAGATGTTTTGCTGTATCTCAGCTCCGTGCCGCAGTTACAACATTGCTGCTTCTTCTGGAATTCATGCAAAAATATGCTGTTTTACTGTGGTTCTAATTTACTGCTTGTCATTTTTACTATCAAATCATAATATGCGTGTCATATATCATTTGCATGTATGAAGACATAAATAACCTCTGGACTATTCACTTTGCTCGTGGATGGATAAGCTATTTCACAAAGAAATTGAGTAAGTTTCGGGAAATTTGGGAGTTTCCTGGATTTCCTGGAACATAATGACATACAAAAATGATGTTTGGAATGATGAACTGATTTGAGTGCTAATAGGGCTGTTTTCTTCTCTTCCTATTCTTATCTTATAATCACAACATTCTGCAATGTAATTGTTATTTTTTGTAGGAAAATACGACAAATCTATGTTGGTTTCACAATCTGCTTCAAAACTGTGTGATATCAGAAGGAAAGCGTCAAATAGTGGTAAATGTTTTTATTAAGTGGCAAATATAAATGCATAGGGCGAGTCTACCACCAAAGGCAACAAGATAATAGTGTATTATATAGTAATAGGAATTCATTTTGGACTATGTGGGTTATGTTTAATTAAGTTAATCCCAAAAAATTCTGCTGTCATTTATTCAAACTTAATATTTGGAAAATGTTGCAATCACAATAAGCTATTTTCTTAGCAAACATTCTGTTGAGGTTAGTTACAGCTCCGAAGACATGATTATTCCATTATCAAGCGTGTGAGCGTGTCTCTTTGTTGCACCAGGTATAATTCCCTTACCTCTTTAATTCACTCTGCCTTCTGCCTCTACAATCAATTCAGCTGGCCTAGTTCCAGACAAGCAGCGGGTGTTGGCTCGGTGACCTATAAAACAAAAAGTCCACTTCTACCGAACTAAAATTTCATGATGATCGATCTGCCCCTTCCGCACTTGAATTCAAATGAGGGACTCCCGCACTGGGGACAAATACAGTGTCGAACATTCAAATTTCTCTACGGGGAATATTTGAATGTCAGGCGACTATCACTTTTCACCTCAGTCCAGCAGGATGGTTTGCTTGTGTACGTGTTCGCTCACATAGGCAAAGCAACAGGTGTGGACACAAAGCATCAACAATGTCCTGCAATACACACGGTAGAGTTGCAAACTCACTTTACTCACTGGAATCAACAACATGCCCAAATTGCTGCTCAAACTTCCGAGGCACCTTTGAGAAACCAGATCATTTTCTGATCTTGCTGCAGAGTTTATAATGAGGCCAACTTTAATTGCTGATGACAAATCACAGAGCCAGTGGAGGATCTGAGTGCTGCAGTGCTGCCAAGAGAGCAGCTGGAGAAACAAAGCCGCATTCTGTTTCTGCTCAAAAGCCTTCTGTCTCCGGTTTAACAAAAAAACACTTTAATGCTTCACCAGAATTGCAAATTGATTACAAATTTAAAAAATGCCGCTATTTTGAGAATGTGGAGGATGTGTATGTAAAGGTTGGCTGCAAGTTGTACAGTAAACACAACACCCTGCGATGTCACAGTTCTGGAGCGGTTAGGATCCTCTGTGGTCAGATTCACATGCAGCAGTTGTAATGGCCAAGTATGCCACACTAACAGAGCGTACGGCACTGTAACCAATCCAGAATAGGCCTTCCTTTCTCCTGCCGTGACCAGTTGTCACATTCCAGCATTAGCCGGAGAGAAATGGCGGCTATAGAGGGGTACCACGGAGGGCAACCCTGACCAAATCTGTCTTCTTTTCAAGGATCCGTGCTAATTATCTAAGATCTTTTCAAATACTGATCTGTGATCTGTTGAACATGGCTGGTACAACGAAAACCATTTGCCTCAACTCGACTCACACATTGGAACCAATGAAGTCATCCCAGAAGTGCAAACCCCATCCACTTGACCCCCAAACTTAGGACAAAGCAAAAGTTGGCTAAAGTGATTCAAAGGTACTTTAAGTTGAACCACGTTTTCATTCAACTCTGAGAAACCTCAGCAACGCAAACAACATGAATGGTGAACATAAATAATTATTGCGTATGAATTATGAGACCGACAGAATCCAGTGCAACAACAAAGTATGTCGAATGCACGTCCCCCACAGGAGGCTTCATATAATCCAAGTTTGTCAAACTATCAGCGTGGCTTCCAAAATATATGGTCTTGCTTTAAAATGCAGCAGGAAACCCCATTATGAATCCATAAAACGCATCGTATAACATCATAAAAGTGGCATATTCCTTTCTTAGATGGACTGGAGGGACAAGCAGACATGATGTCATGCTGCAACACCATGGCATTCGCATTGGAGGACTGGGTTACAAGTGTTTGTAGCCAAGTTGTCCTTAGTCATTCAATATATCCATATAAATCGCAGCTATAGAAAGTGACGATCGAAAGAATGTGGACCCTTCCCTCTTGCTGCCACAGTTGAAAGGACTGACATGAGGGTTTGCTTAGTGAAACAGTTTGATACCAAATCCGCCTGCCAACACCTCAAGAAATATCAATTTATCTCGCAGCACCCATTAGTTTAGCCTGCTCTTGTTAGCTTCTCCAGGATTACCAACCCTAGCTTTAAGTAAGCCTTTGTGCTAAACTTCTCGTGCTAGCTTCATATTTACTAAACAGACATTAGGGAGGCATAAATCTTCGTCTAACTTCCTGCAACAAAAAACAGTGAGTGCTTTCCCCACACGTCGACCTTTGACTTCTCGAGCACTGCAAGCAAAACAGTTGTGTGCAGACACACTAGGAAGCCATTTCAAAAGAAAACAAATGAGAAGGAGTGCAGGAGGACGGGTCAATTCATTTCCCAGACAAACATCTTGTCTATGTCACATGGTATGTTTCTTCTGCTGATAGCTCTGCCGCTAAAATGCTGCATGTTATGGCAAGGAAAAAAAACCCAGCAGGGCCATGCAGTGTAGATTAAATTGTCGTACAGCCGCCTCAGTAATGGATGGACTGGAAGAATTGTCACGGTAACGAGCGAGCCTTAGGGGGGGAAGATGTCTGGGTGGATTTTCTGATGAAACAAACTAGTGCGGTGGCACCGTGACCTCAACTCACTATGTCTACAGAGCTGAGGTACAAATCTGCAACCGGACAACACCTTTGGATGTTGGATCAGTTCAGTTTCACATGAAAAATGAGCGTTTGCCTCTGCTATTGAATTTCTTTTAGGCAGCGGGCAACCAATCAAAGTATCGACACAATCCCAGCTCCCTGCTGCATGTTTGAAAACGTGCCACAGAGCTCCCACAAACTGGTTGTATTCTTATCAAAAGCAAAACATGAATAATTCAGCGTCCTTCCACCAAAAGATGAGAACGATATATTGAAAGGGCAAACTGTGAAGGAGATAAAGCTGCAATACGTAACGAGTCTCCCAACAAATGCATCAAAAATAAATTAAAGAGCTGTCATAGCATTTTCCATGACCATTGATCCATGAATATCAAAACGATGGTGAGAAACAAATTACATTCTGTCGAAAGATAAGTACAGTGGCTGGTTTATCTCGGGCTGAGTGCGGCGGGAATACAGCCAATATCAAGTGCAGGTTCCTTTCATTTATCAAGGCTGATTTCCAGTGTGGGTTGGTTGCAATCAAAACGGCCACGTTTACTTAAACAGCAATTCACTCTTAAACTCCGGGTACCTGCAAAAACATGCCGTTGCATGACTCTACTGAGCAAAAATGAGGAGTATTGAACAGTGCTTTAAAGGGCGGTGTATCAAAAAGGGAGAACTGACCCTGCCTAGATAAATAAGGAGGATCGTTAACATGACGGATGATGTGCTTTTTTGGTCCTCCACGCAGATTAATGACATTCCGACGGAGCCAAATCTGAATGAATCGGTGTTGCGATTGGCCAGGAAACGATGTGCCACAAAAACCAAAAACCTGCGGCTGCATGGTTAAACAGGAAATTACAATCCACTTTCCAACTCAGCGCAGCTTAGCATCAGGCCGTGCAGATTCCCTCCTTTAGAACAGAGCTACGTTTGTTTTCCAACTGCAATTTCCAGCTCCTTCTGTTTCAAACTGTCTCTAATAATCACCTTTCCTCTCCCTTCTTAATGTCATCGCCACTCTATATAACCTTCTATTGTGCCACAATGCGAAAACCTCCAAACAGCACATCTGCACTGAGACTTCCACACTTCCTCTATCTGCGCTATCTACTGTGGTTCTCCGCTTTTAGACGCTTATCAGGAGGAAACAGGAAGAGGATAGAGCCTATCTCGCTCTGCAGAGTAAATCAAGAAGATGGGGATGAAATGAGAATATGGTTTATGGCATCTAAGCATATAAAACCAGAAAGAGGGAATATGGGCAGATAACAATTTGACACTTGAGACATTTTATACATGCACAACTTTTCGATTTTGACGTCCTACAGCTTCTGTTTCTGCAAATTCTTTTACAGAACGACGGATGTTTCGCTACAAAGACGCTAAAGGGTAGAAAAACCCCAACTGTAGCACACCAGAGCTAAAAAGCTCCCAGTATAATCACTTCACTCCTCCGATATTACAATAGCAAACACTATAACTGTACCCTTGAGTGGAACTAGCGGGGGCTGTCATCTGATCCCACCTGAACCTTAAATCCCTCAAGCCCTCACACAAACCCCCTCAATCTCCCCTGCGCAGGTTTTTATGAGGTGAGAAGCACAAACTGATTTTCCCCACACACACCGGGCCCACTTCTGACCCACAAAGCCTTACGCATATTGGTATATTCTACAGGAGTAGGCTGAGGTATCCGTGCATGAAGGTGGAATGAGTTTGTTTTTTTTGCAGTGCTCAGCGAGGGTTCAGCGCCGAGGTTGACGATCTAATGGATCTCTATTGGTTTTGTGAAGCGCCTGGTTCTTAGAGGTATAATTAAGGCACAGCACCCTCTCATACATCCCATGCTGAGATGAATGGGAGTTTTATCACATTTTTACCTCATCATATTAGAGGTATTTATCAAACTGAAAAAAAAAACTAATTTTCTTCGTTTTATCTTCAGCAGCAATTTATTCCAACTCAGTAAAATGCTTGAAGCTTGAGGGGGAGAAAGAAACTTCAGGTGATGATAACGGCTGTCAGCTTAAAATGTTGGCGCAGCTCAAACAGCCGTTATCTGCATATTTCATGTGTAGCTGTCACCGACGTCTTCATTTGCCAAACGTTTGGTCTGGTAAGCATTAGCGAGGATTTGTTCAATATTTTGTTGCGTTGAAAAGATGGATGCTAAGCTAAGAGTTGCACATGTGAGCCGTTCACAGGCAAATCGGTGTCTGTGTTTATGTTTATATGAAAACCTTTATTCTTAATTCAAGTTCTATGTATTTTGTTGTATTTTTGCTTTTCTTTTGATTTATTGTCTTTATGGCTAAATTGTAAAATATGAAACATCCATTACATTTCTTTGTCATGAGGGTTTGATAAGGAAATCTTAGGAATCATTGCCAATTTGTGTTTAATATATATATATATATATATATATATTGGATGATATATCGTTATAGGCATCAGCTTCGAAACATCCATACTGGTCTGATTCTGATGGTATCAATCTTCTCAGCTACTTCACTGGGAAAAAAAAAGATAATAAGCTTATTTTCCAACATGTCGAAACAATTTCTTTGGGGTCAGTCGCAGCAAACGTGAAGATTTCATGTCAGATGTTGCCGACATGACCTCAAACCCTTTCAGCTTCCACCTAAAAACAATTTCCACTGACTTGGAAAAGATCTGCATGCACAGCTCAAAGATCATAAAAACCACAGCCAGCAGACCCGAGCCATCTCCCTCCACCTGATCATTTACACCGTCAACTACTTACAGCTGCACCATCACCGGGGGAAGTGCTCCTCATGCACAAACAGACTCCTCCGCATTCGGAGAAACTGCCTGATGAGAGTCAGAACTGACTTTAAAGCGATTTTTTCTCCGTCAGAGCTGATGATGGCCGTAGTGAAATACCATGGCTTTGTCAAGAGTAGCAAAACAAAAAAAAACACACATTTGATTTTCTGCTCTGACAGCTGTTCTGGGCTGGAGACAAAAAACGTCACAGTCACTGAAAGACGATACTCGCTGGCTATTGATTACAAAAAGTAGAAAGGGTAACTGCTTGAGATTTGTGTGATCCCCTGGCTCGGGTTGGGTTTTACATTACGCCCCGGCTGCTCTAAGTTGTTTGAGAGGTCCACCTTGTAGTTTGAAGAGGGAAAGTGGACGCCGGCCTCTAAGTGTAATCTAACGCCACAAAAAGGAGCTTTGCTTACAAAGTGTGCTGAAGTAGAAATCAAACCCCCGTGCTGCTGAACACAATTATGAAGGGTCTCATATGGAGACGAGCACGATAAACACGCATGACGTTGGCTGGATAAGAAACTACTACTTATCTGTGGTTCTGAGGGATTTCATCCTCCCAATTCCAGCACGGGTGTTACGTGACAAATGTGCGGCTTTGGCATGTGTATCTTCCAGGGCGCTGGCGAACCTGTGCGCGGATACCAGTGTTTAGGGATCCACATATGGTGTGTGTATACAGGGAGGGTCGTGGGACTGAGGTTGCGCGGCCATGACTTGGCAGACGGGCGGGTTGAATGCGGCCTACAAAGCATAAGGGCCGGCCAAGGGTTAGCAACGGCCTCAACCGACCTTGTATGGAGGACAATGATGAGGACAACCAAAAAAATAAACAAAAACACTTTCTTCTCTGTTTGTCTACAGGGTCGTGAGGCAACAGGTCTACGAAGTATAACATTTATTAAATTTGTCATATGTCATTAATCTGTCAAACTAAGGAATTCCCCAAAGCTTCAAACTATGACTACAGCTAACAGCTGCTAAGATATCAGGCTTTGCTTGACTACATTAAAACTAGAATGGCACTCAGTGTAGCATATTTCTCTGCCAAGGCCCAACAGGCCCTTTAAAGCAATCTGCCCTTAAATACACACACTCAAAAATATCAGTCCACCCCTACATATTCTCATTTTTATCATCATTGTGATCCGTCCAGTTGTTTTGACACGGACAGGGGTGAACACATAACCTCTTGTCGTAACTAGGCATAAATCTATGACTAATGCTGGGGTAATTAACACAACACACAAAATCAGGGGTTAGATTTTGTAACTATGTTAATCTAACCCTTGTTTGGAAAGTTTTCTGATGATCTGATTATTTCGAAACGTTCAAAGGCTCAACGAAAACTACTGGAGTAAGTGCCAAGTCCAATGATGCCTCAAAATGAAAACAAGTAGGGTCACTAATTCGGAGGAAACCTCAATTCCTCAACATATTGTTTGGTCAAAAGTTTGAGTTGGCATATCTGAGAAGTGTACATGAAGGGGATTCAGCCTGTTATGGCAATAAATTCCCCAAAAACGTTTCTGACAAACTGCCTCGCTACCCTTTCATTATAAAGAACAAGCCATGCAAGCGGCTGCGTTTGCCAGAAGACTGTTTTTCTTGCCCCTTTAAGGATCGCAAAAGCTGGAGCGCATCCCAGCACATGAAGATGGGCTTTAACATTTTTGTCAAGTCTTCAGTGCAACTTCGGCATTGAACTGGACACCAATATAAAGATGAAGAGAAATTCTACTTCTCCCAGTTCAACACACTGGTTTCAAGCTCCTGACATCTGCAGGGTTGATCACTATGTGCTGACGTCAATTAAAGCTGCGAGTAATGGAGATGAGATGCTTTGTCTCCTTCCTCGTCATGAACTAATGAAGAGACGTTTTGAAAGACTTCTGATTTGTCTTTGGACTTTTGATTTATGCTTTTAAAACACATTTGTATTTATAGATTTTGTTATTGTCCTTGCGTTTGATATTTGGATCTCTGTCTGGTTTCCCTCCTTTGGGATTGTCTGCACCTGCCCTAATGTGTCGCACCTGAGTTCACCTGTCCCCGCCTCCTTTTTGTGTATAAAGTCTCTGTGCTCTCCTCTGTCAGTTCGTCTGTCTGCATCCCTGCGTTTCCTTTGTGCATCACTTTTGCTTGTTTGTTTTCTGTAGTTTATTTATGAGTTTGAACCTTTAGTTTGCTTGTATTTCTGCCTGTTTAATCGAATTGCAAACACCATACTTGCCTTGCTGCTTGCTCTGCTTTTGGGTCTGACCAAAAAAACAAAACTTGAACAGTAGTCCGAGTCTTCCCCCCCCACATCTGAAGAGGCTCCAGACAGCAAAGGCAAAAGCATAAACACTGACTCTTTTGACGCCCAGCGTGTAAAAACTTATAAATGTTTAAATACATGCAAGTGCAAACAATAGTGACACATCACCAGATATGATTTTTTTCACCACCAACCCTTTTGCCTCTGTTCCTCCTCGAAAAACATACAATGTACGCAAATCCGATCCAGGCCTCCTACCTCAAAACCGTCTCAAATTACTATTCATAAGCACTTTTCACATCAGTTATCGTCACCACGTTGTTCATTTTTTTATTTCTGCTTGTATTTAGACGATGTCACTCATTTCTAAAACGCTTACAGTGAAAATTCCTCCTGACAGGCACGAGCCGCACGCAGCCCAGGCGGAGACATTCTGCTCACTCACTTCATTAGCCCACTTCTTCCCTCAATATTTATCTCCTCCGAGCACACAGAGTAACTTAAACAGCCTCAGCACAAACTAGGGCAGGTTTTAGATAATTATTCCACGAGAGGCTCAGGAATTCCTGGCAACATTTGCTAGAGTCGGCCCAAACCTTTCCCAGCTTGTCTTGGGAGCACCGACACATTCAAAATAACTGATTATGAGCTGCAACAATAACAGAATCAGAGATAACAAGGGTCATTTTGTTAGAACATGATTAAATACAATCATCAATTGTAATAAGTGTTGTTTTTAAAGCTTATGGATTTTTTTTTCTGTTGGTCCTGTCATGATACCCTTTGAATTAACAGTTGAGGAACATTATAAAGTGTATATTGATTTACAGTCAAAATGTCATGTACCACAGTCATGGTCAGTGTTGAGCTGCAGGGTATAACTTACAGTAATAAATTGTGTCAAAGATTTAAACTGACTTTTTTCTAAACTTCCCTTTAACCCTGTGTTACTTTGACCTTTCGGGGGTCGGCTTGCCTTACAACCAGAGAGTTGATACCGGGCTTCGACAGCTGTGCTCACTACAGACTGGTCCACGAAATGTTAGCTTGGTGCGAGGAAGGCAGTTAAATCGGAGGATCATGCCCGAGTGAATCTAAAGTAATTTCTGTTCACATGTATTTTCAGCTTTCGCTAGCAACGACCCTACAGTCAGGGTGCATTGCTGTGAGGACAACAGTTTTGTGTGTTATCAGAGCAAAGTAACATTATTAGCTAACGTTACCGATAGGTCAAGAGGGCATGCGATCATGATGATAGTGATCGCCCTCTGCTGGATCCCAAGGCAAACTACTTCAGACCATCCCTCATTTTATCAGATTCAAGTCCAATATTTCCTCCGGTTTTGGTCAACTTTGTAACTGCGTCAAAGTTTCAATGACTTTTTGAATGAGTAATACGTGATGAGAAACTGATTGCTACCTTCCCAACACTGGTCATGGAACAATACACCTATGTAGCTAGGGGCAAAAACACGGAAGAAAACTGGCCTCCTGCTTTACAGTTAAATTTACTGCTCTCTTATCTGAGTGGCTGTTGACACAAGCATACGCTCACTCCTGACACAACAATGCTCCTTATTAACGGAGCGTACGTTCACATACTTGCTACATACAGATGTTTCTGTGGGATATAGAGGTCCATGTTTTTAATGCGCTCTGGAGGGGGGTTCACAGAGATATTGTTTATATTCAATAGTGATCCAAGGGGTTAAAGAGTGTGTGCAGCAACATTCATAAAGGCAACTGATTAGCACTTCAATTCAAAGCCGTACGGTTTGAACTATGATGAAAGGGCACTTCTTAAAGACAATGCCACATTGATGCATTTACGGGTTAACCTCAGAAACCACGCTAGAGAAGTAACAGATGTTGAAGCCAGCAGACGCCACGATCCTCGACTCCATTGCGCCGCTTCTCTTCAGTCACTGCTTAGTTATTTGTGTGGCACATTTCTAATCGTTTAAACCCTTGTTTGGGATAAAGATTTTCAGCTTCGCCAATATTTAAGATACAGAAATGTCACGGTGCTTGTACAGGGAATGTGCCAGTCGGTAAAAATCCAAGTTTCACCAAACTCCTCTAAACCCACAGACCCTCTCCCAGAAATTAAATTGTTTAGCTCTTTTGAAACAAAGAGTGAAGATGTTTTCACTTCAATCCCCAAAGGGCCCATAATGCATTTCTGAGTAGCGCAGAGGGGCTGGGGTCACAGATGTTTTATGAATGCTTAAATCCACTTAGGATGCATTTCATTTCCCAATGTCGCCTTTTATCTCTTGTCCTTGCTTCTATTTCGGTGTCGACTGAATGGTGCCCTTGTCTTCCTACTGAAGACATCCATTACTGAGTTGATTTGTCAAAAGGATTCTGTTAAAAATCAATAGCATTGAAATGTCCAAATCATGCGAAGCCTCATTTGTTAACCTGTCAAGAGCTTTGATGGGTATTCAAAGGAGAGTTCAGAGGTTCGATTGAATATATTTTCCAATCTATGACCACAGTTCCACAGCAATCAATCTAACTGCCTATACAAACACATCAACGCTGTGTAAATAAATTTAGGCCTTTGGCAAAACCCAAGAAAGGCCTGGCTGTAAACCAGAAGATCACGTCTTGATTTTCCCCCCCCCAAAATCTGAAATGTCCTGGCTCGCATGCTCTCCCAGCTCCTGTAAAACTCGGTCATTTCACACGCACAGGCTTTTCGCTGGGATTACCATTGGCCAGGAGAGTGCTTGGCCAGGCCCAGAGCAGTGCCCAGGAAAAACACTTGACATGATTGAAAAAGCAGAGCGCAGGCCAGAACATCCCCACAAATTGGAGTGCACGGACGCGGACGAGTTATCTGCTTCGCCATCTTGTCTCGTACGATAGGAGCTGCATGTGACGTGCAACGAGAATTTGATTACAGGGTGAAAGGTCAGATAAGATTGTCTGAGTTCACAGAAAAGGACAAAAGTGAGGAAAACAAATTTGTCCACATCCGAGGCCGTCTTCTCAGACATCTCCGGAGCGGGATGATTAGTGCGGCGCTCCTCCTCTTCCATCTCTCTCTTGCTTTAACCTTTCGCTCATAACTCTTTTCTAATCCCCGAAGGAAGAGACCGGGAGCACACAGCTCTTGACCCCGAGCGGGGACGGCGTTTGATGAACGACCGCGGAAGGTCAGACCTCTGATTGGTATTCACACTCCTCCATCTGAGCGCGCTGAACCAAAAACGCAAGTGTCTGTCCCCCCCGGAGTGTAAATTACCATGGTGACTTTGATAGATACCCAGTGTCGGCGGATACTGAACTTTCACTGAGGGGATGGAGTGCGAGCGTGGGCCGAGGCGGGCCGACCAGCGCCCCGGGTAATCTGTCACCAAACAGCATTTTGACAACCTCGCAGTGTCACGGTCACATGTACGAGGCTGATGGATGAATAACCGGCGGGCACTTCATGGGGGCACGAGGCGAGGTGTGATGTAACTGGAGACAACGCTCTTTCTTCAATGCATCTCGTCCTCCATCACCTCCACACACACACACACACACACTTGTCTTGCTCACACATACACACAAAACACACAGTGGGGTTACCGATGGATGTTGAAAAGTGGGGATGGGGCTCTCTGACCTTTTTAAGTGTCTGGAGATGCTTACCAGACTGAGCTTTGGACGAATGGGAGGCGACCTGTTGACTGTCTTTAAATCTTAGGAGAAATCCATCACATGGCTTAAATATCAATAATTTTCACTTTGCGATTTAATACTAGATAAGAGAAGAACTGTTTATATCACTTGTGACAGGGCTTGAACCGCTTATGCCCATATACAGGAATGAAGAACTGAACATTTCCTCTTTTTAAAAGAGAAATGGCTGAACTTGTTTACAGTAAGGGCGACTATTCTCACAAGCATAGATAGAAAGAATAGAAGCTAACAACAAAGCATCCACTAATGCACTTATCTTCCTCAAGAAAATGCCAAAAAGTACAAAGAAAATCTTTTATTTCTGCACTCATGCAAAAATATTCTCTGATTTCCATCTTTGTGTTTTTGGACTGAAGAAGAATTTGAAGAGACCCGTGTAGCTGGCTGGACGTTTTATAAACTGAATGGTTAATTGAGTAAAATAATGATTAAATAAAGGGATGATTAAAATAATTGTAGTCGTATATTTATCTTGTGATCCCCTCAGGCTTGTTTTGGGATTTCTTGGAGGGTCACAACCCCGCAGGCTGCTCATTATGAATACAGCACATTCGCAGAAGTCGATATTAGTAACTAAACTGTGTTTTTATGAAAACAGACTCAGTTGTTTGTTGTTAAAGGTGTCATGTTTGATCCACCTTTCCCTTTCCCTTCTTCCTGCACACCTCTGTGCATCAGGGCAGCAGAGGATTCCTCTGAATGTCCCTCCACAGCGTGGTCGTGTGTTGACATGTTTATTCAGCTGTTTGCAAAATTAAAACTCCCAGTTTAAATTAGCTGGGTTCCCTCAGGGACCGGGGGGGGTGTGTGTGTGTGTGTGTGTGTGTGTGTGTGTGGGGGGGGGGGGGGGGGGGGGGGGGTGCATTGTTATAACAAGCAGGGAGTGATGTCTCTTCTTCAACAACACAAAGAGCATGTGAGGCTCCGGGACCCGGGCTGCACAACATGTTGGAGCCGTGGACATGAAGCATGTGCAGATGTGGAGATGAAAGCATGTGCCCTTACACGCGCATGGTAAGAATAGTGGATGGGTGCATGCAATGAAATGTGGAGTTAAGCGTTGTGAGGATAATTGGGGAGCTGTGCAAGTTGCAGGACCAAACTGCTCCTGCTGCAATCCCCCCCCCCCCCAGCTCTCAGCACACTCCCCTCTATTTCTCTGTCTTTGTACAGCCTGCAAATATAAGCTCTGATTTATCATGAGGCTAAACGGACAAAAGCACATGCAAACCAGCGAGCACTGCGTCCCCCCCCTCCTCCTCCTCCTCCTCTTCCTCATCCCTCCTCCTCCTCCTCCTCTGCTTCCAACAGGAGCGGATGACATGTGGAGGAGCGGAGGCTGACGGCGCTGCGGACCCCGTCCTACCTGTCATCGTAGCAGAAATCCGCGTCCAGCGTGTTCACATAGAGACCCACTGCCACGGCCGTGCACGCCAGCTCCGTGATCATCTCTCCGGAGCAGAGTGGGAGAGGAGCTGGGGTAGAAAACGACAGGAATCAGGTCCCTTCCTCCGTCCTCCTCCTCCTCCTCCTCTTCCCTCTCTCAAGTCTTATTGTGCTCTCAATTCAGCTCTCCGAGGTGGTTTCTTCTCCCCATGACGCAAAGTGTGCCAAAGTTCTACCATATTCCTCCTAACCCATGGCGCTGAGGCTCGGGGCTGTGGCCGGGGTGTGGAGCCGTCTATCGCCGCCTGTGGCTCGGAGCTGTGCGCATTCCTGTGCCGCGGTGTCCTCCTCCTGCTCCTCCGGCTCGGTGTGCGCATCTCTGGGCTCAGGCACCGGAGAAGAGCCGAGCGGGGAGACGCGTGTGGTTTTCAGGGGAGGCCGCGCATGCGCACCGCGGAGAACAAGGTGGAGGGAGGTGGAAATAAAGTGACACTGCTTCCCATGCTCACTGGAGAACTGAGGTGTGGGTTGTGGAGCAGGGGGGGTGTTTTAAATCTTAATTTAACAGAAATTATTCTCTGTGCTTGTAATTAATGTGTAATAAGAGATTTCCTAAAGTACTGGATATAAATGCAGGGACTGAAATGTGCCTTAAACGATTTATGTTAACCTCTGACATATCAATTTAGATTTGTTTCAACATGTTTGAGGTGTTCAGGTCGAGGAATAAACCAACAGTAGATTATACAAGGTCAAAACAACATCCACAGTGTAAAAATTATAATTTTCCATTTCACAAACTCCTAAACATTCCCTGGGACAAATTCCTAAAATCTCAGAAAACATCCTAAAACGTTCTTTGTTTCTTTCCGTCTTAAAAAGATTTGCCTCTTTGTCCGGCTCCTGGCCAACATGTAATGACTTCTTTCTTGGAACGTTTCCTTCCAAGGTTTGAGGAAATGCCTTCAGGTTTGTGTACTCCTGCTGACAAATGTATAAATAAACCAACCACCAACCAAGCAACAGACCGGGGTGAGAACATAACCTCCCTGGTGGAGCCGATAACAGTTGGAAGTGAACAGGAACAAACCCAAAGAAAAGTAATTACCTAAAAAAACAATAGACTATGCCATTCAAATGCAAATAAAACAGAAAATGATTCAAGTCTTATTAAAACATGCTCTGTTGTACTTGAGGGAAGACGCTTCATCGGAATCCCTGCAAAAACAATGAATAAATGATTAAATACATAATAAGTGACCAATCAATCATAAGTGACCAATAGAATGAGATCATGAATACAAGCGGCCCAAATGAGCTTTCTGCGTCAGGTGTCTGGGCCCAGAGACAGGGTGAGGAGCCTCTTATCAGGGTTCCTCTTGGGTGCTTTCCATTAGAAGATTACCAGGCACGCCAAACTGGGAGGAGACCGGGGGGGAGAGAGACCCTGGGGTACCACAGAGGAGCTGGAATAGGTAGCTGGGGAGAGGGATGTCTGGAACAACCTGGTGCCTCTACAACCTGATCTAGGGTAAGGGGAAGAAAATGGATGGATGGATGCACAACATCATCTATGACTTCCCTATACAGACACTAGGATACATCACACATGATCATTTCTTAGCTTTGTATCCACTGAGCTATGAAGCGGACCCTGGTGTAAGATATACAATGACTTCTGCTGCAGGTACCACATTATCTCCTTCAAACCCCCCAAATTAAAAGTATTGATTTATTCGCCATTCACCAACACCCCCCGGAGGCCTAACTGAGAGAGGAGGTGTGATGGATGAACTCGTCGTGTATGGCGAGGATGTGTACGGGTATCGGTCAGGGGAATCAGAACAGATGGCTGGGGAGGGATGTGTGGGGAGTAAGGGCATCGACTGCCGATGGGTGAGACAGTGACAGAGCACCGCGGGCCGAGGTTAGGGAGCCATTTGTAACAGCGACCCTGATTCCGAACAAGAGTCGACCCTGACCCCCCGCGGAACCTGTTGGACTATTTAGGAAAGACAGGCTGCTCTGTTTTTATCCCTGAGACTTATGTGGAGGTGCTTCCTCCTCTGCAGCATCCATCAGCGCTGAGAGGTAACAAACGAGGGTCCCCTTGTTTGGGCCGGGAGAAGAAACTGTCCCTCTGATAAACGATCTGCGAGACAACCTCGGAACACGGCCTTCTTGAAGTTGCTTTTGTCATCTGTGCACGGCAAACACACACATGCAAACACACACATGCAACCACAAAGCCCATATACGAGACGAGCACCGTGCCCTCGTGCTGCCCCGTGGGGGGGGGGGGACAAGGGGCGCTCTGTCCTGCAGCAGCCAGCACAAGTGATTAAGGGATTAGCGACGGAAAAGCAGGAGAAATATTCCTGCAGCGTAAACAGGTCCACGCACGGCAAAACAAACACGTCACCGGAGAAGAAGTGTTTACTCGCTGTGACTGATTATGGACGAGCACAGTGAGTCTATCGCTCGCTCTATAGTCGTAAACATGGGACAGCTCAACATAAAAACATCCTTTTTAGGTTTTGGCTGCAGGTTTAAACTGCATCTTACGTGGGAGTTGCATGCTTACACTGTTTTTATCTCTACGAATCATAAATAAAGTCTCAATATTTGTCATTTGTTGAATTTCGTCTTTCATTGCCCATTTGTTTTCCTCTGTTTTGAGGAGGTGACAAATCATTTTGTAGCACAGGGGCTTTCTACTTTAAAGCAACATTCTTTATTGCCCACCAACAAAGCTAATTGTTGCATAATTTATTTCAAATCATCTGTTGAGGCCTTGGGCATACACATGATTTTATAGTATCAGTGTTTTTAACTTTTTATTTTCTATGACTCATTCATACGTTTCTATGTCTGTTGTTTGTTTTGAATCCGTTTGCTGTGTTTTGGTTTGTTTGTGTGTTATTTGTCCCTGCTTGTATTTATATTTGAAACTTTTTTACTCCCTGGATGAAGAGATGTCAATCTCAATGGGACCTATCTGGTTAAATAAAGGGATGGATGAATAAATAAATAGATAAATAAATAAATAAAATAAATTAAGTAGCATCGAGTTACCTTAGCTCAGCGCAGTGATTGAAAACAGGAGGAAAAAGTATA
Organism: Hippoglossus hippoglossus; assembly: GCF_009819705.1. Taxonomy (NCBI): domain Eukaryota; kingdom Metazoa; phylum Chordata; class Actinopteri; order Pleuronectiformes; family Pleuronectidae; genus Hippoglossus; species Hippoglossus hippoglossus. The sequence goes on from NC_047173.1 coordinate 12,350,111, forward strand.
TTCTGGCTCTGACCAGCACATCTAAAGCTCCCTGATTATCATATTATTCCCTTTAATATCTTGTTTGGTTGGTTTAATCCAAAGCTGATCTAAAAAAACTAAAACCTGAGTGTGAAAACAACAAGTTGCAGTTTTAGGTATTTCCCAGAAAACTCCAGAGGTTGCAGCAAGAGGCTAACAGTTTCCTCCTGTTTCCAGTCTTTATGCTAAGCTAAGCTAACAGGCTTCTGTCTATGAGCCTATATTTAGTGGATTACTTTGACAATGGTGTTAATCTCCTCACAAAAAGCCTCGTTCAGACATGAAGTGAAGCAAATTTCCACCTGGTGTCCTTCACATAAGCACCAGCATTGGTTTATTTAAAGAATTATCCAATGACATGGTTTATTATGTTTTGTTTTGTTTTATGAATAATAATAACACTCCAGGTAATTTCTCATGCGTAATTCAACAGGCAAAACCAACCAAAGGAACCTTGTTATTAAGAGATTTCCTTTCTCTTTCAGGCCACACCAAGCGAGTAATGGTAATTTCCCTCCTGCTATTTACTCCGGAAACACTGCAGCTTCACCCCTGCAGATAAACATCACACAGGAAACAGATAATCACAGCTGGAGGCACCATGCAGGCCCTGCCGTAACAAAAAATAGCTCGCTGATGGTATTAATATCAACGTCTACGCTCAACAAACTGATTTGTGGAAAAACACGTAAGGTCACCCTTTTAGTTCTGCCGTTCAGGAAGATCAGAAATAGAAGTTTGCCCGGAAAAACGAGGGGCTTGATAATTTGTGTGGGTTTGACGCTGTGTTAAGATGGATGAGTTAATGAGTGTTTGTTATTTTTACATTTACTGTAAAACCACAGGACTGTTAAGTGGCTAAATAGGGATTTCTCTGTTTTAGAAACAGATTAAATCAAATGAAAACAGATACAATAAAAGATAGTGTGGCAGCTTCTGATACCACATTATTGTTTATTATAAATTCTGATGTGATGGAGTCTGGCGTTTCCAGATAAACCAGAGAATAAATGCTTAAAGATTCCAAACTTAACTGGTTAAATCACCTTTGCCGCCTTTCTACAAAAATCCTCTGCTTCCTCAGTTAGACTTAACAATGCTACTGTAAAATAAAAGCAATTTACACAACTAAAAGCATTTTCCTGCATCTGGAAAGTCTCTGAACCCAATGAGTGGCTTCGCTGATTCAAAAATAAAAGGAAAAACTTAATAAAAACCATAATCTGAGGGAGGTTCCACTTCACACTCCCATTAAACATTAAAGTTATGTTGTTCGCACTGGCAGGAAATGTTTTACAGTGTGTTGTGATTACACGAGCCTCAGTGACGGTTAAATCACAGCTCAAAGATTTATATTTTTATTATTTTTCCAATAGCGTAAATTCAGTAACCAAATCAAAACAGTGTATATAAGGAAACAAAGCATTGTATTTGTATTCCAGTCACATTAGAGGTTGGAGTTGTACTTTCTACGAGTTCTCCGGCCACTTTCTGTGACTTGAGTCATAATTTGACAGAATTAGATATCAATCTGGATCAAATTACCCCGGAATGGGCTCGATTAATGGAAAATATGAATCAGACGGACAAGTCTGGTCCTTCAACATTGAAAACAACAGTTTACCATTCTCCCGTTTGAGGCTCAGTGTCAAACATGTCTTAGCATATAACTGTCTGCATGTCCCAGTGCGGCTGGTGTGGGACATTTTTCTGTCCACGTCTCTCTGCAGTGACTCGTGCTGATAACAGCGATTCTAATCTAATCAACCAAATCCCTTCTTTCTCACAACCAGGGCATCTGGCAGAGAATCATGGGCCGATCATTGGCGTGATGACGGCTGCCTCCCCTCTGATGGCTGTGTGCCCAGTCCCCCAAAAAATCCCAGTTTGTGCTGCATGGGGACAGTGAAACGAGGACAGGATGATGATGAAGATGCTCAGATGGAAGACGTTAGGACAGTGGACGTAGAAGTTGAGGTGGATTTGTGGAGTTTGTGCTAAAAGGAGCTTTCGCCCCGGTGCTTCCTCACATTTAACAAACGACCACTGAAACTAGCTCATTTCTTCCTCCCACTCATCTTTTCCCTCATTTTCAAGCCGTAGATGCTGGAGAAAACCTCCCGCTTCCCTTCCAAATTTTACCCCTTTGATTATTTTGCGCTCATGGGTTGAGTCAGTTTCGCCCTCTCACAATAAAAAGGGGGCATTCTTTGACATTCACCAGCTGCGAACTCAAAGACGTCATTGGACGAAGTTTAAAGGGCCGCGTAACGCCAACGCAGCTCCCTTCCTGTTTGAGAAGTCGGAGGAACCTTGAGATGATTTCTCACGTTAGGTAGAGGAACAGGAACTTGTATCATGTCCAAACACCGTCGTGAGAAACTGCTGTGATCACAGCGAAGGGCCCAAGTGTTTGACGTACTCCCTTCACTTCCCCTCCACTATGTCTCACTCCCGCCTTGCAGTGGATCTGAGGTGGGATCGCCTCGCACGATTTCCCTACATGCACTCCTTCTGTCCTCCCGGCCTTCATCACATCCTGCCACCCCTTTCTTCCTGTCGTCTGTAGAGCGCAAAGTCAGGAAATCGTCGTTTACTCACTCCTGGAAACAGCTTTTTCTGATTTCTCCCCTGCGTGTTTGTTTGTGTGCGCTGACATCTTGTCCTTCCATGCGGGCACATGAAAGAGGCTGTGCCAGGATGTGTGTGTTTTCTATATACATACAGTAGTTGTGTGCAAACATGCGTGCCGGCATCGAGGAGAGGACAGGTGGACAGGACGTGACTCACTCTGCCACAACAAAACCCAGCAGCATTTATAACTCTGTTACGTTTGTGTCAAACCGGTTTGGCGGCCACGGCGAGCTGTCAGAGCGAAACATGGTGGTGGATCCAAACACGGTCCAGACACGGCAGAGACATTCACCATCTGTCTTCACGGGGGCGACGCTGACGGAGCAGACCCATGGATGGGCTGCAGATGTGCAGGCTGCTGCAGATACAGTAATAAGTAATAAGTAATAAGTACCAGCGGTGCACAGTGGGAAAGTGAATTCTGTGTGTTTCATTTGGTTCAAGATAGTCTCCATCATTTCGTAAAGAGATTTAATTACCCTGCACGCGAGCAAAGCCTGAAGCAGGGTGTTGATTGATCCTGCTTGTCTGAGTGTGTGTTTGCGTGTGTGTATTAAAGCTTCAGTGTGCAGAATTTAGTGACATCTAGTGGTGAAGTTGCACGTTGCAGCTGAACACCCATCACCTCACCCTCCCCTTCCAAACATGAAAGAGAACCTGTGGAAACCTTCAGTTGTCAGAAAAACTCAAAAGCTGTTTAGTTTGTCCAGTCTGGGCTACTGTAAAAAACATGGCGGTCTCCGTAGAGAGGACCCAGCCTGATGTAAATATAAAAGGCCCATTCTAGGATAAACAACAATTTGTACAATTTAGATTAAACACACAAGTGAAACTAGGATTATTATATATTCAATTTCTGCCATTAAATCCCTTTCACCTAAATCTTACACACTGAACATTTAATATAACAACTATGAGAAATGAGAAATACTCCATACACCACATTTACCTCATGAGTCTTAGTGTAACTCTCACAAGCATAAACTCAAATATGAACTCAAAACTCTCGCATTTGCTCTCAAGCATGTAAGAAGAACTTGATTTATTAAATGAGAAAACACAGAGCAGAACAGAGGTAAAGATTAAAAAGGGATCCAGGATCGGTCTATGGTTTTTACCCAACTGCCTCTGGTCTGGGAGCCTGGAAATTGAGTTTCCAGACATGTCAGCGGAGGTGATCCAAGTCTCCCTGAAGTCCCACGACGCTCCCCTGTCCCTGGATGCTCTTTAAGGACCAGTGTTTTCTCAGGAGTCACTCAAACGCAAAGACAAAAGGCCGGGATGGACATAATTCAATCAAACAGAGCGGACGGTTTTTCCAGGTGTTGTAAGACCATGTGTTTTCGTGTGTTGTCGTCTGAGAAGAGCGCACGGTCAAGGACCGAGCCCCGAAAATACTCAACATTTGTTGCTCGTCAAAAACAGTTAATGGAATAAAACAAAACAAGATGTTGCAGACAGTGAATAAATTACACAATTTGGAACGTATAAAATATAATCAGTGATCATATAATCGCGACCTCCCCCCCGCCCCCGACGAGCGGATCATAACCACGTGTGAAAGCTCATCGGCTCGTGATTCTGTCGTCGCAACTCTTCAGCCCGACGACGGCGTAACATCTCGGCGACAGCAGGGGATCGAAGAGCTGCACCAGCGCTGAGAGGGAGATGCTCTCCTGCAGCACAGAGACACACGTCCAGAAAACAACGGAATTAGAAACACATGGAACGTAAAACATTTTTCGGCTTCTCCTCCCAGTTTGGCTTTGTGACCCCTGGCGTCTGCCTGCTGTGTGATGCTCTTACTAATAAAGATTTCTCTATTGAATCTGCAGGGAAGAAACATCTGTACAAATATTTTGTCAGGAGGACTCGTGCGTAAAACAAGTTTGTCTTCCTGGATGGCTACAAATTGAATAGGGAATGTAAAGCCACGTTTGAAATAGACTTATGTGGATCGCCCCCTGGTGGCAGGTGACAGTATAGGTCATACATTTACGTTAGGTATATTTTTCTGTCCTGATTTTTTTTTTTCTTTTAGTTGTTTGATGTTAATAAAAATGGGTGAAATATCATGACTGACAGCTGAGATTGGTCCAGCATGTGTATCGGCTCTGGCTCCAAAAAGAGATGGCGGCGGCCATATCCGGGATATTTTGGCTTCATTTTGTCGCAATAGGGGGAAGTTGAGATGCATCGTCCATCTTTTTTTATACGTATGGCCAGACATGTACTTGCCTTTTAGCCACGTGTTTGCGTAGAAGACCAGTTGTGAAATCGTTCACATACTTGCTGTTACTGGGACATTCCACTAGAGGGGACTTTTGGATTTACATTCTGCAGATAAAAAACATGGCGGCACTGGAGGTCACGAGCTGCCCTTACACTGCCCCTACTGTTCGTGTGTGTACTGCATCTTGCGGACATGTAGCGTTACCAAACGGACGCAGGACAAGGCAAAGTTTTTCTCCGGTCTAATGCTGTACTTCTGCTGCGTCCTAACGATGTCATCACAATGTGAAGAAAAGGAAAAAGCCTGTTATTGTGACTTGGGAGCGCTCGTACGTTGTTCCGCTGCTCGTCTTGTCATCGCTCCATTTCAATACACGACGAGCTGCTTCTGTCATGTTGCACATTTTGGAGGAGTTTGGTTTATAAGTGAAACCAGATCGAAACAGCAGTTTCGGTCCAAGTTTCGGTGGATGCAAGTATATTGTGTGTGAGTGCAAGTGAAAGCAGCATTAGATGATGTGACTTTTGTACAGTGCACTGCCAGATGACAGCACCCCCCACCACCCCCCCAGCTGCATTTCCTTAACTCTCACACTGACGTCGTTTTCAACTCGTAAATAAACTGCAAGAGCAAAATAGAATTCATGAAATTCAGTTGCGACTTTTGTTTTTTTGGGGGGCAGTGAGATTTTCAGAGGCCTCGGCCGTGTGGTTTCCTGAGGGTGGTGTCAAGCTGCAGGTAAAATGTATTTGTATTAAATATTTTCCTCTTAACCTGATTTTAACCTTGGTTTTACTTCATAACTGTTCTTGTGTAACATATGTTGTATTGACAGGTGTTTGCTTCTCCTCATCTAATTTTAACACTTTGTTTTACTTTAATTATTCAAGTTTGTATATTGTAAGGTGTCCTTGGGTTTCTAGAAAAGCGCTGCAAAATAAAATGTATTATTAATATTGAATCTTATTTAGATGGTGATGGAATAGCAGGATAATGCGAAAGATTCGGCAAGATCTTAACGGAACTTGGTGGAAGGATGGAACAAGGGCAGAGAAAGAACCCGTTACATTTTGGCCTTGATCTGAACCAGGGTCTGGATCCAGGATTATTTGTTTTTCTCCTTTAATATTGCGAAATAGACGTTTTTTTTGAGTATTTTCACCAACTTCCCAGGGAATCATTTGTAGATCTTGTTAAAAAAAACAGATTTAAAACCATGAATGTGTACAGTTGGGTGCGGCTCCATTGAATTTAATGGGACTGTTGGGCCTTGGAGGAGGTAGTTGGTTAAAGAGTCAAGAGTTTTGCACTAGAACAAACTGATCTGTGTGTTTTCTGCATGCTGCTTAAGAACACTTATCATCGCATGGTTCTCATTCATCACCTCCTCTTCTCCTCCTCCAGGGAGATCTCCCTGTTGATGTCGGGCGCTCTCTACGCTTTACTGTACATACTCGTGATTGCACGATCCTTATTAAGGAAAGTCCGCCTGACACACGAGCTCAGTGTGGAATCAGAAGCTGAAAGTCGGCGGCTCGACGGGCTCGTACGCACTTTATCTCATCTCAGTGACTCGGAGCAGAAATTAGCATGTTGTGTTTGGCTGCAGATTCATTTGATGTTCAACTGGAGGCTGGTTTGGATTTGGACGACACCTACGTTACTGTCAATGATCTGAGTCGAGGAAAACAAGGGATGATGATACAAAGTTCAAATCCCAACCAACCAGCTGATTGTATCATGAAGTGAGACCTGTGTGCCACATGACTGCTGGGTCATCTCACTGTGAGCTATAACAACACTCACTTCAGTGTTTGTACAGTTGAGTGTTCAGCACAACTTGTTTTTTGTACTTTTCAAGTTTTGTGTGTTTGTTAAATGCAATTCATTATCACACCCACATGGATTCTTTAACTTTTAGAGTCTTTAGCTTTCTTTATTGTATGTGTGTATTTATATGCATACCTGTGTATATATATGTGTTTTTATTCATTATTTACACCAAGCACATTTTGCTTATTTGCTTGAAAAGCGCTGTATAAATACAATAAACAAACAGATACGAAGTCTGTAAAAGGTTTATTTTGATCACTCATCCTGACGTGTTTCTCTCTATTATATTATGTTATATTTTGCCAGTTTCTCTTGATTACCATGTAGCTGTGGAGTCACAATGATTCATGTCAGAGCTGACGTTTATTGTCAGATGTTCCGTACACTAGTATGACCACAACATAACAAGTACAAGTACATGTATAAACACATATATTTAGTTTTTTTTCCGGCCTCCACCTCCTCAGACTCATCCAGGATTTACGTCTATGATATTATGAATATTCAGTGTGAACACATTGAGGGATTTTACCTGTTCTTTCAGAAAACACAGACGGTCCAGGAGAATCAGACCTTCGATGCACGGAGCCAGCGTCACCTTCAACTACACGACAGGAAGACGGGAGAGAAAGATTCATTCATCTACATGAAATAAACATTAGTGTTTTTCACAGTAACACACACGGTAACACATCTGCTGATATGTCCTATTAAAAGCTACTCCCACTAATGTGACCAGTGTCTTCTCAGTAACTGGGGGATGATCCCTGAAAACCAGTCGACTGGAAAATTGTGTTCAGAGTAAAGTGGATGATTAAGCAGGTGTAGGTGGGCGTGCAAACCAAATATGGTTACTATGGCGCCGGTGCCCTTGCACCTTCAAAACGACAGTTCACAAACCCAAGAACTAGAGAAGGGCCTCACCATGTTAAAGGCGTTCATCTCGCCCATGCGTGGCCTGTACGTGTCGTGGTAACCCTGGATGACGTCGTCCGTGAGCTGAGTAACAAGAGAGATAATGTGAATACAGGGGAATAAAAGAGAGTAAAGAAGAAAGAGAGGAAGCATCTCAAACTCCCTTTATCGGCCTGATACGAATTTGTTGACTGCGATATTCTGGCTCTACCTTTGATTCGTCCAGCTCCAGTCTGAGTAGAGCTCGACGAACGTAGTCCACGAAGGATTTAGCCTTGGAGTACACTTTCCCCACTCGCTTCTCACTGTGGAACAAACACACATGAGCACATACGGTCATTCCTGAGTCCCTGAACATCTCATTTCCACCTGGTGGAAGAAACAACATTCGCTCCACGTGCATTTCCTGTTTTTTTCTTCACTGTTAAACACGTCTACAGGACTAAACTGTGATGAATAGACGCAGCCCGGAGGAAACCAATGGATATTCGATCCCGATCTGATGTTGGTCATTAAACTGAAGGTCACAGAGCAGTGGGGACCTGTGTCTTTTAGGAATCTTTCATCAAGTCTGCACCGATAAGAGCTAATTGGAATCTGCAACGTTTACCTGAATCGTTCGTTTAACAGAGGAGAGCAACGACCCTCCTCCAACAGATCTGGATCCAGATCAGGACTGAAATGTCCCTAAATTGTCAGTCACTAATGATGCTAATTACCAACAGCAAATGAGCGGGAAAGCTTCATTTGTATAAAAAGCAAAGAGCGGCTCATTATCCTCATTTAGTGATAAAATGTTCATCAGAATCTCCCAGAGCCCAAATTAACGTCTTCAAACTGATGAGGATGACTTTTGCCAGTTTGAGTTTTTAAATAAACCACAAACAAAAAAAGAATATACTGGGCAGTATGTTCCTGTCTGTTACCTTTTATAGGAGCTGTAGTGATCCCTCAGAATAATGTGAAGAACTGCTCGGTAGAACAGAGACTCCATCTGAATCTGTAGAAAAGATCGGATGTTACTTTACGCCACATGATGCCCTTTACTGTATTTTTCAAAATAAGTTTATTATCCCCTCCAGACCCATCCAACACGTGTACGAATGCTCGATAAACATTTCTGACACTTTCCGAGCCCAGGCCTTTTTCCGATTCTGTCGCCGGCTCCAGAAAAGTAATCAATCCTCGGCGTGATTGCATTAATATTTATAAATATTCCATACGAACGTGTGAGCGTATCGTGTGTCAGCTGTGGCCTGGAGCTCGGCGCTCTGCATTTATAAATAAACACACCGCAGCCCACCACAGACTGAAAAACAATGGCAGAATTAATGGGCTGATTGTTTGAACGCAGGCGGGAGATTAACGGCGATGATAACCGAGACGTGAAGGATTGCGAACCCTCCCGTGTTTGATGGATTTGTTTTGATGGGTGCGAAGACATTTAACTCCCATTCGTTTACAATGATGACTGCTAGTTTATGATATTGATTACACACAGTATGCATTCCTTACTCACCCCCTGGCCGAGTGAGACCCTCTCCAGTGCCTGTGTTTTTCCAGAAAAAATGATATAAAGCGTTAATACGAGCTAAAAACCACCGGGACACAAATACCATTCCCTGCTGTTTGCAGTCAATTCATTCACTTGGATTCAGGCTCTTGTTACGGAGCCACAGAAACGGTCGCTGCTACATGTTTGTGTTCACGAAGATGCTGCTGTGCACTTTTTTTGCGGCGTCGCTCAAACTCACCAAACACGCAGACATCCTGGCGTTCCTGCCGCAGAAGCAGGACTGGCTGCGGAGGTACCGACTCAGAGGGAAACCACACACACTGTGCAAACACTCTGTGAGGAGGAAAACACACAGGAATTATAACAGTGAGGGGACCGATCAGCGCGTGTTGAATAATCTCGTTGCAATCAGTGGATATGAATTTTAAATATCTGCCAGGGGAAGCTCGAGTTAATTTTAAATTATGTTAATGAAGAATCCATCTTCTTTTTCTTCTTCATTTTATCTTCTCGATCGTCTTTATAGATTTGACTTGAATGACACTGCAAGCACCGGATTTTTGTTTTGAATCTGCACCAAATTGCACACACTCATAAATATCTGCCTAGTAAACATGCCTGATTTTATTTGTTATTAAAAAACTGTGATTTATTTTCTGAGAAATCAATAAGTGAAAGATTTTGAGTTCTTTCCTGAACCATAACACAAAATCTCCCAGCAAGTTTCATGATAATCCGTCCAACTAACAAACAAATAAACAAAAACAGACAAAACCTGCTCAGTGGAGGTAATAGTCATTTACTAGCATCTTAAAGGACATTTTGGGAAATACACATATTTGGTTTCATTGCCCAGAGTTACACACACACACACACACACACACACACACACACACACACACACACACACACACACACACACACACACACACACACACACACACACACACACACACACACACACACACACACACACACACACACACACACACACACACACACAGCTTCCCAATGGGAGCGCACCGAGTGTGACTTGACAGCCTGCCATCCTTCTCATGTCACTTCTAAAAAGGGTCAGTGACCGAGGCCGAGACGCGGCGAGTCCAGAGGGACGCGGTCAAAGGAAGCACTAATAACATGTGCAGCTGGGGCCGCTCATGAAAACTGCTCTGGACACGCTAACATGGAGGCGGTTGGGTCAGCTCCCCCCCCCTTCAGCCCGGCACATGGCGCCCTGACACAGGCCCTTAGCGGTAATTGAAGCGGACAAGCCTTTCCTCAGTCTGACGTGTAGATTACAGCCCGTACATGAGGCTGTTTATAATAACCGGCCTTGTGCTGACCACGGAGATCACATCTGAAGTGGCCGTGTGCATGCACTGCAATCAAAAAGACAAATATTTCTCATGTCCTTGTGCACAACTGGACCCGTTCCACTTGAAAAATGCGGACGTGAGACGCCTGAGCTCTCTCGTCTGCGAGCACTTGTGAGTAAATACGATGAGATTGGACACAAAGTTCTGACGTCATCTGCACGAAATGAACGATGCATTTGAGGAATCGCCTCATTCCCGAAAGATCAGATCGTACAAATATGCAACCGCCGTCTATATAACGAAGCTTTTCAGCTTTTTAGCTCCTTTCTGGGTCGAAGCGGGCCACCACACAAGCTGGCCTGCATCCCAGACTGCACTGCAACATGGGAGAGAGAGAGAGAGAGTGTGTGAGAGCATGTGTGTGTGTGTGTGTGTGTGTGAATTCCTTTTGTTCCTCTCTATAAAAGATGTGTTTCGAGAAACAAGCACTGAGAGGAGTGTTTTCAATCAGCTGTCATGAGATCATCCCCCCCCCTTGGCTGAAGCTGCAACGGCCCTGATGACGCCAGGGTCGGAGGGCGCGCTGCTAAGAGGCGATGACTTTATCGACTTCAGCGAGGATTCTTTCTTAAACTCTGCTTTCAGACAAGCGACGAAGTCCGGACATTTTCCTGAAATCTTCCACAGGGGCCTGTATGTGAGAACGCAAATGTCCGAGTCAGTTGCACTGGACATTTTTCCCACTAGATCCAGAGTAAAATACCCAGAATATTTCTGAGTGAGAACATGTGAGAATACAGCATGACGGACGCAAAACTGTACGAATAAAAATATCGACGAGGGTCGATGTGCAAGACTCAGATGAAGATTTTAACTCGGAAAGACCACGAGATTCGAGAGCTTTCGGCGATAAGGGGGAGAGCAGCCAAGAAGAAGAACTACGAACACAGTATCAGTCACCTCCAAATGACTTTCATCTAGATTAAAGGGTTAATAAATACTAAACACAGATATCCTAAATCCATAAATCCACTATAATGGCTCAAACGGGGACATTTCTGAACTTCTCCAGCCACGAGGGAAACTGGGCTTGAGTGCTCAGACTTTCAGTGGAACTGTGTGTGAGGGTGGAGGAGTCTCATTGAAAAACAAGTAGAGAGATGATGTTGATTCAAGAGAACAGATTGTATTTTAAAAGGTTTTTAGGAAATTTTGGCTGAAATAAAAAACGCCGGAGTCCTCAACCAATCAGGGATGTTTCCTGCAAAGGGTTCGCGTGTGTGTGTGTGTGTGTGTGTGTGTGTGTGTGTGTGTGTGTGTGTGTGTGTGTGTGTGTGTGTGTGTGTGTGTGTGTGTGTGTGTGTGTTTGTGTGTGCGTGCGTGCGTGTGTTTACTGGTGTGTGTGGTTACCCTGTGCGGCCGGGTCAAACTCCTCAGACAGCAGGTGATAGCAGCAGCCCACGCTGCAGACTGCGGCCAGCTCCGGTTTGGCCACAAACATCCGCAGGGTGCTGGGAGCCAAGTCGCCGCACGTGTGCAGGCCGACCACGACGGCGTCCTCGAGGGGGGAGAAAGCACGCAGAGAAAGAAGAGAAGGGAAGAAGCAGAGGAGAGGAAGGAGATCGATGGTGAACTTTATTGATGATGACGCGCCTGCACATTTGGCGCAGCGGTCGCATCCCACACTCGCCGCGGTGATGCGAACTCCAGCTGCGGTGACAGACGTGTAATTTCAGGAGCTGCCTGGCCCTCCTGTCTGCACCGTCACCCGACACGCACTAAATCTATTTCCAACATTTTACTTTTGGACTCGTTTGCGTCTGCTCACCTCCAGCTCGTCGATGAGCTCTCGCAGCTCCGTCTCCGCGGTGACGTACGACGTGAGGGGCGAAAATACGGTGGCGGCGCTCTCGCCTCTGTTCTGGGCTTTCCTCTCCAGGTTGTCCCTCTTCCTCCTCTCCCTCTCCTCCTCGCTCAGCCGGCTGGGGGGAATTCTGGGGGATGTAGTCTCTATCACGTCCACTGACAGGGAGCTAAGGAAGAGCTCATCGGTTCCTGGGTTTATTGTGGGGCTGACATCTGATAATACAGTTGAAACCTTCTCCTCCTCCTGTGACACGATTCCTCCCGCAGCACCACATAAAACTCCCCTGTCTCCAATCGCTCCAGGTTTTCTTTCCACTTCTAACTCCTCCTGGGGTGAATGCGCGGCCTCTCCACGTGCCCTCGCCGCCTTGCTGTGCTTCTGGTAGACCCTGGAGAACTTCTTCAGCTTCCTGTTCCTCTCCTGGGCTCCGTGGGTGTTGCTGCTGGAGGAGTCGATGCCGTAGACCCGGAGACCATACCGCAGCGACAGGAAGGAACTCAGGTAGCCCTTCCCCGAGCCCACATCTATCACCTGGGTGGGAGAAGAAAAGATGGGAGGAGAAATAAATTCCTAAATTGGGGTCGTACGACTAAACTTCTCCCAGTTTACAGTTGTATGACTCTACCTGTTTGACTCCACAGTGCTGGGCCAAACGTGCCACCACCTCAGACATGGCCTGGACCTCATGAGATTTTTTGGAGTTCATGAACTCATCTGTTTCCAGCTCAGCACCTGGAGCATCACAGCATCAGAAAAGTGACAACATATTCACATGTACTGTTCTTTTAAACAAGTCCCAGATCCATCCTGGGTATGTTCATACCTTCGTCGCTGCTTCCTGTCTCAGCGCCACCCTCAGACCCGGTCCCTCTGAGGCCCTGCAGCAGCTCCTCCCTGCTCCAGCACACTCCGAGGCCTGGGAGAGAGTGGGCCCTGGCCGCCCGCAGGAGTTCATGGATGTCGACCAGACGATTTGTTTCACAGCAAAATCCAAACGTGGTCCTGGGCGGATCTGTTTTGGGAAGAAAGGCACAGAAACATCAGCAAAGTTGCACAAAACTGGACTTACCTATGACGATATTTAGTAGAGACTTAAAATTAATATCTATTCTAATTCAGAAGTTTAATTTGTCTTTTGTAAGAATGAATGAAATCATGTAAAGGTTTTGTTCATCATCTAATACAATGGACTTTAAATAGTGCTGCTTTCAGCATTGATTTAATGTTTAACAGCAGCATCACTGTCCAGAAACAATGAATTCTGACTAATTGATTAATTGACTAGTATTGGCACCTTTAGCCTTGCATCCCAAAAGTGTCTGTAATTATAATAACAATAATACAAATAATTTCAAAATTATCATTTAATAATATATACTTTAATATTAAATTAAATATTGTATAAAATAATATAAATAAGACAATGTAATATACTTTTTTTTTTAAATCATACATCAAATAAAATAATAGAAGCATGATTGGAAATTGCTTTTCACAAGTTTACTCCACAAACTTTTTAAATCAAATTATTTTATGGCCACACATTTATTGACCTTTAGCTTTGGGCTCTGGCTCCCCCTGCTGGCCACCGCAGGAGCTGACGGCAGACAGGACCTCTTCCGGCGTCACGGCCACGAAGCGCGTCCACACGTCGCGCGTGTAAAAGTCCACAGTGTGCGCGTCGGCGATGCTCAGAGTCACCGACAGGAAGCGCGTGACTCCGTGGATCCTCTGCTGGATGTCCGAGAGGCTCAGAGAGGAGCCCCACATGTTCGATTCCCACCGAACTGACGCGTGGGAGAAGTCGTCCGCTGATGACGTGGGTCCAGACATTATCAATCGAAAATGGTGTTTGATTATTTCCAAGCAAGAAACTAAAACTCTGAACAACACTGCATTTTATTTACTACAAAGCACTTATTGGTAAATCCCTGATTGTCTGACATGGTTTTTTAAAGGTTCAGTGTGTAGAATTTAGTGACATCTAGTGGTGAGGTTGCATATTGCAGCTGAATACCTGCAGTGATAAAGAGATCACTGCAAGATTATTAGTTTATTTATTTGCCGTAAAAATGAAATGAATATTTTTGTTTCGTTCTTAGATGGATAGACAGATAGATAGATGGATAGACAGATAGATAGATAGATAGATGGATAGATAGATAGATAGATAGATAGATAGACATATAGACATATAGATAGATAGATAGATAGATAGATAGATAGAACATTTCTCCACTGAAATAAAATGTCTGTCATACACAGTGAGATGCAGATTTTGGACAAATCGACATTAGACGCTCTGGGATCGACTTAACGTGGCTGCTCTCTTATCACGTCATCTCCCCGCGACCACTGAAACCTCCACATGTAAACATCTCACGTCTTTTTAGAAGATTTGGCTCAAATGGCGCCGACAGATCGGAAAACGACGAGTAACAAGTTTACAGGGAAAGATGGAAACTGGAAGAAATCGAACAGTAACGTCCAGGGGGTGAAGAAGAAGAAATGGACCCCGGATCACAAAGTGTTCGAAGGCAGCGTTAGTGAAGGTACTTGTATTTTCTTTAGCTTCTCTGTTGAAGTACTTGTACTGTAGTTAGATACTGAGAAAATATTTAAATCACACAAGCAGATAAATATCCAGGTACAGTACTTTTAAATGTTGAAATATGCATGTCACCAAACTCAACCTAGAAATATACTAATTTAATTCCTCTGCTTCTTTTGTCAAAATGTCCTGCTAGATAAAATATTTAAAAACACATTTTATTAAACATCTGTATCTTCTGATAAATTCGGCATAGAAATGATCCAATAATTATTGAACAATAAGTGTCAATTTGAACTTGTGTGTATGTTTCACTCCTCAGGTCAAGGGTTTGCCTTCAAGAGGAAGGAGAAAGTCCGACACGAGTACAACAAGCTGCTGCGGAAGGAGAAGAGGAGGAACCCTGAGTCCAAGCAGCTGTACCAGGAGGAGTATCCAGAACACCTCCGACATCTGTACCAGGCCGAGGCACAGAAACTCAAACAGGAGGCCTGGACCAACAGGGTGAACAGGAGCAAGCTGAGGGTGAAGAGGAAGGAGACAGAAGAAGAAGAAGAAACAGATGAAGAAGATGATGATGATGATACAAAAGAGACGGAAGCTGCAGATCCAGATCCAGAAGTGACTGGTGGATCTGAGCCGACAGGTTCTGTGACTGGGGACGCTGATCCGTCTGCAGCCGCAGAGAAAGAGAGGTATATTATGGTTTCACCCCCCGTCCATTTATTTGTTTGTCTGCTAGTTAGCAGCTTTACGCTAAAACTACTGGACGTATTCCACGAAACTTGGTAGAAGGACGTGATATCGATCAGGGAAGATTAAATATTGAGATGTGGATCCAGTTCTATTTCACCAATTTCCTAGAGAATAATTAATGGATCTAGATTTCTTTTCAATTGGCTCTATTGAATTTAAGGGGACTCTTCTGATTTCCATTCTAGTTTTGGCATGAAGTCCAAAAAGATGAACAATGTATATTTTCAAACACATTTCCCACTGTTATGTGGATGTTTTCCAGAATTTGTGAGACTGATTTGAACGAGTTCAACCTCAAATTTTCTTACATTAGAAAAACAATAATTCGGTACGAATATTGTATATAAGAAAAGAGTTGTGCAACCGAATTACCACAATATCAGAGCTATTATGTTTATCAAAATATTCAGTGGAGTTTGTATCATGTTGATGTTCATTATTAGTTTCAGGCAAAAGCAGGGTCCATTAAAACAAAGAGGTATTTTAGCTTGATGACACCTGATGCTTGATGTAATTCTCACAGCTTTGGTAGTATCCCAAAAAACTAATGTTTGCAGTCTATAGACAACTTCAGATTAAAAATCTAATTGTATCGATCAGACGCAGTAATACTTCCTCGCTAATGTTCCCCTCTAGTCTCCCAATGAGCAACCGCATGAGGAAGAAAATGCAGAAGAAGACGTCGTACCAGAAGACGAAAGAGGAGTTTGAGACAATCAAAGAAAAGCAGAGGCAGAAGAAAGGGGTGAGCTGTTTTCACCGTCTTACTTCTCATTCCATATTCTGTTTCCTCTGAGTTTTTATTTGACTTGACTTCAAAGTCTTGACGCTCTGGTTGTGTTGTTCCTCGGCAGGAGTTCTTGAAGAACAAGCAGCAGAGAGAAGAAGCCATTCAAAAGTACAAGCAGAAAAAGTTGGAGACGTTTCAGATTCTGAGCAAGAAGACCAAGAAGGGGCAGCCGAACCTGAACCTGCAGATGGAGTATTTGCTTCAGAAGATCCAGAGAACTGAGAAATGAACCTGGGAACAATTGAACTGACGACCGGACCTTTCCTGAATCTGACTCTTTTTAAACACCTGATGTGGTGCATCAGGATTCTTTCACTCATGCCTCACACGTCGAGTGATAATCTGAGACTGATTTGCTGTTTCGTGCTTTTTTTCTGTTTTATTTTGTAGTATTTTGCCCTAGACAATACTGAGGGCCCATTTTATTCCCAGACCACAAGATGGCGTTGTAATGCATAAACAGATGGAAAAACCTGCTTGTGTAAGACATTCATTAAAGGTTATATTCACAAGATTTTAAACATTAACACAGCGGCCAACTAAATAAATCACGTTCCCTATGAATGTTTATTTTAAATACTGCATGATAGCGAGACGTCTCCAGCTCCAATCAGCAGCGAGGTAAACCTGACACCCGAGTGCATGCTTAATAGGTTTTGGTTCAAGATGCGACTGCGACATCTAGAGGTTGATGAATATCATATATTTAACCTTTAACCATAGAGTGTACTGTATATTAAGATGGGCAACATGACAGCTCGCAAAAGTGAAGCCAATACGTCTTGATCGCCACTTGTCATAAGCCCCGCCTCCTCAATGTTATTGAATGGAACAGTCAAAATAATTTTTCTGAAACGTGGTTTAGATCATTTCAGGACGTGGAGAGATGTCGTCCATCTTTATTTACAGTGTGTGACTGCAATCAATAAATGTTTGAGTTTCCTGTAAGTTACTTTTTGGATGAGCGATGAATATCAGTTTTAGTAAATTGCCGCAACACAGAATAAAACTTCATTAATCAGAAATGTGTCAACAGTCAGCCAGTTTAACTTTTATTACATCCGCCAAGGAGGTTATGTTTTTGAGTTGTGTTTTTTTGCGTTTGTCTGTTAGTTAATGGTGTTACTCAGAAACTACTTGACCGACTACCACGGAACTTAGTGGAATGATGCATTATGGGTCAGGGAAGAACTCAACACATTTTGGTGCAGATTCGGATCAGGGGGCAGATGCAGGAATATCTTTTCACTTCCTTTAACATGGGGAGATTAGGTGTTTTTCAACATCTTCATTGATTTCGTGATACAGTTATGGAATAATTCATGGATCTTGATGAAAAAAAAAAAACAGGCACGTTTCGGAGACTGATATTTTATGAGTGTGGGCAATTTGGTGCAGCTCCAAATAAAAACCTGGATCCAGTGAATTTAAATGTGGTGTCAGTATGTGCTCCACTGAGTGCCACTCCAGTTTTGAAGTGGGGAATGAAAATTAGTTTCAGTTGAAAATAATATTTCACTTATCCATTATTTGTGTATAGTCACATAGTTTTATTTTTATAAAGAAGTGAAATCCTTAAAAACATTTTCTGATCCAAGTAGACATTTAAAAGTTCAGAATTAAACCCGTCAATGACACATTAAAGTTCACGACACCCTGATCCTGCTGTCGTCATAGTTACACTGGATGTAAACATGTTGTATACGTGTTGCCCTCAAATAGAGAGTTGACTCTGCAGCCCTCTCCCTCCCCTCCCTCTCTCTCCCTCCCTCTCTCTCTCTCTCTCTCTCTCTCTCTCAGCAGGGACGCAGGCTGAAAAGCCTCAGGCTGCTTCCTCATGACATCACATGGTTGCAGAATGACTCACATTCATCTCTGAAGCAAAGACTTCCTAAACTCAGAGGGCGGCCGCTGCTCTGGTGATCACCGAGAGCGCAGGGAACAAAAAAGGCTTTTCACTTTCATTTGGGAAAAGGTAAGAGCTTCACTCATCTTTCTGGTTTATTGGAAAAAGCGATTGTTACGTGAAAGTGTTCATAGGCCGAATTAAGACGAGATCAAACAAAAGCTGTAGGAGACCAGCTTTTTAACGTGTTATTCAGTAAAAAAAACTTTCCATATTCCTCAAACTTCTTATTTAGAAGAACTTTTCCTTTATATTGGGTTTGCACAAATTAAAATACACGTGATGCTGCTGATAACGTGGATTTATTTAGGTCATTTCTTCACAGCCACGTTCGTATTGTATTGGGACGTTTGATCTCTTAAAACCACATTTTTCCAGCTCCAAGTTCAAAACCAGGCGCCTGCTGCACATTAACAACCCCCCGACAGGACAGACCCCGTCGCTTCAGCCCTTTTTTCCTTGAGTCGTGACGTTGTGATGGAAAACAAAAAGAGCCACTGTGAGAGCTCAAAGGGGGGGGGGGGGGGGGGGGGGGGAACATGAAACAGTCTTGCAGCACCGTTTTCATTTTCCTGCCTGTCGGTGACTGCTCTCACAGTCCCGCTCGTATTACGCCGTCATGTGTTCTGTATGGCCGGGTATTAAGATAATCCTTTACACTGTGTTTACATATCTTTTTCAGCCGCTTGTCCCGGGCCTAGTTAGAAAAAGGGAAGTACTGTAGAGTTGTAACAAGTGTTGCACTGTTGCATTCATGTTCCGATTAGTTGTGCAACGCCACCAGTGTCAAAGAAGCCTTTTGCGGTGATGAGAAGTTTAAAGTTTGACCTCAAGTCTGTCATATTTGTCTCCGTCTTTGCTATCAGGGATCTCATCATCTGTCTCTGTCGTCATGGCGACCGTGATAGCCCCAGAGCACAGGATGCAGGGCCAGTGAGGAGGCCGGACGTCTGATTGCAGAAGTACATGCTCCTCAAGTGCCCTTAGAAAGAGAGAATAACAGAGAGGCAATGGAGGAGGAGTGCAGGGTGAACGGCTTCAGACTGAGCCCAGGCAGGAGGAGCTCGGACTGGGGTCGCATCACCCTCCTGGACAAGACCAAGGAGTTCTTCCAGACCTGCGACGTGGAGGGCAAAGGCTTCATCACCCGCACCGACATGAGGGTTAGGAAAAGAGTGTGTGTGTGTCTGAATAAGGTTGAGAAGGCATTTGGGAAAATATGCAAACTATTTGGAATCCAGGCACTTTATTAGGAGGGATATACTGAGAGCTTGAGACGGCAGCTAATCAGCTCTTATGTCAAAACCTACAGAGGTTCTGTGAACTTGCTTCTTTCTAACTTCACACCTCCCGATTTCAACATTTTCAAACTTCAGTCTTCAGCCCCAGTTATATGACTGTGCAAAAAAATATATAAATAATGATTACAATATATTGTTCATCAATACCAATATAGCAAAAGTTCAATATCTCTCGGTATATTACTTTTGCATCTTTCAAGAACAGTGAGGAGCTGTAACGCAAATTAAAGCAAAAAGCTGAATAATACAAACAAATATAATATATCATATAAAGGTAAATGGCAAAAGAAAAGGATAAAAGAACCATAAGAAATAGCTAAACAATCAAGTAAAAGTCTCACACGACACCATTTTTAACTTTAACCCTCTGCAGAGAACAACGGGAACGTGCTTCATCAGTTTCATGTCACGACGAGTCGGAGACACTTAGTTACGTTACATCACCGTTGTTAAAGCAACACTTCACCCATTCAACACTATCAAAACAGCGGGTGAAGTGGCAGAGTAGCAGCGCTAATGGAAATGTTAATGAGGATAATAAGTTCAGCACACACACACACTTCAGAGCACTAACAGTGAGCGAGCCGTCTTCTATGTTAATTAGGACCTGGGCCTTTTGAGCTTCACACCTTTTGTTGCTCTTGTTTGTGTTGTTCCACTGAGGGCTTCCAGAGCCAGACTCTGCATATTTAAGCCTTTAAGACACTTTCTGATGTGGACACTGATTGTAATGCCATGAAAGTGACTTTAATTATTTCTACTCTCTCTCCTGACCTCGCTCAGGGTGAACGTTGTGTCACATTTTGGGTTGTTGATCATGCATGTGCAGTTTGGCTCGTTGCAACATAGTTTAAATGTCCTGTGTGTGTGTTTTTCCATTGCAGAGGCTCCACAGGGAGCTGCCGCTGTCTGCGGCCGAGCTGGAGGACGTGTTCGACTCCCTGGACACAGAGCGAACAGGTTACCTCACGCTGGAGGTCTTCTCCTCAGGATTCAGTAGGTTTCAGACTGCATGCACGCTAAAATGCAATTATAACAGTGACGAGGAGGATGGAGGGCTTCATAAAGCCAATGAACTGACTCATTGATGTCAGTTACGCAGCATTCAAATATTGCTTTATTTAGTATATTTTATTTATCATAGATTTAATAGCTTTCACCTGTACAAGTCCTAAACATGCTTCTTTCGTGTTTATTTAAAAAAAACGCTGCTCTGTCTCAGGTCAGTTCCTGCACGGCCGAAGGATCTCCATCGCCGACGACCACAGCAATCGGGCCCCCAGCCCCACGTGCAGAGCCAAGGAGGCTCTCTATCAGAGCCAGTGGGAGGCCAAGCTGTCGGGAGGCGAGGACGAGGAGGAGAGTCACTTCTCCATGCTGCTGGAGAGCCTGGGAGCCAGTCACGTGTTTGAGGAGTGAGTAATCACTGAAAAACGCTTATATGCATTTCTACTATATATGCATTTACTCATGTATGTATTCTGCTTTCACGCCTCTTCAGTCCAGGTGAGGTGCGCAGTCTCTGGGCGGAGCTCCGGCGAGACGAGCCTCACCTCCTGTCCAACTTCGAGGAGTTCCTGGCCAGGGTCACCCACCAAATAAAAGAGGCCCACCAGGACAAACAAGAGATGGAGAGCGCCCTCCAGAGGTAGGAACACACATGCACTCTTGTCCTAACCCTCTGAAAACCGACTCTCGCTGTCTGCCGATTTTTATTTGTTCGCAAAACCATTATAGTTTGAAGATTGAGAGAGTAGCAGGAGAGGAGCAGAGAAAAATGGCCATATATACAAATCTGAAAAATGTGTATAACCAAGGAAAACGTTCACATACTTCAGAGGGAGAGTCAAATAAGTTGATTTTAGATCGATTGGTTAGATTTGTAGTAACATAGGTCATTGTATTTCATTTCAGGTTGCCTTGTAAAAAGTAGCTGTAGGGACAACAGATGAAATGAGCTTAAATCGCTAACTCTGCCTCATTTGCAGTATTTTTTCTTTTGATTCGTCAGATCTGTCTCTATCAAATAAATAAACAAACAAATAAAATAGAAATTCAGTCAGTGTGTGGATGCAGGGTTAAAAGGCCTCGTTTCTCAATTGGCTCTCACACTTGAAACATTTAAGTACTGCACTTCATGTACCATAATGTTCTCCTCTGTCATTAGCCACCTAAAGAATGGGTGACATGTGTGTGTCTGTGTGTGTGTGTTACTGCACCGTGTCAGACCTGCAGCCTTTGAGCGATTGCATGGATTTACCTGTAATTCTCTATAGAACAAATGTTATCTGTGTCAAATGACCACTAATCTGGAGGCTCGCTCCGAGGTCCGACCGCCTGCTGCTGCCGTGGAAACACGTTAATATAATAACATGAAAGGCGGCGAGAAATGTGACTCGATCTGTATTTGAATTGCTTTTCTCTCGTAATAAGCGAGAGGACCTCATGTGATGATTACTGAGATGATGTGACATTACAGATGTGTGTGTGTGTGTGTGTACACACGTGTTGATGGGATGTCAAACATGTATGTGGTAGTTTTCCCATGGCACCGCATGGTACAGCTTGTTTTTCCTCCAGACTTAACTAAGTGGCTTAACAATCGTCAGAGGGAATGTAAATACCGCTCAGTATTCTTTTGAAAAATGAAACTCGGAGTGTGTGTGTGTGTGTGTGTGTGTGTGTGTGTGTGTGTGTGTGTGTGTGTGTGTGTGTGTGTGTTTAAGTATTCACATGTAATTAGAAATGCAGAGCTTAAGCTGAGCCGAGACAACAAAGCCACACTGTTCCTAGATGCTATAGATATTATGTCACACTGTTCATTCACCAGTTTTCCCATCGCTGTCCCATCCCTGTCCCTCTTTGCAGGAAGGCCGCAACACACGACAGCGAGATCCGCCATTTGTACGAGGAGATGGAGGCGCAGATCAAGAATGAGAAAGACAGGCTGGTGCTGAAGGTACAGCTGCTTTGCAAAGTGGTCATGTTGTTGTGCTGAGATGTTCCAACTCTGAGTCATGTGACGCCGTCCACACGAGCGCTCTTAAAAACTCTTCCCCCCCCCACCCCCCGGGCCTTCGCAGGACTCTGAGCATCTTCAGTTGCGCAGCCATGACCTGGAGCACCAACTGGTTTCAAAGGAGAAGGAGCTGGAGCAGATTTTCCAGAAACAGAAGCGGGTGAGTGGACGTTTCCAAACACAACGTGACCGAAGTTACACGACAACAAAAACCAAGCGTTCACACAAGAGTCAGAAGCTGGAAAATGACTTGGTGCAATTGATTACACACATTAATGTATACTGATGTAACAAGGCACAATCATACAAAACGGATCATATTCTTGTTATGGTAATAATATTAATAACATTAATAATAATAATGAACTTCATTCATACAGCACTTTCAAAACACAGTTACAAAGGGCTTAGCACTGAAATAAAACATCTCAGGCAAATAAATTCAAAAATAAAGTAATACAGAAATAACAATAATAATGTCCCTCATACCTCCACCTTTATATTCAATCAAGCTGTACCAAACTTTACACACTTATAGATTATCAGTCCACTAAATATACCAGATGCTTTTATTGGGGGCCTTGGTGGAGGTATACGCTTTACTGTAACATGGATGTCATCGAAAGAAGTAATTTGAGCTTTCTCAGGAAAATGTTATGACATAATAATCTTGTTATTCAGAAAAACTGAGCAGTGGATGCAATATGTTTCTGTGGTTTTGTGAAGAAAAATAAAAGTCACCATAATGTGCAGAATGTGCATCAATGGAAAAGGTGGTATTAATCTTTACCCTCTCATCATGTGCTGTGGGGAGGAGATTGAAACTGTTCCCTTTTCTCCTCTCGAGCGCTCGTGCGCTCGCAGGGAATTAGTGCGTTTTCATTCCTGCGAACATTTCCCCCCCTGCTCCAGTTGGAGCTCCAGTGCTGCGAGCTGAGCAGCGAGAAGCAGGAGAGCCACGTGGAGAACGTCAAGCTGAAGATGACCAACGACGAGCTGCTGCGGGCGCTGGAGAGCACCAGCCAGGAGCTGGGGCTGGCCCAGGAGCAGCTGACCATGCTGCAGGAGCAGGCCGCCCGGCTGCACCAGGACAAGGAGATGTGGGTACACACACACACACACACACACACACACACACACACACACACACACACACACACACACACACAGGCTCGCTGCACTTATTTAAGTATCATTTGCATTAACAGTGTGTTTCCTCACCACCGTTAAGTCTTAGATATGTGTAAACCTTACTTAGTCTTTACCTTTACCCTAAACTCAGTTCAAACTTGAAAAAAACACTGATAGAAGTTGCCACAGAAGGTTTGAAATGCTTCAAACACACTCTCTCACTTGTACTTTTACTGGAACTGAATGTTTCTCTTTCTTGTTTTAGGGAAATGTACAGAGTAACCGAGGGCCTGCAGAGAGAAAAGCAAAGTCTCATGAAGCAGCTTGACCTCCTCAGGTATGATAGGGTCGTCCAAAATGAGTTGTTTTTCTTTCTTTTTTTACACCTGGGTGGTAATTGGTTTAAATCTTTTTGGCTTGTGGCTCGGTCCCTAATTGGCAAACATCACAAATCAAATTCCAAAAGCAGTTAAAGGATTTTCAGGAAAGCGTTCCAGTGAGCGATCTTCTATTCTTCTATTTTCCATCGAAAAGATTTCCAACTTTCTTCTCCTCTCTCTAATTCCAGAGAGATGAACAAACATTTGAAGGACGAGCGAGACATTTGCTGCGGTGTAGTAAGTCAATGTCACTTAATTGCAGTGGTTTTTCCGTTACGGTGTTTACGCGACTGATTAACATATCTTTGCTACACATCCCTCTTTGTTCAAACAAGCCTCGAACGTCGCTCAGAAAGAAGCAGAAGCAGAGGGCGGGCCTCGGCAGCATGTTCGACGACACCAGCCAGCCGGTGAAAAGGTGATTCATTCGTCGTCTCTGTTCTCTTTTAACACAAATCACTCCTGTCAGATTGTTTCCTGTGTGTCAAAGAGGAATTTCGTCTTCTGTGGGATGTGAAAATCATTTATGAAAGAAGGATAAACAGAGGATATCTGATTCTATACACGTCCAGAAATCAACTAAATTAACAGTTTTTTTTTAAAATGACATATTTGGGCACTTTGGCCTCCAGATTTCCATTCGTTCAAGTCAAGTGGATTGATCCAGTATATCCTCTGTTTCTCCTCTGTTTCCAAAGAGCCCCTCTCTTGGTGGACGGGTCCTTCCAGTATCTGGAGGCCTTGCCCAGAGAGCACCTTCAAATCGTGTTTGTTGCTTCCTCCTCCTGTAGTGAGGAAGATACCCCCAATACCCCCACAACCAATAGCTTCTCCTCCTCCTCCTCCATCGCCGCGGTCAGCGCCCCTGCGTGTCAGCAGCGCCCGGCAGCCAAGAAGAACTCCAGTTTATCCAACGGCTGCGCCAACTCCGCTCCTCCCAAAGTGCACGATGTGAAGACGAAAGCCAAAAGGTGGCCCAGCAAGGTGGCTCCAGTGAAGAGGGTGACGAGGAAAGACAGAGAACGAGGGAGGCGAGTGGAGGTCGAGAAGAAGCCGGGGTTAGAGGAGGAGGTGCTGGACTCCCCAATAGACGGGTGGCCCCTCCGTCGAGTCATCTCCATCGAGGAGGATCACCTACCCCACCTGCTCCAGGGCGGGCCCCAGCTCTTACTGCACCAGCTCAGTGAGGAGGAGGATGAGGAGGACGACGATGAGGAGGAAGATGCAGCGTCAGCACAGAGCGACATTGAGCCTACTGTTGTCATGGCAGCAGACGTCCCCGCCGCCCCGACCTCCAGTCGTGTTCCGGTACCGGCGGAAGCTCCCGTGGCGAGGAAATCCCGCCTTGGCCTGGCAAAAAAGACGCCCATGTCTCCGAGAGGACAGCCTGTAGGGAAAGAGACGCAACAAGTACGTCCACACACACACTATAGCTCTAACTATAGCCCTATACATAAATTATACATATATAGACACACACACATATGTACATGTATTTCTCTGTAAACCGATATTTAATAAATTAATTTGTGTCACATTAAAGCACTGTAGGTGTGTGTGTGTGTGTGTATGTACAGTATAGATATGTATATGTGTGTATGTATATGTGTCTATGGATGTACTGTTTGTGTATATGTGCAGTATATATGTGTGTGTGTGTTGTACAAAATGCACACATTTCTACCTTCATACGTTTTTTTTCTATGTCTCTATTTATTATAATTTGTTATAATTTGCATGTTCACGTTTGTCTATATTTCTATTCTCGGTTGGAGCAACTGTTACAAAGCCCAGTTTCCCCCGGGGGTCGATAATCAAGTATTTCTGATTCTGATCGTGATCTTTCATCATCAGAAGACCAGAGAAGTGGAACTCTTCGCCCCGGACCGCCTCTTCAAAGTCGTCCTGGTCGGCAACTCCAGCGTGGGCAAGACGTCGCTGCTGCGCTCCTTCTGTGAGGGTCGCTTCCACCCGGCCACCACTGCTACTGTGGGTGAGAAGAAAGACGTATTGTAATAATACAGAGTCTGTGGCTGTTTTGAACCCGTCTGAGCGGCATGTGCAGGTACGCGCCTGTGTTTGTGGATGCGAGCACGGAGGAGGGCAACTTAGTGTCACATGAAAGGGCTTGTGAAGTCCCACTGCCTGTCTCAGAGCCCTGGCACACATTGTACTGTGCAGATTATGTCACTTCTGAAGGATTTCTCTCTGCTTTCATCTTTCCAAATCCTCACTGGGGCCTCGTTATCTCCACTTAGTTCAACCCCTCCGTCAGGGCCGCACCTCGCTCGGGCCCCGGAGTCGCTGTTTCTGTCTTCGTTTACTCCGTCAGAAGCAATTCTCGTCTTCAAATAGTAGTAACATATGAGAAATGCAGCAACATCTTTTATCATCCAGGCAATGACGCCAAATAAAAACCCTCCTATATCATGGTGATGTCATTGTATGTCATGTAGGTATTGACTACAGTGTGAAGACACTAACCCTGGACAACATGCAGGTTGCCATGCAGCTCTGGGACACAGCGGGTCAAGAGAGGTGAGTTCTTATCTTTATTTTTAGATGCATATTTCAGCCAAAATATGTGAAAGAAAAATGTAAAAGAAAAAAAAAGAGATCAAAATCAACAAATGATCATTTAAATTAGACAAAATCTGAACGATGCCTCAAAATCTTTTTGTCGTCCCAGGTAAAAGATACAAAATATTGTAATATACTTCAATTACCGTTATGAATAAAGTGTATAATTCATCCAGAAGTGCCACATTAATTAATTAAAATCTATATTAATTACCAAGTACAGCATACTATATGTATTTTTCCTTATTCGAAAAAGCACATCTAAAGTGGATTTTTAAATACTGTTGTGAAGTAAACTTGATTGAAATCTCTTTGTTACACTTTTTAAAATGTCTTTTCAAATGCACTTGAGTCAAATTAAATATGCTACTAGTCATACAAAGTAATCGTGGTGATATCCTACACAGGTACCGCAGCATAACCAAGCAGTTCTTCCGCAAAGCCGACGGCGTGGTGGTGATGTACGACGTCACGGTGCAGGAGAGCTTCTCGGCCGTGCGACCCTGGCTCATCAACGTCCAGGTTTGACCTTTGACCTTTGACCTTTGACCTGCCACGTCTCCTCCAAGTGGAGGTGAAAGTGAAGATAGTAGTGGTTTTAATTTAACCTTATAATTTGTTTATATTTACAGCTGAATTTCTTTTATTTGTGGTCTTTTTATGTAGTGTGATTGATAAGTCCAGCATTTGAATTATCCACAGGTTCAGCATAGGTTTCAATTCTCATCTTAAAGGAGCCATGGATTTTTAGAGCTTGACCCAAACCACAGACTAAAAGTCAGGATACATCGACCTCTGCTTCATTCGGTTTTTTTTCTGTGTCTTGCAAATCCCCCTAACTCGATGGATGCTCAATGTTAAACCATCTTGTTTTTAGGAAGCTGCAGGAGAAGGGGTCCCTGTCCTACTTATCGGCAATAAAATGGACATGGATGGAGAGAGGGAGGTGTCATTTAAAGAAGCCGAGCAACTGGCTTATGTGAGTTTAACTCTAAATGTCCTGGATAATTGACGCTTACACTCAAAATGATGTCAAGTGCAGTGGACTGGTTCCCGATTCTTTATTGACCGTTCCAACTTTGTCTTTGGCGACGTGTCCTGTGCAGGAGAACAAGGTGATGTTCTTCGAGGTCAGTGCCTACACAGGCAAGAACGTGACCGAGTCCCTGACGCACCTGGCCAGGTAAGATCACGGCTGTTTATCAAGTCAGTGCGTAATGTAAGAAACAGACAGATTCACGTGCATGGCCAGAACTGCCAATGCCTTCTCCAACCAGTGCAGTTTCAGTCTACATATATTTTATTTCCAAACTCAAATGAGGTCCCTGTGACCTTCTGAAATCTAATCAGTTCATCTTTGAGTCCAGGGGACCACTGGTCAAAATTTGAAGAAAGTCCCCAAGAGGCCAAAATCATGTTTTGTGAGGCCACAGTGACCTTTGACCTTTGACCACCCAGATCTAATCAGTTAATTAGTGAGTCTAAGTGAACATTTGTACCGAATTTGAAGGGATTCTCTCGAGGCTTTCTTAAGATAACGTGTTCACAAGGTCACAGTCATCTTGATGTTGTACCGCCAAATTATAATCACGTCATCCTTGAGTCTAAGTGAATTCCTTATGGGTTTTCCTGATATATACTTTTACGAGAACATAATGTCGCTGTGACCTTGACCTTTTACCTTTTGCCACCAAAATCGAATCAGTTCCTCTGTGAATCAGAGTGAATTTTAGAACCAGATTTAAAGAAATTGCCTCAAGGCGTTCTCGAGATATCTTGTTCATGATAATGGGACAAATGGATGGATAGACAACCCATAAACATAACACCTCCGGCCACTTGGTGTCGCCGGTGCAGAGGCACAAAAAAGCACCGAGTGCTAGATGGTCATTTGTTCTTTGTCAGGAAGTTGATCTGTGGTGGCGTCACCGTTGTTTGACAGCGTCTTCCCTTTCTTCCTCCATCTGTCTTTCCTCAGAGTGTTAATGGAGCAGGAGGACCGGGTGAGAGACACGACAGTCAGCCTCAGTACTCAGCCCGTGAAGAAGAAACTCTGCTGCAAGTGAAGACTCACGCAACGACACAAAGAAAACAGCTAAAACTTTGGAAGAAATCGTTTTCTGATCCCTTCCGAACCTGCATTATTAGAAGAGATCGGTGAAATCAGTTTTCTACTTGTGTAAAGGACCTTGACATAGATCGCCGCCATTTTGGCTCAGAGATTTAGTGACGATGGACGGAAAAAAAACTGCTGTCGAGCTTAAATGGTGAAGATGAGTGCAGTGATCTGCAGTGAAACTAAGGTGCTGCACTATTTCATGTAAATAACGCTTTGATGCCATGTTACAGTTGTGCTGTCAACAAGATTTAAAATACAAATATTTTCTGTAAAATAATTACTTTCAATAACCTTCACCGAGGAGAAAAATCCTAAATATACTTTAGGCTTTTTATAACTGAATTTTAGCTTTAAAGTCTCAGGCCCTGTTGACACTACTGGAAATATATATATATATTTTTAATGAATATTTTCACTCCGTTTAAAAAACAAAATAAAAGAATTCTCCGTCCACACGATCTTCGTTTTGCAAAATATCTCCGTCCAGATGAAGAAACAAAAACGACTACTAATGCTCAAACAAGCATGCCGGGCCAGTAGGTGGCGATATAGTCTACATCAACAAATGTCAAATACCAGAGGAGAACATTGTGAGCATGCTCAGCGAGTTTCTTCTCTTGTCAACCTTTCTCTTGTATATAGTTTGTAAAAAAAAAAAAATGTAAGTGACTTCAATCGTTTCCTTCTGAACAAGAGGCCTAAACATTTATTTTGCAAAATATCAGCGTTAGTTTGCACACGGGCTAATTTTTCTCTCTACGTCTCTGGTGAAGCTAAAACTTAAATATATTATTCAAAATTCATTGAAATGGTTTTAAATCAAAATGAAATCAATAGAAAGAGAAAATATTTGCCTTTGATTCTTTGTCATTTTATTCATCACGTTCTTTCCGACACAAAGTGGTTCACGACGTGCTGCATCTGTGTGTTGGTTCCTGCCCGGAGACGTTGTTCTGTTTTATTCTGGCACCAAAGTACAGTTGTTCTGAATCATTTTCCTCAATGAAAATAAATAAATGAATTACAGTTCATCTTCCTGAAGTCAATAAAGCAACAGTAACAAAAAATCACATGCGAATAAATAATGAAACAAAAAAAAAAAATCACTGTTCCTTCAATACAATTACACACAAATCATCAGTCTTGACAATAACTTAAGTAAAAACAGGTAATGACTGTGCTCTTACCCTTTCAACATCACACAGATCAATACTTTTCAATTAGCTGCACTAACAATATAAAGACTCTTAAATGCTTTTTTAAATTTTATAATCCAAAAAATTAAAAGTCGAGAAAAAAATACTCAAGTTATTTTCAGAGGTTACATTCAACGATGTGCCCGGGTCGATCGAGTTGGTTCACGTGATGGAACTATTGCTGATAAGAAGACTTGCCTATTCTGATGACATCGCTTAGTTGCTGGCATAGTGGCATCCAATCAGATTTGTCCGGGTCACCCTCGTTAGCCAGCTGAGATTCGTGTCTGGGAGCCTGAGCTCTTCCCCCCCCCTCTCCAGATGTGTCCAGAGGGGCCGCGGGAACGTCCACGCCAGAGCGCCGCCACCGCTGCTGTCGTCGTGTTGTTCCTAGCGCATTTTATAGTCGTGGGAGAGGGCGGCCTCGCAGAGCTGTCCTTTAAAGTCCAGCTCGAGGGTGAACTCCAGGTCACGCTGCCAAAGATAAAATGTCCACGTAAATAAAACCTTCACAAACAACAACAGGTATTTAAATCCAGTGGTGCAAAGTAACTGTAATACCCTGTACTTAAGTATGAATAAAATATATATTTTACTTGTATTCACTCGTTACTTATTAAGATTTTACACACAAAAACACACTAGTTTACAAAACGTAACTTAAATAAATCAAGACCATATAAAATATTTCGAATCAGCCCTACTTTAATGTAGTTATAGTACAGTAAGAGTAAAATGCTATTTACAGATTAATGTCTATAATAATTATCCGAAAACATAATCTTAAAATGATATTACTATCAGAGGCCACTTTCTGAGTAATTCAACTTAAAATTTAACTAAATTTAGATAAATTGCTAAATGCTTTTGACTGATACTACCTGGTACATTTACTTGTGCTTATTCTCTAAGGCAGAGAAGTAGATACTAATTCTTCTACTTCTCTTTCTGTTTAATATCTTGCTATATTACATTTTGGCGTGAATTTAGATAAACCAAGGCGAGATCGGGGCTTTAGCCTCGGAGGAGGTATGCACTCTCGGAGCGCCCTTCGGTTTACATTGTGGTGTTTCGACTTCAACTTGGTGCCAATTATCTGATGAGTCTTACCACATTCTTCTCATTGGGCCGGACGGTGATGCTGCCAAAGATCTCCTCTCCTTTCTTGACAGTTAAGTAGTCCTCCAAGTAAAACACCGTCTGCTTCCAGTGAGTGCTGGGAGCATCTGGAGCTGCGGAGAGGGAGGGGAGAAGGAGGGAGGTGAAAGGGAGGACGGAAAAGAAGCAGGAAGAGAGGAGAGGAGGGGAAATGGGTTTAAACAGGAAAGGGGTGAAGCAGAGAGGAGAGGACATGGGTAAAGAGAAAAGGAAAAGCAAAGATTTACAAAACGTCCTCGGGTTGTGTTCACGTGGACGAAATGTAACTGCAAAGCAACTGAATTCTTACTCATCCAGTGGGAGAAACACGGAGGAGAGAACTCCCTCAGTGATGCTCAGCCTCGGGCCCGACAGACTCGGCCAAACATAGAGCCTCCTCTACACAGTATTATGTAAGCACTGGCTACACACATGTATTAACATGAACTTACATAACAGCTACTAGTCATAGGCGTCCTCGATGAAGTTGCACCGGAGAAGTGCTCGGTGCTCGTGTTCAGGTCGACTCGTGCAACGCCAGCAGAGTGTAGCCGAGAGCTAAGACGCTGAAGTGCAAGGAGGCTTCTATTAATAGTTTCTGATTTGCTGCTCGGGGAAAAAAACTGGAGAAATTCAGAGGCTTGTTGGACATGAGGGTGAAGAAGAACGTGGAAAACTAAACCTCCCAGTCTCTCCCATCATGTGTTCTTCATGTAGTCTATTATAAATACCTGCATTTTCTGGCCTCCTCGCCAAAACTCAGAGGGTCGGTAAACCAAAAGAATCGAGAAACACGTTTTTATGGCAACATTTTTGTTTCATTTGCTTTGGTTTTGCAGCCGAAATGTCAGAGACAGATATCTGTGATAAATTAAGTGTCCGTGTTCTACCTGTGAGGCCTCGACTCACCGGTGGAAAATCCCGTCTTCTTGTGACACTTGGTGAACTCGATGTTGAAGTAAGTGACCAGGGCGTGGACGTAATCATTGCGCTGAATCTGCAGACAGAAGGCTGAGGTGAAGGACAGGTCCTCTGGCTTCACGGTGTAGATGTCCACTTCCTGCAAAATGAAATAAAGTCTTATTTTTATCGCAGGATTACGCAAAAACCACTGGATGGATTTCCACAAAACTTGGTGGGAGGATGTGATACGGGTCAGGAAAGAAACCATTTCACGTTGGTGTGGATCCGAATCAGTTGGTGGATCCAAGAATTTAATTTTTGCTTTCTTTAACATTGCGAGATGTTTTATATGTGTTTTATATGCGTGCGTGTGTGTGTGTGTGTGAAAGCCCACAGGTTGAATCATGGGCTGCCAAATGAAGCTTGCTCACAGTACACATGCTGTGTGGGTGTCCTCCATCAAGTCTACTAAGGGAGGGAAGGTGTGTGTGTGTGTGTGTGTGCTTGTGTGTGTGTGTGTGTGTGTGTGCTTGTGTGCGTGTGTCTATATCGAGCACTGCCTGACAAATATGGCCTCAAATTTAAGTATCACATTTTCTTGCCTGCCAAGCTTCACACACGGGAGCAGAATAGGGGAGCAGGGGGGGAGTGTCTCTACTTAGCATGTAGATGATGTTGTATTTAAGAGGGTGGGTGGGACGGGGGGGGGGGGGGGGGGGGGGGGGGGGGGGGGGGGGGACCTGTTCATCTCACCAGGCCTATTGGGCGTTTGGATCGCCCGGCCATGTGGCGTCAACGTGACAAATTGCGATTTAACACCTCGGTCCTTTCCAGTGATACCAGACCAGCTTCATATCCAGCGAAAAATAAAAATCCCTGGGAGCGACTTTGTAATTTCAGCATGACAGGAGTGAGTGGCATTTTGAATTACGACGGGCTGAGGTGGCTGGCAGCGAGGGGGGGGGGGGGGGGGAGTACGCCCTGAATATGAGATACAGGCAGTGAGAGTTAGTTTCCAGGCTGAAAAGTGAAAAACTAACCTCCAAACTAACAAATTAGTCACCTTTTTCCAACACAAGAGGAAGCCTCCTTTGTGCTCATCCAGGTGACGGAGAGCTCGTCTCATTCCCGCTGCTCGCGTGTGACATTTCACCAGAGGGAGAGACGGAGTGAGACTTCGCTATTCGCTCGGACCAGCGAGGCCTGACATTGTTCAAATCAGAGACTGTGACCGGGCACGAACGGTAAGAGGAGGTGAGGATTTTAGAAGGAGAAAATGGGAAATGAGGCTAAATAAATTACCCGAAAAACAGATAAGGAGAAAGAGACATTAGGATAATATCGCATGTTTCAAAATAGAAAAAGAGAAAACGTGATATAAAGCGGTGAAAAGGACGAGTGACAGAGGAAAGTCAATGGGAAGAGAAAGTAAAGATGGAGGGGACAAACAAAAAAAAAGCTATCGCCTCCCTCAATGCTCTTATCCTCTGTTCATTTGTGAGATAAAGGACCAGCCCACTGTTCTATCTTCGAGGATGGAAACAGAGCGGCAGACTATTGCAGCTCCACACAAACCTCTATTATGTCCCAGAAAATGGTCTCAGCCGACGGGGGGGATGAGTTCATTCACTCGGTGGCAAAACACAAAAGAGGGGAAACTTTGCTTGTCTGTCTAACGTGCAGGTTTTTTCAAATGTATACAACAAAATGGCGGCGTGCGTTCACACTCGTTCATCATGCAGGAATCATAGACTGTGTACATGTCTCCTTTTCCCTCCGTATACAGTCTATGTGTCGTCCATCTTTATAAAGTCTATATATCATCCATCTTTAAATATAGTCTGTGTTGTCCATCTTTATATACAGTTGACGTGTCGTCCACCTTTAAATATAGTCTATATATCGTCCATCTTTAAATATATATTCTATATATCGGCCATCTTTAAATATAGTCTATATATCGGCCATCTTTAAATATAGTCTATATATCGGCCATCTTTAAATATAGTCTATATATCGTCCATCTTTATATTCAGTTGACGTGTCGTCCATCTTTAAATATAGTCTATATATCGGCCATCTTTAAATATAGTCTATATATCGGCCATCTTTAAATATAGTCTATATATCGGCCATCTTTAAATATAGTCTATATATCGGCCATCTTTATATTCAGTTGACGTGTCGTCCATCTTTAAATATAGTCTATATATCGGCCATCTTTAAATATAGTCTATATATCGGCCATCTTTAAATATAGTCTATATATCGGCCATCTTTAAATATAGTCTATATATCGGCCATCTTTATATTCAGTTGACGTGTCGTCCATCTTTAAATATCGTCTATATATTGGCCATCTTTAAATATAGTCTATGTGTGGTCCTTCTTTATATACAGTCTGTGGCATGTATACGTGAACATTTCTTACCTTCAGGAGGCAGGCGTTGGTCACCAGCTGCTTGGTATCTACCACATCCACCAGAGGCTCTCTGATGGCCACGTTGCGAATGCAGCTCATGTCGAATCCGTACACGTTTTCCCACCCTGTGCACACGCAAAGAAAAAACATCTGAAGCCCAGACCACCCGTGTGGGCACACGTGCACACAGTATGTGCTGTCAGGGCTTTTCTCTTTTTGGAAAGCCCTGTTCTCTTTGTCCCTGCCAAGCTGTCAGCACAATAAAAGGTA
The DNA here is from genome assembly GCF_009819705.1 of Hippoglossus hippoglossus. Classification (NCBI taxonomy): domain Eukaryota; kingdom Metazoa; phylum Chordata; class Actinopteri; order Pleuronectiformes; family Pleuronectidae; genus Hippoglossus; species Hippoglossus hippoglossus. The sequence goes on from NC_047173.1 coordinate 12,384,907, forward strand.
GCAGAGAAAATAAAACCGAGTGCTTAACTCCTGCCAGGAAGAACAGCCTCGCACTCATGCTGTCTTGCTGTCTATCCAGGGTGGAAAAAGACGAGCCCTCCTGAAAATAGACTCCGGCGTCCTCCTCCTCTTCCTCCTCCACCATGTCTGGCACGTTTTTTTTTAAATAGAATTTGGGTTGAAATGTTACAGAACAAGCATTCCTTCCTCCATTCCCTCTGTCCCTCCACTCCACCTGGTTTTTGTCAGGGGGCCCAAACACTAATTCTGCATGATGGCGACGTGGAGGAGGCCACCAACGCAGAGAGATGCTAAAAATAAGAGCGCAGGGGGTACGGGTGGGAGGAATTATTTTAGGATTCGTGTGAAAGTATGTTCCTACGTGGAATAGAGCAGGCCAGACCACCTGTGCAGTGACAGGAAACTCAGGAGAAGTTATTGACCCAGATTCTGAGTTGGTGCTTTGATCGAGATTCTAAGATTAAGCTCAGCGCTCCTGCTGCGAAAGGTATTTGAACACATGGAGTGAGTTTGGAGCAAAGAATGCACTGTGGAATAAACTCACTTTTGGTGCTACTTTCTAAAAAGCCATGTTTTTACACTGTCGTAACTAACGGCTTCATTGATGCTGAGCCAGTTTGTGGAGAACAAAACGGAGCAAAGAGAAAAACTCAATATTGTTAAAAAGGACATAAACGCCACTCAATGCTAATGCTGGTCCCTGCCCGCCAATGTACATAGGTAGCTGTGTGCTAGCAAATTTGCCATCTAATCTTTATTTCTTTGTAACTGCACACGCAGATCCTCTTCCTGTACATGCATCTCTCTCTCTCTCTCTCTCTCTCTCTCTCTCTCTCATAGGGGATGGCAGAATTGGCAGTTACTTGTTTTATCCATTTCAACCTAACGAGATGATGAAGTTGCCTCCAAATCACCACTATAGGAACTAATTAAATCATCTTATAACCTGAATAAATCTGCGAGTTGCAGGCTATAGGAACCTTGTGTGGGGTTTGGGTTCAGGTTAACTATTTTGCCTGTAGGTGTGAATGTGAGCACGAAAGCTCCTTAGTTGGCCGGCGCCCAACATCGGCTTGGATCGGCTCCAGCGACCCTCAAAGGATATGTGCTATAGCTAATGGAAGGATGGAAGGATGGAAGGATGGATGGATGCACAATGATCATTTATTATGCGCAGCTAAGAGGGGAAACCGAGCAAGATGGAGACATAAAAAAGGCGATGACTTTACAAAAAGAAAACACGGTGACTACTCACAGTGAATCTTGAAGTCCTTGTACTGCCTGTCTTCGATGGCGACGACGTAGAGAGCGGCCCTGTCGGGGAACATCAGGCCTCCGGGTTTCTGCGGGAGAGAAGCTTCACATATCGGTGGACGCACCACAAAAGGCCGTCCATCATCTTCATCGTTCACACACACCTGGTATCAACATACGCTCGCGCATGGTGGGGTTTAAAAGCCTGCAGGCATCTACTGAGCTCAGAAACCAGATCACTCGTGTATGACCTCAGCATCTGGGCAGCAGACGCACGCACATGAGCGTACGGTAAATCCTCCCCTTAAACGCCGGCTGGTGTGTTAATGTGTCAGAAGCCTTATTTGTGCGAGCAGCTACAAACAGCGGGCAAACCAACGTACCAGCCACTTGTCCCTGGCAAATATGACGGTGTTGAGCATGGACTCGTAGAAGAGGCAGTAGCCCATCCACTCCGAGATGATGATGTCCACCTTCTCCACGGGGAGCTCCACCTCCTCCACCTTGCCCTTGAAGATGGTGATGACTGTGGTGCGGAGAGCCACAAAAAACACAGGGCGACAAATGGTTATGTTAATGTAAATCATTCCAGCTTAATAACTGGACTCATGCCTCAAGGCTGCATTCTTGCATTCTTGCATTCTTGTCCGTCTCTGTCCGTCTTGTCTCTGTCTAAACCATGTCACTACTAAGAAAAACTGGGGTGGTAGAAAACTTTCATCATCTATTTATTTATTGCTGATCAGTAACCAGTATTTCATCTAATGTGCTTGGATACTGAGTGGATGATTATTATTTGCAGTGACTGGACTATAAATAAAGTTCTGTACACGATATGAAAATGAAAGAGATGAAACAAAAACCCGTCTAATTTCCACCGTGCTGGTTGCAAAAACCAATCAACTGCTGCCAGACCTCCGTCTGTGACGTCCAGGGCCACGTTTTACAACGGCAATCAGCGCCGCTGCGGGAGTTCTGATTGATGGCGGAGCTCCTGGTTATTTGACATCAGAGACGAGCTGCCAGTTAACCATCAGAGCTGTGACTAATGTTGTCGGGGCGTGACGGCGATGATGAAAATATGCATATTTTTCACACCACTCCTAATATACGTGTCCTCACACCGTTCTGCATTCAGACACAGGGATATAAGGAGCATTGTAGTCATGGAAAAAAACGCTTAAACTTACCATTGTGCAGGTGATTCGACTTGATAATCTTCTCTGAGTATTCAGATATACTTGAACATTCTATCTGTGGGCGAAAAAGGAGACAGGAAGATTTTCTTGTGCAGAACAACCAGGGGGCGTTATCCACCACATTCCCTCCACATATCCAGCAGACTCACCTTTAGGGTATGAGACCACGGACAAATCTAATCAAACTCTGATAATCCATCGAAACACTTATGTCCCTGGTCACCGCAGACCCCGCGCCGCATGGAAACTAATACATCACTTTGCTCGCCCATCCCTGGGTGTAATGTAGCATATGAATCATACATAACTGTGGGAGACACTGGTGGTAATGTATAACCCGTGACTTGCGGCTCTAAGGGGAGCCAGATGGTTCTCAGTGCCTCTGTGAGTAAGATTGTCTGAGAGAGATTATCAATTTCTAGCGACTGGCTCTGAAGAGGAAATTTAAAAAAATGGTAGGATTGTGTCAGATATGATATTTAATTTGGATACAGAATGGGTGTGTGTGTGTGTGTTTTCTCTCCTATAGAATTTTAAACAAGATCCCAAAACTGACAGATGATCACAAAGAAGTATTTGATTTGCAGGGGTGCATGTATCCGCCTCACCCCGTACACGTGTTTGGCGCCGGCGTTGGCGGCGAACATGGAGAGGATCCCCGTTCCACTCCCGACGTCCAGGACGATTTTGTCCTTGAACACGTGCTTGTTGTGGTACATGGCGTTCCGGTAGGTCAGCGTCCGCACCTCGTCTTTCAGCATCTCCTGTTTCAAGATGGAGACAATACCGAGATGTCATAGCCGTGATAAATCAAGGTTTTTCACGTCTTTAATCACAGATTCTATTCTGCAGTGGTTCTCAAATGGGGTTTGCAGTGTTGACATGGTGAAAATATTTCTAATACATGTCTAATATCTTTCTAAGACATTTCATTTGTGTTGTTCTTTCACATAATCATCTCCCAGTTTCTGTTCAAGAGGCAGACACAGAAACATCCTGGTTCATGGATCAGGATTGTGGATCCAGATTGTGGATCTGTATCATGGATCGTGATTTAGACGGCGGCTGATTGTGGATTATTATTATAACTGGATTAATATACAACATGTCTACTCACATATCCGAGCCTAACATTACTGACAACACCTCTATCATTATAATTGTCATTACTGCTCCATTCATCTCTCTCAGACATTTTCTTTTGTATAAATATAAAACAGTGATACGCCTCTTCTGTGAGCAAATTGTGATTAATTTTTTATATGGACTACGCAAATCTAATTTGATTATCGATGGATGTGTCAAATTAGTCCGCTATACTAGACAACAGTGGGATTTATAAAAATGCCCAAAAGTATATATGAAGTTACAAAATGAACATGCAAATGATGCAAAAAGTGAAACAACAGATGTACAGTTTCCCCGGCAACACGTTTCATGTGTAATGGTGCAGAAAATGCAGTATTTAGGCCAAAGGTCTCCATGACAGTGGCGGAGCTTCTTGAAATAGGCAGGAGTACGACACAAAAACCTTTGGGGAGCGCCTGATATCCATCTCCCCGAGCCCATTCACACATCCCACTTTCACTTCTTCTCTTCACACTCCTCTAATCAGGCCACTCTCTTTGTCTGCAAGCAGACAAAAACCTGACCCACATGCTAAATATGGACTCTATTTAAAAAAAAGGTCTATATGTCCGCAAAACTTTTCCACCACCCTCATTTTGCAGATCAAGGTCATTAGGTTGGGTGTAGCTCTAAAAATTGTATTTAGCAGTTCACTGTAGACGACTGTAAAAGAGCGACAGGGATTGGTTTAATTTATGAAGAGCCGGTGAAACTGCTGCAGTAATAACCCTCCTCTGTTGTCAGCTATAGGAGACACTCTCCACCACATTCAACTCGAACCTTAATGTTTGGTCGTTCGTTGGTGGATATATAGTTTTGTTTTCATGGGTGTTTATTTGTTGTTTGTTATTTTGCAAGACAACAGAAAAAATTCCCAACCGATTTCCATGAGATTTTCTGCAGGGGTGGAAGAAACCATTACATGTCGGTAAAATCATTTTTCCAGAGAATTTAAATGGTTCCATTAAGGGGAATAATTGTTTACAGGAGGTTAAGCTTTTAACTTCTAAAGGTGTGTTCGAGTTGTCTCGTTTTTTGATTTCCTGCTTTGTTAGAACGCATGTGGAGACAGGAGATCTCAAAGCGCTGGAGTACTGACAACTCTTTGTGGATGATCGCTTTGTTTTGCACTTGTCTGGTCTTAAACTTGGCTCGTGCACTTCACAAACTGATTGTCAGATCCAGTGAACTGAGAATCTGCGTTAAAAAAAAAAAACCCATCAATGCCAGATAGAAGATTTGGATCACTACTGCAAAATCAAAGCCTGTCTGTTGATGCAAATCTGTTGCTGTTAATTTTTGTTTTCTTGACATATTGTGCTGACTGAGAGCCAGACTACCAGAGCTGAAGCTCCTTGGCAAAGATGAGCGGCATCAGGTTCAACAGAACAGGGAGCATCTGGTGTCATTGTTTTACTCTGATCATACCAAGCTGCTCGTCACGGTCCGCCCTACCTCATGGATGCCAAAGTGGGCGTAAGAGTCAAAGTAGTAGTCCCGTGATGTCATCTCCTCCGGGCTGATGAACTTGGCGATCTTGCCCCTGCCGGGACAGGTGGACAAGGCTGCTACATGAGGCGTGTGGGGGACGCAGGGCATGTGGTGGGTGGTAGGCACTGGTTTAGGCAGTGGGGAAGGCTGAGCAGACTGAGAGAGGGGGGCTGTCACAGGCTCCTGCCGCTGGAGGGGAAAGAGGAGAAGAGAGGGGTACAGTTTTAAAACAGGATAGGGTTTTATGGAAGAAAATTACAGAAGGATAATCAGAAGAACAGATGAATTAGTTAAGCTTAGTTTATGTACAGATTTCAAACGACCTAAATACAACACAAATTAAATATAAGGTTAGTTGGGTGTGGATACCTCTAATTACCTACATGACAACATGCACCATAAAACAGGGGAAGCCAATAAATGTACGTAATCTGAGTGTGTATATTTCACTTTGCAAACAAAATAGGCTACAAATTGGAAATGTGTTGATGTCCAAAATAGTGTGGTGCACTTGGTGAAACAATTAAATGCAAGTGGAAAGGTGAACCCTATGATAAGCAGTCGATAATCAATAAAATCATATACAGTCAGTAAGTAATTCCACAGACAGACGGTAAAGGAAGCAGGTTCCTTTCAGCACCACGGACAGAGGACATGGGATCAACCAATATGTGCAATCTGATCATTTAACCTGAACTGCACATCTCCTGCATGTACCACTATTATTACTGCACATCTCCTGCATGTACCACTATTATTACTGCACATCTCCTGCATGTACCACTATTATTACTGCACATCTCCTGCATGTACCACTATTATTACTGCACATCTCCTGCATGTACCACTATTATTACTGCACATCTCCTGCATGTACCACTATTATTACTGCACATCTCCTGCATGTATCACTATTATTACTGCACATCTCCTGCATGTACCACTATTATTACTGCACATCTTCTGCATGTACCACTATTATTACTGCACATCTCCTGCATGTATTACTATTATTACTGCACATCTCCTGCATGTACCACTATTATTACTGCACATCTCCTGCATGTATTACTATTATTACTGCACATCTCCTGCATGTACCACTATTATTACTGCACATCTCCTGCATGTATTACTATTATTACTGCACATCTCCTGTATGTATTACTATTATTACTGCACACATCTCCTACATGTATTACTGCACATCTCCTGCATGTATCACTATTATTACTGCACATTTCCTGCATGTATCTCTATTGTTACTGCACATCTCCTGCATGTACCACTATTATTACTGCACATCTCCTGCATGTATTACTATTATTACTGCACATCTCCTGCATGTACCACTATTATTACTGCACATCTCCTGCATGTATTACTATTATTACTGCACATCTCCTGCATGTATTACTATTATTACTGCACACATCTCCTACATGTATTACTGCACATCTTCTGCATGTATCACTATTATTACTGCACATCTCCTGCATCTATCACTATTATTGCTGCAGTTTCATTAGTGTGCTCAGATCCTCCTCTCCATATCATCTGCAGGACACCGGGAAGTGCACGTTGCTATGCGCGCACGCCATCGCAGCATCGCTGATTCCTAAAAACGAGCTTGACACCACGATACCACGGATATAAATAACAATCAAGTCAAATATCGGTCAGCACAATACAAATAATGAGGCTGACAGTTCCCCCCCACCCCGCGGTCCCTCTGTTAACCGGCTGCAGGACACCACAAGGTCCCTACCTCCGAGCTGTCCGCCTCCGCCATCTTCCGCCGCAGCAGCAAACACCGCGACGAATGCCTCAGTCCCATGAGAGCCGACGAGATTTACGCACCAACTCCTCAAAGTGATCGGGAAGGTCTGGTTTCTGAGTCGAAACGTGTCAGAAATAACCCAGAATCACCGAATATGTGGCTCCAATGTGCGCAGAAAAAGAAAGTCATGATAGGAAACGTGTGATGCCGGTTGACACAGTTTCAGTCACATTAAGAAAAAGTTGTTAAATCGATTTTCGGTCCAGTAATCCATACTGTAAATGTGAGACAGGTTGTCTTATAGTGGGGGCCGTCTATCGCCTGGAGAGACCGTGTTGAAGTTGAGGGGTTGACGGTCAGATCCCAGCAGGAGTCGGTGGATCTGTTAACACCGGTGCGCACCGGGTTGGGTGTCCCCCGTTCCCAAACAACGAACCCCAAATCTGTGCGTAAAGATCCGGCTACCCGCGGGGACATTTATGAAAGTGTCACCCACCACCAAGAATAGTGGGCACCCAGCGGCGCCCTGGGAGAAAAAAACTCCTTCTTCTCGTGTTCTTCACCGCTTGGAAACACTTGACATCTCTCAGCTGTGACGCTCCTTCACAATCCACATCTCCGTGCGCCCTTCACATCTCCAGATCCCGAGAAAGTAAAAAAAAAAGAAAGGGTTCCAAACACGAGCCCCTCGGATGAGATGAAATCAAACGTTATTAAAAAGAGAGAGAGAGAGAGAGGATATAATAATTGGAGCCATTAAAGGAAATAAATCTCTGCTCTCCTCCGCCTCCTCACTCCACTTTCCAGCAGGAACAGAAGCGCAGCTCCTCAGCTGCCGGATTATATAACATAGGTGTTTGAGCCTATGTTGGAAAAAAACAACAACAACCCCGACGTGAAGCATTAAGATGCTTTATCAGTCTTCACCTAAATAAATTATAGATTTAATAATATAAGCAGCAGAGATAACTACATGTATTTTTCTATTATTTAGGACGAAGTCACAGGTGTGCACATTTTGACTTGTACTATAGCTGTTTTTTGTCGTAGCAGCCAATCAGAATCGAGGACCGGTGTCCTAGAATTAGCTGGACTAGGACAAGAACCAATTAGAAATGAGATTTTTACACCAACAGCTGTTCAACCAGTTTGTCCTTAGCTGCAATTTCATATTGTTTCCTTATTATATACATCCATGATTGTTACAGAAGGCTATGCACTGTATGGAAGCATATTGTTGCCATGACCTAAAAAGAAAGAAGGGTTCAGTAACATGTTTCAGCATCAACTTTATATATTGTGTACTGCTGATTTCCACATCCTGCTGCTCACTCATTTCATACCTACTGTCTAAAATGAATCAGTCACAACCTGTTTTGAGAAATATCACAAGATATTTGTCACCAAAAACGGGCTCGTGTCCCATTAATGATAAAATAAAACACAATGAAACACACCAGGTTTTAGGCACAGTTACGGATGAGCTGCATCGATGGTGCTTAAAAAAACACCGGCCTACACATCACTCCCAATGATAATGTGTGCATCTTATATGTCATTCACACACACACACACACACACACACACACACACACACACACACACACACACACACACACACACACACAAACACGCACCAGTGTGGGGGCAGGAGCACAGGGGCAGGAGTCAGGAGTGAAAGAAGTGGGCAGACGACCATTGATTGACAAATCTGATACCAAAGACAAAGATGTGAGAAACAACCCTGTTGAATTCCACTGTACAGTAAAACTAAACTAGTGTCAGAAACTGTAAAGAACCAGGAATCATTGAGACAGATCTCTTGTAATAAGATGTAGTTTAGGCCCCTTAACATTTATCTCAGTGCAAAATACTGAACCTGCGATCTGCTCCAAACAGTGGGGGCCTTGGACTGTAATCCTTCGAGTAGTGTGATGTGTAGAGGAACTTCTTTAGTCTTTAATATATAAATCCAGCCGAGCTGTGACATGAAAGAATGACACAACAGAATCTGTATATATGCAGTTTATTATGTCAATATTTCAACGATTGAAACACTTGATAAAATACTTGAATTAAAACCAACACCACTTTATGACAGTAAACTTTACCATTCTTATATAAAAGGATCAGACAATAACAATAACTAGAAACACTTCACTGTGTACATACATTTTTTTCCAGATTTATATGGGGTCCCTGTGACCTTTGACCTTTGACTAATGTAATTCATCAATAGATCTTTGATTCAAAATGATAAATGATCAACAGTTTCTCATTTGTTGTTCTGTGAGGTCACCGTGACCTTTGACCTTTGACTAACAGAATCTAACCAGTTCATCCTTGAGTCCAAGTGAATGTTTCGACAGAATTTGAAGAAATTCCCATTGGGTGTTCATGGGTTTCGCGTTCTCGAGAATGGGACGGATGGACTAGTGAGTTTGAGGTACAGGTGTAATGATGAGAGGGGCGGAGTTTCTTCCATTATCATTCGACTGAGGGCAGAAGTACGGATAAAGTTTCTCTGTAAAACAGCAGCCCATGAGACAACCGATGCGTGATTTAGAGTCTACATTGTAAAAAGACACCTCACCTTTGTTGTAGTCTACAAAGACGCCCACCTTCTGAAGCTCTTCTTTCAATATTTTAGTTTCTGAGTCTGCAGATGTTTTATAACTGCCCTCAGACAATAATAAGATCCAATATCCATTTTCAACTGACGCACTTATCTTGTTCTTTCTATCCACCGACTCCCTGACCACGCCAACGAGCCAACGTATCTTTCCTTTTACCTGCACCTCAAAGTAAAACTTCCCTGTCGTGAATCCCTCTTTTGCCAAAACCTGAAAACATTTTTCAAATCTCTTTGGATTGTCAGTAACTTTGTTCTCTATGTCTTCTGCTGTAACTTGTTTTCCGTCTTCGCTTATGACAAGTGAGTAAAATGCAGTGTCGGGGTCAAAGGTCAAGTCGACCGCGTGCTCTCTCATTCTTTTCATTCTGATCTCAGGAATCTCTTCCATTATTTCATCAACTCTCTGTTTCAGCCGAGTCAGGTCTCCTCGCGTTGCCTGGAAAGACAGGTCAGGGCAGAGGTCTGTGTCGGGGCAGCTCTTGTGCGGAGGTTTGGACAAGGTCGGGAAGCTCTGGAGGAAATGATAGTGATCCTCTGACTGTGATAGATGTTCCAGCTGACTGCTTCGGCTCTTGAGCTCAGTAACTTCCCTCCTCAGTTCTTTGAGAAACTCTTCACCCTTTTGCTTTATTGCACTGTGCCTCTGCTCGATCGCCTCAACCAGCTCGGCCTGGCTCGCCTGAATGGACTGGATCAACTCGGTGAACACCTGTACGGCGTCTTGTTTCTCTTTTTCAGAATTTACTGGGCTGACATCGAGTAATTCTTCAACCTCAGCTATCTTCTCAATCCGTGTTTGTATCAATTTCTGGATGTTTGCCTGTGCCTCATCTTTTGTTGCCGCCACCTTTTCATATTGCACCTCCAGGAGGACAGCGTTGTGACCCTTGTGATCGGCTTTCAAACACAGGACGCAAATGAAGGCCTGCTCCTTCAAGCAGTACAGCTCTGTCATCTTGTTGTGTGTCTTGCACATCCTGTCGTCGAGATTCTTCATTGGCTCTAATAATTTGTGGCCTTTGAGCACAGCAACTCGGCCATGCGGCTCCAGGTGTGACTCACAGAAAGAAGTCAGACAGGTCAGGCAAGATTTAACGGCCTTTTCTTTTATCTCAGAGCAGATGTCACAAAGAACGTCAACCGCCAGAAGCTGTGAGCCTGGAGTTGAGGCTTTGACTTGAACCAACTTCTTAAACTCATCAGCTAACTCTGAGATGAAACTGTTGACTCGGAGTTCAGGTCTTGTGGAGAATTTCTGTTTGCACATCGGGCACTGGCAAGTGTCCCCACTGTCCCAGTACCTGTTGATACATGCGCTGCAGAAGTTGTGCCCACACGGGATCGTGACTGGGTCTGTGAACACGTCCAGACAGATGGAACACAGGAACCTCTCCTCTGACAGCAGACAGCTGGCCGATGCCATATCTGGACAAAAACATCGTAGGCAGTTATAACTCACATCTGTGCTGAATAATCTGTTAGATTTAATGGAAGGTTTTAATTTACCTGTGAAGTTTGCGAGTTTTAAAAGCAGCAGCTTGAAGTGATGAGCAAACTGTAACTTTCCTCGTTCAGTTTCATTTCACCATGATGACGCTGGTGAGGGCCCCTCCCCTGCTGCTCTGGTACACTTCCTGGCTTCGTTTAACTCTTTCCACTCTGTTCACATTGGAAACTCACAAAGGATGTTAAATAAGTTGTGGCAGCGTGCTGTTAACACAAAGGGATTTGGGCTGATGACCTTTCGTGCCATTCATGGGGAGGCTGTGGCTCAGGGGGTAGAGCGGGTCGTCCACTATCCAGGAGGTTGGTGGATCGATCTACCCACAAAGTGTCTTTGGGCAAGATACTGAACCCCACAGCTCCGACAGTGTGTGAGTGATGTATATGGCAGAGAAAGGGCTGCACATAGTGTATGAATGTGTGTGAAAGGGTGAAGTGGTCATCAGGACTAGAAAAACGTTATATTAACACAGACCATTTACTATTTCATCCTGTTTAATGCCCTTTTCACGAAATAAATCGTCTCTGTGCTGTCTTCATGTGGCGCAGAGCGATGCTGCTGCGTGGCCCCAACACTATGGAACACATTCCCTCCAGATTTAAATTCTGCAGTATCTGTTGAAGCCTTTAGAAACATCTTTTATTCACTCTGGCCTTTGTCTCACCTGCGTTAAAATGTTGGAATCCATGCGTTTTTTATTGTTCATGTTTTTCTCTGTTTTGTTATTGCAAAGAATCGTCGTGTATTACTGCGTAACTGGTGTTATTTTATTCATGTGAAGCACCGTGTGACTTTGGTCTGAGAAAGGAGCTATAGCCTATTGAATAAACTTTACTAATTTACTTACTTACTCACACGCGGACCATATAACCTCCCCTTATCCAAACTCTTGCCCCGTGCACAGACGGATGAATCCCACCACCTTCTCCCGGCTCCACAGAATAGTCACTGAAGCATTCAGGCAGGAGATTCTCACATTTTCCCGCTGCACATCTCTAAGTTCTCAGTTCAAACTGGCTTTTCCCAATCAAGCAAACACACGAGGCAAAGAGGATTTCTCAGTCCTTTTTCGTGATAAGATTCTTGTCTGCCTGAATAGTGCTGCTGTGTTATCATTCCTCCTTAACTCTATCAAACCAAGCAGTGTTCTGTCTTTGCAGGACTGCTACGGAAGTCTGACCACAAGAGGTCAGGCTCAACAAGCAGAGGTCACGTGGCTTGAACTTTGCTCGGATGCACTTTTAAAAAGGGGCGAAGCTGCGTTCAGGACAAAACACTGTTTACCGACTTCAACATGCAGACCTACTTACCATGCAAACAAAAACACATTAGAGTGCAGAATAATTCTATTTCCATTTGTTATCTAGTTAGTTTCATTAATCGCTTAAATCTTGTCCTGTATAAAGAAAAAAGACCAAATTAAAATCTCTATTTACCCATTAGTGTCACATATTAGGGCATTTCGTAAAGCTCACACCTCCAAGGCCCAACAGTCCCCTTGTGAAACCTGATTTAAATTCACTAGATCCAGATTTTTATCTTATTTTAACTTTTCACATCATAGCATAAAACCTCCTCTTTAGACGTTATAATTTATGATTGTTTATCATTGTAACGTAAAGACGTATCACATTATAACATTAAAAGTTTACAGTTACAGTTCATGTTGTAACAAGGTAACTTATTATTAAAACACAACTTTTCACGTTATAACGTAGAACGTATCGCATTATAACGTGATAACCTTCTATTAAAACATAAACCATTTTCACATTATAACATAACTCATATCAAATTATAATGTTACAACGTATTATTGTTCAAACACAAAACTAACAATGAGAGTTGTTTAACATGAAGACTTTTATGTTTAAAAAATAAGCTATTACATTATAATGTGAAAACGTACTGTTAAAACATAAAACCTTCCACGTTACAACACATCCAAAATTATAATGTTATAACATATTATTGCTGGAACATAAATATATGAGAGTTATGTTATTACTTTAAGTGTTATGTTCTAACAGCACATTTTCATATTATTCCCTGAAAATGTTTATGATTATGTTTTAAAAATTAGTTATCTTATCACAATGTATACCAACAATAAACTTCTGAAAATGGTAAATTTAAGGTTATATATTTTTTAAATATACACCACTACAATTCAAAAACATAAAGGATATGAATATAACAAACAAAACTTTATTGCACATTAATGCCATCATGAAGTCCATCTTACTATTGAGTTCCACAGACAAGGTACAACAATATAAAAGTTATAGGCACAATACTTTCCTCCATTTGTAATTATATGTTTTGGTATAGATAAACAGATCAACTTTATATATTGTGTACTGCTGATTTCCACATCCTGCTGCTCACTCATTTCATACCTACTGTCTAAAATGAATCAGTCACAACCTGTTTTGAGAAATATCACAAGATATTTGTCACCAAAATTGGGCTCGTGTCCCATTAACGAAAAATAAAACACAATGAAACACACCAGGTTTTAGGCACAGTGACGGATGAGCTGCATCGATGGTGCTTAAAAAAACATCGGCCTACACATCACTCCCAATGATAATGTGTGCATCTTATATGTCATTCACACACACACACACACACACACACACACACACACACACACACACACACACACACACACACACAAACACACACACACACACAAACACACACACACACACACACACACACACACACACACACACACACACACACACACACACACACACACACGCACCAGTGTGGGGGCAGGGGCACAGAGGCAGGAGTCAGGAGTGAAAGAAGTGGGCAGACGACCATTGATTGACAAATCTGATACCAAAGACAAAGATGTGAGAAACAACCCTGTTGAATTCCACTGTACAGTAAAACTAAACTAGTGTCAGAAACTGTAAAGAACCAGGAATCATTGAGACAGATCTCTTGTAATAAGATGTAGTTTAGGCCCCTTAACATTTATCTCAGTGCAAAATACTGAACCTGCGATCTGCTCCAAACAGTGGGGGCCTTGGACTGTAATCCTTCGAGTAGTGTGATGTGTAGAGGAACTTCTTTAGTCTTTAATATATAAATCCAGCCGAGCTGTGACATGAAAGAATGACACAACAGAATCTGTATATATGCAGTTTATTATGTCAATATTTCAATGATTGAAACACTTGATAAAATACTTGAATTAAAACCAACACCACATTATGACAGTAGACTTTACCATTCTTATATAAAAGGATCAGACAATAACAATAACTAGAAACACTGCACTGTGTGCGTATTTTTTTCCAGATTTATATGGGGTCCCTGTGACCTTTGACCCTTGACCAATGTAATTCATCAATAGATCTTTGATTCAAAATGATAAATGATCAACAGTTTCTCATTTTTTGTTCTGTGAGGTCACCGTGACCTTTGACCTTTGGCTACCAGAATCTAACCAGTTCATCCTTGAGTCCAAGTGATATCGCGTTCTCGAGAATGGGACGGATGGACGGACAACCCGAAACACAATGCGTCCTGCCACTGGCATAAAAACTGAACTAGTGCATTTGAGGTACAGGTGTAATGATGAGAGGGGCGGAGTTTTTTCCATTTTCATTCGGCTGAGGGCAGAAGTACGGATAAAGTTTCTCTGTAAAACAGTATCCCGTGAGACAACCGATGCGTGATTTAGAGTCTACATTGTAAAAAGACACCTCACCTTTGTTGTAGTCTACAAAGACGCCCAACTTCTGAAGCTCTTCTTTCAATATTTTACGTTCTGAGTCTGCAGATGAGCCATATTTGCCCTCAACCAATGAAAAGGTCCAAAATCCATTTTTAACTGTCACCCTTATCATGTTCTTTCTATCCACCGACTCCTTGGCCACGCCAACGATCCAACGTATCTTTCCTTTCACCTGCACCTCAAAGTAAAACTTCCCTGTCGTGAATCCCTCTTTTGCCAAAACCTGAAAACATCTTTCAAATCTCTTTGGATTGTCGGTAACTTTGTCCTTTTCAATGTTGTGTTCTGCTGAAACTTGTTTTCCGTCTTCGCTTATGACAAGTAAGTAAAATGCAGTGTCGGGGTCAAGGGTCAAGTCGACCGCGTGCTCTCTCATTCTTTTCATTCTGATCTCAGGAATCTCTTCCATTATTCCATCAACTCTCTGTTTCAGCCGAGTCAGGTCTCCTCGCGTTGCCTGGAAAGACAGGTCAGGGCAGAGGTCTGTGTCGGGGCAGCTCTTGTGCGGAGGTTTGGACAAGGTCGGGAAGCTCTGGAGGAAATGATAGTGATCCTTTGACTGTGATAGATGTTCCAGCTGACTGCTTCGGCTCTTGAGCTCAGTAACTTCCCTCCTCAGTTCTTTGAGAAACTCTTCACCCTTTTGCTTTATTGCACTGTGCCTCTGCTCGATCGCCTCAACAAGCTCGGCCTGGCTCACCTGAATGGACTGGATCAACTCGGTGAACACCTGCACGGCGGCTTGTTTCTCTTTTTCAGAATCTACCGGGCTGACATCGAGTAATTCTTCAACCTCCGCTATCTTCTCAATCCGTGTTTGTATCAACTTCTGGATGTTTGCCTGTGCCTCATCTTTTGTTGCGGCAACTTTTTCATATTGCTCCTCCAGGGGGACAGCTTTGTGACCCTTGTGATCGGCTTTCAAACACAGGACGCAAATGAAGGCCTGCTCCTTCAAGCAGTACAGCTCGGTCATCTTGTTGTGTGTCTTGCACATCCTGTCGTCGAGATTCTTCACTGGCTCTAATAATTTGTGGCCTTTGAGCACAGCAACTCTCCGATGCGGTTCCAGGTGTGACTCACAGAAAGAAGTCAGACACGTCAGGCAAGATTTAACGGCCTTTTCTTTTATCTCAGAGCAGATGTCACAAAGAACGTCAACCGCCAGAAGCTGTGGGCCTGGAGTTGAGGCTTTGACTTGAACCAACTTCTTAAACTCATCAGCTAACTCTGAGATGAAAGTGTTGACTCGGAGTTCAGGTCTTGTGGAGAATTTCTGTTTGCACATTGGGCACTGGTAAGTGTCCCTGCTGTCCCAGTACGTGTTGATACATGCGCTGCAGAAGTTGTGCCCACACGGCATCGAGACTGGGTCTGTGAACACGTCCAGACAGATGGAACACAGGAACCTCTCCTCTGACAGCAGACAGCTGGCCGATGCCATATCTGGACAAAAACATCGTAGGCAGTTATAACTCATATCTGTGCTGAATAATCTGTTAGATTTAATGGAAGGTTTTAATTTACCTGTGAAGTTTGCGAGTGTTAAAAGCAGCAGCTTGAAGTGACGAGGAAACTGTAACTTTCCTTGTTCAGTTTCATTTCAGCATGATGACGCTGGTGAGGGCCCCTCCCCTGCTGCTCTGGTACACTTCCTGGCTTCGTTTAACTCTTTCCACTCTGTTCACATTGGAAACTCACAAAGGATGTTAAATAAGTTGTGGCAGCGTGCTGTTAACACAAAGGGATTTGGGCTGATGACCTTTCGTGCCATTCATGGGGAGGCTGTGGCTCAGGGGGTCGAGCGGGTCGTCCACTAAGCAGGAGGTTGGTGGATCGATCTCCCCACAAAGTGTCTTTGGGCAAGATGCTGAACCCCACAGCGTCGACAGTGTGTGAGTGATGTATATGGCAGAGAAAGGGCTGCACATAGTGTATGAATGTGTGTGAAAGGGTGAAGTGGTCATCAGGACTAGAAAAACTTTATATTAACACAGACCATTTACTATTTCATCCTGTTTAATGCCCTTTTCACGAAATAAATCGTCTCTGTGCTGTCTTCATGTGGCGCAGAGCGATGCTGCTGCGTGGCCCCAACACTATGGAACACACTCCCTCCAGATTTAAATTCTGCAGTATCTGTTGAAGCCTTTAAAAACCTCTTTTATTCACTCTGGCCTTTGTCTCACCTGCATTCAAATGTTGGAATCGATGTCAAAACTTATAATTAAAACACAAAACTTTTCACGTTATAACGTAGAAGGTATCGCATTATAACGTGATAACCTTCTATTAAAACATAAACCATTTTCACATTATAACATAACTCAAATCAAATGATAATGTTACAACGTATTATTGTTCAAACACAAAACTAACAATGAGAGTTGTTTAACATGAAAACTTTTATGTTTAAAAAATAAGCTATTACATTATAATGTGAAAACGTACTGTTAAAACATAAAACCTTCCACGTTACAACACATCCAAAATTATAATGTTATCACATATTATTGCTGGAACATAAATCTACGAGAGTTATGTTATCACTTTAAGTGTTATGTTCTAACAGCACATTTTCATATTACACCCTGAAAATGTTTATGTTTTAAAAATTGGTTATCCCGTCACACTGTATACCAACAATAAACTTCTGAAAATGGTAAATTTAAGGTTCTATATTTTTTAAATATACACCACTACAATTCAAAAACATAAAGGATATGAATATAACAAACAAAACATTATTGCACATTAATGCCATCATGAAGTCCATCTTACTATTGAGTTCCACAGACAAGGTACAACAATATAAAAGTTATAGGCACAATACTTTCCTCCATTTGTAATTATATGTTTTGGTATAGATAAACAGATCAACTTTATATATTGTGTACTGCTGATTTCCACATCCTACTGCTCACTCATTTCATACCTACTGTCTAAAATGAATCAGTCACAACCTGTTTTGAGAAATATCACAAGATATTTGTCACCAAAAACGGGCTCGTGTCCCATTAACGAAAAATAAAACACAATGAAACACACCAGGTTTTAGGCACAGTGACGGATGAGCTGCATCGATGGTGCTTAAAAAAACACCGGCCTACACATCACTCCCAATGATAATGTGTGCATCTTATATGTCATTCACCCACCCACACACACACACACACACACACACACACACACACACACACACACACACACACACACACAAACACACACACACACACACACACACACACACACACACATACACACACACACACAAACACACACACACACACACACACACACACACACACACACACAAACACGCACCAGTGTGGGGGCAGGAGTCAGGAGTGAAAGAAGTGGGCAGACGACCATTGATTGACAAATCTGATACCAAAGACAAAGATGTGAGAAACAACCCTGTTGAATTCCACTGTACAGTAAAACTAAACTAGTGTCAGAAACTGTAAAGAACCAGGAATCATTGAGACAGATCTCTTGTAATAAGATGTAGTTTAGGCCCCTTAACATTTATCTCAGTGCAAAATACTGAACCTGCGATCTGCTCCAAACAGTGGGGGCCTTGGACTGTAATCCTTCGAGTAGTGTGATGTGTAGAGGAACTTCTTTAGTCTTTAATATATAAATCCAGCCGAGCTGTGACATGAAAGAATGACACAACAGAATCTGTATATATGCAGTTTATTATGTCAATATTTCAATGATTGAAACACTTGATAAAATACTTGAATTAAAACCAACACCACATTATGACAGTAGACTTTACCATTCTTATATAAAAGGATCAGACAATAACAATAACTAGAAACACTGCACTGTGTGCGTATTTTTTTCCAGATTTATATGGGGTCCCTGTGACCTTTGACCCTTGACCAATGTAATTCATCAATAGATCTTTGATTCAAAATGATAAATGATCAACAGTTTCTCATTTTTTGTTCTGTGAGGTCACCGTGACCTTTGACCTTTGGCTACCAGAATCTAACCAGTTCATCCTTGAGTCCAAGTGATATCGCGTTCTCGAGAATGGGACGGATGGACGGACAACCCGAAACACAATGCGTCCTGCCACTGGCATAAAAACTGAACTAGTGCATTTGAGGTACAGGTGTAATGATGAGAGGGGCGGAGTTTTTTCCATTTTCATTCGGCTGAGGGCAGAAGTACGGATAAAGTTTCTCTGTAAAACAGTATCCCGTGAGACAACCGATGCGTGATTTAGAGTCTACATTGTAAAAAGACACCTCACCTTTGTTGTAGTCTACAAAGACGCCCAACTTCTGAAGCTCTTCTTTCAATATTTTACGTTCTGAGTCTGCAGATGAGCCATATTTGCCCTCAACCAATGAAAAGGTCCAAAATCCATTTTTAACTGTCACCCTTATCATGTTCTTTCTATCCACCGACTCCTTGGCCACGCCAACGATCCAACGTATCTTTCCTTTCACCTGCACCTCAAAGTAAAACTTCCCTGTCGTGAATCCCTCTTTTGCCAAAACCTGAAAACATCTTTCAAATCTCTTTGGATTGTCGGTAACTTTGTCCTTTTCAATGTTGTGTTCTGCTGAAACTTGTTTTCCGTCTTCGCTTATGACAAGTAAGTAAAATGCAGTGTCGGGGTCAAGGGTCAAGTCGACCGCGTGCTCTCTCATTCTTTTCATTCTGATCTCAGGAATCTCTTCCATTATTCCATCAACTCTCTGTTTCAGCCGAGTCAGGTCTCCTCGCGTTGCCTGGAAAGACAGGTCAGGGCAGAGGTCTGTGTCGGGGCAGCTCTTGTGCGGAGGTTTGGACAAGGTCGGGAAGCTCTGGAGGAAATGATAGTGATCCTCTGACTGTGATAGATGTTCCAGCTGACTGCTTCGGCTCTTGAGCTCAGTAACTTCCCTCCTCAGTTCTTTGAGAAACTCTTCACCCTTTTGCTTTATTGCACTGTGCCTCTGCTCGATCGCCTCAACAAGCTCGGCCTGGCTCACCTGAATGGACTGGATCAACTCGGTGAACACCTGCACGGCGTCTTGTTTCTCTTTTTCAGAATCTACCGGGCTGACATCGAGTAATTCTTCAACCTCCGCTATCTTCTCAATCCGTGTTTGTATCAACTTCTGGATGTTTGCCTGTGCCTCATCTTTTGTTGCGGCAACTTTTTCATATTGCTCCTCCAGGGGGACAGCGTTGTGACCCTTGTGATCGGCTGAAAAACACAGGACGCAAATGAAGGCCTGCTCCTTCAAGCAGTACAGCTCGGTCATCTTGTTGTGTGTCTTGCACATCCTGTCGTCGAGATTCTTCACTGGCTCTAATAATTTGTGGCCTTTGAGCACAGCAACTCTCCGATGCGGTTCCAGGTGTGACTCACAGAAAGAAGTCAGACACGTCAGGCAAGATTTAACGGCCTTTTCTTTGATCTCAGAGCAGATGTCACAAAGAACGTCAAGCGCCGGAATCTGTGGGCCTGGAGTTGAGGCTTTGACTTGAACCAACTTCTTAAAATCAGTGTTGACTTGGAGTTCCGGTCTTGTGGAGAATTTCCGTTTGCACATCGGGCACTGGCAAGTGTCCCCGCTGTCCCAGTACGTGTTGATACATGCGCTGCAGAAGTTGTGCCCACACAGGATCGTGACTGGGTCTGTGAACACGTCCAGACAGATGGAACACTCGAACCTCTCCTCTGACAGCAGACAGCTGGCCAATGCCATATCTGGACAAAAACATCGTAGGCAGTTATAACTCATATCTGTGCTGAATAATCTGTTAGATTTAATGGAAGGTTTTAATTTACCTGTGAAGTTTGCGAGGTTTAAAAGCAGCAGCTTGAAGTGACGAGCAAACTGTAACTTTCCTCGTTCAGTTTCATTTCAGCATGATGTGAGGGCCCCTCCCCTGCTGCTCTGGTACACTTCCTGGCTTCGTTTAACTCTTTCCACTCTGTTCAAATTGGAAACTCACAAAGGATGTTAAATAAGTTGTGGCAGCATGCTGTTAAAACAAAGGGCTCAGTAACAATGTCTCGTTTTCTCAATGCACAGTTTCACTTTTATGCAGACACTTGTTTTGCCGGTCACACCCTATTCCTGCGCCTCCTTTTAGGAAAGAGTCCCACAAAGCACGAGACATGATGAACCAACCACAGCAGAGACTGGACACAGAGGCACTGGCTGCAAAATGGAAAACCGCATTTCTATTTGTTCCACCAAACAGTAGTGAAACGGAAAACAGACATGCTCCAAATTTCGATCCGGTTGTCATCATGGCAGGTGACCGCTGCAGAGCTCCTCCTGCAGCCATCATCCACTCCTTTTATGGCTCATTGAATTACTGAGGTGGAAAAAGAGGCAGATACACAGGGAAGAGTCGGCGATGGTCAAAGAGGAAGAAAAATAAAATCGGAAAAAAGCATCCGAGAGACAGTAACTTTATTAAGATCTTATCATTAGCTTTTAAGGCATGAACATGGTTCAACATAAGACAAGTATATTAAGTCTGTGCAGCACAGTACGGCCACAAGTTTGAGATTCCACCAATACCTGTCAATCATGTTGTTTCACTGTGTTTTTATAGCATCAAATTACGAAACAAAATGAATCTTATTGGAAACATGAACACATTTAACAATCTGCTGCTAAAAACAACTGAATTTATCCGTGTGGGATTGATCAAGTATTGATGATGGTATAGTATGGTGTCGTGTCTTTGAGACTATTAGATGTTGTACTTTGACTTTCCACTTAAAGGTTCAGTGTGTATAATATAGTGACATCTAGTGGTGATGTTGCATGTTGCAGCTGAATACCCCTCACCTCACCAGAACCTGTGGTAGCCTTCAGTTGTCATAAAAAGTCAAATGGTGTTTAGTTTGTCCAGTCTGGGCTACTGTAAAAAACATGGCTGCCTCCGTAGAGAGGACCCTTACCAGATGTAAATATAACGTTTTTAAATATAAAGGGCTTATTCTAGGGTAAAGAAAACAACAATTCATACAATTTAGATGAAACACGCTATTGAAAACATCACTAGGATCATTATTTTATTCAATTTCTGCCACTAGATCCCTTTCACTTCCATCTTACACCTAAATTTCTAATATAAATTTCATTTTGTGACTTTTGTGCAGGATAGAATTTCATTGGTGAGTGAAAGAGTCCTGAATTATAAGAAAGTCAGCAGTATGGGCCATTTTGTCCATTTATTAAGAACATTAATTTATTCACACACTGGTGTGAGGCTCTGTTCACTGCAGTCAGTTTCCCCCCCCTCTCTGTCTTTTATCTGTGTTTATTCGTGTACACATCAGCTTGGAATTCTTCAGGGGGTTTGTGGTTACATTGTAACCAAGGCTGAACAAGGCACCAGCTCCATTTCCTTCTCTGTCACTCCCCTATTGTGAATCTGTCCTCGAGTCCACACCAACGCTGCCTTCATGGACCGTAGGAAATAAGGTACAGGTCGTAAAATAGTGGAACACATGCACACAATTTTACATGGAATAAGATGAAAACTTTTGTCTTTATTAATCTTTTTACAAATAATTGATGTTCTCTTATTTACCCTAACCAATCATATTTATGTATTTATATCATTCTATCTTTTCTCTTTTCTCTCATCATGTTCCATCGTTTTATTGTCATTGTTTCTTCCTTGTAAAAGCACTTTGTAGCATTGGTAAGAAAAGTGCTCTATGAATAAAATTATTACTATTAGCAGTAGTAGTAGTAGTCATCGTAACAATAATATCTTTACTTATATAGCACTTCTCGTTCACTACTAGTTACAAAGTGCTTAACAAATACAAAAATACAAAAAAAAACATAAAAACAAAAAACACAGTCATACAAGAGTATATAAAAAGAATAAAAACACTCAACGTGTGACAGAAATTTAAGTTAATATTATATTTATATATATTTTTGAGGGAAATACATTAAAACAAAAATAAAAAATCACCAATCCAAATTGTGGACACACTGATGACGTTGGACATTCATATTCATGCATATTTCTATGATAAATAAAAGTGATCACCTTCATCGCCATCACATCTGAAGCAAAAATGCTCTTTGGTCTCTATAAGTTGAATTTCTTTTTTTTTTTTTATCGGCTGTTATTTACTGAGAGTAAAAATCACATCGTGCTCATCGACTTAGAAACTCCGAGCTTCCCTGAACGCACCACCTGCAGATCCCTGCCGTCGGACCCTGAATGCAACAAGCTGCAGCGAAGCGGACGCTGCAGAATCGGACTCTGCGCATTCTGACGAGAGGAGCGAGGAAACGACGGGTTTTTCAATCCTCACCGAACATCGGTCCGGTCAGTATTTTCCCCCTCCGGTGTGGAGATTCAAACGCCAGTTTATCAACAAATAATTCGGGTTTAAATTCTTCACGCGCATCAAGTCCGCAGGTGGAGGGGTTGTTTTGTATTCCGGGATGCTCCAGCTCACACCCCGTCCTGCCGGAGGAATGTGGCGACAAAGTTTGGCACCACGAGGAACCGCGAGGGACTTTTATTCACGTTATTTGTGACGCTAGAGGACGCAGTCAGTGGTCAGAGTGTAAACATGTCAACAGATCATCACTCCCACGAGACAGCACGTTAATTGACTCCATCAGGCATCAACAGCGGGAGGCCTGGCTAGGAAAAGTACCGCAAAACCACAAAATACGCGTTAAACAGAGCGTTATGAAAGGTGACGTTGTGAAACAGCAGGGTATTTGTAGTCCGGTGTGTATTTTTGTACTTTCTAAGTGACACATTCAACGTATTGACTTGGATTTGGCGCCAGGGTATTTAAAGTAGTGCAGAGTACCTGACCACAGGTGAGTCGGTGCAGGATCTTCACCTCAGCTGTCATCGACTTCACCTGAAGACCGAGCGATACGGTCCGAATTCTATCGAGATGAATATCGATACTGATAATTATCGTGATAAGTGTAACATCAGTTTTCCTTTGAAGTTTAAAGGCAAATTTCTTTCTCGATTTAATCTGCTTGGTTTCGGATTCCTATTATGGAGCAGTTACAACAGGAACAATATAACAATGGAATAGCCCATAGCACATTGTGGGGATGGCGGTAATGCACCTTGACGTTGGTTGCCACCCGCCAGTAAACCAGAAGAAGAAGAAGAAGAAGAAGAAAACCTTCTCTCACATATGTCTAGTTCTGTTTAGCAATGGAGCCATTGTGACGTACCTGTATCTGAGGTTCTGTTTGCGGTCAGGCGGAGGTGAACCGTCTATTTTGGGACGCTCAGAGCAGACTAGCGATAAATGTCGCATTAAGTTTGTGGTTTTAAACTCTTCTTTATGGGCTGAGAATAGCACATCAGGCAAATGTAAGCTTGTTCAATTATACCTGCTCACTGTTCCTCAACAACGCTTAAGCTTTATTTCACAGCTTGTTTAAACCAGTGCGTTTAACAAACCCACGACCTTGTTTAAGTTTAGACCCTGTCAGGAAATCCAACACTTTATCTGCTGAGCAAATGATTGATCCAACACTTAATTCAGATGCAAATAGTACCTACTGTTGTGTACATGTACTGTAAATGACTCCCCGGCCAGTAAATACCTTCACTCATATCTTCGGTGCTATATCCACTGAAGGCCAGCAGATCAATATCGTGAATGAAAGTGCCTCTCACCTCGTGACCTTTTATTTTTCAGGGCTGAAACTGTGTCGCTCAATTAATGACTCAGGTTTATGGTCTGTTCAGGGCTGCGAATGATTTAAAGACGTGGGTTTGTGGATGTTGTTAGGAAGGTTACATTATGCTTGTTGTTGTCACTCATGCAAACTGCAAACGCTCCATAATGACTGTAGCTGTTGCTGCTGGGATGATATTTGATAGGCAGCTGTATCCCTTTGGAAAACAATATCAGTATCACTTGCTGTCACAGCCCATAATACGCCGAGGCCCGATATGAATGAGTTTGTTTGGACTGCTTCAGTAACGTCCTTATCCGTGTCTCATTCTCTAATCCAATTCCTCAGATACAG
This sequence comes from Hippoglossus hippoglossus, assembly GCF_009819705.1. Classification (NCBI taxonomy): domain Eukaryota; kingdom Metazoa; phylum Chordata; class Actinopteri; order Pleuronectiformes; family Pleuronectidae; genus Hippoglossus; species Hippoglossus hippoglossus. The sequence goes on from NC_047173.1 coordinate 12,409,689, forward strand.
AGTTTGGTGTTCGGGGTTGCAGAGACAAAATTTTAGGATTAGCTGAAGGAAAATAAACCAACTAATGACAAAGTTTCCTTTTTGTTTTTTTACTCTTTCTTTTAAATTGTTGGGTTGACGGCTGGTTTTTCAATTTGCATTTGATCCACAGTTCAATTGCATGCATTAATTTATTGTTTTGTGCTGCTTGCATTAGCTGGAATAAGGAAAGAGTTGCGCTGGTTATTCACCATCATTCTGTTACATCTGAAACTTTGTTTTTTCTACAAACGTTTATTTTTATTCAGCGGTATAGTTAATGAAATACAAGTTTTATTATATTAGTAGCATTTTCAGCTTGTATCCCTGTAAACTGCTGCCACAGCCTGCAATGGGACGATGTCTCCACTTCCTCCTACTATTCGAAAATGAAGCTAAAATATCAAATGCTGCCATCTTATACTGATGATGTCATTTGGTCGCCACGAACACACGTGCTCGACCAATCAAGAGACGTTTCCTCCCCTTTTTTCCCATCATTTAACTAATTTAAACCAAACTTGCTGGAAAAATCAGCAGTCGAATATACATCACTTTAAAATGACAGAAATGTGTACTTTGACTTTTTTAAGTATCCTATCCACTTACATGAAGGAGGCAGGTTTTATGGCCGACATCGCAGCCAGCCACCAGGGGGCGATCAAGACAATTTGACTTCACTTTTGGGAGCTGCCATATCATTAAAAATAAATCTTTTTCTCTTCAGAAGTGACCTGGAGGAAGGAAGATGTCAGTGGTTTATAAAGATGACCAGGAGGACTGGCTGACAGTGTGTCTCAAGTACCTGCTCTTTGTTTTCAACTTTCTCTTCTGGGTAAGTTGACGAAGCATCTTTTTGAGATACCTGCACCTTCACATAAAGCTTAGAGGAGGAGTCCCTAACACAACGTTCACTGTTAATCTAAATAAACAGATTCTGCATGGGAATATGTGGAGTCTGGAGGCCAGGGACATGATTTTGGACGAATCGTGTCTGAGCAGGTTTGGTTGCCCGCCGGTAATTCATCGTCCGACGACAGGCGATGGACTCCGAGATTGCGCTCGTATTTACTTACGTGCTGCTCAAACACTAATGAATAAGCTTTATATTCAAGCTTTTATAGAAACCAGTGGCTGTTGGTATAAAAAGAGATAACTTAAGCAAATTCTTCACTGGAGCCACTTATTGAATATGAAATAATAATTTTATACTAAAATACGCGCAGGGAAAATGCTTTAATGCTTCTTTGAAACTGCAGACAGAGGCGTTAGAGGGAAGGAGCCATGTAGAAACAGGGAGAGGATTTAGGAGAGTTCTGAACAGGACTTGGCCCAAAGTGAGTCATCGATTATTCAGGGGGTTTTCCGAGTGCGTTGGAGAACAGTGCATCTCTGGCACTACACTTTATGATCCTCCGGTTTGCAGCTAAAGTGGTACAGCAGAGTGTCGGGGGGGGCATTTAAAAACATTTCCAAAGTCTGAATAAAGGAGGGGTTTAGAAATCTCTAAACTCCCTCTTTTAGTCATTTCCTTTCGTGCATCAGTCTTCGGGGTCGGACATATTTTGGGCAGGGCACTCACTCCGTCGTCTCCCCCCGGGGCCGTGCGCGTATCCGAGTGGCGCCTCCTTGATTGGCCATGTGTTGTTGTGGATTCGGGGATCTTGCCTTTGACGGAAAGGGATGAAGAGGAGACACACTCCGAGGCATTTCCTCTGCCTCCGCCACCCTGCGTTTGTTGTCCAGGAAGTGGTTCTCCGTGCTCGGGCTTGACCTCTGTAGTCCCACTGCTCCTGTGGCTGTTGTTCTTTATGCCTGACTGCCTCTGCTCTGTTTCTCTTTCTATTTCCTCCCTCTTTTCTTTTTACCCTCTAATCACTCCCTTCCAACGGCCTTTCTCACGTTGTTGTTTATCTATTATATCTGTTGCTTATCTAATATCCTTGAGCTCACTTCCTATCCGTCACTTCCTGGCCTGTGAAGTCGTAGAACGTTTGGTCTTGTATGTGATATATTTTATCAATGCTTTTAATCTCATTTTCTCCTCTGAAACCTTTTGCTCCACCCATATCAGTTTCATAGCATCTCTTTCTTTACCTTTATTCTCTAATGTCTTTCCTCCCTCCCTCCCTCTCCTCTCTTCTCTTGCAGGTGGGTGGAGCTGCCGTTTTGGGTGTCGGGGTCTGGACACTGGTGGAGAAGAGCGACTACCTGAGCCTGCTGGCCTCCAGCACTTTTGCCGTGTCTGCGTATATCCTCATCCTGGCTGGCAGCCTGGTGGTGGTCACGGGCTTCTTGGGCTGTTGTGCTGTCGTCAGGGAACAGAGGAGCTGTCTGTCCACGGTGAGACAGCAGAGACACACCTGGAATACAATACTGGGTGTATATTATGAAGAAATGTGAATTTTAACAGTGAGAAGAGTAAATTCTCTTTTTTCTGATGCATTTTCAAATGTTTTTTTATGCTAATTTGCTTGTAGAAAAGTTAACATTTTAAGATATTTCATTGAAAGGAGTGTAGTTTCCTCGGAGAAGTCCTAAGTGCAGGTCGAGGTCTTCCAATAATTGCATCGAAATGCCTCCGATGCTGCCAAAAAAGCCGGGCATTGACGACTGCAAATCTATGCACAGTTCAGATACCACTTCCTTAAAGTATATTAGTTTCACCCAGATAAAACTATAACTTTCTTTTCCCAGAAATCACTACTTCTTCGCCGCTCTAAAAATAAACTTCTTATTTGTCTTTCTTTATCAGAATTGATTTCCGATAGTGTAGCATTTAGCCATAGTCACCTCATCACATCCACACAGGGATTTTTTATGTGCTGGTATCCGATCGGTACTCGGTACTTTAATACATAAAGTCCAGGTATCTGCAAGTTGTATCAGAATACACACAGTGGTTTACAAAAAGTCTGAATCGACTTTCTGAGATGATCCTGGAGCATCCAGCATCTTCATATTCTGCACTGCATGTCAGGACAGATGGGGAAAAAGCCTCTCGGGTAACTCAATATTAAAAAAATGCGGACTGTCCCATTTTTTTTAAATAGATCAACAAACCCCCGCTCGAGGACCGAAGGGGTCTCATTGTTACACAGACTGAAACATGTATGAGCACATTTGTTTTAGTACAGAAATGTTGATGATTCTTTCTGCTGCACATGTTGGAAATGCTCCTCGCTGTGTCTCACGTGGGCAACAATGCTGACGGTTTGTCCTCTCACATTTTCATGTCCACACTCCGACAGCACACGCTCTCCTTGGCCTAAGTTCTGTCGCTGGATGCTGACAAATGGCTCCGACGGGGCCCTTATACTGTCCTCTTTATTTTACTGAGGCCGGGGCCCAATGGGAGAGACGCGGGCGGGAGGTTAACGTTCGCTGCCGCAAGACTATTTATAGTAATGTTGATGGATCGAGCAATATGAGGGAGAACTGGGTTTGCGGGAGGGGAAGAAGTGGATGTGTTGAGAATTCGGAGTCGGTGGCGCATTTTGGTTGAATATCAACTTTTATTAATGTGGCTATTTACAGATTAGTTTGGTGGAGATTAACGATTGACGTCAGCACCCGCGCGTGTGTGTGTTTGTGTGTAGAAGTGGTGAAACATTTTGTGTGGGCAGCCGACACAGAATTTTTTTAAATCTTGTAACCAGGAGATGGAGCACAGTGTCTCTGTTTGTCTCTGTGTGATAACTGTAAAATAGAAGATTAACTTAAGTGTAGTCAAATTTATTGCTCCCATGCTGTGCGTGTGTGTGCTTTTTCCGTGCGTGCGTGTGCGTGCGTGCGTGCGTGTGCGCGCATGCGTGCGTGCGTGCGTGCGTGTGTGTGTGTGTGAGAGAGTGTGTGGTAGGTAGCAGCATCTGTCATGGTCCTGATGCTGCTGTCAAACCCGCTCTGCGACACCTGCGCCTAATGACTTGTATGTGTGTGTGTGTGTTTGCGTTGTGTGGCCCGTGTTTGTGTGAGGTCTATGTCCCATTGTCTGAACAAAGAAAAGTGTGTGCATTGTGTGAGGCTGTGTCCAAAATCACCCACTCATTCACTACCACCTACGCACTATGTAGTGATGTCATTGGACACTACTCTGCACATTTTCTTTTACTTTAGCATCAAGCCTTTTAGGTAAAAAGCAAACTGAACGAGCATGTTTACAAGTAGAAATAAACTTGTTTGCTGCAGTTTATGATGCTCTGCTCTCATTACATATTTTAACGCCACAGCTCACAGATTTCTCTCATGCATGTCATAAAAAAAATACAAACTACGCCAACGGAAATACTTGGGACGTAAATCTGTCGTCATCCTCACGATTATTCCGATATTTTCGATGGAGAACAAGAAGGAGTAGAATCGGCAGAAAGGAGGGAAGGCTGAGACGTGCCGCCTTCTCTCTTTCGAGCGCAATGCACTGTCACAGCTCTCTAAATCTGCAGGTGATTTATCCGATACACACTTTGCTTTTCAGTTTATACAATAGTACTTTTCATCATTGAGGATGAAGCTCACAATTAGAACCTCCTGCTGCTGAGATATTGACTTTTAGCTGTTTAATTACACTCATCTGATGCCTGATGTTTCTTTATAATCCTCATTTTCCTGAAGAATACAATTGAATATTTGCGCAGTGGTGATTTGTTAATAATTAAACCAGCGTTATTAGTTTTTTTGCCAACGTGCTGCTTTGAAGTTAACTGTGACACATATTGGATGTTGTCTCAAACGGCTTGGGGGAGCTCCTGTAAAGACACCTCCGAGAAATCTGAAGCTGTCATTCTGCTCCCCGCTCGTCTCCTTTTCGCGCGGCCCCGCCATCTGTTTTCCGACGCGACAGATGCGGCACAATGACAGTTGATGGAGGTTTTTATTGAGCCGTCGCGAGTGTGAGCCACTAACTCCGATGAGTTGGCACCGGGCGACAACTGTGCTGAAGTCAGACGTCTGGGTGAATTGAAGTCCTGTGTGGAATTTATTGACTCTTTTGTCTCTGTGTGTCCTTTGTCTCCACAGTACTTCTTCTGCCTGCTGTTTATCTTCCTGATTGAACTGGTGGCTGGAGTACTGGCCTATGTTTACTACCAGAGGGTAAGTGGTTACCTGCGTATTAGTGGAGTGGTGATGGTCTAAACTGCCAAAGCATGTTCAGTATGTTCCTCTCCTGGATTACCAGCCTCTTCACACTGCGTTGGAATATTTGAATTCTTCACTTAAAGCAGTTGCAAGGCAGGAACTCCAGACTTCAGTTAATGTTTATTGCTTGTCTTGCCTAATATGGGCCCTTCGAGATTTCAGTGCTTTTCAGTTTTGTTTTACTTTCCAACCCACGTGAAAAGGTTTCCCAGAGGCCTTTGTTCTGTCTCGTAGGACCCGGGTGACGACTCTGGGAGAATCTACACTAGGTCTTTTTAGCTTCGCTCTTTTTATGCTGTGAGAGTTGTGTTCCGTGTCTGGAGTTTATCTACACACACATCTTTAGAGTTGTGTGTCTCATTGGTTTTCCTGTGAATGTATGTGACCAGTTTGAGTTTGGTACATGCCTTCAAAAACGGGTTAAAGCTTGGTTTTTGAGGTTGAGTTAGTTTCAGATTTAGGGTAAACATTGGTGAGGCATTATTTCTCCGCCTCTGAGGCAGATAGAGACATGAAATAAAAACTTTTCATGGCATAAAATCATTGTTTTTTTTCCCCTAAACTTGGCGAACATTTAACAAAAATCAATAAAGCGGGAAAACTCCCAGAGATCTCCCCCCCCCCCCCCAATCTTCTCTGTCTCACACACTGTTTCTCGCCGTCTCTCTCTGTTCCTCTCCTCCAGCTGAGCGAGGAACTGAAGCAGCATCTCAACCAGACGATGTCGGAGAACTACGCCCAGCCAGGGAGGGAGGCTGTCACGTTAGCTGTGGACCGACTACAACAGGATGTATGGACTATGTTTAATGAAGTTTATCTCAGATTATATGTTGCACAATAAAAACACAGTCATAAAAGAACAAAAACACCCATTACAATGATAGAAACTGCAATATGTTAAAAATAGGTTTTAAGTTTTGATTTTAAGGAAGCAACAGACTCAGCCCTTTTTTCTCCAGAGCCAGAGGATCTCAAAGTGCGAGCAGGGTTGTAAGAGGATTTAAGTTGCAAGAATTCTTATACTGATTTAAAAACGGTCTCAGTTATTGAGAAGAGTTGATTTGTGCTTTTCTCCTTCACTATGTGACATAATCAAACCCTTCGCCCTCTTCTGTCTGACTCTCCAGTTCAAGTGCTGTGGCAGCAACAACTCCCACGACTGGATGGCGAGCGCGTACATTTCGTCGAGGCTCGCAGAGGGGAGGGTTGTGCCCGACAGCTGCTGCAAGACCATCACCCCTCTCTGTGGCCAGAGAGACCACCCGTCCAACATCTACAAGGTGGAGGTCAGTGCGGGAAATGAACGGCTAAATCATGACTCTTCAATTACATCACGTTGCATTTATGTAATTTTCTATTGATTGATTGTTTTTTGTAGAATAAAGAAGATATTTCTCTTATCTGTATTTTCCCTTTCATCCTTTCACTCTGCAGGGAGGATGCATCACTAAGCTGGAGCAGTTTCTGGCCGACCACCTGTTGGTCATCGGTGCCGTGGGAATCGGAGTGGCCTGTCTGCAGGTAAGTGAAATATGATAATGGAGTTTGAACCTGTATTAATGCTCCATTAAACACACAACTCTGGACAGAAGCGTAGCTGCTTTCAGTCGTACTGCTTTCTAGTCTGCATGCACAGTTGGAGACCTTGTTATTTAAATGGAGAGGAAAATGGACTCGTCCAACATCAACCCAACAGCAAAACAGCTCTACTGTCTTCCACCTGAATAAACTCTTCTAACAAGTATATGAACCCAAATTATTCATTCATCCAAATGAAACGCTGCCTTTACCTTTGTTGGCCTCTTGTTGAATAAAAGCAGGCAGATGGATTCTCAATCTTTCCATTACTGAAAATGTTGCATCACAGGTCAACAACTTCTAAATGGACACATCTTTTCATCCCGGGCTCTTAGTCATTATCTCTTTTTTTTTTTCATCCCTGTTATTTGATTTCACCCACACTGAGATGGACTCGAGGTCGTTAGCCCCACAGAGGAGGACACAGGGACACTTTGTCTTTTACAACGCGAGTGCTGGTTGACAGCTCTCTCACAACTGTGCGGAAAATACTGAGACCAAACAAACCTGCGCTGATTCTTTAGGGTGGCATCTGGTATGCTCTTAATGAAACTGACAATGAGGCCTGGTTACCGGCAGAGTCGTAATAATCAAGGCCTTAGACTAAAAAAGATATCACCTGTCATGTGGGATACTTTTGTTGACGAGAGAATTTTTGTTAACTGTTTAACGTGATTTTTAATCAGCTACAAATTGTCTGAAGGGACATCTACATGAAAATATAAACCCAAACATTTACCTGCTTAGTTTAAGTGTGATTAAACACTTTCACTTCATCTACACATGTATGTTTCCTTTCCTAGTCTTCTCTGCGTTCTCTCCTGTCTCTGTTACACTGATTGAAATAACGTAGATTTGTGGAAATACACGTTAAATCACACTGTGGTTTTCATCTTTCCACATTTGTCTCTTTGTACAACATTAACCTGTCTGGTGTGTTGTGCTGTCTGTCTTTGTCTTTGTGTGTGTGTGTTGTCACTGTAGCTGGCTGGGGCAGCCTTGACAGCCTGCTTTATTTATCTGCTCTATAAGGAAGAGGAGGACGACTTCGGTACTTTGTGATTTAGCTCTAGAGCGTCTTTGTGCTTTAATCAACGGAAGCGACCAGGTTGGAGGGCATTGTGGGAATTTGTCACGTGTCTGCATGTTTTGTTTCTCTCTGAAATCTCGTCGGCTACGTGGACATTTTGACTTTCCTCCATGATCTTTGCTGAGCGTGAAGCATGCGGCCGCCTGGCTTTGGCTGTGTGTCGCTGCATGTTGAACTGAACTGCGTCTGCTCTGTGATGTGTGTCATGTTCTTTATATTCATAAAGAATATATGCTTCATTCTACACATATAAAGTACCTGTGCTGACAGGAAAAGGGAAATTATGGTGACATGTCTTTTTACAGTATAAACCAACGTTTTTCTGTTTATTATTATTTATTATAATAATACTCTGTTATCTATGTAGCATTTCTTAGCATAGAATGCAGTTAAAAGGAGTTACAGGAGTGACCCAGCCTATATGAATGTTCTTATAAATTGCAGAATACGCCACACTTTGAGGATTTTTCTTTTGTAGTTGAAAATCTCCTAGTAAATTATCATGAAGATAAATTGCTGTTGTTGCTATAGTTACCTGGAATCTAAAATAGACGACCACTGCTCGACTCTCATGAACGTTGAGTTTCTAGAAGAGAAATTCAAATTTTTGGCTTAAAACTGGGTTTTTCCATCATAACAAATTTCTCAAATCACCCCTGTCTTGTTAAATTAGGCTTCAAGAAAACAATGAGCCAAAACGTCGGTCTTCTCCTCTGCCTCTACTGTAAATATCCTTCATTAGTGGGGAAGCAGAAACTTGCCTGAAGAGAGTTTGCGGTGATGAAGCTCGATGACTCTTCCTCTCAGGGCTTTTAGAGACTCAGAGATTGAATCTGGGCACCTGACTGTTTCTCCATCAACCTGGCAGACCCAGGGGCTCCGGTCAATAACTGCTCCTGCTGATCTTTCTTTATTCCTTTTTGTATATTAGTGAATAGTACAGTGCGTCTGTAAACCGCATCTGTACATTGAGTCGAATACCATTTAAGTTTTTTCTTTTGAAAACTTTTTTGAATCCACTTTTTGAAATTGCAAAATTATTAATTTAGACAAAATTTTGGGATAAACTTCTTTTTTATCAATAAGAATGTTACTTCTGAATTAACAAATCCTAATAGCAATATGACAAAGGTTCAATATATAATAATAGCTTTATTTATGTAGCACTTTTCAAACGGGATGCCATATACATAGTCTTAAAAAAGAATCCGTCTTTAAACCTAAAAGAAATAATAACAGTGTTTATATTTGATTTTCACATGAATCTGCTTTTTGACAGCCCCTCTCCAAGGTGCTTTGTTTCGTATCTGCCTGCACAAGCATGTGCACACGCACGTGTGCTGCAACAATGGCTGCCTGACTCCCGCCATCCCCATAGCAACCAGCCTCATCCTCTCCAGCAGTCCCTAACCCCATCACCTTTAACCCCCTCTCTATCACCTCGGGCTGCTTCCTGCAGTCCACCATGGCGACTCCTGAGCTAACACTTCCTGTTTTCAGATCTGCGGGATGGTGTTCACCTGCTGCTTGTACAGGAGGATCAAGATGGAGCCTTACTGAGCCCACCATTCCTCCCCCCCCCCAACACACGGACGGACCTATCACCCGCTGAAACCCAAACTTCAGCCTCTGTGTTCTGAACTCTGACCTTTTGCCATCCAAGACAAAAACACAGACATGTTTCAGGTCACATCCAGAGCTTCAGTTCCTGTGTTGCACTTCAGTTGCAACGCACTCCAATCCAGGCTTATGCATTTCTTATCCGGGCTTCCTGCGGAGTCATTGCCTTGGCTGAGCCGCATGCTTTGGTGTGAGCAGGACTCAAGACGGGGAAATCTGCTGTCAAGTTACTTTCTACTCCCCTCGTAGTGATGGGGATAGATTTATCATGTTTTTTTCACTGATGTAATGGGCTTTTCTGCAGACTCCAGTGCTTCACTAAGTGGAGTGAGAGGAGCACTGTGTACGAGCCTGTAAAAGATGGAAGGAAAGTTATGGTTGTAACGCAATGTGCCTCGATCACAGCTTTATGTATTGATTCTGTACCTGAAATATTTAAAGCAATGAAGTGATTTAACAAATGACGTATAGTTCACTGTCTTTTATATTTGTAGTTATGTCTATATAACTGATAATGGCAGTAAATATTAAACTGTATCATTGTTTATAAAACTGAGCAATTCAGGTAGTTAAATGTATGGAAGACAATCCCACTCAAATATTTAGTGAAAGTCATCTCGGCTACTCTATCCCTGAAGTAATGACTCCACCTAGTGGTCGTCAAGGGTCATATACTGAATGTGTGCGACTAAATATCCCACTTACTTCTGATGCCATATTATGAAATATATAGGGACAGTAAAGCAGATATTTATATTCATGTGTGATACTAGAAAACTGTTGCATTACAGATCATTTAAAGATTTTTTTGCCACAGAAAGTAACTATTTGTTTTCATTGTCTAATCTCTCTCTCCACACCTTTTTGCCAAAACTATTACCTCGGGGAAAAAAACACATTTAGCCTTGTTGACAATGTATTTTAGAGCTGGAGGTCACGTGGAATGTAAAGAATAGTAATGTGTACCGTCAAGATATAGATGTTTTGGTTTCAGAGATCAAAAAGTGAAATATCAGTTTGAATTTTTATATTATCTTCCGTTTAAATCCCTTGAAAGAATAGGTCACAGTTGCAGTGACTGTGTATTTTCCTATGATTGGTGCTAATGTAGATGGTTGATGACGATATATAACAGTGGCATGTGCTCCAGCTACTGATTGTGCTACTCAAACTATTGACATGAACATCATAAATAAATGTTTTGAATATTGTTGCATCAGTTTCTTTGCATGGACCAGAGTGACAGGTCGTTTATAGGCCACCTGGGGTTTCTACAAAATAAAAGTGCAGGAAACTTGCGACCCCCATTATCCTTGGGCTCAGTTGAAGCATACAACAATGATTTTATTTTATTTAAGTTTTGTAAAGAAAAATGTGCACATGTGTCTTACTTGAGGGGCCATGTAGGGACAAATCAAATCAAGATGGGGGACATTTTGTATTATGGACGGGTCACCACAAAACTTGGTGGAAGGATGTGGTTTGAACCCATTTCGATTTTGGTGCGGATCCGGATCGGGGGGGGCAGATCTGTTTTCACTTTCTTTAACATTTTGAGATTTTTCGGGGGATGGTTGTATACACCAGTGTGCAGTTTAACCCCCTGTTGGTGCCTTGTGACCTCTGGGGGGGGGATCCCGACCCCTAGTTTGGAAACCGCTGCTTTACAGTCCATCATGTGACGTCTCTCCACAGCCTTGTACAATGTGGAAGGACGGTGTCTGAACCACTAGAGGGAGACAGAGGTTGTCAGTTTGCAGTGGTCGGGGCCTTTAATCCAATTAATCATGTGAAATGAATCCTGCTACTTTGCTGAAGCCAGTTCGGTTTCACCACAGTGACGGAGGTTGCACTTAGATCACTGTTTTGTGTTTTTGAACTCGTCAAAGATTCAGATTGGCTCAACTCCACATGTCTGAAATCATTTAGGTCTTTGCTCCGTTGACTGAATCTCAAACAGAGCTGAGATAGAAACAAATCTAATCCTGCTCCTCTCAGCACTAAACAAGAAGAATCACCGAACTCACGTTGGAAACGATTCACTTGCCTCTTTTTCACGGAGCGTGCCTGCTTATCCAAACACACCCTTCATGTGCAGTTTGCTCCTCGGAGCGGTCCGAGCATATGCTCCCTGCTTCGGTTTTCACGTGAAAAAAGCCCCTCACATCTGTCTCTCTGCGTTTCCTCTGTGTACACTGGGAAAGGCAGCTTGTCAAAGTCTCTTCCAGATAAATGGGAGCTGGATTGAGAGCTCAGATTGAGGTCGCTCGCTTTATCGTGTAATGTGTGGGCTCGGGCAGGAGGGTATTGTGAAAAAACGCTGGCTGTGTGGGGTCTCCCACAACTCCACATTGGAAAATCTCGTCGGCTTCCCAGCTCAGACCGCATTTGCGTTGCTAGTGTGGTTTCGAGGGTTTCTTTCGAGGGAGGGTCTCCATATATTAAACTCGCACACAGTGGGAAAAAGGGGGTCTCAGACTTGTGGACCCCACTGTAGATTGTTTGTGCTTCACTGTGTGTGCTGTATTGTTGCCATATGACCCAACTATTTGTCTTTGAAGCATGACTTTTCCCTTTGTTTTCCCGCAGCCCCGGTTTACTTACCAGACACTGTGTCGGTCCCGAGCGATCCATCACTGTCACACATTTGGGGGAAAAAGGGCACAAAGTTTTTAAGTTTGGATTTTCTCCAACATTTTGGCTTCAATGTTTTGTGGAGTTTCCTCGGTCCCTTTGTCTTCATCAGCTGGAAGAGTGTGGCTCTCATTTCCTGCAGATGTCACACACACACTGATGCAGGGCGATGGCATGCTGACTCTGACAAGATAGAAACACACACACACACACACACACACACACACCTAAGAGGTTGTACACATTAGCATGCGGTGTACACCCTCTGCCAGAGGGAAACCTGTGACGGAGAATTGGGAGCAGCTGGAGATTCACCAGTCCCATGTGTTGAGGCCTCTTTGCAACACACACACACACACACACACACACATACACACACACTCACACACACATACATACTCCTTTTTCTAGTTGTGAGAGCACACATTGACATAAATCATTCCCTAGCTCACCCACCTGTGCATATATGTACAAATATATTTAAGAACTTACCTCTTCTATTATGAATGTTATGTTATTTATTACAGCAGTTTTTATTATTTATTAGAAACTGTCATATTTACATGTTTAATCGTTTTTAATTTAAGAACTGCAGGGGAGGCAGCGGAGGTCAAGGGATACATTTTTTTTTAAAGAACCGAGGCTCCCACTCCCCCGCTGGGATCTGAGCTCTTTTAAACTGTCTCTTATTTTTTCCTTTGTTAATGAGAGACTTTTGAGTGTGTATTCACAGTCCACATGTGCCCGTGGTCCTCGTCACACACATTCGGAGAGTGTTGTGTTTTAACCCCAACCTAACTGAAACCTAATCGTAACCCTAAAACAAAGTCCTAACTCTTAAACAGCTCTTTAAAGTTGTGAGGACCAAACAAAATGTCCTAACAATGTCAAATGTCCTTGCGTCAATATGTCCTTGCAACGTCAAAATATCCTCACGTTAAAAAGGCCCCACGTCAAAATGTCTTCAGGGTGTCAAATTGTCCCCACGTTAAAAAGGCCTCACGATGTGGAAATGTCCTTACAACGTCAAAATGTCCTCATGTCAAAATGGCCTCACATCAAAAAGGCCTCATGTCAAAATGGTGTCACGATGATGGTTTGCACAGCGAGGACTTTGTATTGACTTCCAGTTAATGTGGTAGGCCAACCAACACTTTAACCTAAACCATGACATCTCACCTCTGACCTTGACCAGGACCTCAGACCCGGCTTTGGTCCCTGTGAGGTCTACTGGTCCTGACAAGGTCAGTGTTTATGCTGAAAAGGGTCCTATAGAGGTAACAAACATGAATACACTCACACACACACAGACACACACACACACACTGAAGCTGTGTGATATTTCAGTGGCACGTCTCTCGAAGTTACCTCAGAACACATGTTGTAGCATCATCAGTATCTGTCTGCTCTGAATGTGCACGGCTCCCACTTGACTCAGGAGGAGCCCAGACATTCCCGCAACGAGCGATAGATGTAATGCATGAAGCCATTTCTCAATTATAAGTGACTGCATTTCCTTTGGTAGAGTTTTGTTTATGTCTGCTTGCATGTTAGCACACAATCACATGCATGAGTTATGGGAATTTTTGGGGGTGTATAAGACTTGTTGCGCTCTCGTAAAAAAAAAAACAGACCCTGGCACAGCACAACTGTTGTGTCAGTGAGTGCACCTGTGTTCAACATGTGCAGTAAAACTGAGTTGCGATGATCGAACGCCGCTGCGTGTCATAGCGTAATATATTTGTGAGAAACGTCTCCTTCAACACGTAGTTTGGAACGTAACGCACGCCTGGAGGTGAAGGCCGATTCGGGGGATCGACATTTATTAAGGCGAGCAAGAACAACAAGCGTCACGTCCCCGAGCAAAGACACTCAGATTACATCACCGTCCAACGGCCTGTGTTTGCTCACCAGACTATTCCAGACGCCGTGTCAACACACAAGACAACATGATGTAAAAAGAAATCACTTTGAAGCCCGTCACACTTGCAGACGCTGCAGCGGAGGCGGGTGAGATGAGGCTCAGGGTCCGTCTGCGTTCGTGAGCTGTTAAACGTCGTCTGGAAATGGACTTCAAAGGGGATGTTTTTAATGATGCACAGTCCGAGGAGGTTAAATCATCGCTAAACAAGCTGCAGGTGGATTACACACTTATGCAACAACAAGGCGTAATTCAAAAATACCTGTCCATCATTGCCAAGCTTGTGTTTAACCGCTCGTTGTCTGGTTGATCCAACAGAGGAGCTACATTTACGATTATCTTTGTACATTTTTAATCCGAGTCCAGGCCTGGTTTCCGTCCAGAGCCCGAAACCACTTCTGTGTCCGATTAAAATCTCCGCCGACCTTCGTACTCTGACTCCGCTCTGAACCATTTTGCCTGCAACACATTAGCTCTGGCCATAAATGTGTTTGACAGATTTTGAAAAGAGAACAAAGCCATAGGGAAGAGGATGGCGTGTTCGGGTACAACTTCAGCGCTGGATGTCAAGGCTGACAGATATTGAAAGTGAATATATATCCTGATTAAATTGAAAATAAATGTATTTGGCATTTAGAAATGATCAAGGGGATGTGTATGCACGGTATTTGTTGAGGTTGTATTTCGTCAAAAAGCCTCGGGATGCCTTCAAAAATACCCATAGTGCACTTAATCAATAGGAAATCCCTCAACATCTCCCTGGAAATACAAAGTTGTCAGTGATTTGTCTTTTATTTCTATATAAAAATTCTATTTGTGCCTCACTGATGACTTCGAGAGACGTTTCTGTCTAAAAGCAGTCATTCCCATCCGGGGGGGTCAGCTTGCAACAGAGGGCTTGCAACGTAAACCTGAAGGGTCACGAGAGGATTAATGGCGGAAATTAGAAAAACAGATGCTTGTTACACAAATATTTACTTTTTATGCCTTTTTTTTTGTGAATTATTGTATAATTTTGCATCTTGAGCTCAAATTAAATCCACCAACACTTACTACGATCTGTGACGAGCTTAAGTAATAAAGATTTAGTTTTAATGATATAATTTAATTACCGTTACGCAACACGAGATTGTGCAACGACAGTCCAGCTGCAGTCCAAACAACAAACAAACAAACGTTATATAAACGAATGGATGAATAATCAAGTCGTAAAAACGAAACTGTTAGAAAGGAATTCAGTCGTCCGGTCTCACAACCTCTTCCAAAGTCTGTTTTTTTGGGGCAGTGGATATTTCTGTACTGCTTGTAACATGCTGCTGGAGTGGGGCTCGTCTTTTACTCTAATTCGGGCCATTGATAATTGGTAGATGATTCATGATGATGTTTTAATCAACCTCCTGCACAGCTTCTCTGTCCTGGGCCGTGCTCATCCCAACTTAACAAGAACTTCATGAGAATTTGCCTCCTCTTTTCCTTAAATCATCAATCTGCTTCCCTTGGATTTGTTGACGTCGAGCACTAGTGTTGTTCCCTGTGAATTTCCATCCTTGTTTGTAATCGGGCAGACGACGGTGATGTCATCCGCAGACGTCAGGATGAGAGTTCTCTCCGTGTCTGGGAATGCAGCAGTGGGTGCACAGTACTAACAAGGCTCACACACACTGTCTCTGGGCTGACTTTGTTTTGGGTTTTACGTTGAATGGCGACCGTGCTGTTACACTCGGCTATGACGCCTGCAGTCTGTTGAGCTCGTCTCAGTTGTAGCTACGCTGCACAAATTCCGATTTTTGTTGCATGACAAAGATGATGCTTAAAGCAAACTTCTACCACCATCATAACCACTACTACTACTACTACTACTACTATTACTTCTTCTACTACTTCTTCTACTAGAAATACTGCTTCCTATACTACTACCACTTCTTCATCGTCTATTACTAATACTGCTACTACTGTAACTACCTCTTTTACTACTTCTGCTGCTACTTCTTCTTCTTCTCCTACTACAACTACTACTACTTATTCTACTACTACTACTACTTATTCTACTACTACTACTACTACTTCTACTAGTACGACTGCTTCTTCTGCTGTTACTACTACTTCTTCTTCTTATACTACTACTAGCACTGCTTCTACCTCCTTTTCCACTACTCATGCTACTACTCCTACTACTACTAATTCTACTTCTTATACTACTACTACTTATTCTAATAGTAGTCTACCACCTTTTCTTTTTCTACTGCTTCATATTAGTACTTCTTCGTCTACTTCTTCTTGTTTGTCTTTGCTTCTTTTTTTCTACTACTGCAACCTACTTCTTCTTCTACTTCTACTAATTATAATAATGCTGCTACTGCTTTTTCTTCTTCCACTACTTCCACTACTACTTTGCTTCTACTACTGCTACAAAATTGGTCTAGTTTTTTTGAAAGTATTTAGCAAAATGTGTTAAAATTACAATTAATGCACATATCTTAATTTCCACATCCAAACTACCTCTTTGTACGGACGGACACCATGTTGCAGTATGTTTGCACTATAACATCTTGTATAATAATTTGAAATGGGGGCTACAAGCTCATACCCCTTACCCCTCACTTGCTTCCCAGTACCCCACAGTCGAGGGGGCTGTGGTTTCCGAGGTATGTTTGTGTGTGTGTGGGTTTCATAGTGTGTGTGGGCGGGTCTTTGTCCATGGGAGAATGAGTTTAGATGGAAACAAACTTCAGAAAGTGTTTCAAGACAGCTTTCCAAGAGCCTGCTGTCTGATAATGATGATGAGTGTTGTGTTGATGGGGGCGTTGATTGATACCAAACAGATGGCGGGGTGGTCGCGAGGTCACACCGCCACATTGTGATGTATTGCACATCCACCACCGCACAGGTACCATGGTGGCACCTGATCTAACACGGATAAAGCAGGAATTTTGTACAGAAATGGAAAATAGGAGTCGGACCCTTGACTTCGATTGTATACTCGACCAGCGTCAGCCATCGTGATAAATAGCAACGGTTAAATTAGCGTGCTTACACGATCGACGTTTGTGTATCAGCGTGTTTGTGTAACGCCCATTCTTCGTGTCGAACGGGCTGTTGTGATGTGCGGTGCGTGATCAGATCTGCTTACATTACGGGCCGTAATTGACGTGGGCCCATTTCCCAGCGTGAGCTCCAGAGGAGAGAAGTGTCTGTCGGGTCAGAGGGATGAGTTTCAAAGTGATGGATGTTGCGTCGCTTACATGTGGTGAAGCGGCTCGACGAGATGGAATTTCATGCTTCAAGTATGTCAGGGGTGCTCGGCTTCAGCGATGGTATCTGTGCGCTGTAATTTATCCGGGCTGGGGGGGAAGTTTCTGTTTAAAGCGATGATTGGAGTCTGTAAAGCAGGCTGTAGTCTGTCGGCACCCTGCGGATTGGCCGGCCAGTTGGTTAGCATGCACAAACAAAACCCTACATATAAGGTTAGTCCGTGTCAAATCCTCATAACTTTCGGGCCCCCCTATTTTGGAAGGGGTCATTTTTGTGGTATTGCTAAATTTGTGAAACACTGTGGTTCAGGGGAAAATAGAAATCCAAGTTGCAGCTACTTGCAGTCAGAAACACGGGTGTGTTGCACGGAAAAGGTTCACTTGGCCATTAGGCAAGTTTGGTAAGTTTGTGTGATGTATAAAGCATTTGAGTTTGGTATTTTGGAAACTTGGTTGTGCCGTAGTTGTAGTCAGCGCAAAGGATGCTGGGATATCCTGTATTGTTTGGTGAGCACTTTAAAAGTAAACGCCAGTGAGCTGCAAGTAAAAAGCCGTCTCCTGAGTCTTATATTTACAAGTATACCACATTCAAATTGGAAAATTATTTGAAATGCGATCTTGAAACTATTTTTATGATTTGACACGGATTTACCCATGTTCAGATTGAAAAATTCCATTTAAAGGCAAAAAGCTGCAAACATTCAGAATAAACTACAACAGGTCATGGTGCGAAAACTCCCCAAAAACAGCATTCTACGTGTTAGCGTGCCGTTAGCTTGCTGTTTTTGTGTGCTGTTTGCATCTTCTTGTCATTATGCATATGCATGAGTGATGCATACATGGGTTCTGTCGTATGCGTGCAAGATGTCCACATGAAATCAATAACATCCTCCCTTGCCGTCAATGAAAAACATGACTGACAGTTTTCCAGCAATGAGGAGCAGCGCTGCTCATTTAAACACGGAGCCGTGAGCTGGAAAGGATGAAGCTTTTGTATAAAAAACGATTATTCTGTCAACCTGTGTTTGTTTATGCTGCAGAGATGAATGGAAGAGGAAGAAGCGGATATGATATTCGGAGGAAGACTGTATTTGTTACTCACAAAGGGATGTGTGTGTGTGTGTGGGTGGGGGTGGGGGGATATACAGCCACAAAATAGCGTGAGAGGAACTTCTCGCTCTTCCCTCTGAGATCGATGGCATGGGGGAGAGCATGAGAGCGACCTTGACTCGGTCATGAGAGCGGTGCGAGCTCAGAGGAGGAAAAGGCGGGGAGGGAGAGTTTGTAATCAGTAAACAGGCTCTGGAGCGCCCTTTCAGGAAGTAAACATTTAAACAGGAGGCACCGTGCCATCGCTGCACACGGCCCTGAGAGTCAAGATAGAGGCAAGACCGACAGATGGGAAACTGGCGGAAAGGAGGAGAAACATGTTTGGACTTTGAAGATGTGGTAAATGAGCGCAGGCATCAAACTGTGATGCACATTCTTTGATTCACACTCATTTACTGACGTTTTACACAACAGAAGGGAACTTCCTGCTGTATATCTCTCTCTCTCTCTCGCGCGCTCTCTCTCTATATATATAATATACTGTATACTGTATATATGTATATGTATATAGATCCCTTTATCTCTATACCACTCTCTACCTCGCTCTTTATTTATGTATATACAGTATATCTCTATATATCTCTCTATTTCTGTAGTTTGTCATATCTCAACATCATTCATATATCTGTATCTCTCTCTACTTCTATCTTTCTATCTATCTGTATATCATCTATCTATCCATCCACATGTATCTGTATATAAAGACTCCTATATCTCTACACAGCTCTCAATCTCTATAAATCTCTCTCTATATCTCTGTATCTCTCCATTTTTATCTTATCCCTCTCTATCTGTCTGTCTGTCTATCTATCTATCTATCTATCTATCTATCTGTGTGTATATATCTATCTTTTGCTCTATTTCACTCTCTCCATCTCTCCCTATTCTCTATATTTCTAAAATCTCTGTATATCTATCTCTCTATATCTTTCTATACATCTCTATATGTAACTCTAACCCTTTAAGTAAAAAACCTCAGTCCGTTTCAGATCGTGCATCACAATAATCAGGAGGGTTGTGATTTCCCTCCTAACAGATACTCTTCTGTAACGTGTCCAACATCTGTCATCACTCACCTCATCTTCACATCCTGAAACGTTTCCTAAAATCCTCTGATACAGTCAGTGGGTTGTCAAACAAGCACTTGGATTAACTGCGGCTGTGATTGACCAGGAAATGTTTACAGTAACTTATTTTCTAATTCTAATTGCTAGAGTTTCACAGCAGCAGTACACTCAAGGTATTTATCTTCTCCTCAGCCTCCATGTGAATATAACATAAACAGTGTGTAGTGTTTCATGGGAGTGCGATGCTGCGGAGGTGTGAAGCGTCGACCTTTATTTTCCTCAGAAAGGTGCGTGTCAGGCCTTAAGGTGTGCAGCTGTGGCAGCTTTACAGTCTTTACACGTGGATATCATTTTCAACACGGCCAGGGATGAAGCATGTCTCAATAAATCAGGATTTATCCATCCAACATGATTCTGAGCATCGTAGTAGTCGGGCCCCGGCCTCCTGCTGTTTCCCATCTGTGAAGCGTAGCTGCACATACAGTGATTACAAGCTGATGTGATGTATAAACAAAGATGGCTTCAGGATCAGGGCTTCTCATGTAAAGTAGGAGAAGACTCTCCTGTGTGTCAGTGTAATGCAGAGCTGTCGTCAAATCTTCTCTTACTTTACTCAAAATGATTTTTCCTGCATGTTATTTCACTCTGGGATTAACAGGATGGTGTAGATAATCTATTATAATAATAATAATAATAATAATAATAATGACAAACATTTACATAAATGTGTACATGTACTTCGTATCAGCAATGTTTTATATTTATACATGTTCATCTTCATCTGCAGGTACAAAGACACAACATTGAAATCCTACGTCTCTATTCCTTTGAAAGTATTTTTTTTTTTAAAGATTTAAAATAGAGTAAACAAATCCTATTCAAATATATCAGCAGAGATTAGGCTTACTTACCTCCATTATGTATAAATAAGATAAGATGCATCAATATAATATAAGATAATCATGCTTTATTGATCTCCATGGGATAAATTTAGGCATCCCAAGTACAGAATAAATACAGGTAAAAAAAAGAATAGAATAAAATCGAACTACGGAACAAGAAAAATTACAGAAGTGAAATGTATTTCTTGTAAAATAACTTTTATAGGCGAGGAAGCAAACATACAGAAGAAACAAGAACATCATTCAGTAGCTCATACCTCAATAATCCCCTTAAATTCAATGAGGCTGCACCAAAGTTCAAGATCCATGAATTTTTGGAATTATTATGAATTATTCTATTTGAATCTCAGTTTTCCTCATGTCTATGTGGGCTTCCTCCAAATACAGGTTGGGATTAGATTAGTGGGAGAATCTAAATTGACCGTAGATGTGAATGTGACTGTGATTATCTGTGTCTGCCTCTTGCCCAATGTTATTTACTACTTTCTCTTTCATCCTATGTTGATATTGCAAAAGTTTGATTGTGATATTCTAATAAATAAAACAGCTTATTCTCTTTCAGAGCACTTCAGCATTTAAGGTTTTGGTTTTCAGAGTTTCTTCTCTCGGGTGATTGGAATTCTTCACTATTTGCACATGAGATTTATCGGTGACAGTTTGAACTCTCGAGTGTGGTTCGCTGCTCAGACAGTTCAGCAGACACTGGTTAGCTGTTTCTTCTGTGTGGCAAGGAAAGTTTCACCAATACCGTGACCACAAGTGTGTGTGTCTGTGTGTGTGTGTGTGTGGGGAAACTCTGGCTGACTGCAGCATACCATCACGCAGATACTCAAGCACACACTGGTTTCCCTCTGCCAGAACAGGATCCATGTTACACATAACCGACTGTCTCTGACACACATGCCTCACATTACTCCTGGCGTCTTCATTTGCCTCTCAGAGTGAGTTGTGTACGTCTGTGTGCGCATCCAGGCTGTTTACATTTTTGCATGAGCACTGCAACCCCCGTGAGAGTTGAGCTTCAGCCGCACTTACACAAAAGTGCTGGATTAGCGTCGACATTAAACTTTTAAATCACCGGATCAGGAGTAAAGGAGTAAAATGACACAGAGGAGTCGAATGCAGCCGTCGTGCGGTTCTCCATTCGTCCACCAGATGGTGCTCGGTGCTCTGAAAGGCCATTTTGGCTGCAGTGAGCAGGCTGATAGAAGTAGAAACCTTGACTTGGACCATGCTGGTGGCTGCGATGATGGAGTGCATCAGTGATGAACGTGTGAATCATGCCTTCAGGAATCCTCAATAAAACCAAAACAGCCTTTGAAAAAAAAAATAAAATACATCGTGGAACTGTTTGTTCCCAGTGTTTGTTTTTCTACTGTGTGTTAATATTATTATATCATACTCTGGCCTGAGTATTTATAGTTCTCATTTACTTGCAGAACGCTGTGCAGAAACATGAAAATAGTCATGTGGTTATGAATAAGTAATTATGTTTTTTTTGTACGGAAACAGATGCAAGGGCCAAGTTCACGTGGGCACTAAAACAATCACCATGGAGACCGGGATTTAAGTGCGCCCGCGCGTGCACGTGTGTGGCGTGCGCAGGGCTCATGTGTGATGTTTCACCAAAGCCGGCCCGACGTCTTCTTACAGAAGTGTCTCTCCACGTTATAGGGACGAATTCAGCCACGTTATTCAGCCGCGTCCAACTGGGGTGGTGTGATGATATAGGAAAAGACTGTTGAGGTGAAACAGAGGGAAGGTGTTAGGGATCGTCGCACAAGCGGAGAAAATGGGACCTGAAGGGCGGGATTGTCTTTGTGAATAGCAACAGACAGCAACCGCTTCCGTAACTGACGCAGCTAAGACGCGACCAGGACATTTATTGACGTGCCTCCATTTTAATTAAACATAACCACTGTTTGCCTCTGGAGACAAAAGAGTGTCGCCGCCCCGCCGCAGATTCACGCCAGCGCTCGTTATGCAATCCCGAGCTTTGATAATTCCTGCAGTGCATCGTTCAATTAGAAACACATGGTCCCGAGATCGCAGAGGAGCACGGAGCTTCTCATGGCTACACAGCCGCGGTGCCATGAGTAATTGTTTCTCCCTCGCTGGTGCCGAGCCATTTTTTAACCTGCTGACAGCCAGCGAGCGGGAGGAGGATGTAGAGGGAGAGATGGAGGACGGAGCAGAGGAGGAAGACGCGGGAATTAATCCTTATCTCGAGTTTTGGGTTTTGACTTTTAAGAGGAGAGTTGGAAAGAAAAGATACGAGAAGAAGAAGTGAGAAACAAAGACTTCAGACGAGGAGGCCCCGGGTTACATTCTCCTCCTTTTCCTTCCTTGTTTTTTTTTTTTTTTTGTTCTCCTCTCTCAGCCAGCAGTTGTTAAGAGTGAGGGAGGTCCCAGGTGAGCTGGAGACCAATGGAGGCTGACATCATGACAGGACACTTCATCAAAGCCTGCGGAGGCTGTTTGGATACCTGCCCAGGCCAAGGAAGAACTGTTATAGCTTCTCCTATATACTGCCAGGCAGCGCAGGAACTCTGTGCGCTTCAACGGATATCAATTGTTTGATAGGTCATGTAACGTGTGTGTGTGTGTGTGTGTGTGTATGTGTGTGTGTGTTTGTGTGCGCGCGGCCATATTTTTTCTACTCTAACCCAAAAAGACGTCTTCTGGACTCTTTCCTGTTACTTTTCACCTCTTTTGCTCCTCAACTGTGATTCTGTGTTACTTTCTGTGTTCCAATATTTTGAAATGTTTATCCCAAAAGCATCTTGGGACACATGCGCACCACATGCACACACAAACAGACACATCTGGCTACACTCTCACAGGCTGAATGTTTCGAAGCATTGATTGAGGTGTTAGGAGGTTTGAAGTCCTGTCTTTTACAACTTGAGCATGTATAACACTTTTGATGCTATAGCGTCCGTATCGCTGGTAGCGCTGGTTTTAGATATGGATTTATTAAAATGTACGTTACACTTCATTAAATAAGTCCTCGTTACCGGATCCAAGGAATTTGATTTCGCCTTTGTCCGTTGTGTCCACATGTAAACGGCGAGACCTTCCCAAGGATTTAGTAAAACTCTGATTTCTGTGTATCCGTGTGTACATGCCTACGATGACGTCACAGCTTGCTACGTGCATTCCCAATGTTGCTATGTGTAATGAGCCTGCGCCAGAGGAAACAACAATGGCAGCTATAAACCAGTTTCTCCACGTTTGGTTAGCACTGCTCGGTCTAATTACAAGCTTGCAGCTAAATTTAGCATCACTGCACCACATTACTGGCATTTGCAGGTGTCTGCCTCGCCTGATATTACTTGGCCTACAGCGTAGTTCTCCGGTATTTGACGCCTCGTTAATTTCGACTCTATCGCCACCTACTGGCCCGGTGTGCATGGGCATTCGTGGTCATTTTTTCGCATTCTTGTTTGGACGGAGGTATTTTGTGTGGATGGAGAAGTGTCGACAAGGCCTTGAATGTGGTTTCATAAGGGAACCATTGGGTCTTGCTGGAGGTCTATGCGCTTTAATGAGTGCCAAGCTAGTTTGGATATTAAACAGATTTTTTAAATGTGAGAATCTCTGTTTCTTGTGATCGCAAATTTAATATCTTTGTTTGTTTTTTGTTTTACTTTTGCAGCTTGAGGACTCATCTGGATGAGCTTTGGAAGTGCGAGAAACATTTTCCACCGATGATCAAATAATGAAAAACAACAAAGAAAATAGCGAATTGAATGTGACACAATTCAGAAATTCATACTTTTCCTTTAAGGCGACGGTAAGTAACACTAACACAAGTTTCTATTCTCGCTGAGCGGATTTCTACTTGTCTTTCGTCCCTGAGTCGGACTTTGTGTTCCACCCCTTTCCCCACTTTGTCAGATGTCAGTCATTCCTGGCCGGCGGGTGCTACCCTGCTGAGTGGTGTGTAAGCCGGTCTCAAACACCCACAGCTGTTCGCAGCCGTTTTAGATGGAAAGACGGAGGGAGAGGGTGGGGGGGGGGACTTGAGAGTCGTGAAGTCGATCAGACTCTCAAAATCCCCCCGCTCGGTTCCTCCCTGTGCCCCGAATGAGCCGAATAACCATTAGGCCCGCTGTGGTTGCGTCCCCAGCTCACATGGCTCAAATCCCTCTCTGTGGGAAGCAACCGTTTGGCACCTTCTATTAGTGGGCTGGTGATGTCACCGGTCCGGGCACCGGGAGCTGGTCTCCGGGGCTGATGTCACCGAGCTGGCGTCGTCGTGCAGCTCGAGCCGCTGACGGACAGCTTGGTGTGTTTGTGTGGCACAGATGGTTGGGGAAGGGAGCGGGGAGGAGGGGAGGGACTCTGGTGCCAGCGCGGAAGGTGGCAAAGACGCATCTTATCAAGTGGTGCCACACGCAGGCTCTGATGTACGATTGTGACAGGACGTTTTTCTCCCTTTCATCTAAATTTGTCTCCTATTGTCTATTTTTTCCCTATTGTTCCTCCTCGCCTCATTCTCCTCGCAGTCATTAATTAATTTCTCTGTGGCCTGGGCCTTTTTTTTTCTTCTTCCTGCTCACTCTTGCTCGTTCTTTGTCTTTCTCTCTTTCCGGGGCTGCTATCTTCTCTCGATCTCTTTTTAAATTTCGTGGCGGTTATCAAAGTCTCTCATCAGTGCTCCTTCCTGCACTGTCTCCTCCATTTCTAATTAGAACGCCTCTCTTTTTAATGCCTCTCTTTGTTTGTCCCTCACTTCCCTCGTGTGTTCCTCCTTCCCTTCATCCCCTCACGTTGTTCTTTCTCCGTCCTTTTTCTCCTTTGTGCGCGCTGACAGGCCCCTTCCTCTCATTGATAGCGATGGCAGGCTCAACCCCACTTCATAATGCTGCCGATACTTTTCCCACTGGAGACCCCACTGTTGCTGCTGCCGCTGCACTCCCCTGCATGCCCAAAAAAATAAGAAATGGACAGGGACCCCTCCCTCCAATCCATGCTCCTCTGTTTCCTCCAGCTCTGCCAAGCTTCTGCTATTCAGCACAGGGAGGGGGGGGGGGCGGGGGGTGCAGCTCAACAAGACTGGTTTGTTTTGGAGGGTCACTGGGCCCCAGCTTCATAGAGATTAATGCTTACACAGAGTGGGATGACGTTTATGAGGCATGGACTGGAGGATAGAAGAAGGGGAAACAGTGCGAAGTAGCGGTGATGGATCAAATGTGACCCTTTGCTGACGCACACCGCCACTTTGGGCTGCAACTTTTTTGAGGGACAGAATGGGGACGTAAGTGTGTTTGTGGGACGGTGGAAGAGAGAAAGAGGCCACATCTGTGCGTAAAATCATCCCTGAGGAAGAGGAAGCCGCCATCACAACAGGCCGTCCTCGCATTTTCGGCCCCTGCGTCATTCGTAGCGGCCGCTGACCCGATGGCGGCGTACTCCGACGCAGCCGAGCGTGAAAGTAACTTGATCAAATAATTCATTTCTCAGCTTTTCACCCCCGGAGTAAAGATAAATACGTGTATCGACATCGCCTTCGGTTAGAAGTGATCACCACATTTGAGCATACATGCACACACAGCAGTCAGGAATTCATCCATAAATGTCTCCAATTATATCCGCCTTTAGCAGAATGATGAATACCGCTCAGTGGCTGTAAAAGAGTGTTTACTCTCCTCTGAACTCCGACGTGCACCGCACACTGCTACAGAGGCTCGGAGGGGAGAAGTTATCAATACGAAGCCAAATTAGAATGGATCTGAGAAGAATTAGAACATGCACACTGCTCCCTCCCCGCGCCGAGCTCCATCACTCTTCACAGCCCTGTGATCAATGCGGCCGAGACAGTGGAGGCAAGCTGATATCCATTCTCATTACTGGCACTGCCGCAGCTGCTGCTTTCTCCGAGGCGGCCGCCAGAGGCTGAGACGCCGTCTGCATCAGGCGGTGTCGGAGTTGATTTGCAAGTCGCCATGTTCCTCGCAATAGAATTAGTGCTTTCATTGTGCGGCCTTTGGCTGAACCGTAGATGTGTCTGTAGCGATTGTTGATAAACCTGAGCAGTTATTTAAGAGCCTCTAAGTTTTCTTTTTGCTGCAGAAAAATCGGACTGTAAAGATGAGCCACATGACGGCTCCCAAAGGTGAAGCCAAAGCATCTCAATCATCTCCTGGTGGCTGGCTGCAGGATAAAGGTTATAAATCCCTCCTCCTACATGTTAGTGGAAGGGATATGGACTAAAAGTACACACATAAAATCTTCTCAAATATGGTTTCTGTCATTTTAGCTATAGCTCCTACCAAGTCATAAATTGTAAATAAAGATGGCAGACGTGTCTCCACCTTCTACCACTATCCAGAAATGAAGCCAAAACATCTTGGACACAAACGCTGCCATGTTGCGTATTTGGAGCCAGGGTCTGTGCTGCAGTGATCGGGGGATGGTGCTGTGGTAGCGAGGTCCCGCTAGTACACGTTCTCGAGCAATTGCGGGTCAGTCTCAGCTGTCAATCAGGACGTTTCACCCTGTTTTTATAGCATCAAATAACAAATGGAAACCAAGCTTAACAGGAAATTTGGGTTTTAAATATAGATCAGCATGACAAGAACTACCTCAATATTTCATATGTACATAACATACAGTTAATACGTCCCATCCACTAACAGGGAGGAGGCAGGATTTATACTGCAGCCAGCCACCAGGGGACAATTGAGACGCGACGGCTTCACTTTTAGTGAGCAGTCATGTTGTCCATCTTTATAGAGTCTATGATACAAGTGCTCATTTTACTGGTAAGTTTGGTTTTAATTGGTGAAACATCGTGATTGACAGCTGAGACTGACTCACGATTGGTCAAGCACATGAACTGGCGGGGCCTCGCTACCACGGCTCCGCCCCCGATCGCTGCTTCTCAGGCTCCAACTCGTATTTAGCTTCATTTCTGGAGAGTGGGAGGAGGTGGAGACATGTCATCCATCTTTATAAACAGTCTATGAGTAGAACTAGGAGTAGAACCTTACCTTTACCTATGATTTGCACAAAATACTTCTTTTAGTATATATAGTCTCAATCTAAAAGAGGATCTTTGTTATCGTTGTGCAAAATCAATTGTTCAATAATTCTCATAACACGATAAGGAGAGATGCAAATCTGGAGTGAGCATGACGGACAGGCCATGCAACCCAAAAATGTGGAAGGAGCGCGAGTGCCATGACTCCAGTGGCCTCTTGTTCTTGAAGTCCTGTGGAGTTGAGATTATCATCAGCTGCTTCATAACAAACATTCCTTCTCCCCCTGTGAAGCCGTCTGAAGTAAGCAAGGGTCCCACTGATTCAATGCTGTTCCCCCTCATTTCACAAAGTCGTGTGTCACACAGTGAGTAATGGCCCCTCGACGCATGTGTGCATCTGCACCCGCACACGCTCACTTGTAGTGTGTGCACACAAGCAGACATGTATGGGTGTGCAGTGCATGTCCAGCAGAAAAAGGGCTTTGTACAGTGACTACATGCGCTGTAGCCTGCAGATGTTCAGATGCAGACGAGACACCAGCGCACACACGTGTTCACATGGCGTCACACTTCCACCGCCTGCTCTGTGTGACACGCAACAACTGGAGCTTCTGTGAGGGAAACGTTCCCGAGCACAAGATACATCTTGTCATGTCTTAATTCAATTATTGTGGTATCCTAAATATCCATGCTTGTTTGTCTTGGTTCACTTGCATATTCGTCACAATCATGTCAGATCCCCACTCGGCTTCCTACAAACTGCTCCATTGTGAGCTGGGAGCCTTTGGGGGGCAGGCGGGGATCAGGGTAATTGGATTGAAAGGGTAAATTATTTTTCTACAAACACATTTAAGTGCTGTTGTCGTCTACACGGCTAATTGTTTCGGGGGCTAGAGACGTATTCCTCGGGTACAAGAAGCCTTTTGTTTTACTGTGTTGTTTTGCGTAGTCCAATGTGGAGCAGTGGAAACAGCCAGAGACATTTGATTTGAGTTTAAGAGCACTAGTGTGACATATGGCATGGTCCCCAGGGGTTTGTGGGTAATTCAGGCATGCGAGAGGCTATGGGAATCGCCAATTTGGAATGTTCAACAGTGACATTTCTTTTTCTCCGCTGAACTTCTTCCCTAGTTAGGGCAGCACACTCTGCAGCAGATATATGTTGGAGTGTGACCCGCGAAGCTCGACTTGTGTGGTGATTCATTTCTCATCCGCGTTGCACCTGTGAATCGGGCCAATATCATTACTCACCCGAGAGAAAAGGGAAGTAATAAAATCTCGCATCTGGACCCTGCAAAACAAAGCGCCGATCCTGCAGCACACACATAATATCCCATCGTGTTGTCATGTAAATATTTTCAAGTAATTCAACGCCGCACTTCTTTTATTCGTCCCAGGTGAGTTGTTACGAGTGAGAGGAGACCACAGAGGCCACAATGAGCACGATGGGTGATATCCATTTTGATGAATGCCAAATGTACGCTTCTGGAAATGGGAGCGATTTCACAAGGGCTGAGGGCCGCGTTAAAGCGCCGTGTGACTCGGGTTTCTACCAGTGTTCACTCAGGAAGTGCCGCATATAATTCATTTGTTCCCCGCGTGTCGCCTCGTAGACGGGGCAGGTAAACGATGGCGGCGGCGGCGGCGGCCAAGCAGTCCTCCATCACGGCTGATGGGTGTGACAGTAATGCCGACTGCGGCTGCTAATGGGACCGCCGGGACGTTCGGCTGTGTGCGACATCAATCAGGGTCCTCAGCACGCTCACTCAAATGGCCCTCCTCGCTCACTCAACACGCAGCAGATGTCCCACTCAGATCCTCCAGCACACATATAAATAATGCCAAACGCATGCTAATGACACTGCTCCGTTGCTTTGGCAAAACAAATCCCCATTGTGGCTACAAACGGCTGCACAGTATCGAGCGGTTCCTCGCATCCTATTGAATGCTGTGTGATGAGAATTCAGTGTTTTGATATTTGTGGAGTTGAAACAGGATGTCTTAAAAAGTCTAAATAAGTCTTAAATTCAGATTTTTAGGCCTTTAAAAAGTCTTAAACTTCAGGCAGATCTGAAGTCAATATTCATTTAACGTTACTTAAATTCATCTTCAATTATGGGAAAGTGTAAGTAATTCTGGGGATCTGATATTCCCTCATATCCCATGTAAAACTGGTCTTAAAAATGTATTTGGTTATTCACAGTGAATAGGAATCAAAATACTGGTGTCTCATTTTGAAGAGGTGATGATAGTGTTGATAATTAGTTTTCTTTGGGTTGTATTATGTTTGGGAGGGTTCGGGGCAACATGTTAATAGTTGGGCGGCACAGTTGTGTTTTACATTCTGCCTGTATCATGGTCCTGAGAGAGACGGACATGTTACTAGCATGTTGCAGAGTCAAGATACAGTGACACACAACCATTCAGATATGCTGATTGGCTCCAGCTCCCCCTGCAACCCTCAAAGGATAAGTGGTATAGTGGATGGATGGATGTTAAAGGTTTGTCTAAACTTGGGATAGCATGGTGACCTGGTGATGCAAGCTGTGGCCATGAGCCACATCGTGCATGGTGACCTTTGTCGCATGTCGTCATCTTTTCATTTTTCTAATATAAAGGCATAACTTGCCTAAAAGTTTACTCTAAACTCCATTCAATAAAAGTAAAGAACAAACAGAAACCATCGTAGTTGGCAGAGTCATGTTGAAACGTCCGCAACTGAAGTGCTGGATGCTCCTCTCTCTGTGGTGCAGCACATATTCTGCCCTCGCTCGCCTCAGTGCATTGTTCCAGCAGAAGGACGGGCACCGGTCTGCCGTGGTCCCCAGGGTCCCTGCTAGCAATTAAACAGACTCACCTTCACAAAGGATGCCACAAGTTCGTCAGAGTTAGTTGAGATGTCACTTTCATATTTTGCTTTTTACCTCGTCCCTTTGGTCAGGTGCTGAATCAACACGCCGGTGTGTGTCGGAGCGGAGCATTGATCCCTCCCCCCCCCCGGCCAGCTCGTCCTCAGGGGGGGTGAGGAGCGAGCGATATGCTTAGAGCAGCATAGCCCCCTCGTTCACTAAAAGTGCTGAGACAGAGTGGAGATGCGCTGATCTGTGTAAGATACACTCCTGAGCGCGATAGACTGTAACCTTCTGGCAAAGTTTGAAGGTGTTTGGTGCGAACAGCTTTCCATCTTGTCAGGGTTCTTGTCGCAGATGTAATCACGATCCAGGCCTTTATTCTGAAAGCCCAAACGGCTGCATCCTGCTGCCCTTTTATTTTACAATTCTCTATGATGTATCACACAGCTTCTCTTCCTGCAGATACTTCTGTCACCTCATCTCTTGAAGAACGAGATTGTCCCTTTGTCTCAGTGTACCTGCCCATTTCCTCCATTTCCACAGTGACACTGTTTTAAAGCCCCTCGATTTCCCCTCTGCCATCACTGCTTCCGCCCCCCCCCCAGTTCACCCAGACAGGGAGGGCTTTTGCAGTTGGTCCCCTCCCCCTGTAGGCTGTTATCGCCCTGAGAATGGGGTAATTAGGGCCACTGTAGCGTAATTACCAGAGCTTGAGTTGTTTAATTACGGCCTTCTCTGAAGCTGCCTGATGCCAGTGACAGTGGAGGCGCCACTTACTGATGGAGGGATTTCATCCTCTTGACTGCGGCAGCCTGAGAGAGAGAGAGAGAGAGAGAGAGAGAGAGAGAGAGAGAGAGAGAGAGAGGGGACGCGTGATTGAATGAGTGAGTGGGAGGGATTGCAGGAGTTGAACTGAAGGAGATGTGGAGGCAAGAGGCAAAATGACATTGTCGTGATGAATGTACATATACAATATATATACCACATTGAAAGGAGAAGGAACTCTATAAAGTGTGATAAATTGTTGAAAATATCGATTCCACTTTTCGATCATCAGGAGGTTAATCGGAATTTTCTGGTTTCAGCTGCTCAATGTAAGAATTTGCAGCTTTACCTTTTTTTAATTTGCTCGAAAATTGAAAAGCTTGATTCTTTTGACTGTTGATTGGGGATAAAAACCAATTCACCTCGGACTCTGATGAGTATTTTTCACTTTCCACTGAGCTTTTTCTGGCTTTTGGTAAAATAATTGACATATTAACTGATAATGAAAACTAGAATTGCACTAGTTGGAGTGCATACCTCCGCCAAGGCCCAACAGTCTTCTTATGAAACCGCATTTAAATGTGGAAACCCTGTAATTCACTGTGGTGGACTGTTTTAAATGCCGAGCAGCGGGGGGCAAACGGGACAAACAGGCCCCCCGTCGGCGGTGTGCGGCAGGTTGCTGTTTAAAGAATCACGCATGAATGTGGCCGAGGTGATCGTGGGCCTCCCTGTTGTCTCTTCAAACTGGCCGTGACGCCTGTGGACGGACGTCTTGGGCACCAAGACCTGCAGACCTGCAGACCTGCAGATTTGTGGCAAAGTTCAAGCGGGTCAATCTCTAAACTAGGGGAAAGGAATTCACCCAGGCGGCCTGACATTCCCCCAACTGGAAAGATGACTCTGTCTGCACACTGTCTCACACCGATCCCAAAATAGTGCACCAAGCGTTTCCCGCCACCCAAAGACCCTGATTCTAAAATCCTAACTAGACTTAGATACGTGATTAAATCCATCTTCTTATAATTTGACCAAAAGCAAAATATCCCCAACCAGAAGACTTCAAATCAGTTTTTAATTTAGCTCAAACAAAAAGTTGGATGCCAAACATTTGCGGGGGGATAATTTGCACGCGTGTTTACTAAACATCGAACTCCTCCAAATTTTGGATCGTAACAAACGGCGATGGAGAGGCTCTTTGATGGTGGGGGTGACCTGTTGGGATTCCAGTCGGTTGCATGTGAGCGGTGTTTGTAAATCCCCTTTTCCAGAAACCCTCCAAACTCAAAACACCAGGTGAAGATGTAAGGAGGGAGACATATACTTCCTGACAGATGTGTTGATTGACAGTGGCCGTTTGACCCGACGAACCTTGACCTCCTCTTCCCCCTTATGACCTGGTTTGGGGACCCCCGGTTTTTTTAAGAGCCCCACAGGTATTTTTGTGTTGGTTGCAGAAAGTGTCCATTGATGCGGCATCTTAACCCGGCTCCTCTTTAGCAGGTTGTAACTCTCCTCGGCTCCAAAGGCTTGAATGACAGACATGTGTTTCGTATCCTGATCTTCAAACAGTTATTGTGAATGCGGCAGATGTGACGTTCTATAATTTTTTGAAGATATGTGGCATGATGCTCGACAGATGTTACAGCCTGACAGTGGATGGTGATGGATTAACTGGCTGCTTTCTGTGGTTGAGGAACCACAGTAACTAACAGTAGGCTGCTTTCAGACAGACTTTCTTGAAATTTTCATTTATATGTGAGAACACTGCCGACCCTTGGGTATAATGTCCGGAGAATGAGCCAATGTGAGGAAAATGTCTGGAAAATTCACATTTGCAAGTGTTGATGATGTTTCTAACACGAGACGGAGTCAAAAGTGAAAAAAATCTAAAGGAATACAAATGCCTTACACATAGAAGATGCAGGCGAAGATGTCAACCTGGAAAGACAATGAGATTCGAGAGCTTTTGGTGATAAGGGGTCAGCGCCGGGATTGATGTGTGGTAAACAAATACCAGACCCCCCCCCCCCACCCCCTCGCCTGACTGTTTCGGACAATCTCTCTGCTGCGTTCTTCACATGGCAAAATGTCCACACCCAATTTTCCGAATATTTCCCCAAGTCCGAAAAGAGCTGCAGAGGGAATCACCTCCGCTAGAGCATAACAAAAACAACACAAATTCCTCAGTAAATTATCTCTTGTAATCCCTGAGCTTCCCATTTGCTTTCAGTGGGCGCATTTCTATTAACAGCCTGTGAATGTCAGGTGGAACCGTCGGTCATATGAGTGTAAAACGAGCAGACGCTGAAGGCTCGTTGGGAGCTGCTATTTCGGGTCGTCCTCGACTTCCCTGGTGGTTACGACGCCGGGTCGGATTGACACCCTCAAATCTTTGACACTCTGCACTCACTATCTCTGTCACCAAGTCCGCAAACGTTTCAAATGAGATGTCGAGACGTTGCGGTTCGTTTTCCAGTCGCGATTCTGAGGTCATTTTTAGATTAGATTGTGTTCACGCAGCGTTTATCCCGGAGGAAGGACGCGGGAAGCTTTGTGGACATAATCTTTTTCTCGCTGGGGCCCTCCATGTGTTTTAGATTGTCTCTGATGTGTTTACCATGTGCCACATCCTCTCATGAATTAATGAAGGTGCAGGCTTTTATCAACTCCCTTTGCTCTTCGGAAGCATTGAAATTACAAGTGTTAAAAAGCTATTTGTTTGCTCTGACTTTGCTTTGATTGATTGCATAACATGTAATTAGTCGCTGCGTAATTGCTCTTTCAGTGTTGAAGTTCCCATACAGAAATAACTCCACTGTATTTAGTAAGAACGCCTCGCTCCCCCCCCCCCCCAACACGAGCGCCGCTTACGTTCTGGTCACCTGGCAGATTTCTTTCATGCCGTCTCCTCCTGGGATTTTCTCTTTAAACAAAACACTTTGCTTTTGAAACTTATTTCAAAGCATTCGGCAAAGGAGAGAACTTCGTATTAGTGACCTTCCTGAGTTCCAGCTATCTCCTGCATCCTTCGGCGAGCCTTCGCTCCAATTAGTGGGAGAAAAACAACCTAACTCAGAGAACTGAGACAAATTCAATCACAGAGTGGGAAGCAAAAAAAAAAATAAGGCAGCCTCGGCGTTTGATCTCCGCAGGCAACAGGATACAGAAACCTGCGCTCGAACATGTTATCTGGAGGAATAGACCGCAGCCTCACCTCCTCCATCTCCGTGACCTTGTCATCGGGCTCTCCATCTTATCAGAGCAGAGAATGATGTCAGCACTCATTCCCCCTTCACCATAACAAGGGGGTGAAACCGGACTCTCCTGCAGCCAGTCGGTTAGAAATAATTAAAGTGGAGGCTCGGTGATTTAACAGGAGACCACAGATCGATAGTAGCCTGTAGTGTGAAGGCTGAAAAATGCTGGGTTGGTTTTTGCGGTGAATAAAAATAAAATTAACTTTAAAAAAAGCCCTCTCCACGGATTCTGATGTGTTTCCAGTGTCACATGAGTCTGCCAAAGTCTGGTTTTTAATTGGCTCCCTTGTGTTGATCATTGGACTGTTCTCTCCTGAACTCCTGAAGCAGCAGCACAGTGCTCGCTGCCTTCGCTGCCTATTAGAACTGACAGTTTAGCATCCATCACTTAATGCGTCCAATTTCTCAGCCTGCCGTCTCCGGGAGAACTCGGAGACTAGTCTCGCTTCTCCACTTTCGGCTTTGTTGTCCCTTTTGTTTGGGCCGCATTGGCATATGCAGAAAAGCGTTAACCCCGTCCCCTGGCGTCTGTCAATCAACACAGCGCCTGTGCTTTATGCGTCGCGTCACTTTCGCCGAGCCCCGTCAGCGGAGATGAAAAAGCCACCTGACCCCCTTTTTTCTAAAGCGGCGCTCCGCTCGCAACCCTGTGATCGCTTTACCATTTGTTCCCTTCCCCGTGGTTTAGGTTTGCCCCCACATTTCATGGCTTCAGACACTCTCACTGAGATCAAACTCCCAGGGTCCCGACCCCCTGCCGGGACTCCCTCTGAAAGTACTAATGACCCTGTTTGTCTGAGGAGAGACCGGCTCTTCTGCTTCTGTGTCTGCCCCCCCCCCCCCCCCCCCCCACACACACACACCCACTTTATAGTGATTGCTTTGCCACTTGTTCCCCACTTGTTTGACCTTAGCTGCCGTAAGGGCAGCGGATGGTTGAACTTTTACTGTGGGTCAGTGTCTGTGGTGGGAGAATTGTGCTGGTCTGGTTTAGTGGGGAAAACACCTGCTGACCTGCTGATGACACAGGTTGACAAACACGTCACATAGTGAAGATTTCTATTTTAAAGCAACACTATGTAACTGTTTTACCTTGAAATAGCAACTTCAAAATAAGTTTGATGCTACATTGACTTGGAATAGGGAGAAAGGTGCCGCTGTCCTTCTCACGCTGACAACTTCAAGAGCCGAACTTTAGATCAGAATAAAATACTTGGTCATTAAAAACCAGCCTCTCTGTCTATCTCCAGTATTCAGCAAGGAAACTTTAGAACATTCCATAATTCTCAATAGAGTTTCGAGTATTGAATAAAAATGTGGTGTATAGTTAATAGGATAGTTCCATTACAAACACCAGTTGGAAAGTCCCACAAGTAAGGGCCCGGTCTCACATACGCAAATGTGAAGTGAATATCCTGCTATCGCCTCGTCACAGGAAGCAAATGTTTTATTCGCCTCCTCGCTCGCTCAGATTGGAATTGAACGGGAGGAGAAGGTTCGCTACTGATAGATTCACAAATGTGTGACCGGACCCTAAAACGGCAATGTGTACCGTATGCAAGACTTCAGTTTTCCAGAGGTGGCGCTATAGTGTTGCTAATTACAACACTAGCAATCTCATAAAGCATTTGAAAAGGGTTTACAGGGTTAGTAGCATACAGCTGTTCAAATCCATTATAGGTTGTTGTTTTTTCAAATCGGATCAGTACTCGGATACACAAAGTCCAGTTGTGTGAATCGGTATCAGGAAGTGGAAAATGGTATCCGGGGTTGTGAGGTGTAACCACCATTCAGTTGTGTTTCAGTTCAGTGAGTGGGACTATGCAGCCAGAGCTCGAAAGGATTTGTCTTTATTTCTCTACATGAAAATCTCTTAATCGCTCGGACACAGTGAGACAAAACAGAACTAATTCCCACCTCTGGCTGCAGGGGGCGCTGTTTCCCAGTAGAAAAGTTACACAGTGCTGCTTTAATACTTGCCAGGCCCGCAGCGTTGGATTTAAATTTAGATTTAGAGTGAGTTTTTAATATGTCAGTTTGGCAGAGCTGCAAGGACAAAACACTGTCAGTAGCAGTATTAAATGTTAACGTTAATGCTGCCTTGATGTTCACAGCCACAGATTCTGTGTAAATCCATCCTAAATCACAACATGACAAAGGAGCAGCTGTATCGCTTCCATCTGGCCGTGTTTCAAAAACACAAACTATGTGGGGAATCTGATATGAGATCCGCGACTGTGTATCCGGTGTTTTGCAGTGATGCGTCTTTCCTCTATGTCAGCGGTTAGGATCGCGGAGAGATCATCTGAACTGCGATGATGCTTTCCTGGGCTCCGACCAACTCGACATTATCCGTGCGACTTGAATTTGGCGCTCCCCCCCCCACCCCCATCCGCCCGAGGGCCTCACATTACCATGAGCCCACAAAGTAATTTGTAGACAGATCATTTCAATGACCTCTGACAGCAACTACACATTGTTCACTGTAGTCCTTGTTTGGCAGAATCCACTCTCAGGGTTTCAGTTGGTTGCTCGTTTCGGTGGAGCTGGCAGGAGTGTCTGTGGTTTCCCAATTAGTGGTTTTGGCTGATGGGGCAGGGGAGTAGCGTTAGTTAGTGGAGCACAATAATCGGCTTCATGTTTCGACTCGTATGAAGATAGGAGGTAACCAATGAAAGACGGAGAGAAACATTTTAAAACCCAGTCAGTGCGCATATTGTCTGTATGCTTTATGGAGGGACACAGTATATCCAGCAGGCGACGTGTGGGCTGCATGAAATGAAAATCTCCGGCTCAGATGGCAGAAACAGAAGAAGCTGGAATCGAGTGAGAACTCAAGAGTTCATGCATCAATCGCTTGCGCAGATGCTGTTTGGTTTTTCAGTCGTAATCTTTGATGGGAGATTTTTGTCTGCAGGCTTCTCACCCTTTAAGAAACACATGGACTTTTTAAAAAGGTACCGACTCCAGCCCAATATTGAAAGTCGATCCTACCTAGAACTCTTTTAACTGATACGTCAAAACTGCGATCCCGTGTAGACAGAAGTACTCATCTTCTACAATCATGGATAGTAGCAAATATTATCACTCCCAGTTTCTGCTATTTGAGAAAATGTAGTTTTCCCTCGAGGTGTTTTTTTGTTTAGTGCTGTGAGCAGAATTTGCAACGAGAGGCCCAGTGGATTTCTCTCCCCCTTTGGGACAATGGCTATTACCAAAGAATGCTCCTTCGCTTCTTAGATGTCAAGAACGTAGAGAGCTTTCCCGTCTTTCCTCATTACAACATCTCAGTTGTCAGAAAACCAAGACGAAAGTCAAGAGAAACGACTTGTGAATGTAAATAGAATATAGTTTTAAGAAGAAGAGATACGAGGGAGTCTGAAAGTCTGAGGCTGCTTTCAAGTGGTCGCAGACGTTTGGACCTCACTGTGAATAACTTTAAGACAATCGGGACTCGGTAGAAGTTTAAAGTAGAAGTCGTGTACAAAGGAGGTCTCTAGTTGAGTTTTCTCCATAATTGGTTTAGAGTTGGATAATAAAAAGGAAAAGAAAAACACTTTTTAAACTGATTTATTTACTTTCTGTTGACATATCTGATTCTTTTATTTTCATGATGAGAGTTTACTTCATGGAGTAATAATCTGTCGGCCTGAGGCTTCAGCTCTGGCTTCAGTAAACTTGCAGGCCTCGTTATAAATCAGTCAATCAATTAAACTTCATACATATAGCACTTTTTAAACAAATCAAATGTAATTCAAAGTGCTTTTAAGGTGATTGACAAAACATAGGATGTTAAAAATGAATGAAGAGTTGCAAACTTGGTCCGGTCACACTAAAATGACATTGTAAAAATTTTTTAAATTTAAATATAGTAAAATAAATAATAATCTCCAATACTAAAAATGTTAGTAAAACAAAATGGAATAAATTATAATAATTATGATACAAAATAGATATAAATAATTAAATTAAATAATTTTCTGAATGTTTTTTTTTTATGACCAGTTGTTAAGATGGAACAGTAGAATTTATAATATGTCATCCCACAACTTGTCCCAGTCTATTTGTGTGTTTTATCTGTAACCTCATAACATTTTTGTGGGTGTTTCTGTGTATCTGGGTTAGAGCTTCAGCCAGTTTGCTTTTATCAGTTTAAACACAGTACAGCACTTTTATAGAGGTCACCATGAATTTACAACACATCCACAATGAACAGGCCTCATTTCCAGCACGGAACAGTGTGGGTAAAAACAAAAAGCCAAAGACTTGAATACTTCTTGGCAGATTCTCTGATTTTCTATCAAACGGCCACTTTAGGGGGGTTTATCGCTGCTCTGGTACCTGTGAGAAAACCACTCGCTCTCCTCCGAGTCTCGGGTCTGATTAGTCAAAGGTTTGGGTTAAGTGCTCCGGATGCTTGTGGGTTTCAATTTAGAGCCTTGACAGGAGTCCAAATCATCTTGTGGCGACCCCCAGAATAACTTCTCCCCTGAAATCTGGTACAGTGGAAACCGTTTATAGCGATCACTGTTACAGAGATCAACTGCTTATGGATCCAAAGCTTTGGGACCTCCTTAAGAAATGCTGTTAAAATACAATGTTCATTTTGGGTCTTTGCATACATGAAAACACATTGAAATAAAAATTTAAAACTATAGCCTACAACTGAGAGTTATTGTGTGGTTAAGATCTCTTATTATTTGTACGAGGGTTTTGGATCCTTCCCCTTATGATTTAATCAGATCAGTTGTATGAACCAACACAGAATATAAAACCACTGTCAGACGGAACACCTACTGGTTCCTATTTAAGATTTAAGACACTATGTTTTAGTGTTTTCGTTACTTTATTGTTTGTAATATAAGAAGAATCCTTGGTTTTATGCTTAACGATGATATTTCTGTTAATCCGACATAAGACCACGCTTCCCTCTGCTGCTTCTTGTTGCTCTGAGCAGCATCCGAGCCTCCATCACAGCTGCAATCGATACTTTCTCCTCGGAGTGCGATGCATGAACAGATAATTACAGTCACCGTGGCAGAGGGAGAACGCTGATGAGTTGCGAGCGTTGTGTAATTACTCTTCAGCCGGTGAAAAGAAGTGCCTGCGGTACTGATGCTAGCGCTGCGGGTGTTAAAAGGAGCTGATGATGCCTGCAGAGCCACCGCCAGCTCCGACACAGAAGTAGGTTAGAGACGGAACCTGTGAGAAAGAGCTGCTGAGGTGACAACACTGTATTCCAGCACATTATGGAGTGAGAGCAACACTGACACAAGGTTTTAATTGTACTAATTAATGCTCCTGCTGCCATTTCAATCTGATTTACTTTTGTAAGGTCTCAGTTTCTGGGATTAGAACGCAAGAGAATTGTTTGTTTTATCCGCTTTCGGAGCAATTTAGTGCAAATGTATTCTGTTTCCTCTTTGGTGGAATGGAAAAATTGTTAGTCCGTCCTCCAAAAGGATGATTCAGTGGTGAGGGATGAGGTAGATCTGAACCCGATTGCCCTGACTCATCGAAAAAATCCCCCATGTGTAACTAACCATAGGTGGTATTGAAGACGGCACTTGGCTATTTCGTGATTGGGCTGTTCAGCATCGATGCCATGTATCTGTTTTGTTTTACACTTGACGGAACGAGAGCGCGTCAGCAAAACACAAAGTTCGATCTGCGTGTGTGTTCGTGATGCAACCCGCCAACTGGAGCGTGGCGGCCAAGTGCAGCCGCAGGATTCCATTACAGGGGAGGAGAGGCCGGTTTTAGACATGGCTCTATGATGCACGGACGAGAAATAACCTTTACGAAGCCATGCGTGTCATCCACTGGGATCCACGCCTGCCTTGTGTGTGTGTGCTGGATATTGTTAGGAGAAGGACTCATAACCCAATTTAGCGCTTGAATTGTTTTCCTTAACTCTTTCCAGTAGGTGTAGGGGTTCACTCCCTCTCGTAACGGAGGCCCTTGTTGTGGTGTAGTGGCCATGTCGCAGCCGTACGGCAATATAACAGATCCCCTACGGGACATTGATTGAATTTGAAATAAGGCAGGTCAGCCCCGAGGTATCCGAACAGGTCTAATGGACCTGCAGGAGCCCCCCCCACCCCCCCCCGAGGGCGCGGCCGGCTCGTGAGGGTCAAAGCGGGGTCGTGTTTATCCAGTGCATCTCTGAAGTTGCCGGAAACCACGTTGTTTTTCCCTTTCCCCTTTACCCCATTCACATTTTCTGCATCCCCACCCTTTACTGACCGTGAGCCGGGCTCAGGCCACATCTGGATGCAATTCCACTTAGAGCTGACGCCGAGAAATCCAGCTAGAATTCCTCAGGCCGGGGGAAAAGCTGGGAGATTTTAATGGAACCAAAATGGAAGAAGGATGAAATTGTAAAATAGAACTGCTGTTTTTTTTATTCATTATTTATTTATTGTTGCAGTGCACCGTGACGTCTGTCAGCCTTAAATGATTGCTTGTACTCTGGGCTGTCAAATCCGGGGATTTAGACAAATGTGTCACATTTATATGGATATTTCGTGGCATTGTGGGATCAGGCCAAGGGAGCCACGGTTTCACATTTGAGGCTGTTTTAAATGGGAAGTCACATTTCATTAAAGCCGACCAGATTTTTGGAGCACCTGCCAATAGTTAACTACACTCTTTGCGAGTGATGCAATGGGGAAACGGAGCGGCCGCAGGACGAGGAAAATAAGGCACTGAAATGTATGACAGGAAAAGAACACGAGAGAGAGAGAGAGAGAGAGAGAGAGAGAGAGAGAGAGAGAGAGAGAGAGAGGGCCGAGTAGTTTTCTGTGCAGGACTGTGGTCCAGCTACAGTGAAAGCAGTGTGTTATCCTCAGTGAAGGCTTGGCACTCATCTGCTGTGTGAGGCCAGTCGTGACCCACTCGGCTGTAAGCTTCACTTTTGATCAATAGTTGGACCAGAAATGAGCTGGAAAAGTGTGTTAATCATGAAGTTTGTGGTCACTTACTTGTTGCCTGTTGTG
Source organism: Hippoglossus hippoglossus (assembly GCF_009819705.1). Taxonomy (NCBI): domain Eukaryota; kingdom Metazoa; phylum Chordata; class Actinopteri; order Pleuronectiformes; family Pleuronectidae; genus Hippoglossus; species Hippoglossus hippoglossus. The sequence continues at coordinate 12,450,879 of NC_047173.1, forward strand.
CACAAGTTTGTGTCAGTAACAAAACAAAAATATTCACTGAACACATCAAGTATAAATGCAAACGTAGGAGCTGACTGATTTCAATGCAAATTTAAACAGAATGGGTGAATTTATTTTTATTAATGTAAATTTAATTTTACACTCACTATGAAAAAAGACCAAAAGGACAAAAGACAACATAGATACACAAAGAAAACTCAAATATATTGTGTTCACTTAAAAACGTGCAAAACAACTTTATGTCACAAACAAACCTTCGATTCTTTAACTTCTAGACCTATTTTGCTCGTTTTCAGGTTCATGATTCTAATTTGGGTTATTGATTGAAAAGGTTGACATGCTTTCATGTCCAGAAAACGCATCACTTCTCTCAAACTGCTGCAGCTCCTCTTTTCAACCTCTGTCGGAAACACTTGATTTTCGACCCCCCTCCCGATAAAACCCAGTCTGCTGAAATGTCGACCCCTCCTCTCTTTACCTGGCTTTAATAGGGGGGGGCGTGTCAGACAAGCTGCTAGGTGCGGACTATGCAAATGTGAGGTTGCGATGTCACAAAGTTGTGGAAGTAGGAGCTGGACGACGACTGACGAGGCCTCTCAGGATCTTACTCCTTTACACACGAGAGGAAACAGACACACTGGAAAAGCCTCCAGTCTCCTTTAAGGGCCGGCCTCATTGCAAATCAGAGCGAGGTGTGTTCTCACTTAAGGCTTCATTCTCAGTCAGATTTATTTGGAATTATCTCATTAAGGGGTTATTTTGTGCTCCCAATGGGTCGAACTGAATCCGGTGCCAAGTTAAATCGAGTCCAAGTCTCACAGAAGCTGACGTCTGCACAGATGGCGTCACACACACAACCACACACACACACACACACACACACAACCACACACACACACACGAGGCAGAGTTAAATTGCTTCTAAGAGCTGTTCATTTGCATTGATGGTCTGTGAACTTCCTCTCAGCCTCGGACCAGAGAGCCAAAGAATGTAACTCACATTCGAATAGAGATATCGACTTGAGTCGGGATTTTTTCTGGGGAATTTTCCGCCTGCGCTCGTCTCAGTTAACATGCATACCGTTAATTCCACTTTGCTGTTGACCATGCATGTGTGTGCTTTTGTGTACATACTTGTGCACGCCTGCCGGTGGTGTGTATTTCATGGACAACACGGGTCCAACCCATGTGGAGTCCTGGGATTGGCAAGATATCATGTTTCAGGTTTTTCCGATTGGGTGCAAGACACTGACCGACCTGCTGAGACAACAGTCAAATTCAAACCAGCTGCGAGACGTCACTCACTGTTTACTGATATTTATCTGCGGCTCTCGCTCATTGCTCAAACGCGATCAATGGATGGCGAGCTAAAGCGATGGAGTCACTTAGAGGAAAGTATCCGACAGGAAAGATTTGGTGACGGAAAAGGAAATGTCTGAAAGATGAGTAAAGCGATAGATCCTTAAAGGGTCAGTTCACCCCAAATTTCCTGAATAGTTTTAGGTTAATCCTCTGGAGATGAATCGAGATAAATGGAACTTATTTTGTTTGTGTAGCTCAAAGGATTTAAAGGTCATCAATTAAAATCTGCTGTCAGTGAGGACTGTAGATTATATGTCTATGTATGTAACAGATTGCTTTTTAATTTATCTTGCAGTGTTGTCTGACCATTAACGCCAAGTCTCAGCAGAAAAGCCAAAGTTTCTTTACAAAAGCAGAAGCAGTTTGTGGATAAATAAGAAGTCACATACAGCTGTGCACAGTAATTCTGACCATTTCCCACAATTAGTACAGATGCATATGTCATGATAAACAATAAGAGAAAATACCACAGTGCAATACTCAATGGGAAATTGGGAAAAAGCTAAAAAGAAAAATTAGATAATTATAAAAAATTATAAAATCAAATGAAAAAAAAGGAAAAAGCTTTTAAAACAAAAAAAAGTTTTTTCCCCATTTGGGTGAACCGATCCTTTAATGTTTTAGCCATGTACCCTCACATCAACATTCTATGGGAGGCAATGGGAGCTAGAGTTGCATGCTGGGATTCCTCCTCTGCACGTGTCCTCAGACTCACCTTCTCATCAGATCGCGGGCACGGACACGCCCCCCCCACCGTCCAGTCCAGACCTCAACGTTATCTGTTGTGTCAGCTCCACAGACAGCGGAGGTCTGGGACCCTCCTCCTGACCGGCCCGGCTGCTCCCGCAGGAATTCCACTAATGAGGCGCTATGGGGAACAGATGCAGAGAGGGCAACCTGGGCAAAAACAACCTGCCACAGTCACTTAATGATCACACACCCACTCACGTGGTTATGTCACAGAGGCTCTCAGGGATCAGGCGGCTTGTTCTTCGTCTTTATGTACACGTTGCGGTAGAATAATATGATTATTTTTCTTGTCAAGCTTCTACATATTGATTCAGTGTGGATCTGTCCTCATTTGAGACCATTTCCAGGAGTGAGGGCTGCTGCTGAAGGCATTTATAACCACACAGGAACCTTCATTACTTTTAAGATTTCATTTCTGTGTATCGGGCAGGAGATATGCCCTCAGCATCTGGTATGTAATTTCAGGAAGGGCCGTGCTGTCCAGAACACTCTATCCATCCTTTCCGAAGAGTCGAGGCGGTTTATTATTACAGTGCGGAAGTAATATCAGATGCGGTGTATCCACACGCCAAGAATAATGCAGAGAACATGCCTCGAGTGAACGAACGGAAAACGGGCTCATTCCGACGCTCCCAAGGTTGCAGGCCTCCACTTCAGTCATCGCTGACAGTGTTAGGACATGTTTGTGTTTGTGCAGTTGCCTGGTGTATACGCCGCTGCCCCGTGATGTTTGCATCAGTTGTGGTCAGAGCGCACGGTCCGTGAGCTGGATAGGACTAAAGGGCAGGTTGGGAAAAAACAAGAGGAGGTGGCCGAAAGCAAACAAGAGAATGAAAGGAGAGAGAATCTGTGCCAAGCACGCACGGACTGTAGCTTCACTTCTGTCCTCTTGGTAGGTCTGCGTTTATTGTAATGAAGTATGACTGCATTGATATCAAATGTGTTTTTATTATTTTGATAGGATCACCGTGCATCAAGGGAATGTGTGGGAGGGGAGGAGTTAGTTTCACGATGGGAGGGAGAGGAGGCGGTGTATCTGCTCCAGATGTGTGTTGACACGCTGTCAGGTTGTTTGATCAGGTACCATGAGGCCCTCCTCTCCTCCTCTGTCCGCCTCCGACTCTCCGTTTCTCACACTCTCCGCTCCTCTCCCCGTCTTACTTTTTCCTCTCCTGCTAAGGTTTTACTGTTCTTCACCTCCTGTCTTCCCATCGTCCTCGTCCCGACGTGAAGCTTCACATGTCCACCGCTCCGCCTGCCCTGTCCAAAAAGAGAAAGATGATCCAGACAATGGAAATGAGCACATACCAGCTGTTAGTAGCGATCAGCTCACGCTTACCTCAGTCCCAGATCGGAGCCACAGATTAAATGCAGAACAGAAACCCCATGCTAACTGCATCTGGATGCCGAGATCCTGGATTGCCTTTGGCACAGAATCAGCGCAGGCCCCTCTTTCATGTATATATTGAGATTTATGAAGTCCCAGCGCATGATAAAAGCTGATTTATAGACTTCGACGAGTGCAGATTGTGAAATGCAGATTCCAGGTTGGTTTTAGGGAATATCAAAGAATTACTGGGTCTCGTAATTGTCTCAACTCATTATCAAATTTAATGTCAAAATATACCATACACCACAGTTTTTATATTTATTTCTTATTAAAACACATAAATCTTGCCTGCTGCTTTAAAGCCTTTATAACACATGCATTTCCTTTGTCTGTTTCTTCATTCACAGCACAAATGATGTGTCTAGACTCATTTACTGTCATTTGTGGCACCTTTTTTTTTTTTACAACTCAAAATTAGCCCTTTTCCATTAGCAGGAAACAGGAGCTGAAATGCCAACTCAACACTGCGCCACAATGAGCTCAAAACAACCGGGCCCACCCAAATCCAAAGCGTTTGGAATGTAACGCAGAAGGAGCTTCTTAGACCTTTAGACCTGCTCAGTGCTAAAGGTCTTTAAAAGTCTCCGGGGGAAACAGGAGCAGAGCGAGGGACTCGTCGGGAACTCAACGAGACAAATTTTGTGATTGTGGCCTCACTTGCACAAACATGCCGGGTTCAACCCCCTGATTAGCCCAGTGCAGAATCCCTGCATGTCTGCTGAGTGAGACCTCGCTGACTGACAGCCCGCAGACACCTCGAGCAAAGCTGCCCGATCAGCGCAATCGGGTCTCAACAGATTTTTTTAACAGCCCTGTGATCATATCGATTCCTCTCCAGGTCTGAGGGTCCAACATTGATTAAGTCGTAAATAAGAAGCATGTCCCCGGTGAGAGGGGATCACACAACAAACGGCTTCTGGATTGGAGCGTTTGTCGAAGGGCGGGCGAGATCCTGCGAGCTGAAGCTGAGTGACTTTAAAACTATAATCTTCGCAGCACCGCGCTGCCGGGGTCCGCTCCCTGATTGAATAATCGAAGATGCACCGAGAGGAAATGAGGGAATCAGTTTCGAGGGATTGGGTTATCTAAGTAGAAAATTACACTATTGATTTTCTTTAAAGCGCCCGGCCACACAAGAGTGAATTCAGTCATTCCATAGGTCAGTCTGTCTGCACTTTCCTCACACTGTCTGTTACTGCCTGGGTTTGATGCTCTGTCTCTTTTTCTCATGGTTTAAAATGTAATAAGACAAAAACAGTAAGTCAGTACATGAAATAAATATATGTACAAATAAACGCATTAGAAATTAAAAGCAACAGAATGATCATCACTCCTCTGAAGTTATTTAAAATTTAAAAACAGCCTTGAAAAATATTGAATTTACTTTGAAACCCACATTTTTTCGAGTTTCGATTCCATTTTGCAATTTCAGAAATTTCACATAATTTTTTTTACTAATTCAAATGCCCTGTATTTAAAAAGTGTGCCGTTCTTGAACAGTGAAAATCTTATTTCTCAAATTGTGTTGGTAAATTGAGACTAAACTTAAAAGTATAAAAGTATATTAAAAATTGCAAAAATTATTTCAATGATATTTATATTTCACCAATAAATATAGACTTGCCCGTCAAGCTCCCTCCAATCAAGGCAAATGCACCTTTTATAGAAAATTAAAACTGCACAAGGAATTTTTAACCCCTCTTGGTAGAACTCTCCTGTCAGAGATCATCATCAGACTCCCTGCTTAGGTTTCTAATCTTCAAAGTCTTGACTTCTCATTCCTTTGTGGGTTTTTTGAGAATATTTAGTGTCTGCTAACGTTCCCACCTCCGCGTCCGGTTTCATATTCCCCCCCCCCCATTATGAATCTGTCGTATCTGAGCATGAATGACGGGAACGGCGCTAATAATAAGGTTCCTCGCACTGAAACTCTTTGACGGAGAAGCCGGATCAAATCTCGCCGTGTCACAGACAGCGCGCATTACCGCCCCGTGAAATTTCTTCCATCGCACAATTGGACAGATTATTATCAAAGACACGCTGGTAAGATAGAGCGCTGTTACGAATACAATGTGCCCTCTGTGTGTGCAGCGGCACGGAAAGCTCCCTATTTAAATCCTGTATCGTTTTCACAGCAGGTCTGATCCAGTGCTACGGGGACAGTTGCGTCTGGGAGGGTTTTTTTTTTTTTTGTGAAATGGATATTTGAGCAACAAATGAAGAAAGGCTCTTATGTACTTCAGCTCTGACCCCCGTCACCTTTTGCTTAGTTGTTTCCTCACAGAACCTCCAGTACAAACAACTGAACCTAAGTCAAAGTGATAGAGCTCTTAAGCAGGATGATTAAACAGCACCTCCTGACCTTTGGGATTGTTCGAGCCTTTCTCTGTTTTACCAGGTTGTACATCATGATGTCAGGCTCCCTAAGCCCGAGCCCATGCATCTTCCTCTGCACGTGAACTGTCCCCTCCTAAACCCGTTGACCTGGCCTCTAATACAGGTAACACCGTGGTAATACCGGTATTGAGGCGGCTTCGGTTGAAGGTATTGAGAGGAGAGCGAGGCAGACAGAAAAAAAAGTGCTTGGCTGGGGGCATGGGAATCAATGGCTGGGGTGGACAGAAGGCCAATGCAATCAGGGAGCTGAATGAAGTGGGCTCGCAGCCTGCTGAGCCAGCAGCAGCGCGAGGGAGAGAGAGAGTCATTTGGAAGTGGGTGCCTTCTACTTGTCCTCTGGGCAGCGACCGAGCATCGGCTCTCGTGCAAACACAACAAAGCTACAAGCGGCACAACGAGCATGATGTTTCTCCCACAATTAATCTCCATCACGTATGTACGCACTTAATGCAAGCACACGCTCTTCTGTCTCCGTCGCACCCAAACCAGGGCCCGGGTTGTATTTATTAATAAGAGCCACGGCGACAGAGATGGATGAGTTCCATTTTGATTTCAGCGCAGCTTATTTGAGAAGAAAAATTGCTACAGCAGGAGAGGAAATACATTTTTTTTTTCTTTTTCTAAATGTATGTTGTGTTCATATAGAACCGGAGGAGGTATTTGCAGGTTGAGGTCACTTGGACGATTCTGCAATGTCGTCATTTCTGTGCCGGAGTGCATGTGGGAACAATCCTGTGCATATGTGTGTGTGTTTGTTTGTGCGCTGCCTGTTTTGTCTTTGCATGTGTGCAGCATTTCTGCAGAGGCTTGTTAAAAAAAAGTGGTGACAGAGCCCTGCTGCACGTTCATGTTGAGCTATAAACATCAGCGCATGGATGTTCTGCAGCTGCGGCCCCCCCCCCCCCCGTCTCGATACGAAAACACTGTTCCGTGTGCAGAGCGGGAAAGCTAACAGCGGCGCCTGACTGGGAGATTTATTTCACATAAGGCCGCAAACTCCCGACACTTTGATTTTCTCTGGGAGCTTTCACGTGAGGGTGGTCCAGACGCAGGCAGTGAGGTCACAACTTTCATTCACTTCCAATGAAAGCATGGGTGCTGTGGTTATCGTCGACCACAGACAGTAGTAGTTACTGTAGAGTCAGACAAAGTCTAAACAGGTCTCGCTGCAGAACAGACAAAATGGCCGGCACGGGCTCCTCTGGTTGGAATAACACGGAACTGTTTTCTTTGTGAGATCTCTGCTGGCTGGCCAACGTGCTGCCATGCTGCTTTCCTGTTAAATCACTGTGGAAGTCTCTGTCCTCTGGCTCCATTGTGTACTCAACCTCATCCGTGGGCACAGTGGGTGTTTTTCATGAGCTGTGTGTTTGTGTGAGTGAGTGAGTGTGTGTGTGTGTGTGTGACCTTAGAAATTTGCATGCGCATGGGGAATTAGATATTTGTGTTGTTGTCGTAGACCACAGCCTGACCCTGTGCAGGAAGGACCATTGTTGTTTTGACATTTTCTTTTGCGGAAATTGAAATTTATGAGAAAAGAGTCTCAAGTGAGATAACCTGCCAACAATCTGCCTCTAATTTTAGCCACAGTGGCATTTCCTTCACCTTTGACACAAAGAAATCTTAAGTTACCGACAGACTCTTACTTTACTTTGACTCCGACAGAATATATTATGTTTGAGGCCAATATATTTGTTAAAGATATTGTTGTTGTAGCTATAAATAATAAATGTAGGGGAAGACGATTGTGTGGACTTAAAATGTTTGTGTGTGTATTTGAAGCTAACAAATAGTCTTTTCTGCATGTAAGATAGAAAAAATCTCCCACTACGTTCCTCCAGAAAATGTCCAGAAAACTGGTTCCGGCCTTTTCCCACAGTCCAAACAGCTTGTATGACACATGCACATTGAAATCTTTCCTGTTAGTATTTTAGTGGATCATTTATTCGCTAATTGCATCCGAGTCGTTTATGTGACTGATTAGAACAGATTAATGAATAAGGTCTCAGGACTGTTAAAGCGTGTCAGCTGGTTGCTCTGGCTCTGAGGGTGTGTGTGTGTGTGTGTGCGTGCGTGCTCATGCAGGGTTAGATGACCGACTGGGCAGCATGAAAGCACATTGTGGTAACTCCACTCGGGTCAAACTCTCTCTGGGGACTGGAAGTGGAAAGTGAATGCTGCCAGTTTGGACATCGGGGCTATGACAACTGCTCTCAGCAGCATCTCATCTGACAGACCTATTAGTACTGACGCCAACACACAGAGGGAAAACAAGAGGGAGACACACAACGCTGTAACACTCAAGAGTACAGTAGGGAGAAGTTGTGCTTTGACAAGTAGGGACAAACACTTTAACACGTGTCCTTTCCTCGTAGCTCTTACTGTACATACACACAGTACACACATCGTCACAAGGACACGTTTCACATCGCGCCCCCCAGAAACGCATCACAACCCCTCGACCACAGGGTGAGAGACATTTGTCTTTCATTTCTGCTCACGTACTATTTGCCAACAGCCTTCCCCACAAAGAGGAAATTGAAACATCAAACCCCTGTGATTATCCCAAATATAATTATTTCCAATCGGCGCACAGCGTTGCGAACGGTAACTCTTGGTTGGGGTGTAATTGGGGTTCATGAAGACGGCATAAATTAAGAAATATCTGGTTACACCGTCCAAGATAGCGCGCAGCTCGTGGGCCGTTAGCTCAAATTGCCCTGAGAGTTTACACTCGTTTTTTTTTACCCGACGCACGTCTTTTCACATCGAGGGAGAAGTGCTTGAAGGAGGACTCGCCAAGAATTAGACAAGTTCCAGTCCTTTCGCGTTTCCTGTGCTCTCATTTGATAGTTTTCAACAGAGTGTTTGTGCTGCCGTAGCACAGAAAGAACCCAGTGCCCCGTTTTAATCATTTGTGGCACAACCAAGACACAGAGCCTGGGAAGCGATTGTCACTTGGAGCCTCATACATAGATTAAATGATGCAAGCAGACTTCTTTTCAAAGTGCCTTGATTTTGTTTGCGCCGGGGTGCGTCTTTTTCAATGCCTCCCAGTGTGTTGCATTCACTTGCGCTTTTGCAAATGTGAAGTTCTTTGTGGATTACAAGTGGGATTGCGGTTATTTACACAGTCTCCAGTTTGTTTGTTGAATGTTTACGACGGAGCGTTTGATTAATGCGTTCGGTTTTCTGTTCGGCCCTCATATTTTCGTGTGTGTTGTGGTCGTTGATGGGGTGTTTTATGTCTCATTCCGATGTTATTGGGTCTGCCGTTCATGCACTTTTCCTCGCTCTCGATCAGAGGTCTTGATTTGTGCCGCCTCACTCTCAATCATCTGTTCTGGCTTTGATTTGTCTGGCCGATGTTGTGGCTCAGACACCCAGGTGTTTCTCATCAGTTCCATAAGAGGGAGTTTGCTACTCACCTAAACCTTTCCATACGTCGAGGTGCCCTTTCTTCCTGCGCTCGGGTTTCAGCTCACTGCCACTGACGGAACCCGAACAGAAAGCTCCCGCTCCTTTAGACCTGGGTACTGTTAGAGAGCCAACAAAGGAGTGGGAGCTGTTGAGAGTTGTCGCGATCCGTCAGTTTGTAATGAGCCCTGGCCTGTTCCACTCACCGGTCCCCTCTGTCGTCTCAGACGCTGGAGTCCACTTCGTGCTTCACATGACCATACGGCTTTGAAGCTAGTTCTTTATCGTAACTAAATTAGAGAGTTGCGATATTTGTCAAATTGAATTAGCTCTGGACTTCACCTGCTTCAGTCATTTTGCCTTGAAATGTCAGAGGAGGAAAAAGACAAAAAACTAGAATGGCAGTCAGAAACCACATGTAAATTCACAAGATCCATGTTTTTATTGGGATTTACTCCAAACTGCACACACTCACATCAGTCTATATCAGTCCCCTGAATATGTCTGATTTATTTCATCAAGATCCATAAATTATTCTCTAATTAAATCAATAGAAATGTTGAAAAATACCCTGTGAGTATATATTCCTGGATCGGCCTCCTGATTCGGATCCGTCCGGTAGATTTTGCGAAATCCTGCTAAATAACAAACACATTTTTTTTTTTAACAAGATCCATGAATTATTTCCTGGAAAACTGGTCAAAATTGAAAAACTAGTGTATTACACACATATTAATCTGTTCTTTCTTTGTTCATCCACCAAATTTCACAAAAATCTGTTCGGTATAATTGCGTTATTCTGCTAATAGACAGAAAAAAACTATAAAATAGCCCTTTATTAATATAAATTGAATAGAATCATCCATTAAATCTGTTTTACAGTATCATTGTAAAGAAAAAAAAAAATCCAACCAGACTTTGTGTCCATATTCCGGTCAAATTTTACGAGACCGAATTAATCTGCCATGTGTTATAATGGTTAGCAGGCACCTGTCAGTAAAACACCGCTTGCTATTGTGAGAGAGGGGCCGTCAGCCTTCACAGGGGCCACAGGCCTCTACTTCACTTCAGCCATTATAAAGCTTGGCTCAATTCACGCCTCTTCGTTTTAACAGCCCTTGGCCAAACGTTTAGGAAAATGAGCAGTGTCCTTTTCATTGGTGCACCTGGAACAATTTTATTTGGCGTGGCTGGAAATATTCAAGGTATAAGGAAAGGGAAAGGGGACATTTGCGGAATGAGTCGTGCGGTTTATGTCGTCCCCGAGCTACGCCAGACCCCTTTTTTCATTACTTCCCCAAAGAGAGATTATTTTCTGCCGCTCGGTTTGGTTATTACACCGACATTATGGCCGATACTCAACATTGTTTAGCTACCGCGGTAGACTCTTTTTCTCCACGCAGGTCATCCCTGGGTGAGATTCCGTGCCCGCGCTCTGTTGGAGTGACGTGAATCCAGGATGTCAGGGTTCAACACATGTTCCTCTTCTGATGTGGCCTCTTTTTCTGAGTCAGGAGAGCATGTTGGGATGTTTTATCCTCGTCCCTTTCCCTGTTCACAAAAGCCTCAGGCATTTTCTTACAAGTGTCCTACCCCACTGTGTTACTCATTTTATCCTGTCCCTTTAATTGTCGCAGACATACTTCTTTTTAAAAAAAAACCACAAACTCTTAAAAAGAATCAGGGGCCCAAGCAATCACACGGCCGGCCCTCTTGAAACAAGCACTGCGTTTGCACACACTCGCGTAAGGACACACTCACGCACACATCTGGTTTCAGTTTCAAATGCCTTTCCTTATATATTTTCCCCCGTTCATCCTCACACACACAATAGTCTTTTTTATCCCATCTAAATCCGGCCGTGCCCGACCACGGCCACCGCGTCCAAATGGGCCAATGAATTCGCAACATGTCATCAGCATAATTAAGCCATTTAGTGCCGAGAGCTGAATGTGTCATGCGTTTCACACGACGCCAAACATTTCCGCATATAGATTAGGTGAAGTATTTTAACTGTTCTGTGTGAAAGGCGGGGAGGAAAAGTGAAGAGTCTTCAGTGTCCGTGGCATTTTCACAAAAGGCAATTACCATCAATCATGTCGAAATTCTGTGTCAAGGTGGCCTGAAGTTGATTCCAGTACCATGGGGAGAGCGTTTTGACAATGACATAGGATCCTCTATTGGCTACGAGCAGGAATGTAGAAGATGAAAGATTCTATTGGCCCTAATGGAGGCCATGGTCTGAAATGTAATGCATGGCCATTGACTATCATTACGTCCTTGAAAAGCCAATAAACCGCTGTAGGACACAGACCATTATATGTCATTAGAACTCGGCTCGTACGCTCCATCTAAACACATGGAATTATGCGATGTCCCTTTTAGCAACTGTGAGTTTTCTAGTAAAATAAGGTTAAAGTTGACGAATATCATCACATTCAGGCAAAGATTAAAGATAAAGCCAATTAGCATGGTTAGGAAATCCTATCACCTTATGATGGGGATCATATGACGATTAATTGTGCGTTCATGTGGTGCCGGAATAATCTGAAAAAGGAGTTTGCGACTGGGAAAATTCAAGGGAACACCATCCCAACTCAGAAAGTCAATGAAAACGTAGGTACGTGAGTTACAGAGTCGCTGAACCAATTAACATAATTTTAAAATCAGCTTTAAAAAGTAGTTTCTAAACTTTTTATGATTAACATGCGTACATTTTAAATTATTTATACGCTCCTGATTATAGACCTCGTCATTTTTCATTGCACTTCAATTATATACTAATATTGTAAAGAGGTGTCAATGTGTTATTTAAACACTTCAAACACATAAATACAAAAAACTAATTACAGCGTCCATATTTCTTTCATATTCTGAGAGCAAAACACACAAACATACAGAAGTCGTCTTCACAACTCTGGAAACAGGACTTTCTGAGGATCTCAAACTCCTCATGATCACATGGGGACGTCATAGTTACTTGCTTTTAAAAACCAGAATGAATGAATAATGGGGTATTTATTTGTGGGATAAGTGGGGTAATACCTCTCATTTGTGTTTAATATCAGGAACACTCATCGCGATTTTAGCTTGTTACACTGGCTGAACAAGACTAATGTGATAATGGAGTGCTTTGATAAGAAGTGAAAAGGCAGAGCACAGTTGTGGGAATAATATATTTTATTTCCTGTATTAGAAAATATTAATGGGGCGGCCAGACTTCCTCTGGCCTCCAGGAGAAACCGCCTCTGGCAGGGACTCAAACACAGAGAAGCTTTCTCTTTTGCCAGAGGTCAACAAAACCACGACTAGCTCTCCTTCCCGATCCATCTTTCCCAAACCGTCTTTCTCGTCCATCATTTTCCGCTCGACACTCGGTTCTTCTGGGCGACTGCACACACATAATAATCACCTGTTTCCAAGTATCTTCCCGCGAGTGTTTACAGTCCCAGTGAAGGGAATTGACAGATCCCACTTCTACTTTTCCCGCCCTCGGCACAGAGCATTCCAGTGCTGCGCAAAGGTGTTGCCTAATTAGTCACCCGACCCTTGAGGTCAGAGGTCAGCAGTGCACACACCCCGAGGGGAACCCGCTGATATTTTAAGGAGTTTTGATTGTGGATACTTAAAACAGAGGAATACCCTCAAGGCTCCGCGGGCCATCTTAAGTGCATTACCTGGGTCACAAAATGACAGGTGGTGGGCATCAAGATGGAGCTGTTGCATTTTGTTGACCCCTGGTCCTCTGCTCGCTCCCAAAGCTCTCAGGTAAGAGCAAGGGGCTGTATTTGATGATGCAGGGGAAAGAGGCTGTCCTTCAAAAGATGAAATATTTGCTTGCGGCTGACTTTGGAAATTGCTGCATGTTCCCTGTACCTGGACTGGAGGAGGCCCAGAGGACGAAGAAGATAATGGATACAGCCTCTTCTCTTGATTTAATGGAATTAGAGATTTGACAGTTCACTTCATATTTCCACACTATATACACCTTATATGACCTTACAAAATAACACCTACTGCCTTTAAACTTTTAATGAAAAAAGGTCACTTATTCTCATTCCTGCCCCTTTGGTTAGTGCTGCTATCCCTGTCCAGTTGTTTGTTCTTACAGTTCATGATAATACAAAGATTTCTTGTAACATTTGAATCATTGGGTTATTGAAACACAATCAGGCTTCTGACTTCCAGCAGTAGACTGTCTAGTAGCTAGTAGCTGTTGCTAGCTAGCTATCGTTACCTCCGCCTAGCAGGATATGTTTTTCGCCGCTGTCCATTGGTTGGTTTCTTTGTGTGTATGTCAGCAGGGTTACACAAAAACTACTGAACCGAATTCCCCACAACTTGGTGAAAGGATCGCCCTTGGGTCCGGAGAGAAGGCATTCGATTTCTGGGCGGATCCAGGATTTTTCCATTTACTCATTTAACATTGTGCCATTGTGCTAATTTGTTTTATTTTATGTGTTCGCGGATTTCCCAGCGAATCATGCATGGATTCAGGAAATCCAGACGTATTCATGGGACTGATATCTATAAATCTATGCAACTTGGGTGCGAATCCAAATAAAAATCTGGATCTGGTGTATTGAAATGTGATTTCATAAAGGGACTGTTTGGCAGAGATATGCGCTCTACTGAGTACCATTCTATTTCCAGCTTTCTTTTCATGTAATTTTTGTTTTGGAAAGGCTTCAAACTTTATATACAAAATATTGCTCGTACCTCAAACGAACACACACACACTGCTTTGGTTTATGGAAAAATCTAAAGCTTGACCACCTGCTGTGCCTGGTTATCTCTGCCAAGTTATGAGGTCAGTCACTATTTGGAGAGGAGTTTAGTGTTTAGTCAATAAAGCACAAACAAAAAATTAGAACGAGGGATAAACGCCTTAAATGACTCATATACAGAGAAATGAAGTGTAATCACTATTAGAGTAAACAACAATAACATTTTGCCGGTGAACTCTCTCACCTCTAAAAACCGGATCAGAGACAGTGAAAGAGTGAGAGAAAAAACAGACATGACAAAGTGGAAAAAAAGAGCCATAACCCACAAATATGGAAAACTCATTTACAAGCCCTGGCCTCTTCATTATGGATCTCAGCCTGTATATCTTCCCTGCTTTTGACAGGTGATAGCTGACATGCATAAATCCATAACATTCCTTCCCACTGTATCTTTACCTCCTCGCCACCCAGGTGGAGTACGTGGCTGTACACACTCCGGAGGTCTATGAAGGAATGCTCTCACTCTCCTTTTGCCCCAAGGGTGTTTGAGCATTGTGCAGATGACCTGCCACACCGTTAAAAGTCACCGAGCCTTCAAACACCACATTCAGGTGCGCTGTTTGATAGTGAAACTCGAGTCCCTACCGATCTAGCATCAGCAGGCAACCGGGTGTGATTCACTGACAAGTGGACAGCTGTAGTTACAGGTGTGAACGGACCCCAGGGGGCACTGAAGACACGTTTGAGATCAGATCACTCAGCCCACATCTATACGACTATGTTGTTGCACCAAGGCTACATCCATATTATTATGTTTTTGTGTCTTCAAACTAAAACGATCTCTATCCACACAAGCATGTTAACACGCCTGAAAATGCAAAACACGTGACCTCTCACATATGCTGGGTATGCGCATGTAAACAGGAAGGCATGCTAGCAGTTGTAGCATTGTAAAATGCAGAATGTAACTGCTGCATTAGCTGAGGCTATTGGCGGTCGTTCTCCTCAGGAAGGGCGTTGATCATGTGATAGGAGCCTGATGAATCATCTTAAGGCTATGTTTTGACCGAAAAGACCCAATCAGCAAGCGGCTGTGAGTGTCTACGTCATTGTTTCCAAACATCTTCATTTCTGCCCGTAAAGAATGAAATGCTGCCCCAGTGTTTTCAAACTAAAACGGGGCCAGCGGAATAGTTTGGACGCCAGGCGTATCCGTAGTTGAGTTGATGTGTTTTCAAACCAAAACGTAGTAATGTGGATAGACTTTCAGACCATAGTCGTAATGACCCAAAAATATTTTCTCGGACTGCCTAAAAAAAGCTACGGATTTTGGTCTTTGCAAACAGCAGTGACGTAGATATTTATTTGTTTATGGGACGGGGGGGAAGTCAGATCTGATCACAAGTGGTCACTTACGACGCATGTGGAGACAGGTTCTGATGCCAGGTGTTAACTGACATACTTAGAGCGGCCTCCTCCAAGCAGACGGATGTCAAAGCCAGACACGAGCAGAGCCTGTGATTTGTAGCCTGTAGCCTCTCCTGATGCACGTGGCTTTTAGGGTGTCAACTGCGCCATTCACTAAATTACCAATAACACTTAACCTTTGGCTCACTTATTTGAGGGATGTCCGTCGAGCAGGAACCGAGGCTTGTTTAGAAAAACTGTCTCACTGTGCTGTGTAGCTCGGATGCAACAATTGATGGTGTGCTGAGACCACAGCTTTGGCGGCGGTGGTTTGAGGGGGCTTGTGGGAGGTGTGTGGGGGGGGGGGGATTCGTCCTCGCAGCGCTGCTTCATTCCTGTGGTCTCGAGCTGTTGCTGCAGCCACTGTCTTTCTGTGGCGACCGCAGTGCAGCACATTTTGTTTTCCTTGGGCCATTGTCCTTCCACTTAATTAATCCGCCGACGTAAAAAGAAAATGAGAACAAAGTGAAAAATTGCGGAGAAGGGCAGCGGGTTGAAAGGCCCTTTGTGTAATTCACTGCTATTTACATTTTTAGTGACTCTAAATGGGATTCTAAAGCTCTGTTTATTGCAACGTGAAATTTGTCACCACTGACATATTCTTCACATATTATTTCTCCTGCTGGGGTTTTCCTCCCACTCTTTCTGAATCCATGATTTAAACAGTGCCGTTATTGCCACAGTGAGCGGGAGCAGAAAGGAGTATTCAGTGTAAAGCATTAGGGGGCCACACAGACAGTAATAAGTCTGCTCTATCCTGACTGATAGGTCGGCTTTATTACAACAGCCAGAGTGCTGGAGTTCCCTGGAGGAGCACATACCTATCTGCATGATGGATAGAGATTTTAGTCACAACAGAACCCCTGGTCGCTTTAGGGGGAGGGAGAGAAAAATCATTTTTATTGAGGATTCTTGAGCGGCGCTATTTGGCCGAACGATTCAAGCGCGAGCGGAGAAGTCAGGGGTTCAGGCTGATAAGATATTGAGGATTTGCGGAAGACAGGTCTCGCAGGGTTCTGTGTTTCCTCTCCGTCCGCTGGAGGATTCGAATGAACGAGCTCCAGAGGCCGAGCGGTTAGGAAGTTTGGAAAGTGTGAAAGTAAGTTGAAGGTGCTAAGTTGTCAACCAGCCATCAGGCAGCAGGGTGGATGTAATGAGCTCAGGGTGTGTGTGCGTGTGTGTCTGTGTGTGTGTGAGCGAGGGGTATTTTTGTATGTCTGTGTGTTAGTGGTTGTTTCTTTTCCTTTTTCCTTTCCCCTTCGTTCCTTTTATATCTTCCACACACATAAACACACACAGGTCGCTCCGACGCCCACTTTAATGAAAGGAGAAGAAAATAGCTCCTCAAACCCTGCAGATTTATCAAGACTGACTTCTTTACTGGGCCTTTGTTAGCGCACTGATCCCTGCAAGTACAGGATCAATGAACAAAATAACAAGTCGGGCTCAACTTAATTTCCCGCTTGTTTACTGTGGCCTACTGCAGCGTACATCAATAACAGAAAGGCCATCTTTCTGCAGAGGTGGGTCTTTGTTGTGTCTGTTTTTCAGCCGCCTGCAACCGCCGGAGCTCCACTTTGCATATTGACACCAGCGAATGGTCGAAAACGGGACTTATCGATTCATATTAGCTTTATAAAAGTCCGGCGCTGATGGATGGCGGCGCTCGGCTCAAAAACATGTCAGGCCGCCTGATGGATGTTAGTCCTGGTGTTACATGTCGGCATTGATAGGCAGGGAGGGGAGGGGTTCTGTGCTAAAACATGCATGCGTGTGTGTATTGATTGGTTGATGCAGAGGGATCCAGAGTGAGAGTCGGAGCTGAGGCCCTCGGGGGGGGGTCGCGAATGTGCTGGCGTGAATGTCAACCAAGGTTGGATCCAGTCGTTCTGCAGCGCGTGTGTTTAGCGTGGGCTGAGACTGTGGGTTTGCGCCTCAGATGCGTGTCTATGCATCTTGTAAACACCGATACTCAAGCGGTCCACTTCCTAAAACATTTCTACTGCCTTTCGGTCGCTGCACAAAAAACGTAATTGCACAGCTATCAGTGCTGTGGCATGCAGCCACACCAAGATGGATTTGTGGAGAGTTTTTTTTTCAGAAAGTCATATTCAGTGAATTTCAAATGCAATCGAAAGTAAACCACTAAAATCCACCTCCCATTGTACTATTCTCATAGTTTATAAAACGTCAGTAAAGCGGTAAGCCTCGCAATCTCCAATCCCAAGTTTCTGACTTTGCTTGTGTTGGCGGAAAAAACTCAAAAACAACAGATAGAAGACAGTGATAGATGCAGTTAGAGAAATGAAATAAAAAACACCAGAGGGGATTTTTCCACCCGGTGTCTGCTTCCCCTCTGCAGACACCTCGAATTGTTTGCTGATTCATGAGTGCTCGGAGCTGAAATGGGCAGGTCTGTCAGTTGACACTTTTCATTTGGTAAAATAAATAGTTGTATGTTGAGCTCAGGCACATGTGTCTTGTTTTGCCACAGGGCACGCAGGGAAAAAACGTGTCAAATTAAGCTTAACACATGTTTTATGGCACGTGGACGGTTCAACGCTGGCCGAGATGTTTTATTAGGAGGGAAATTAGTTTCACGTTTCACAATCCACCAAAAAACAACACCATTTACAAATGTGTGTGGTGATTTGTGAGGAACTTGTGGTGTTCATAAATGTGTTTTCTAATCCACAAACAAACACCACAACAATTACAGAACGTGCCATTATTGTTAAGTTGCCACAACGAAAAGCCACAATGACTCCGGAGTATTTTATGTAAAACACTTATTGACGAGCTGTCGTATGATTTGGTAAAAACACCGTCCACACAAAACAAAGTATTTTCCAACAGCTCTTAAATGCAACATTCACTTGTGGTTGGGAAGCTGTGAATAGTCAAGAAACCTCATTCACAAATATAGCCTATAGTCCACATGTCTTTATGTTTGTATACACACAATTAACAATGTGTAAAGGAAATATTTTATATATTTTAAATATATTTACTGGAAGCTGTTCAAAAATTGGGGTTTTAATTTGTAAATATGCCGTTTATGTACATGTATGTTGGGTTGTATTTACTTATAAAACAGTTTTGGAAGTTGCATGCGGTTTGTAAAATGCTTATTTACTTATAAAATTGCTTGTAAATGTTGTTTTTATTTGCGGATAAGGAAACTTGTATTTTCCCTCATACTTGTGTTAAACTCTGCGTATTCCAGAGTTGTTTAAACTGTGTCGAGTGTGGAGCTCTAGCCCAGTAATGGTCATATGAGGGAACACCTGCCTCACCCGTCCGTCACTATCAGTGTTTGAAAATCTGGAGTGCGGTGTCGATTTCCCCCGATGTTTGTTCAGTAATTGCTAACAGAGTAATCTCTGTCGCTAATGTTACGGTTATTGTGTTAGTTTTGTCACTGCGTGGCGGTTGATCTTATCGAGACAATCCTCCCGACGACGCAGCTCTGTTAGATATCGTCATCTGATCCCGATGATCTCACACTTCGTTCTGTCGTCGCCCGATAGCAAAGGTTAATACTCTTTCCAGCGAATAAAGATGGTGTTTGGATAGTAGGTGGTGTTTTGGATAATATTGTGACAGTCCGTGTTGGTTAAAAAAGCCGAATCGGCCGACACAGACGACAGGATTCCACCCTGGCGTGGATCGCGTTGATTGTTTTTACTCTTCAAGCCGTATTAGAAGAAGTTCAAATTCCTTCAACTCACGGCCCCACTGTGTGTGTGTGTGTGTTTGACCTACAAACCTGGACCGTGTCATATTTAATGCATCTGGGTGCCACGGTGAGTTAACCTTTCAACTCGGGCTCCAGTCTCCCCGTCATTTTCCACAGAGAGAGAGAGAGAGAAGGTGCTGCATATACCTCTCTCTCTCTCTCTCTCTCTCTCTCTCATCCACACACCTGCACCCACCATGGAGGGGAGGAAGGCAGTGGTGGATCACGTCTTCATGGCTGTCCTACAGTAAATTAAAACGAGGAGCAATTTCCTGAGGCCCAATTAGCAGAAAATTGGCCCTGTCTGTTGGAGTGATTCCCGTGGGAGGCGCTGGGGCGGGTGGCGGAGAGGTGGTGTGGTGGGGGCTGTTGCTGAGAGAAGGAGGGAAGGTAAACTGTGCACAGATCGTCACATTACAGTGTGTGAACTAGATGTGTGTGTGTGTGTGAGTGAACCGTGTTGATTTGACAGGGAGGAATAGTTGCAATGAGGACAGAACGAGGAAGGTTAAACAGATATGAAAAGCGAGAAGGAGGCTGTCAGAAAATCTGCACCTAAAAATTTGATTTATGTGGGAAAATGAGTGAATTCCACACTTTCAGGTCAATTTCATAAACATTTTGAACCCAATGCACGACGGGGAAACAAATATAAATAATCCTCTTGCTCCGCCATTTGCAGTCGGCAAACAGTGTCATTAAAACACACTTAAATACACGTTATGGTTTCATGGATCTTTAAAACAAGTGATCACTGAGAGGGTTAGAAAACAAATAAAAAAGTTTTACTTTCTACATCCAATTGTCTGAACTGCAGTGTTCACAGTATTGAAATCTTTTATTTAAAGATGGGGTCATTTTTATCTTCATATTTGAAATTTTTTAAATCCTCTTGATGTCCCAATAGTCTAAATAAAGTCTGTCTCTAACCGACCTGCCTGCCTGCATGGACACACACATAAATTGTAGATTTAGTGTTGAACCCGTCACAGCTCAGGACCTCAGGCAATTCCCTGCTTTGCCTGTTGCAACGCCTCTGCAGCAATGTAAAAATACTTCTTTGGAAGTAAAAGTCCAGCATTAAAAACTTTTTACCCAAGAATAAGAACATATTTGCAGCGAAATGTAGTTAAATAATAAGTATAAGTAAAGTTGACCCGATTTCGAAAAGGTTTGAATGTAAAAAAAGTGACACATTTCTTAAATATTTTGAGCAGGAGAACCGTTTGTATCTTTTACAGTTTCAAACTAATAAAAAAAAGTTGAGGGGCTCAATACTCAAGTGTAGGCTCCCTGAATCGTCAGTGCTGAGCCACCTTTGGCAAGTTTCACAGCTTGTAAACACTTTTTTGTAGCTGCTAAGAGTCTTTAAATTCTTTATTCCATTGCAGAAATTGAGTTCTGTGAGACTCCTGGGCCGTCTTGCATGCACTTCTCTTTGGAGGTCAATCCACAGACTTTCTGTGATATCCAGGCCATGGGACTGTGAGGGCCACGGCAGAATCTCCAGCTCGTGCCCATTGAGTCGTCCACTATGGTTTTTGAGGTCTGAAGTTTGCTCCCCAGATTTTTCTGGTTTAATTGAATTGAATTCTTCCCTCCACCAGCGAGCTGTTCCCGGTGCCACTGGCTGCAACAGAAGCAATAATGTGTGACCGTCCACCCCCATGCTAAACAGCTGGAGAGATTCTGCACCTTTTTTTTCAAGAAACATTCCTTCATTTTTAGCTTCGTTAGTGCATCAGGCTAAATGTTCCTTTGCAAGACCTCTGATTATTGCTGAGAATGCAGGAAAGTGTTTCTTCTAAATATTCTTTCGTGGAGCTCATATTTGGAATATTGGGTCCAGACCTTTTCAAGAGTTTGCCTTTCACATATGAAGAACGCAGTAGGAGATTGTCCAGGTCAGTAACGTTCACACCAACAGGAAAATGTCAGCAACATTCAGGTGAGGGGCGACAGGAAGTCTTTTTTTTTACAGCTCATAGGCACTGGCGTTGTCCCTTATCGCTAAAAAGCTCTCAAATCTAATTTTCTTTCCAAGTTGACATCTTTTCTGTTTCTTTCTCAAGTATGGCTCCTCTCATTTCTCTGATGGCAGCTTCTGAAAGTTCTCCTGATCTTCCAATCCTTAGCTTAAACTTAATTTCTAGATGACAATGTAGGTAAGGCCGTCAAATACAGAAAATGTTGAGAGGGACAAAGACTGCAGGAACTCAGGCCTCTAGGTCTGAGAAGATTTACTCACAAAGCTAAAAGCATTTCCACTTGTCTTTCGATCTTTTTCCACATGTCTCTCATGTCAGATTAAAGTTCAGTATGTTTTTGCTTAAATCACAGAAAAACCACACGACTAATGAGGCGAGACGTTTGAGTGGAAATCTGCTGAGCTTTAATTTCACCATAATGTAGAATTGATAACAGAAGCAGCGTCAGGAATATTCAGTATGTGAGGTTTTTATAATACAGTGCATGTGCTCTCCACAATCAATTCACACACATTTAACCCCCCCGAGGGCTCCGGCTGTTGATGACACAGGACCTGTGCAGAGGGAAGGGAACTGGGTCAATGTCAGTCCTGGTTCTGGATCGACCCGCGCTGGGTGCCCTTCACTCATTGTTAATGAAAGTGTCTGATCGATCGATCGATCCCAACAGAACTCATCAACCCGGCTGAAGTCGATCACAGACAACAGCCATTGACGGAGTTATTGTTCTTGCTCTGGTAATTAAGTAAACATTCATCCGAGGCCTGGACTCTCCTCGTAAATCTTGATCTCCGGCTTTACTGATGGCAAAAACAGATTTTGACCGTTTCTCTGCGTCAAAGACAAAGAAATAAATCACTAAAACTGCTGACACACTAACAATTCTGTGTATGTTCGCTTTCTTCCTGGAGTCGGGAAATTACATTTTTCATTATTGATTGATTGATGTTTATAAAATTTAAATAACTTGTTTAAGCGTCTCAACTCAAAATCTGTAAATCATTAATTCCGTTTGAGATTTAAAATGAAGTCCTATGAATTCAATCTGCTAAGAAAAATGTTTATGTCTTCATTAGAGCTGTTGAGTTTCGGCCTCTTTTGTATTTTTTGAAAATGGTCACATTATTTTTTTTTGCTGGAGCAAGAATAGCCTCTGCTCAGAGGACCTGAATCCCCCTCTTGGTTCATTCCCGCTCTTTCTTTGGATTAAATAAAAGATGGGCAGTCCCTGTTTATGAATTTCCTCTCATCAAAAAATCATCCTGATCCTCTCTGGATGATATTATGTTTCCCAAGAGTCAGAACCGGTCCTGATGCCCCAAAATAACAAAGAAAAATCCCCCCAAATCCTTAAATCCTTACATATGTTGGTTTATATTCAGTGCACATTATCCATGGTTATAAAACAATTTCACTTTGTGTCTACATTGGCTTAAAAAAATTCTCGTTATTGGTCAAAAAACCAAAACCCATTTGTTTTGGCAGCCTTTTAAAACCGCAGTTTTATTATCGTGGTTTCCCATTGTGAATGTGGGACAGAACTTTTAATGAGCATGCGCCCATGTGGCTCCAACAAAGAGACGAGGACACGGCGATCCGACATTGTCCGCCTCCCTGTTGTTCCTCGCTGATAAGATTCAGCCCCGTGTCTACTCATCCATCTAATTATCTGTCTACCTGCCGGCCTCTGTCCATCGCCACCCTGCTCTATTGTTATTCACTCCAGGCAGGACAAACATGACACGCCGACCTCTGGCCATTAGAGACCTTTCATGCCAAAAGAAAACGGCGACCCCTTTCTTACCTGTGGCGCTCGGGGTCATCGAACGCCACTGTTTCCCCGCGACACGCTATTATACGAATTGAAGGGAGGACAATGGCAATTTGCTGTTGCCAAGTTTCATAGCCTCAACCCAACTTCGTGCTATTGCAAAAGACAAAAGCGAGAAAAAGGCTGACGTGAAACCAACTGAAAACTGACCCTCATTTAAACGTCTGCGAACAGAGGGACACAGCTTCTCCTGCACTTGGGGGTTAATATATAATCAGGATCTCAAAGACGCAGACGGGGCCTGACCTGGATTTTTGTAAAGCTCCAACTCCCGGTGACAGCGCTCCTTTTCACAGATATCAAGTCTTATCATCTCCTTCTTTTTTCTTTTTTTTTTCTAAGGAGGATCACTTACTTTCGTAAAAGCTCCGGCTTGTAACAATAGGCCTTATTCTCCTGGTGATTGAGGTGCGGCTTTATGCTCTAGATCTTGATGCATAGGAAGGTAATTTCATGGCTCCTTCCTGCAGACACGAATCAGACACAGCGCCCTATTATCAAGCCCCGGGTATTAGGCTCCTAGGTAGGGGATGGAGGAGGGGGGGGATATTAAGCCGCACAGTGTGTGTATGTGTGTGTACGTGGTCTTCATGAAGCAATAGAGTGGGGACGGCGAGGGTGGGGGTCCTTTGAGTGGTCCTGAGCTATGATGTATCGCGTTGCCGACTGTGTGGCTGCTGCCATCACATCCAAGAACAAAGGGGTGTTTATGTCAAGCCTGACTGATTCGGTTTTTATTAACGTCTTTACCTCTCGCACACTCCCCTCGCTGCCGTTCACACATCACTCCCCTTCCCCCATGATATTAACTCCAAACGCCGCAGAGGAGACCACACCGGTTTGCATTTGTCTCCCTCAACACACATGCACACACGCTGTGCAAGCTTCTTACCCGACTCCCGTCTCAGCTGGGGCCTCCCTGGAACGTGCCATGTATTCTCCCACGAAGAGACAGACCTTCATCCCCACTTGAGTACCCCTCTCTCTCTCCCCCCCCGAGCCATTTACACAGTGAAAAAGGTTAATTGCTTGAAACACCGCCGGTGTTATTTCAACTGATTCCAGGAGCATCGTATTTGATATTAAACAGACAAGAGATCACTGTGGGGATAACAAACCGTGTGCCAGCGGATTATTTGCACATGCGAATGGGATATGCTCTAAATCTTCGGGTTGGTTTGGCCGATAACTTAAAGGATAATACAAGAATAATTACGCTAAACTTTTCTACCTTTTTTTAAAAAAATCTTAGCGACAGTAGAATAAAACCATTTAATTCGAAGCAGCAGGAAGTTGTTGAACCATTTTCAGTTAAATGTGACTTTACTCTCAGCTGTTCCCGCCCATGAGTGATGGGTCCATGTGCACAAAGGCTGTCCTAATCCCTCATGGCCACAGTGTGCACACTATCATCACCCCATGAGGACCATTAGCATCGGATCTGTGGATGATTGGTTTCTACAGTTCTGGGTCAGCGCTGAGTTTACTTTGAGGTAGCTGGAGCCCGGAAACGAGACGGAAAGATTTGGATCAAAGTGGAGGATTTTAGAGGAGAAGAAAGACGACAGACAGACAGACAGACAGACAGACAGGATTAACCGGCAGAAACATTGGACTCGACAAGGCGGAAAAATGTTGTGATAGAAACAAACCTGTCCCTCAAGATGTTCACGAGTGATGTCACAAATTCAATAGTTCCTCATCTCTGCTTTCTGTGACAGAACCTAATTCATCCTGATACTATAAAATGTAACGTACTAATGTTCAGAGTGCAGCAGTTTGGCCGACCAGCTTTATGTAGGAATAGCAGAGCATTGAGCTTAATGCTACGCTCACAAAGACAATGCTAACATGGTAAAGTGGGACAAAATTAGTTGTTGGGATATTTCAGTCTGGAACAAAATGGTGGACAAGTTGGCATCATGCTGCCTTTACGAGATACGTCGGTTTCAAACAATGTTATGTCACTTCCCACATCCTTCCATGCGTCTTTTTCTTTGGCGTGATTGTTGAGCAAAACATCGACTGCAGTAGAGTAACGGTAAGATTTCAGACGATGTGGACAAATACAGACAAAATGAACGCGGGAGGCTCCGTCTTTTTCTGTTTACATATCCAACGTTGAGCATGAATGAGCCTGAACAGTGCAGATTAATGAAAAATGTAGTATTATAATCATCATTAAAATCCAAAGAGGGTAGAGGGCCCTTTAAATGTTAATTATTCATATTTAATGTACTTTCCTATTGAGCATTTACGTCCCGTCATAATGTTTAATTAAGTTCATAATTGCTGCACAATTAGCTGCTGCCTCCCCTCATGAATTAGTTATGTTCTCTGCATTCAGTTTAATCAGTTGTGCTCAGAGTCGACGTTCTCTCTCTACGTGTGTGTCTGTATGTTAGTGTTTCTGATTCTGTCAATACTCAAACACATTAGTTGTAAGTGGCGTCGGAGAGGCGAGCGCAGTCAAACAAATTACACAGAGAGAGGTAGCCTGCGCTCGCTAACACGTTACAGTGATTGAGCTTGAGAGGTAGAGTGTGGCGTTCTTTAAACACACCGTGTTTGGGGAGAGGTGGCGTATTTAAACACATTACGGATGAGAGAGATTGGGGGTCTCGCAGCGGAATGCATTACGGAGTCGGAGAGGCTGAGGGAGTGCAACATTTCTAAACACATTACGCCGGAGCAGCGATGGCATGCTTAAACAGAGTGTTGATGGAGAGTGGAGAGGGAGCGGGGGTCAAGAGAGTTTCTGTTTTATTTCGGCGAGATGTGTGTGCTTTGTCTTTCCGTTGAGTGCAGGCGGAGTTTTGACATCGGCTCAACCTGAGTACACAAACTTATCACAGGGATTCGTCTCACCTAAAGCACACTTGAGGGCTTATTGGCACAGTCATACACTCAAACACGCACATATAGGTGCATGCACGTAGTCGTGGACGCTGAAGTACACCCATGTTTTATTGTTTTTTTAAAAACATGAGGCGTTTAATAAAACCAGCTTGTCGAATCACTCCCAGACCTACACTGCTGACCCCGCCGATAAAGCCTGTCGTGAAAGATTAAGCTCAGATCCAGCAAAACACTTCAAGACATGTTCACCCATACTTTATCTTGGCACTGTGTCCGGCCCAATTAACCTTACAAGCAGCTCCTTTTTTCACGTTGCCAACTCTGAAGCAGTGGGGCACCGCATCTCTGGCATTTTTCTTCGCCTGGCAACAGAACACCTTGAACAAAAAACAAGCTCTTCTGCTCCTGTAGCGGTACTCGGGTCGAATCTTTTCAATTAGCCAGGTTGACTTTGCATGGCTAATTAAGTCCTCATCCTTGACGAACCGTCTGACTTCTCCTCCAAGCCTCTTACCGGGGGTTTACAGCCCCGCAGGGGCCAACGGCCAGACGGATTGTTGTCCAGCTGGAATGGGATTAACAGCGCACCAGGGGCCTGAGGCCCACAGTCCCTGAGCTTTTGTTTGAATCTGAAGTGTCGAGTTGGAAGGGGTGAAGCAGGGAGAGAGGATTGAAGTAATCCCCTCCTCTTCAGGGCTGCTCCCCAGAGGAGCAAATCCCCAGAAAACCACTGAACGCCATAGACCACCAACTGCCATCAGAGCCACTGTTTACCCATCACACCCCAGCAGGTAGAAGGCTCCCCTGCGCTAAGATGAATTAATGCATGTTCTGTTGGGCAGCGTTTGGTGGCTCTAATCAAAACATGATGTTCCCGGGTGAAGTCTAGGATTGTCTGGCAGGATTAGAGGCTTCTTGCTATGCAGCAGCAGGTTATGAAACCCACCCAGACCACTGGGATTTAGTTTGTGCAGCCAGGACAATCAGATTATTTATATAATCCACTAACTGCCAATATCAATAATTTTTGAAGACATTGGCAGGAAAAGATTATTAGCATACCCACAGAAAAACTTGGAGTGCTGACCAGTGATCCCTGAGCGAAGAGAAAATTAAAAAAAATATTGTAGTGCTGCAAAGTCTTAATATTTCTTAGAACCAAAACTGAATATCTGGTAAATTTAGTTCAAAATGGTTTAAATGAGTAAATAACTGAATGTAAAAGCAAGTAATCTTTTCAAAGCTCTCAAACACACCTGCGCAGGTATTAATAGACATTTCCATGTGTGTACACTGAGATTATACAGCGTCGGTAAAGATGATAACAGATGATTCAAAAGGTCGGTATTTTGCTAAATGACATGTTTTGGTTTGTGATGTAAGTTTTGCCTGCATACTTCCCCTGACAACTGTTGTTTTAAAGTAATCCCGTGTGTAGGAGATGAAGACACGTTAATCACAAATAAGCTGAGCTGCGTTGGCTAAACTTGTCAACTCTGTGGAATCCTGCAACAAAGAACACAGTGAGTAGTTTGTTTTTAAAAACCTCCTCCCATTTTAAAGGATTAGGGGCAGAATTCTCTAAATTGCCACGTTAGTCACAGTAAAATCTGGTTTTACAAGTTCAAACCAGCTCTGCTGTGCAGTGAATAGAATCAGTCAGTGGGTAGAAATCCCTTTTTATACAGCTAATTTGTCTCATTTGTCTTTTGGATGAATCTTGAAAACCATTTTATTTTGTATTGTTTGCATTCCTGACAAAAAACCATGATACTGTCTGCAGCCTCAGGCTCAGCTCGTGGTGTGACCGCTCCTCTCTCAGGGTGCACCTGTGCGTATTGAGCCAACACCAACAGGCTGTCTCTCATCGCAGTGTGACAGAAGCACATGGAATTAGAGCAGAATCCACCAAAAACAACCACACTGAGCCAAGGGGTTAACGCAGAGCCCGAAGATCAGAGGGAAACAGGAGGACGCTGCTTCGTCTATCATCCAGCAAGTATCCACCCCAAAGAAAAACACAGGGGCGAGGTGCGTGGTGGCCATTGTCCAATTCCCTATTGGCTCAGGGAAAACAGGATATGATGAGTTTTTCTGCCTGAGGTGACTGGTGAACCACTGTGGCACCAGCTCGGAAACTTGTGATTTTATTGGAGCAAACAGTTGCTCCATTTATTCATTACCGCAAGACAGTTTTCTTTTTGTTCCTGTCTTTTGCTCCATTTGGAAGCAGACAAGTGTGTAAAAGAAGTTGGCCCACAAGCAACTTTATCAATGACGGGCATTGATATGAAGCCTTGAATAGAGTTAAGGCTTCAGGGCTTTTTTAAAATTTTTTGAAAGAACTTCTCTGGCGATTCGAACACGGCGCCATTATGTACCATTCACAGCTCAGGTGACTGGTGTGGTTTTCTTACACTGTCAGTACTCTCTCATCGCTTTTTACAGTTATCACAAAGGCTTGGATCAAAGGCAGAACATGTCGAGTACAGCTGTTTGAGACACGTTATACATCGGTGTCATCTTAATCTTTTCTTTTTATCACAAACCGACACCCGACCACACACAGCCCCCCGACAAAAGTACAGTATCTCTCGGGCTCTGCCTATTGAAATGCTAGATGACTACAGTAGCCCTCAATGCCACGGCGCGACGTGACTGTGCGTTGGAGAATGCATTAAGGGAGCTTTGCCCGGTTCTCACCAGCAGGAGCAGAAGCAGTTTTTTTTGTTTTTTGGAGCAGCATTTCTTGTGTCAGTTCTCGGAGACGTCAGCACTGACAGTTCAGAGAAAAGGAGCCTCTGACTGAAGAGGAATGAGACTGATCCTTTGCCAGACAGCCTCAGTTAGGGGGCCACCATCCACTTGATTCCTCTCAACCAGGCCCTGCCTCCACAAAAGCCTCCGCCATCCACCCACTGTCCGCCCTGCCCGCCTTCATTTCTGGACGTGCAGTGATAACAGAATTTGCGGGGAACTGTCCAAACAGCTTGCCCTGTGTTGCAATGGGCGATATGTGTTGAGTTTTGGATATGGCGCAATTTGGGATTACTTCATCGGAGGGGCATTGGTTGGCTCAGCATTTCAGCAGAAAAAAAAACAAAGCCCCTTCACCCCTTGTTTTTTTGGCGACTGGTGGAGCAAACCACAGCTCGATGTTTGTCCTGTATATTGATTGTTTTTCTGTGTTAATTCACCAGATGCCGCAGAAGCTGGATTTTTAAGCTTGAGCTGGAGATATTTGCTCTCAACTCCCAGATGGACTGTGTAGTGCCGGTCAAACGGAGCATACAAATGACACGCTGACTTATTTATTTTACCTTGGACTGTTGCACTGACACAAACCACTGACATTTATATTCCATTAAATCCCTTCTTCCCTCCTCACATTCTCTTCATGTGTCTCTCTTGTTTTCTCATGGTCAAAAGAAGAAGTCCTCAAAAGTCTGCTTCACTGCCATTTGTCCTGATCTCTGGACCCTTTTTTTCGGAGACATTCTTTAAAGACATTTATTATAAGGGCAGTAAAACGTAATGGGGTGTTTCATTTGCCATAATGAAACCTAATCACTCTGTGGACAGTGCTTTGAATCCATCTGTCCAGTGGTTTAATAGTCTAAGTTGAGGCGGGGAACAGAGTGGCCCTCGGTCTGCAGCCTGTCGGGGGAAAGCAGTTGAAGGAAGGGATTCCTTTACATCTTAAAGGCTTTAAGTTCGGATAATGATGAGAAGAGAAGAAGTCCAACTTTTTCCCCCTGAGAAAAGATGGATTCTGACTGATGCTGGTGAATCCTGTAAGAAAACTCCCGACGGGATTTGTCGAGGAAATGAAGCAGTTTTACTGTAGAAGTTCACAACTGCAGTCCAGATGATGACTGGATCTGACAATTGATGACATTTCAATTAACTATGTGGTTATTGTCACATTATCAACAGACCAAATAGTTTTTTTTACAATTATTAGTAGCTTTCTAACTAGCATTTAGCAAGCCCACTAATTATAGACTCTATATAAAGGGACAACTCGTTTCCAAGTCCCTCCACTATCCAGAAATTAAGCCAAAATATGCAGGATACTGCCGTCTTGCACCAATGACATCATTTGGAGCCGGAGTCTGCGCAGTAGCAATTGAGCGATGGAGCCATACAACCCACCAATGCATTTGCTCGACCAATCACGAGTCAGCTGTCAAACGTGACATTTTTATGGCATCAAATAACATGTGACAAACAACTTCACCAGAAAAGGTAACTGTAGATCAGTGTGATAAGATCTAAAGCCAAAATGGAATATGTGTATTTTGACTTTTTAATTTGGTCCATGTCCCATCCGCCAACTTACAGAAGGCGCAATTTATGACGTATACTGCAGCCAGCCACCAGGGTGCGACTACAGCACTTTGTATTCACTCTACAGTCAATGCTGCTAACTTCTTTTTCCACCTCAGCACTCTACACAAAATAAAATTACTGGGTGGAGAAACCAGCCCTGTACACAACAAATAGAGAGAAGCTCGAAAGGCTATAATAACCAACCAGCTTTAGCTAATGTGTAAGCATTTAGCTCGCCAACTGCAGTAGTTTATGAACTAGCACTGCAAGAAGCCACAACATCACAGACTTCCCAAACCTATCCTTAAGTCTTCAGTTCTCACACCAAGAATAAAGGAGAAGGCTGAACACAGACTTCTCGAATGGACTGTTCATGGAGTGAGAGTAATGTCGGCTACATCTCAGAAACCCACGTTCAATTTTCAGCCGGGCACTGTTCTTGAATAGAACTTTTATATCCACGTATAAAACTCTCCTTGCAGTCGAGTGCACTGCTGAGAGTTTGCTGTTGAGTATTTCGGCTGCCTGTTATTTGCCGGGCATGTGTGAAAGATAATTGGTCACCTAGGAGGCTTTAATGGAGCCGCTTTGATGGAGTCATTTAGTTGCAGCGCTTTGCATTTCATCACTTCTGTCCGTCAATTATACTTGATTTACAAGGTGTCTGAGGGACGGTGAATGTGAAGCATCAATTTGTGAGTGGGTGATTGCACTGGAGAGAGAGGAGATGGCAGAATATATCATTCATTAACATGGCAGGATGTCCTTCAATTATCCCTTGTCGAATTGGCGTGAGTCATCTCAGCCG
This sequence comes from Hippoglossus hippoglossus, assembly GCF_009819705.1. Lineage (NCBI taxonomy): Eukaryota > Metazoa > Chordata > Actinopteri > Pleuronectiformes > Pleuronectidae > Hippoglossus > Hippoglossus hippoglossus. The sequence goes on from NC_047173.1 coordinate 12,481,946, forward strand.
TTACTCTTATGGAGAACGACCTCTCCCAGGTAGAAGGCGAGAGTCTAGCATGAGCGCGCGTGAGCTCGTGTGACTCGTAAAAGAAGATGCATAACCACATCAGAAGCGTATGAGACTTTAGCTGAGGCATTGTGCCTTTGTACAGGTGGGACTCATCGCTCACTATACAGGGCCTGTCAGGAGTCTGTGTTTACACAGATGGTTCGTATTCACCCAAGGCCCTATATGAATGCTTTTAAGCTGAATACAAGGACTGTGTCTGCATAGAGTGAATGAATAGAGAGTACATGACAGTTTCGTTTCCCAGGTTTACATGACACAGGGTCTCATAAAAGAGTTAAAGGTGACAGACATGAAACACATCCTCCACACAGGCAGGGGCACAAAGGTTGGAAAGTTCCCCGAGGTTGCGTTACGAGCCCTGATAAATTTCAACTGATAATATTGTGCTAATGGCTTTTAGAGGGAGCTAGGACAATAAATAGAAGGAGATAATCGCGTTGTTCAAAACGGAGACTTGTGGGTGAGGTCTTTTATCTGGAGGAAAAACAGGCTTAAGTCACGAAAGGTGATGGAGTTTGGTGCCAGTCGAGCTGCGACGCCGCGTATCTGCGATGAGTTTCCTTCTCCTGATAAAACACAGATATGTTTTCTCTTGGCGTGGAAGTGTTGGCCTGTTCACACAGCTGGGCCGAATCACCGTGGAGAAATATGTGACGGCTGAGTCACCCACATGCCACAACCCATCTACTATATTAAAAAGAGACGTTCAGCAACCGTGCTAAAATACATAATTCTGCTCGCAGATCGCTTTTCTCTGAAATCATGTGGTATAGATCAGCGTGGGGCTTTCAGAAGGACTATTATCACTTCCTGGAAGCTATTATTGTGCTTTTGACACCATTTTTTTAGTTTTACATCCAAAACTGACAAGTGTTTGTCCCCCTGCTAAAACATGAAGGAAGCCTCTGTTTCAGCTAATAATAAATTGGAGGAAATGGCAGATATATACAAAATGGCCCTCCATTTTGTTTATATCCCTCATGAGGTCACATGATAGACGTGAAGTTGTCGTATTAGTGTGCGCTGGGCCTTTTTAAGATTATAGAGAAGAATATCTGTAAAGATTCCCCTTATTTTAAGTGATTTTTGAAATCCTTTAGGTCCTTAAAACCCCTGTCGTCTTGAGCCCGGCTTAAATAAACCTTTGCAACTGTAATTTTATTGCAGGAGCTCTCCCTAAAAGATTGATTGATCCACCGAGTCGCCAAGTTGTTGCATTTTTGAATCGCGGCTCTGTTTAAAAATTAAGGAAACGCAGCCTCGGCCAGAATCCTTCAACTAACTTTTCTGCACATCATATATTAAATAAAACGCACAAAGCAAAAATAGATTTGAGAAGTTACAGAGAGAAATGCATGTGCAGCTTCCTTATGTGGGACCTTAGGATTTGGTTTGACAGAGAAAAGAGCCCCCGATTGACCATTACACACTTGGAGCTCACAGCAGCAGGAATGCAGTTGGTGTCTCTATCGGTCTGTCTCCCTCCAGTTCTTATTTAACACACATATTCTTGGAAGCGAATGTGAGCCATATTAAATCTGACTCCTCTGCAGCGCGGTAATGTGAGCACCGGCGGTTAGTTTTATATGTTTCACAAGCGTGTAAATATTTAATAGAAGAGCAGGCTGGAGTGCTGTGTCACTGTTCCTGCCCCGTCAGCCACAGAGACGCACAGGGGAGAATCGCTGGGAGAATTTCCTTCCTGACAGGAGAAAATTTATGAAGCGGATTCATATACGCGTCTTATTCTTAACCATATTTCTGCCGCAGTCGGATTCTCGGGTCGTGTGACACAGACATGGACATACAAGCTGTTTACGGTCGCAGGAGATGTTAGTTGGTATAGATGTTGAGCCCTAACTTGATACGTATGAAACACGATGGCGACCGACAGCATTCCAAACTTGGGATGTGTGTTTGGGGGTCTGTTTGGTATTCGGTTACTGTGTCCTGTGCGCTTACAAAAGGCCGGTGGGAGTTCGTAGAATTTTTCTGTTCATGTTTTTAAAAAACCGCAAATCTCTGACACGCATCAGTCTCGATTTACAGATTCTAATCAGATGAAGAGCTGGGGATTTGTGCAGGACTAAAACAAATAATCAAAGCTGGATGCATAAACACTGATGTCAAACTTTCCTGTGGAACTTGTGGTGTGTGTCAAAACACCGCATGCCGGGCTGCACAGTTATCTGACTTCCACCGACAGGCCTCCTGTTATTCTCCTTTTTTAATATTAATAAACCGTTAAAAACAAGAGGCCCCTGCACCTGTTGCATGGTGATTCTTCAGTTTCATTTTGTACAATAGAGGTAAAACAGTAAATCACATCTTGGAGGAACCACATGACATAATGTCAGTGAAACAATATAATAGTAAAGAAAGAAAAATTGTTTTTGGAAAGTACAGTGCAGAGTTGTCATAGTTTAAAAAAACCTAAGAATGGATGTATGCCTATATCCTGAATCCAATCCAAAGCCTCCTGCCTCAACAGATCCATACGTCTGAAAACAGTTAACTACTAAATGATACAAAATATACATCAAACTAAAAATGGATATATATTACTTTACTGTACTTGTTTTGTATGACCTGGACAGCTTTTGAGAAAACAAGCTAAAATTAAATTGCCATTTTCTAACCTAACTTTCTGATCTGGATTAGAACGGACATAGCAAAGCAAAGTCCCACTATAATGCTTTTAGTGTCATCATTGCACCCCCCAGCTTAACCTCTCCCCATTTTACACTCACATTTCAGTGAACTAGCACAGAAGCTAATGCTCTTTGAGAGATCGCTCACTGGCTCTATTCACGCTGGCTGTGGGTGCAGGCGGGAGGCAGGGGTGAGGAAGAGCGGATCTCTCAGAGGCCTGTAAGCTCCCTGATTCCACCTCAGAGGGAATAATGAGCTTCTCCACTGTTGTCTCAACCAAACCCTGAGCTTAACTCCCCCCCCCTCCAACAAACCTCCATTCACAAACGCTGCATTTTGCATTTCCGTATCCATACGATTTAAAGAAATCCTTCAGGTCATGGATTAGTCCACGACCCCTCCTCACTTTAAGGTTTTCTCTTTTCCGCATCAGTGACGCTTCGTGATGAGTCCTCTTTGGACTCATCCGGCACTTTGAGGTCACTCCGTCATTCATTTGCAACATCGCACTTGTTTTGTTGGTTTAGATGTTGTGTATATTACTTTTAATTTACTCCAGAGGAAGAGATTACGCCTCTGCTGTGGTCGGGAAGTGGTGATATTGTTGCTCAACAAGTGCACAATCTCTGATGTCAGACCTCCCTCCTCCTCCCCCACGCAAACGTCAGCAGCGGGGCTCGGCAGGAAATGATCCGATTTTATGAATCAGTGTTACGTTTCACTCAGATTTCCTCGCTTCCTGTAAATGGGTCCTGATCTGCCCTTGTACCGCCGTCATCGCCGGAGCAGAGCGGACACATCTGTGCGAGCCGAAGCTCCACAGGAGACCTCAGTCACCGGTAAGATGGATGGAAACGTATGAGCATTGGATAAATACACCCAACAACTTCCCTTCATCCCTCCCTCGCTGCAGCAGATGTTACGGCTCGGTGGTGTTTTCTCTCCCATGGTGCAACGTGCTTCCACTTCTGTTTATTTATCCTCTCGTTCCCGCACTTCCCTTGAGTAGATGCGGAAACTGCGTGTGCACACACAGAATGGCGTGTATGTGAGTGTAGGTGGAAGATCTCCTTAAAAGAGATTACCCAAGCTCCGTCATGCACACGATGGGGTTGCGTGACCCCATTGTAAACCTGGAGGCCGACCTCTGACCTTTTGAGAAGCGATGAAATGGAGGGAAACCTCCCATTTCCCTCTGCCGGGGTCTGGAGACTCCTCTGGCGGAGAGGAGGCATTGTTAATGAGCTCTTGAATGGATTTTTAATGAAACCGCCACTTTGTGTGAAGAGTGACGGAGCGGCAGAAGGAGACAGGTGGCAGCACTTGACCGGACAGATGATAAAAAGGGGAGAATATTTTATATTTTTATAAAACGGATGTAAAGACTTGACTTAGAGAGGTCAAAGTACATGTCTTTAATAAGGTAACTGCCAGAACCTCTGTCTGTAAAACTCCAGATGTCTTTTCAGTTCGAATTGTCTCTTTCACATGCTAACGGAGACACAGTTTCAGGCTTCATATACTTTGATACACAGAGACAGGTTTACAGAGTCACAACCATGATTTCATACACACATGTTTTTATGCCTCTGCACCGGACACTGACTGTCACCGTTTTCATGCTGTTCATCCATTCGTACATGTGTCCGACCCATTCTTATGAACAAACCAAACATGTGCGATGAAAAAGTCATATAATTGTGGGTCCACATGAATCGCCCTAGTGTCTTCAACAAGTCAAAAGAGGAAGCTTCAAGGCCTTGAAAGAAGTTCACCACCAAACTAAAACTGCTGCTACTTGCTACTGTTCTTCCTCTGTCTGTTCTTCCTGTCTCCCTCCTTTTCCTCCTCCATGTTTCCTGGACGTGTCATTTGCTGAGTAAGGGCTCGCGATGACCTCCAGTCGCACAGAGTGGGAGGTGGTGTTTCTGAGCAGGAAGTGAATTGGAAGAGGAACTCCGCTGGCATAAGGGAAGCGGAGGCCGTCCGCACCTTGAACTTCATGTGTCATTTAATGAAGCAACCATGAGTTATTTTGTGATAGCGGTGGCGATGGCCACACGGGGTCATTGAGGATGTGCGCAGGGCCCGTTCGTAGGCGTGTGCTGCAGAAGAGGGAGGTCAGAGGTCAGGGAGTGATCGGTACAGGGTGGGACATTTCCGATGTTCACTGTAAAACACACATGTGAGGTCATGTTACCGTAATCATTTTCTCTAACGCACACAGAACATTAACAGCACCTCCCAAACCACTGAATGAAGATACACCATCATATCGATGGCAGCACATTGACACCCGCCATGCGCACCGACCTGTCTGACGCCTTACCCCTGACCACTGATGTCCTCATAAGCATGGTGTCTCATGTCCGCTTCTATTTTTACGGGCAGGCGCTGAAAGCCTCTTGTCAATGGGCATCTCATTCCAGCGCCAGCGGCGTGTCACCATTTATTAAGTCGTCATTACTTGTGGTGCCGGGGGCTGTCGGAAATAGATTGGCGAGGATAGGTCGGACTGTTGCTGCACTCCCTAAAGGGCAAGCCATAAAGGCGTGTTCCAGCACATCCCACTCCGCCGCTGGAGATCGATGCAGCTAGCCAGGCTGCTATTAGTTTGGTTAATGCAGATGGATGGGAGGAAGGGGTCAAATCGCGGCGGAGGAAAAGAGGCCGAGGATGAAGTGGTCTGAGTGAAAGACGAGGGCACTTTCACGTGTCTGTCAGCACATATTTTTGTTTTGGGTAAACATCTAAAAAGGGTGTTTAAACTAAAGAGCCGATGAGTTACGAGGATGTGGACGCCACAGTTGTAGGATAGAGGACACAATGGAAGACGTGGGATACACACACACACACACACACACACACACAAACACAAACACAAACACACACACACACATCAGCCAGTTTCACAAGCCTGTACTGTAAACACAAAATAATAAACCCTTTTTAATCTAAATCCACTAAGTGGAACTCATAAACAAACCATACAACGTGGGCTTTATTTCCATTACTCCTGTCCATAATATATTATTGCACTCAACAAGTTAGTTGCTGAGATCTGTGAACTCTCTGACATTTGCTAAGAGAGGTTTGATGACGCAGGAAATGTGAGTACTTAGACGTTCAGGTTGTAAACAAGTCAACCAGTCAGCCAGATCATCTAAAGCATTTTATTTTGGGGGTAAAACTGAAAGCAACACTCCCTCATTACACAGGGAAAACTACGATAAGTACAGTCGATCAAAGCTGAAGAAAATTGCTCTGTAAACTGTGATTGATATTTATAAGAGACTATTATATGGATTGCAATTTTATTGTTTGCTCTATTTTTCTCTTCCAGATAACTTGGGCCTAACCACGGGGTTCAACAGGGGTCTTTCTACATTTTTCTGCAGTGACACTGTGTTCCCAGCAGCTAACTCCAGGCAATTTTATTTTTTACCAATCGGAAGATTAAGATCCAAGTCGTAATAAACTGTAATTAGCCCCACATGCTTTAGCTCGCATAACTTCGTCTCATGCTTTATCCAGAAATTAATTAAGATACCAAAAACACGTTACGCTGCACAAAATGCCAGATAGGTTTTACGACGCGGGCAACAAAACAAAAGCACCGCTAGGAATGCTGGGAGTGTGGTGGTCGTTGTGTGTGTGTGTGGGGGGGGGGGGAGGGTACCCTTATATAATACAACACACGCACTCATCACGTTCGTCGCTGCGTCACTTCTCCCCGTGTTTTTCTTTTCTAGTGCGTTAAGGTGTGTGAGTTGACACATCGGCACTCCTGTTTATCAAAGCTTTTATCACCTCGCCATTGCTATGTGCCCCCCCCCCGAGAGGAAGCAGGAGGTGCCCACTCACACACTCTCACACACACACAAACACCTGCAGGGGCCAGCAGGGGTTGAGAGGAGTGTGTGTCTGTGTGTGTGTGTGTGTGTGTGTGTGTGCGTGTGTGTGTGTTGACCTGCCTCGCTGATGTGAATGACTTTACCAGAGACAGGATCCGTCTCAGACTACACAGGTTAACTAACAGCATGTGTCGGCCTCACACCGGCAGGCTCCATGCGGATTTGTCAAAAACACCACGTTTTAAATCAATACTCTCTGTGGGAACATTCTGACCTGTAATTTATGAACAATATCACTCAGAGCTCCCTGTACGAAAACATAAATAAATATTCGGAACCAAAGAAAACTTGTTGGAAATGATTACGAAAGCCCTTTCTTTACCAATAAAGAGACTTTTTTAAAGTAATCTTGCGTATAATCGAATTTGTTGGAGTCTGTACATGATATGGCTATTATAGAAATTAGACACTGTTGTTCTGTCGGGCCTGGGTTTGATTTATTTCTCTCAACATTTCCCAGGGCCGCGACTGTTTTCCTTCAGCCCTGGCAGTTCAATTCCAATGTTTAACACAAAGATCCTGAAATTTTAAAGAGCTGAAGTGTTGACTGCTTCGCGCCTGCACTGATATAACTTTTAATAATGAAAAGGGTCGATTTCTGGATATTATCTCGATGTAAATAAGCAGGGACGTCGTGCTGATACAGCTGTAACATATAAAGCGTCTGTTACACGATGAAAAAGACGTTTCATAGGCCTCCTCCAAAGTTCTGTCTCTGCCTGTCAAAAATACTGAGGACAATTAAAAAACTAACCAGGCGTTTGTTCAGGAGCTGTCTCTTAAAATCAAATTCATTCAGGGAGTTTTAACATCTACAGAAAACTGAGGAAACTCTACGAAAAGAGCCAGAAGCTCCAGAACAGCTACGACATGGACCATGTGGTGAGATGTTCCTGTTACCACGTAATCTTTCTTACAAACAAACACACAAATAACAATCACTAATCATTAACAAGACACAAAAATAGTGGTCAAGTTTAGAGTGCACACAGCCACAGACAAATTAGAGTTTCGGGAACAAAAGTCAACTCAAGTCCGTTAAATTACAGCATCAAAGATCACAAATTCACCTCAATTAGTCACGTCACACATCGACCTGACGGTGGAAAAGTGGAGGAAGCCACAAACAGAGCGACAAAAGAACGACAGGTCGACTTGTCCTCTCTGGCTCTGACGCTAAAGACACTTTGTTTTGGGCTTTTTAAAAATCACAGTGTCACAGAGATGCAACCCTGCCTGAGCAGAAGAAGAGAAAGAGACAGAACGGTAGAGGACTTGATTAAAGGAGAGGAAAAAGGTTGGTTTTTTTTTTTTTTGTAAAAGATACAAGAATCTACAGGAAATGCAGAATTGATGACTATCAAAAAAGGAAAGAGTGACGAACGAAGAGATGAGAGTATAAAAACCCAACCATCCGCTGTGCTTCATATCTACAACTGGCTTCATCGCTGCTCTCAAGTCGCCCCCTCCTCTATCTATCTCTCTTTCTCACCAGCACTCCCATTCTCTCTCTCTCTCTCTCTCTCTCTCTCTCTCTCTCTCTCTCTCTCTCTCTCAGCTGCTCACCCTCCCCTCCCCTCTCTTCCTGTGGATGGTGTAGCTCTCTCTCTCTCTGGCAGTCTAGTGGAGCCGCACACAAGGATTAGAGGGTTTGCTGTGAGTGTCTGCTCTGAGGAGAAGAAGCCAGAAAGACAGAGATAAAATAAATTCTCTGTGGAAAAAGAAAGAAAGAAAGAAAGGAAGGAAGGAAGGAAGGAAGGACAGCTTCACTGTTGTGGATAAGTGATCTGATTTACCTCCACTCTGCCTATCACCTCATTCAAGCCTGCCTGAAGCCTTCACCTGGGGGAGGACAGATAAGCCAAGGGGGACTATATATCTCGGACCTCCACTCGCACAGGGGAGCCATGTGAGCGGCACCCCTCCACCCACTTCACACCACAGAAGTCCCCCCACATTGAGCCCTCTGAGCTGGGGAGCCCATCCAGGATTTTTTCCCCCCCTCTCCTCTCCTCTTCTCCTCCCCACCTCCACCTCCCCTGGAACCTTCCTCTGTCAGAGGGACTCTCCGGGACTCGGCGGACCCCCCTCACCCCCCCCCCCCCCCCCAGCAGGAGCCACTCATCTCGGGGGAACTCGGGGTGCGAGTGCCCCCCTGGTCCGGAGGCCGTCCGGCAGCACTCCAGCACCATGGATTACCTGTTTGGGATTGTAGTGCTGCTGTGCGGGGCGGTGCAGCCGGGGAGAGGAGTTGAGCCCAAGCACAACGTACCCAGGCTAAAGCTGTCATACAAGGGTAAGCCCCCTCTCTCCGCCCCCCCCCCCCCCGACTCCAGGATACACTGTGTACTGCCTTTTAACACAAACTACCCTGCTTGGTCTATTCCTCTTGCCCGTGGCTGCTCTTTCATGCTCTTCTTTTCATCCATTCTTCTCATGTTGAGTATCCCTTTTTTTTTTTCCTCCTCTATTTCTGTGAGTCTATTTCTGCCACTGTGTGTTGTCTCACTCTACTCTTTTCTCCTTCTTGGTCAGCGCACAGCATCCAGCTCAACCTCCTGCACATTCCCTTCCTCACATTAACTCACTCCTTCCTCTGCCTGTCCCTCAAAAAACTGACTATTCTCCCCTAGCAAAATGGTCCGATTGGTTCCATATGCAGAGGAAGGGCTCTGGCCTGGAGCTCAATGTATATATTGGCCCCTGTACCAATTTTCCCCTTGTGCTGTCCCCTTGTGCTGGTACTGTACAGCCCCTGTTAAGTGCTCTGAAAAGGCATTGGAGCCTCTGTTTTAATGGCTTCTGTCCCAAAAAACTCAAGCTTGGGTCGTGACACGGGGCATTTTCTTTAAGGGGCCGTGCATGCAGGTTTTCCCAACTTCTCATTACCGGACTGTAAATGGATCCAACAGTTGTAGAGTTTTTTTTTTTCTTCTTCTTCTTCTTTTAAATGGAAAAATACTTACGCATGTTGATTTAACGCGCATGCAATAAATCATCTATCTGCAGCCGCATGCATCGTTCGGAGAAGGAGAGGGAGAGTTTAATGTGTCTTTTTTCTGCCGTGCACGTGTGCGTTTTTGACGTACACAGCAAACATGTTATTCCCTCTCCTTCTGTGTTATTTTGAGGGGAGACTGCGGAGCGCCGGCTCTTCCTCTCCTCCGCCTCCCTCTCTCCTTCTCTCTCCATCTCGTCTCTTCTCTCTCACACCCTACACTAAATCAGGCTCTTTGTAATAGCAGACTTTTCATCTCAGCTAGAAATAACTGTCAACATTTTTGGCATATTTTGGGACGTTTTTTTTAAATTTTTTTTGATGTCAGTGAGGGAGGCTATTGTGGTTCTTTGTCCTGAAACATGACCAAAAGTATAGAGCTGGGAGTGTGGTCTCTTGATTCTTTATTTTAGTCCCGTTTACCCCCATAAAGCATCGCCCTGTGAGAATTTATGAACGGGCCGATTTGACATCATTTCGCAGTTGAAAACACGAGTGCGTCCCCTCGTGTGCGTTGACCTCCACCCCGAGGTTTGGTTCCTCCGATAATTTCAGTCCATGTCGAGGGGAAAATCAAATTTGGGTGAATGCGATGTTTGTCACTCGAATTCATTTTCTATCTTTAGCAGAGACGCTCGGTATAACTTATGTTTAGAGGCCTGCTATATGACATGCTTTATTCTCTACGCGGAGCGCAAGTTGTAATTTGGGGATAGTATATTTTCCTTTATCACCCTTTTCAACTTCCAAATGGTCTGTGTCCCACATCTAAAGTATAAAAGCTTGTGCCTTGACATTGAACACACTTTTCTGTTGTGTCCTGGTTTTGATGCCGTCACACAGTGATGGATTTTTTTTTCAAAAGGGCGATGACATGTATTCACCATGCGAGCGTAATGAATCTGGAAAGAATCACGGCTGAACTTACCTGCACTCACGTCATATATCCCCGGGGCTCCATCGTGTCAGCTCGCGCAAACCCGAGCCTGATGGGAAAATGTCATCCCTTCTTTGCACAGCCATCTGTTTAAAGAATGTGAATATCGCTCCCCTCCTGCGTGCCCCTGTTTTTTGGGATCCTCTCTCCGCTATTCGGTCTGACAAGTGAGCATGTTGCAGGCAACCGTACAAGACAAGAGATATGTCATCAAAGTGTGTATTGACTGACTGTGCCGAGTGATGGATGAGCAGCATCAAACCACAGCCCCTGCAGCCTGTGGTAATAGATGGACAATGATTTTTACGAGAAGTGCATCTTAGCTTTGCTGTTTATGCATACATGTGTGTTTGTGTGTTTGTGTGTGTGTGTGTGTGTGTGTGTGTGTGTGTGTGTGTGTGTGTGTGTGTGTGTGTGTGTGAATGTTCTTGCCACATCTTGGTGTGAGGACTCAACACCCTCTCTTGTGATTTCCTCCTCTTAGACTGTAAGTGGTGTCTCGTTGTGTGAATTTGTGTGTGTTTTAGCGAGACACAAAAAAAATAAGAGAAAGAGGAAAGTGTCAGGTCTGCTGTGCGCTCATATAATTAGACACCTGGTTTTGCACTTGTGCCCGAGCACAAACGCATGAGCTCACAAAATGGTATCTTTTATTGTGCCGTTGAATCGGTGTTTCTACAATTACGTGTGATTGCAAACTGCTGTTGGCTTGCACTGGTGTGTGTGTGTGTGTGTGTGTGTGTGTGTGTGTGTGTGTGTGTGTGTGTGTGTGTGTGTGTGTGTGTGCAAAGGCATGAGGGTGTATCGTGTGCCGCCGTCTTTGTGTGCCACCGCTCGCCAGTGCCTGCGCTCGCCCCACAGGTGTTTGATGGCTCTCTTGATGCCTGTCAGGGGACGCTTCTCAGTTAACGCCCACACCGGGGCGGATGGAGAGGGAGGAAGGGGAGGACGGTGGAAGTGATGGCGGAGGGGAGGGGATTTGCTTTTAATGAAGGAAAAGCTGGCAGACGTACAGTAGGCGACGCAGAAGGGAGGGAGGCTGGTCGTTAAGTGAAGTGTCACTCATCCCCTCTCCGCCCGCGAAGCCGGCATAGTAATTAATTCAAATAAACAATGAGGAGGAATCCTCCTGGGAGGGACGGTCAAACATGCGGCGAGCACAAGAGTGGGCCCGGCCCCTCGACTGGGACGATCACAGACGGAAAGAGAGAGCGAGGCCCAGGACGAGCAGGGCCCCGCGATTTGAGTCCATGAAATATACACCCGAGAGCGTGCGAGCGAGGTCCCCGTGAAAATCATTCTCAAATGAGCGCCGATGATACGCCTCCGGGGACAGATTCAGTCAGACAAAAGTGACTGATTCGCTCCCCCCCCAGAAAAAGGACGGAGCAAAGTGCGGAGTGAGCAGTTTGAGCGCGAGGACGTCTGAGAAATGGAGGCAGGTAGATAAAATGACCTCCCTGGGGGACAGCTGGTGCAGCAAGTGCGGAGTAAATGATTTCCCAGTTGGGTCAGTTAGACATTCGGCAGAAAGGATCTGACTTGACGGGGACAGAAGAATGATCACAGGAGTTAATTATTTTCTCCTCTTCTTAACGCCAAAGTAGCTCTAACCTCCCTCGCCTTCGCACGGGGAGTCGAGGCGAAACTCTAGTCCAAGTTAAAATCCTCTGTGAACGTTTTGCAGATGTTGACATGATGCATGTGCCACAAAACGTGAGTCAACATCACCTTGAACATCCTGCAAAGCTTCATTGTCAATATCGAAAACATGAAATTAGATTTAAGGGCTTTAAAACATAGCAACTATTAAATTCTGCAGCGGCACAGCCTCCGTATGTCACCACAGAACAATGACACTCTCCCATGGATCAATGCATACCTGAACACATACCTCCCACAGCCATCAGGAGGAACACTGACCCCTGAAGGTCAATCAGTGCACGTGCAGCACCCAGAGATTCCAAACACAATACGGCGGCAGATTATGCTAAAAAAATCTTGACCCCATTGTGATCCCAGAAAAAAAACCCCGCCAGGGAGCGGCGCTTTAAAAACCGAAAGGCCTCGTCAGACAACCTGATAATTACCCTCGGCTCTGGGTAATTACGGCGCCTATACACTGCATGACCTCTTAACGCCGTCGCAGGCCGCCCCCACGCCGGCTCGCTGGGTGGAACCGAGCGAGGAAGATGGAGCGCTGCTGAGAAAGACATGAGGGGAAATCTGAAATTGGCTCGCAAACCCTTCAAAATAGACACTCGGTGTGGAACCGCACTCGACGCAGTCTGGACTCGGCCCCCGTAATAAGCGCGTCTGTGAGAGCGTGTCCGTGTGTGTGTGTGTGTGGGCGTGCCTGCCTGCCTGCCAGGGGGGGGAAGAATAAGCATGTGTGTGTATATGTGTGTTTGTGGGTGTTTGCATGTGTGCCGGGTTTATCAGCGTGTTTTGTCTATTCATTATTTTATATGTGATTGAGCAGCATCGCTCCCCGCGTCTCTCTCTCTCTCCCTCTCTCTCTCTCTCCGTCGTATCTGTCCATTCTGTGGGCTGAGGCTGACAGAGCGGATGCAGATAATTATAAGGTGTTTGCCCAACGCGCCAACTTTGGAGATGTCTGCCTCCCTCTCTCCCTCTCACCCTCTTCGTCCTTCCTCTCCTGCGGCTCAATCCCTCTCTCTCCCCCACCGCAGACCCTAAGTACAATCTTCAAGTAGGCTGTGTGTGTGTGTGTGTGTGTGTGTTTGATTGCAGCTCAGTTGATTCACATCCTTTTTTTTCAACTCTCTTCGGACACACACACACACACGCACACACTGAACTGCCCTCATCTTCGCCCCCACATTCCAATACTACAAACCAATGTTTCGCAGTGGCTTGCTTTTCAACTCTGCCCGTATGCTACATCCGAAACAAGCTGCATATCCTCGCACTGACTCACATATACCTGACCGCAGTGTTTGGAGCCCCCACCGCCCCTCGTCCACAAGTTGAGAGATGCCATAATGAGTGTGTATCCGCGCTGACGCTCGTTGCCCCACAGATAATTGTGCAATGACACAACCGACGCTTGCAAAACAAAAAGCCATTCATCACGTCCCCGAGAAAACCTGTCACTTGTTTTTGTTGCAGTTTCACACTTGCATACTAAAGCGAGTGTTATCGTGGCATTGTATCTTATCGTGCATGATTTAAACCAACACAGGAATGCAGGAGGAGTGATGTAAGTGTGTTATCATTCCCCCATGTTGAAAACTGGCAGGTAGAACTTCTGAGTTCACCGGCCTCTCCTTTGCATGTGTCTTTGTTTTACTCTCTTCATTGGCGTGTTATGAAATGTTCCCAAGCCGTCGTAAAATGTTCTCTCGCAAAATAGCTGTGTTATTACTCGTCTACTCGCTTTAGAGAATTCAATTTAAGCGGAAATGATCATCCCCCAGAAAAAATCAAAAACCTGGATGTGCGCTCGCAGGCCACATTCGGAGATAGCGTCAGCGCCGTGTGTGTGTTTGCTCAAAGATTAACGTGTGTGCGCACAGCAAATCGTGTACGTTGGTTGTGCATTTTTTTGTCCGTGTGTGTACATAAGCGTTGTATGGACATGCACACAGGGGGGGGGGGTTCGAGAAAAATATCCAGTGTCTTTGCATCTGTGTTTGGGAGACGGGTTTGGGTTACAGCGCGGTGCAGACTGCTGAAGCCGGGGTATGAATGGGTCCCGCCACCTGCTAAGTCTCGTCAGTCAGACGGAGGGAGAGAGAGCGAGAGAGGGCCGCACCGTTCAATCCGAACAGAGTCGAGTTACAAATGAGGGGGACATCTCTGCAGAAAGACGGAGGGACGACAGACAAAGGACGGGGGAAAGCGGCAGACAAACAGAAAAGACGTTCAGATCCAGAGGGAGAAATGATGGATGCACAGTAATTTTGTATTTATTATAGACACTCCTAGTGGGTTTTAATCCGAATCGACCGCTCTCATTGTTCCCAACGTCACTTTTTAAGGTCAACTTTAAATGCCAGGCCCTTAAAATCTCAGTGATTTAAAAGTCATGCAGTTTCTTTTCTTCCTTTCTCATGGACTTGTTATTTCCCCGTCATAAATAACACCAGCAGCTCGAGATATAATGAGGAAGGTTTTGAAAACCCTCTCATTTCATATTTCACATCGCCACATTAAGAAATGAGAAAAATCCTGACGTTATGAAATTGCGGCACATGGGGATTTTATTGATTATTATTTTCCAGTGTTGAAAGGCGTTTCCAGAAAATGCAGACACTGTTCATTTATAACACCAGCCCCTCGTTTTGTTCAACAATTGCTCTAACTGGCATGCATCTGTGCACACGGCGATCCATGTTCCGGTGTCTCTGTCGTCGCCGCTGTCACAGTTTGCCTGGGACACATCCAGATCTGTAGCCCTGCCTCATTAATTTCTAATAAAATGGCAGAGCTGACATTCGGCTGCACCGTTCGGCTGACAGGCTGCACTAACAGGCAGTGGCTCCAGACATGACCACGCTAACCACAGCCTGGTTCCTCTTCACATCCATCCATCAAACTGCCTCACGATAGCACAGGCTGCCTCCCGCTCGCTGCACAGCTTCGCCGACGAGTGATTTCCCTGATTTGCAAACACACACACACACTCACGGAGGAGTTTGAACCGGTGGCTGTGCTCGCATGCAAAAAAAGCGAGTGTATGTGTGTCTGTTTGTTTTCCTAAAAAATTTATGTAAACCAGAGCGACCGAGCAGCCTGGTTGTACTGTGAGCACTTAGTGGTGTGTGAGCGGGCTCTCTGCGGTGCACATGGCCAGGCCTCGAGCCGTCTGTGGTCGCAGCGCTGGTGGAAAACCGCTCTCTGTGGTCCAGCCGTCCAATGACGGGAGGAGACACACACTAATGAAATGGTTCCATCTTGGACCACTTTTCTTGTATGTCTGCTTTTTTTTTTATTTTATTCATTCTCTCATGTTTCTGTTTCACTTTACTGTCATTATCCGGACTTTCTAGTTCTTTGTCTCTATTATTCTCTTTTGCTTTCTCGGCTTTTCTTCTCCCGTCAGCTCCTCTTGTAAAAACTTTGCTCTTGTTTTCTGCATCTCTCTCTCTCTCTCTCTCTCTCTCTCTCTCTCTCTCTCTCTCTCTCTCTCTCTCTCTCTCTCTGTCTCTCTCTCTCTCTCCCCCGGGGGAAGAGCAGGAATGCTGTGCGGTGACGAGGAAGTCTAGCATTTGGGTTGAGAGAGATGAATGGTGCTGCGCGGTGAAATTCAACACATACTTAGGCGACTCTTATAGATTCTGCGCGGTTTGGGATGCGGCCGCTTTTACCTTGTTAGTCCCTCTGATGCCTACTGTATCCGACGGTTGAACTTACTCTGAGTCGATGTCACGGGGACAGAGTTTGGTGTCAAAACGTCCCGTAGCACACGATACTGACTATGATTTACGGCTATGAGTCACGTTTGGTTGCAAAATAGAAAAGTTTTGAACTATTTTGAGTGGAACTGTGTTTTTGCCGAAGGGGAATCAAGGAAAACACTTGCCTCAGCCAAGGAGGGGATGTTTTTGACCATGTCTGTTTTTTGGTCGGTTTGTTTGTTTGTGACCAGGATTACACAACAACTACTGAAGGGATTTCCACAAAGCTTGGTAGAAGGATGGGACATGAGCCAAGAAAAAGAGCCGATGCATGTTGGTGCAGATCCGGACAAAGGGATACATTGTCCCCAATTTCCCAGGGAATAAAAGTGGTTCAGCTTGATTGAATTTAAGGGGACTGTTGGGTCTTGGCGGCGGAATACGCTCACCTGAGTGCCATTCTAGTTCCTCCTGCGGTAGCTAACATCTTAAACGACCCATTTAGCGTGGTTGCCATCCCTAACCCCTAACCCCTAACCCATCGGATATCATCTAACGACAAATTATTTGGGGCCGGTGTAGACGGTAAATATTCGGGCAAACACTCCCATCTTCCGTTCGCCATACACTGTTTATAGTCCAACGATATTCTTTTATCACACGAGTCGACGTTTCTTTGCAGAAAACACAAACTGTGATACTTTACGTCGTTTTTTTGGGGTCCTGGTGACATTTTGGCTAATCTCTATTAACAGCTATCTGCATTTGAAAGCAGATTTATTAAAAAGCCGATAGCCGATGCATTTTATTCAATGTGTTCTCGTTCTCTTGCTCTCCAGATTCTGCACATTCATATGCAGAGATATGCGTGGTTGTAATGATTAATCAATCCACACACACGTGTTCACACACTCCGTTCTTTGGGATTTAAATCGCACAAAAGAACCTTATTTTAATCGTACAGTTCACGGTGCGCGAGGAAGCACATTTCCTGACGGCGCAGTCACTCAGCTCCACCTGAATGACAAATCCGACGGCCCAGGTTGTATTATACAGAGGATCACCATGGAAACCAACCCACACCTGCTCCTGTGCTTAGACAGCGAGAGAGAAGAGGGAGGGGAGGTGAACTTTTGAGGCCTGTGTGGATGATATCCTTGAGCTCAGGATAAAATTTGAGCACTTTGTTAAGCAAAGCTCTCAGCAAATTTCCAAGGGGCGGCAGCCAGGGTTTTTTTTTTTCTTCCTCTCTCCCCCCCCGACACCTGTGTTTTGTGGCCAAGGCCATCACGAGAGCAGCAGAACGTGCGCACACACACACACACACACCGCACCACACACGGAGAAAAAAGAAAGCTTTCAGGAGGCAGAGACTGACGTGCCAAGCCAAACCACCGGAGATATTACAGCACTGCGTGTCTTTGCGTTTCTGAAGCTCGGCCTCGCATTTGAAAGATAAACGTGTAATTCTCCACGCCAGTTTCCTTTTTTTCGAGACGCTATTTTCTCTTCAAACTTTCCCTGCCTGTCTACGGAGTCGTCCTTCAGTAACACACCTATTGGAGCTGAGTCTCGCCCCTTCTGCCAGCTGCGGGGAGGAAAAAAGAACAATGTCAATGAGCAGGAACTGAACAACGTGTCATTCAAACTCCTTTTTCTTTTGCATATTGAAAACAACTCTGGCCTTGTTGAGCTTTCACTGCATGTACGAACAAGAGAAACACTTAGAAATGTTGCATGATTTTAATGGAACCATCTGTTGAATCTCAGTCAAGTGTTTTTCTCCGTCAGGCTTTTATGTTTCGTGTCACTCAAACACACTCACTCACACACACACACACACACACACAGATAAACATAATTTAATGCCCTGTCGCCTTTCTTTCATTCGCTCTCATTATTCCGCTATTGCGTGGCATGTAGGCGTCTAAAACGCCTGCCTGTTTGGAGAATGGGGGAGTGAAGAGCACTCCACAGACAATTGCACTTGAATTTTGAATATAGTTTTTTTGTTTCCTGGGGATTTTTAAGACAAGAGCCAGGTTATTTTCCATAATGGAGGATGACAGTGGGACGGATGATGATTTATTTGAATGAATCATTTTTTTTTTTTATTTGCCAGTTTCAAGGGCCATACAGTGTGTGTGTGTGTGTGTGTGTGTGTGTGTGTGTGTGTGCATTGTAGAAAGTATAGATAATCATACTTCAGGATGCTTCTTTCAATCATCATATGTTAAGAGTTGCATGAAAACTGGGTCAACACTGATTGCGCAAAATCTTGTATGTACTCAGGTGCGTCTGCACATTTGCATTCGTGTGTGTGTGTGTGTGTGTGTTTGCATAGGCCACCGTTCCTGTACGTTTAATGTGTGTAAGACAGGACGTGTGAGTGAAAAAGAGCAGACAGAGGATGTGTGTAACAAGAGAAAGTGGGATGGAGGTGGGCAGCGCAGACCGAACCGAATGAAGTGTGTGTAGTGTGTGTAGTGTGTGTAGTGTGTGTAGGGGCTGGAATTCGTACACACACACACACACACACACACACACACACACACACACACACACACACACAAGCATATATGTGTGTTTAAATGTCTCTGTGTTCCAGTGGCTAGTGTAAGCAGACTGTGGGTGGTGAGGGGGGTGTGTGCTACATATGTCCATGTGTGTGTGTGCACGTGTGTGTGTGTATTGGGGGGTCTGGGGCCATAGTGTGTGTGTTAGAGATGGAAGCGCTCACTGTTCAACTAGTTCATGCTGCATAAGCAGAAATACTCAACATCCTCCCAGACTACAACTTTGTCTGGGAAGAAAAGAGAGAGTGTGTGTGTGTGTGTGTTAGTGTGTGTGTGGTGTGTGTGTGTGTGTGTGTGTTTAGAGAATTGATGTGGTGTAAACATTTAGGTCACAATAATATATGCACGTCAGTTTAAGGGTGTGTTCGGTGTTTGCATTTTAAAAGTAGAGCACAGTGAGTTCATGCAGAACCTGTTTTGTGTCTGTGCGAGTGCGTGTATGCATGTGTGTGCATGTTCTATATGTTCACTGTGTGTGTGTGTGTGTGTGTGTGTGTGTGTGTGTGCGTGTGTGCGTGTGTGCGTGTGTGTGCGTGCTTGTCCTTTTCCTGGTTACTATATTTTGTATGAGCTGTGCTGAACGCTCCCCGTGTTGCTGTGCTCCTGCTTCCAAACGAGCGTGTCTGTGTTTAGGTTGGAGGTCCTTAGGTGCTCACGCCCCAGTTCCTCCAATTCTCCAAACCACAGAAGATCCCAGCTCGGATAAAGCCTCTTTGTGTGTGTGTGTGTGTGTGTGTGTGTGTGTGTGTGTGTGTGTGTGTGTGTGTGTGTGTGTGTGTGTGTTTTTTCGTGTGCGGAGGCAACCTTGTCTTTGTCGGAGATCACCACGTGTTGAAATATGCGTGAGTGTTTTTCTGCTTTTTGGCCCATCTGGGGGGAAAACCTTTTCACGACGATCCTCGGACGCTGCCATTTTTGGAGCGCATTCCTGGCTCCTGGACTCGGCTCCAGAGTCTCGCTCTCAGTTGATATGGGTCGTCACATGTTGAGCCAACATGGCAGTAAAGAAAGAGGAGCTGGGAAGAATCTCTCCTAAATGGAAACAGGGATAAGATCCGTTCATTTGCTGTTGACTGTTTGGCCTCTGTGCCTCAATATCTGCCATTGTTTTCCATTTTTTCATTTTTCTGATCTGTCAAGCGCCTAAAACTATTTATTTTTCCATTTCATTCCAATTTAGTTTTTTTCTAACTTGACTTTCTACCAAATCCTTCTTTTTTTTCCATTACTTCATAGTTGCAACTTCAAAAAAAAAAACTCACATTTGCTGACATCCTGCATTCTGATGTCTGATTGGTGAACTGAGAAAAAGGGACGTTCTGATTGGCTGCCGACATTTCTCTAAGGACACCTTTTAACTTCAGTGTTTGATTTCATGTCATCTGAGCACTGCAGCACTTTCTCCTTTGTGGCACAGTGAGTGTGTGTGTGAATGTGAATGCCAGGATGCTGGTTTGCATGGAATGGCCAGTGCAGAAAAAAAGATACCTACACACACTGAAACCCCCCCCCCCCACACACACACACACACACACTCAATCCATCTGTGGTACTGTACAAATCCTCACACACGTTCACAGACTCCCATTCATGCCCGCTCCCACCCACTTGATTTCCAAAGCCTCAAACTTTGCCTCAAACCAGAATCCAAGTGACGCAGATGAGCTGCGACCGTCTTTATTAGGTGACGGCCACGCCCCTCTCGCTGGTCCTCCTCCACCCCACACGTACTGGTTCCACAGGAATGGCTGACAAACCTCTTCCTCTGTCTCCCCCTCCCATCAGTCCCTTCTTTTATGTAGACACAGATGTCCAAGGTCTTACGCGCTGCGAGTGGGCGCAGATGGCTCCTATAGCAGCCCGTCAATCACGGCTCTGTGGGGAGAGCAGGGAGATCGCAATCCGCTGGACTGCACGCTCCTCTCAGTGTGTGTGTGTGTGCGTGTGGGTGTGCACGTGTGTGTATGTTTGTGTGGTCTCTATATTGTGAGCCATGCATGTGTCCACGCTGTGTTGACACTGATGATGATGGATGATGTCGTATGATAGACTGAGGCTGATGTATCGGAGGACTTTACCTGCGGGGGAAATCCAGAGCACATGTTTTGTGTCCAGCAGAACAACCAGGGGCACATGTTTAATGGATTAATTCAATTTATTTTTTATTGAACTGCAAATCAAATATTACTACTGCTATGATAATTATTTCATTTTAAATCAGCCTGCACTGTAACCGGCGCCCTGCCAGTTGATGTACCGCATAGCTTCGCTGCGGAAGATGCTATTTAATTTACTGATATCGATTTATTTCCTGCATTTGCTCAACTTGGGCTCTCCGCTATGGTAATATCCATTAATTAGATGATGTGAAGGAAAGGCACCTAATAAAGTGTCTTTACATCCAGTCATGTGCTAATGATAATAATAAAAATTATAATTCAATCCAAAATCATTCAATTTAATTTGATTGCCTGATGTACAAAATTAAATTCTTCAATCGCCTTTTTCTGGCTACGCTGTTACAACCTGCGGTCACTTAAGAACGTATATCTGTGAATATACATTGAATATCTTGTGCTGTAGCGCGTGAAACACCAGGATTACACATTGTGTTACATTAACAGGATGTGTAATCCTGGGTTAACTTGCTCTCAGGAAGGGAGTGTTGTTCTTTGTTAATGTAACACTAACGCTCAGTAAAGCCCGCTCTTCGGAGTTGATGAAACTCCTCTTCGGGGATTTAACGTTATAACTGACTTGTCAGCGCTCTGGCTCGACTTCAGCCCACAGGTGAAGTTCTGGTTTCTACATTGAGTTTTAATGTATATTCCAGGACTTTGTAGCCCCCCTTTAATTTGAATTTACACAATAACCCGTCTACAGTCACACGCCGCACACATGCACACGGTGTCTCCCCTCGCCCTGACTCCGTATGAATTATTCAACCAATCACACGGCTGAACAGGCCTGAACCGTGTCCCTGACTGGGACGTGCTGTGTTTACTTTAAATGTCTCACGCTATACCTGACTGATGTGTGTCCGTGTGTAAGTGTGTGCAAGTGTGTGTGAAAAAGGCAATTACAGAAGCATGAGAAAAGGTCACATTTCATACCACGTGGGCGCCATGATCGGAGAGGGGCGGACTTTTCCTTTGAATCAAAGACAAATTTAGTTATTCTGCAAATACATAATTGATTGTTGATTTTTTTTTTATGCAAAAAGATTTAAAACCTCTGGAACAAGAGACGTACAGTCGAGAGGAATTATGATTTAATACTATATTTTATCTTGAAGGTAAATTTTATTTGAGTCAGTTATTTGCAATTTCTCCACAGCTTCGGTTTACGAAATCATTTCTTTAGAAGAGCTGCGGTGTTTTGTACTGAATAAATGTTTTTTTCTCCAACATTTCTATCTTTTCAATCCATTTCCTTACATCCATCTTTCAACAACTCTCTCTTTTCTTTCTTTTTCAGAGATGTTAGAGTCCAGTAACCTCATTACCTACAACGGCTTGTCCAACAGCTCGAGCTACGACACTTTCCTATTGGACGAGGAGCGAGGGCGACTGCTGGTCGGAGCTGAGGACCACATCTTCTCCTTCGACCTCGTCAACATCAACAGAGACCACAAGCAGGTAGGACTCCAGCGTCCGCAACGTTGTTCTGGTTACACTTTTCCTCTCTCCTCCCTCCTCTCTTCTCCTCTCCCTCTGGAGTCCATTACTCCATCTCTTCCTTCCCCTCCCCTCAGCCCCTCCCCCTGTCTGTCTTGGTCCAGACAGGGGCCGTCCGTAATTCCATTACTCCACCTGGACTAGGTTAACGGTCTTTTTATCTGATTCGAGCAGCTATCATTGACACACAAAACTGACAGACTTTGCCTGCAGGCTGCAGAGAGCTGAGCAGGGGAATTAAAGTGCTGAAAAATACATAGTCAATGCAGAGAGGCAGAGTGTGTCTCTGCATTCTTTTTGCCCTTGGCTCGGATGTGTGGTTTTTTTTTCCTCTTTCTCTTTTTCGCTCTTTTGTTCTGATCCTTGCATCATTAGGAGATAAAGGCCAAAAAGCAGTGATTAAGCAAATCTAATGTAATTACCCTGAAATTTGCAACGCAGCTTCCCAGGAGAAGAAAACTCAGCTGATCTACAGAGGAGTTAAAGTTTCAGAGCAGAGTGAGGAATGTGTGTGTATGTGTGTGTGTGTGTATTGTGTGGACATAATAATGCACATACACGCACATGCATACTTTTTCATTGACTTTTCACATCTGTGCGGCTTCCAACAAAAAAAGGGGCCTCGACCCCATCCATGTTTTTGGTATACAACCATTCCCTGACTCATTCATGCACACTCATATGCTCCATGTGTTTATAACTCCTGTGACCACGGAGCCTTTATTTTAAAGATCAAAGCGCAGGAAGTGCCATTCAGGGTGTTTTCAAATCCACTTTTGCTGGTTCAATGGCAGATTAAATAGTTGCAGTGCCATTCGCATGGTTCAAAAGAGATTTACTTAATCTCTTCTCTAATTATGGATCTCTTTTATACTTGCTGATTTGCCAGGTACTACGCAAGAACAGATCTGGTCATGGACAAAGTCAAAGTGTTTTGTGCACCTGCCTATGTGACGCCTATTACAATGTGTCTTTGAAATAAGGAGATTCTGCGACATTAACTTCAGGTTCTCGTTAAACAATTACGCAAATTGCTGCCTCAAAATAGTGATGCGCCAAGAATTAGTTTGACCACACCTCAGTTTAAGACCAACACGCAGATGCAAGTACATTTGCTATTGAAACAATGTGGGCGTAGGACGGGCTGAAGCTCACTAAGACAATTGCATCAAGCTTGGCGCCACTTTGCGCTGGGTGTAATATAAGGCCCTTTGGGCTATAGATGGATTCACCCTAAGGAAAGAACAACGTACAAAATGAGTCCAATCATTTCCAAAAGAAAATATTAAAAGCCTGTTTTCTTTTCATATTTGAAGTGAAAAGTGCAACCATATGCTCGCGATCTGAACTGTAGAAAAGAGTTAAACTATTTAAATCCCATAATTTGATCCAGAACCCATATTTAAGCCATATAAAACGTCTATATCGACAAGGCAAGTGAAACACGAAGGGTAGAGTTCCTGCATATTACATGTTTGACTCATGGTACTTTTTTAACTCTGTTTGTCTCTCATTGTTGTTTTCCTGCCACACAGACTCTGTTTCTTCTCCACTTTGATGCAGTCTGTCATTATATTGTAGAAACGCCTTTGAATATTTATCAAATGTACATGAATCACTGACCTAAAATAAAGAAGTGAGTAAAACATGACAAATGAAAAGTCATTCTCCTGGAATTCAAACAAACCGGTTTCCTTCTGATTCACTGCTTGACTCACTGCCTCCCTGCATCATGAGACAACGTGTAAAGCTCCTCTCCACCTCCAGCATAGTGTGACTTTGTCTTCTTCTCGTTTTTGCACAGATTGCATGGCCTGCCACCCCCTCCAAGAGGGATGAATGCAAGTGGGCAGGGAAAGACTATGTGGTAAGTCTCCACTCGTGATTTCGCATCATGATTTCTGCGCTTCCATTAAATTTCTCTGGAATTTGAGTTTTGGCAACAGCACACGATAGAAGTAACCGTCTGGATCCACCAGCCGTAGAATTACCATAGCACTGCAGAGAGGTGGGAAATGAGCTCAGATAAAAGTGATAGTAGCCATGTCTCATGTCACCTCTAGCACACTGTACTCTCTGTGGACCATCCCCCACAGAACTGAACACACACTGTAGCACAGATGTTCGATCACACTGAAGTGTACGCAGAGTCTCAATGGCACCAGGACAATGACGCAATACCCCAGAGGTTATTCGCCTCTGTGATGTACAGTGTAATATTGGAAGTATATATATATATATATACAGTATATATATATATATTTATATATACAGTATATATATATATTTATTTATATATATATATACATGTATGTGGGAGCATAGTGTTTGAGCTCTCTTTATCTGGCACAGTTTATTAGCTCACATGTGCAATTCAGCACAAATTTGCTGAACACATACTATGTGCCACCAGCTTTGTTTGTGTGCAGGACGGTGTTAGTGCGTGTTATCTCTGTGTCGCTGTTTGGAAAGGCCCTCTCCGTGTAGTATCTGATCTTAATTTCATGGCTGGATGAGTCTCGAGTGCAGCGGCTGCAGGTTTTAAGGATTACCCAGAATTACACTGTGCTTTTTCAAATCACAGAGGTTCCACTGGGGTCCAAACTCACCAGCGGCTTTTTCGGTTCCACACACACACACACAAACACTGAGTCGAGGCCACACGAGGAACACTACACCTCCGCTGCCTCGCACGGTGGAAAAATAGTGTGCGCTGGCAGCACAAAATCACACAAAAACCCAGTGATGAGGTATTTGCGTGCTGTGAAAATGTTTACCCTTGAAAATGAGGCGGTGAGAGCAGAGATGGAGTGCAGCACGGGAGGCCTTGATTGGGACATTACTAAAGCATTCAGAGCTCCCAAATTGATGCATTTGTCCAAACCACACTTTACAGCCGCAGAACAAATGTAACAGCTGCCCCCTCCTCTCCAAAATGCCTGATGGCTGTATCATTCTCCTTGGCAGGATGAGTCTGTAACTTGGCCCAGGTTGTTGCGTTTCGGCGAACAAAGCGTTCGGATACTGAAGTGTGGCTTCACAGTTTTCGCAGAACTGCCTGATGTCATTGCCGATTATTCGTCCAGCTATTACAGACGCTGAAGGGGAAATTAGCAGTTATCCTACATTTCCACAGAATTTTTTCCATATTCAATTAGAGACCTCAGCATAATCTCAAAATTCACTCAACTCATCCAAATGTCGACAAACCACACACAAATCCGTCCGCCCATTTCTCCCATGGAAAGTCATCGTGAAAGAGCCCAAAGAGAGGCATTAACTTTATCCAATAATGACTCATTTATCCTCTGCGGCTGTTGTGGTTTTTTTACATAATGACATGGTTTGTGATCGGGGAAGCTATTTTTCACCTGAGGCCAAGATCGAGCTGCTGCGTTTGAGTGACTTGAATAAGTAACGTCTGTCAGTGTTTAGGTGCAACCTACCTCCCACATAGCTAATGAGTCCAACTTATTGAGAGCCGTGTAAAATCCTAAACAGACCTGACGTCGGAGGGTGAGGGGTGGCTGGGTTCGGGGGGGGGGGGGTTATAGGAGCTTGTGTGAAATGCATATAATAAGGGCGTGAGAATGATGTGTGGGGGGGGGGGGGGGGGGGGGGACGTTTGCTCCCGCTGTTCAACAGTAGGGAAAACAGAGGGTAGAGTCGTTAGGTTGACACAGTCTTCTAGACACATGGACAGGGCTGAGGTTAGCCACGAGAGTTTTAGTCTTCCTCTGTGAAATCAGCAATAACAGTGTGGCTGAAGTGTGCAAACTGAGTGTGTGAGACTGTGGGTTGTTGATGAAGGTGCACACATGAGACGTATTAAATCCTGCAGTTCAGCCCAGTTAGAAACTGCTAACACGCTGAAACCGCATATTACATGTAGTCCAACATACCTGAATTGACATTTGGATGAAATTAGGCTTATTCACTTTCTTGACGACAATATGATGAGAAGATTGTGAGCAATTTTTCGGTCTGCGCGGTAAATAGGAAGCTAACACCAGCAGTCAGTTAGCTTAGCTTAGCACAAAGGCTGACTTAGCTCTCTCAAAAGGCAATGAAACCCTAACCCTACCCAACGAAAAGATAAGAGCTAGTTAATTGACATCGACACAAAATCAGGACAATTTTGTTGGCAAGGTGCAGCAACTTTCTAAATTTCCACCCGATGGATCCTTCTTTCGTCACCCACATTTGAAGAAGCCTTGGAGAAGGGATACAATCGGTCTTCAACTGCAGCCTCCACAGGACGCAGCCCCTGAATTGGGACACAGCTGTTCAGTGGTTTCCATTTTCACTCTCGGCTACAAAGTGCATTTCCCAAAATGTCGATTATGAGCATGTTACTGCGGAGGAAAAAACAGTAGGCTCAAAAACCCAATTGTTTCTACCTCTTTGAATAATAGCAGGAAATTCCGTTTTTTCGGGAAAAAGTCAATTTTGTATTGCACTGGAAAATGTCATAACTGCAACCTGGAGCCTCGTATCCATTTATGTCTCATGAGGGACATCATCAAATCATCTGAAGCGTCTGTACTGCTCAGAGGCTGGAGGAGATACAGTTGTTGAAGGGAGGAAAGAATTATTTGGCAGTCAGCATTTGATTTGATGTGTGTATGTGTTGCTTTTCCAAATCCCCAAACAAACACAAGTACTTGTTTGTTGGGTGGATATTCAATATGTATTTATAATTGGGCAAACCACGACCTAATCTCTTAAACACATGTGCCCAAATCAACTCCTCAAGGCCGCTAATAAGCCTCCTACACCAACCAATCTCCTTGATTAGCGCTCTAATAAACAGTCTCACACCACTGGGATTGTCAGCATGCGCCCGCAGAGCCAACCCAAATACCCGCGGTAAATTGAAACATATGGATCATTAAAGATCTGAGGTGGATTTGCTGATTCGACTTACAGGTGGGATTTCCTCGAATGAGACTCGGTTTCATACAGTTGTTCTTTTCTTTTTTCCTTTTCCAAAACCAAGTGGAAAGTCCCTGCTTTAAATTCCAACAAAGCTTTTCTCTATTCACCGTTATTCCCTGCTTTCTATTTGTCTCCGGTTTCAGTCGAATCACATCTTTTTTTTACGATAGGTGTCCGCTTTATTTTCATAAGGGGTAAAACCCTATTTAAACTTTATGATATGAAGGAGTGAATTGGCAGCGCGGGGGCTACTGCTCACACAAGTCCCTTTTGTAGAATTCCCAAAAGGTTCATGTGCTTTGCGAGGCAGGTATTGCACACGAAAGTAAATCTCTCTACCAGCTATTACTGCATAAATGTATCCACAAGTTGAGGTGTATATCTTTATTATATGTTGATTTATGTGTATATTGTTTTTATATTTTTGCAGAAAGAGTGTTCTAACTACATTCGGGTCCTCCAACCGTACAACCAGACCCACATGTACATCTGCGGCACAGGAGCCTTCCACCCGATCTGTGCTTATCTGGAAATGGGCAAGAGGGCAGAGGTAACGCATTGTGGTGCATTGATGTCAGCTCACACCGAACGTTGTGGGGTTTTAAGTTGTTATATATATGCAAAAGGTAATTTAGATTTCAAAGGAGCATTCATTAGGAAGTCATGAAATGTGACGCCAGTGCTATTGTAAAGTAATGAGAGGGAAAGTCCAATATTGTTTCCCCTTAAAGAATTGAGTGGGATCACACACACACACACACACACACACACACACACTCTTTTCTGTCAAGCGCAGCAGTGTCCGTTCCCCTCATTGATTATCTCCTCATCAATGTTTTCCTTTGTGTGAAGATGTGGAAAAAAGTGGTCACTACACGGTTCGACTCCAGCCGTCGGAAATTAAAACAACCTCTCCCCCCGCATTAAAGTTTAATCAGTCATCCTGATAGAGGTCTACAAGTGAATCAGTGTAGCAGCGTGGGTTCTGTCGCCGGACAATGGGGAGGGGATCGAGTGTTTGCACCATGCAGATTGTCCCCGCATGTGTTCTCTTGTGGTTTAACACGTGTTATCCTGGTAATTGAATTACTGGAAAGTGAGTGATTCGGACCTCTTGTAACTTTTGTTTAAATTTATTTAAATTCTCTTGAGGTGCTTTGTGCCTTTTCTTCTCAATTCTACTCTATTCCCCTTTGTGTTAGTTGCACCACTGCAGACTCAGAGCTGTTCTCTGTAATCAAATAAATGAACTCAACAGAGTTTCTAGCTGAAATCGTGGTGCAGCTCATTCCAAAAGCTGTGAGGTAGAAGCAGAATATGTTGTAATTTGAAACACAGGCTATATATATGTACCTTTAGGCTTAGTTTAGCTTTCTCTGGCCTTGTTTTGAACTCTGACCCGTTCCACCACAGGACAACATCTTTCGACTGGCGCCTCATTTTGAGAACGGCCGCGGGAAAAGCCCCTACGACCCCAGAATGCTCTCCGCCTCGCTCCTGATCGGTGAGTTTGATCCCTCCCTCGATTAGTTCCAGGAGACACGCATTTGCCTCCGAGCCGATCATTTGTTCCTATAACTTTAACTTTTTCTCGCTGGCAGACGGGGAACTGTACTCTGGCACGTCTGCTGATTTCATGGGAAGGGACTTTGCCATTTTCCGTACGCTGGGAGATCATCATCCAATCAGGACGGAGCAGCACGATTCAAGATGGCTGAATGGTAAAATTACGAAATTGATTTTTACAACGGAAGGAATCAATTTTCCTGTTCGATCCAGTTTTTCATCAATACAGCTGTTTGTGTTCTCCTAGAACTACAGGGTTTCCTGTGGTGTTGTTTAATGACACAGCTGGATTTTATCACTGAATTCCACTTAAATGATGCCTTTCCCTTGGTTTTTTGTATCTCCAAGCAAAAAGTGGAAGCAAGTAGCGTTTCAGCCTGCAAAAACCATACAGACGCCAACAAAAAAACATTTACTGGACCCTGATATCCTACATACACCTCAAAATATTCAATACAGTGGAAATAAGTTCTTGTCCTTGGCCAAACAAAAAGAAAACCTCTGTTCATTTCCAACGGATTTTAAAGCATCAAATTCTCCCACAAGCCTCAAGTCTCCAGTCATTTCCATTCATGTGCAGACATCAGATATCAGAGCCCATTCACAAAGTCGCTGGAATTGTCTGTGCCAGTGAGATTAGCGCGGCGGTGAAAGTTATTGACCGCTCGGTCTGTCCGGCTATCAGTCGGCACCGCGGTGGACTCAGAGAGCCACAAAAGGTCAGTTTGAACCTTTTCCCTCAAGCTATGCCATCCCCCTTATTCCCCCCAGTTCTTTCCCACAGAACTAATCCGCTCTCAGCTGTTTTCCTGTAGTGGAGTCAAATTCCTCTCAGTCCCCCCTCCACACCCTCCCCCACCACCACCACAAACACTGGCCTCTGTGGTGCAGACTACTGTGACATATTAATAAAGAGCCATTTGAATAGGAAGTCATCGCCGCCGCTTTAATCCCGATCGATCTTTCACCTTGTTCAAACTAATTCGCTTGGGGGGGGATCGCATCCATTCGGGCAAAATCCAACTCCCGTCTCAACAAAAGCGGGATTGTAATTGTGTGGATTAGCGGGATGGGGATATTCAGTTGAGCCTTTATCAACAAGGTTACATGGTGCTCACATGGAGAAGAAAGAAACTGGGGAATGAATGCTTAATGGCAGCTGATTCTGAAAAGGGATTTAGGGTTAGATGGCAGGTTTGGCTTTGCTCGCTCTGATTCATGAATTCTATTTACGCGTCTCTTCACCTTCTAATGCCCCCTCACTCACACGGAGGTTGGATTAAATCTCTCAATGAAGTGGCCTTGTGTTGGGAATTAAACGCAATGAATTGTATTACCACAGCGTGTTTTTGTACGTGAGCGCGTTGGGTTTATTAATGTGTGGATTTTACAAGGGTACATATTCACAATAAAGGTATGGAGCATGTGTGGGGCGCACATGATTCATGCCAGAGGTCTCGCACTCGCACAGCGCTTATAAATCTGCTTCCCACTTTGGCCACGATCTCCTTTTTCACAGCTACTCTATATCCTGAACGGCCACGGAGGCGTAACATGGCACTGCTTGTTTCTCTCCGGCTAACCCCCGAGCTTTTAGACACAGGCTCGATTTACGCGTGACGACGCCTCAGTGACTGCGGCCACTTTCCCTCGGCCCTCGTGCCCCTCGGAGTCGAAGTTATATCTCAGCCTTTAAGGCCCCGGCCTGCCCCGTTTAGCTTTTGATTTCCTCTCGTGCTTAAAGTTGAGATAAATTTATTCATGTGTTACCCGGGACAATCAGAGCCATGTGTGTTTGCGAGGATGTGGTCTGGAGACGGGGGTTATATGGGATTTGGACTTGGAGCGCTCACTTGGGGTAAAGTCAGATATTATAACACCGGGGTGTAAAGTAAATGGCTGTTATTACTGAGCCGTGACGGGAGGGAATCATGGGAGGATTGGTTTCTGAGGTGTAAAATCGGGGTGAAAGGTTCGTCATCGGGACAGAGGTTGGGATCGTAAAATTACATTTGTGCATGAAGAAATGTATGATTTGGCTCCATTGTGCACCGCGGACAAAGTTATTCTGGTTTATTCATATTCCCTTTTGCCTCTAGACCCCAGATTCGTCAACGTACACTTGATCCCGGAGAGCGACAACCCTGAAGACGACAAGATCTTCCTGTTCTTCAAGGAGAACGCCATGGACGGAGAGCACACCGGGAAGGCCACCATCGCCAGGATAGGACAACTGTGTAAGGTAACAACACACACACAGCAAAATCCTATCCAAGATTGCTGCCTGTTACAGAAATGTTGGCGTGAATGCTTACAGAAACATGTTGTTACAGAACGATATGGGAGGTCACAGGAGTCTGGTGAACAAGTGGACCACTTTCCTCAAGGCCCGGCTCATGTGTTCAGTCCCCGGGGTCAACGGCATTGATACGCACTTCGACGAACTACGTAAGCTTGTATTCTTTATTCGTGTGTGGAGGAAAGGATTCCTTTTCAAAAAGCTTCCGCTTCACCCGCTCTTTATCTTCTGTTTCCAGAGGACGTGTTTCTCATGAGTTCTAAGGACCCGAAGAATCCAGTCATCTACGCCGTATTCACCACATCCAGGTACAACCCCTGTCCAGATCTTTTCACAACGACCTCCATTATCTGTGGGCGAGGGCTCGAATTCTCAGTTAGACACAGATGCTGGTAGTGTCATATTTGTTTTGTTGATTTGTTGCTAGGAGACTGGAAGGAGCTGATATGTATTCAATGTGCAAACAGTCCTGGACGAGTTATTTCCTCTGTGTTTGAAAAACACACACACACACACACACACACACACACACACACACGCTTCATATTTCCTTTCAAAGATTCTTCCTTTCACATCTTTCATCCAATCCCTTTATCTGCTATTTCCTAACCGTTTTAAATGACGCAGGAAAATGTGAGCGACCAAGTGTGCCCCTGCCGAATTCCCAGACAGTGCCCCCCCCCCCCCTTCCCATAATCCACTTACAGGTGTCTTATGGTTGCTTTCCCCCCAAACCCTTGAGATTGCTTTTAGCCGATTCCCAATTCCTCGCTACCTGTCTCCCTTTTTTTTCTTCCATCCATCGAAACCTTGGCAGGGGCTCGTAGGGAAATCAGATTATGGGGCGGGAGGGAGCGAGAGAAACACGATATTCCCTCAGCGGGAAGGCACGTCTCTCCCCTGGCCGCCGCCCCAGCTCTGAATGGGGTTTTCAGAGGCCCGGGTGTGGCGCTATTGAAGCGTGCGGAGGGGGCGAAGGCGCGGGCCCAGGCAGATAAGTGAGTTGAAATGGCACAGATGGCGGCACTTATCATGATGATGATGAATTTGCATATGGGAAGGAGGAGGCGATATTGTGTCCAGTGGTGTCTCCGAAGCGCTTTGAGCGGAGGACAAGCGCCATCAATCACCGCTCATAATAAAAACCGGTGGCTGGATGAATAGAATGGCGGCGCGAGCAAACGCGTACTGACAGTCGCCTTGCATCAGCGGGCCTGTCTGGCCTTTCTCAGCTTTCTGGAACGTATTCTGACCGAAAAGGTTGGGCGGGCGTACACCTACACATGGGAGCTCGCCCCGACTCACACACACACACGCGCTTTAAAATTCAATTATAGGGCATTGAGGAATTAGAGGAGTTTAATTGGTTTTCTAAGTGGCCGGTTTTCAGAGATGAATAGAGCAGAGATTCAGAGGGACCAGCTTTTAATATCACTGCTTAATGAGGCACAAAGAAGCTGCCACTGACAGATCAATGTTGGATTGTGTCCCTCCCTACTCGTGTGTGTGTGTGTGTGTTTGTGGGGTGGATCGACTTTGTGTGCCTCTCTCTCTGAAGCTGTGTGTATCTGCACAAACACATGTTCACCCTTCTTCTTAAGCACAGACATATGAGTGTCTGTTTTTGCCCCCGGAGTTAATTGAATTTCTCTGTAATTAACATTTTCAAATGCTAATCCATTCATCTTCCGTGCTTTGGTGAGTAGTGTGTGTGTTTGTGTGTGTGTCTGTGTGTGTGTGTGTGTCAGCCACATCCTTAATTAGTCTGAGACAACTTCCCATTGCAGTCAGCGAGACAAAGGATGTCCCCAAATCTTAGCCAAGCATTTGTTTCCTGCAAACGCAACAGATTTGCCAACAAAATGAAAATCTGTCTTCTAAAAAGTGTCCCTTGCAATGATGATGAGATTATTTTTGAAGATCTATTATCCAGCTAATCTGTAAAATCATGAAACCGATCTCCTCATACGTGGTCAGAGGTTAATGTGCCTACAACGCTCAGCGCAAAAAGCAAGCTTACGATCTTACGTTCATCTCCGCATGAATATTTCAATAATTCTTGTGAAATATATATCTTGGATTGTTCACATGGAATTTATGAGTCAGGGCTGAAATTGCTGTCTTCTGGACGACCCGGGATGGAGCAGAAATTGAAATGAAACCCACATAATTTCCCTTCTTTTGCATGATTGATTGACCTTGTCTACATCCGACTTGTGTCTGGCTAGCGAGAGAGAAATCCGCTCATCTGGCTAACGGGCAAAAACAAAACGCTCGCAAAAAAACAGTGGAGGGAGATTTCAAATATGCTCCAAACCAGGTCTCCCATTTTTTTTGGTGAAGTGCCCAAATTCCTGTCTGCTCTCAAGATGCTGGAAACAATCACAGAGGAGTTCCAGTCTGTCATTCCCGTACTTAGGTAATGACAACCTTGCTCCCCCTCCGTCTTTGTGCGATGAAGGGTCATTTTGTTGTCTTTCTTCGGGATTTCACAAACTCCTAATCCCTGTCTTGTCACCAATCACCTATAAATCCCCTTTGGTCCTGTCTGTCATCTTTCTTCGTATCACCGCCCCCCCGTTCCCTCCCTCTCTTCAACTTATTCTCTTCTCCTTTTCTCTCTGTTTTCCTTTGCAGTAACATCTTTAAAGGCTCCGCGGTGTGCATGTACAACATGGCGGACATAAGGAGGGTGTTCCTGGGTCCCTACGCCCACAGAGATGGACCCACCTACCAGTGGGTGCCCTTCCAAGGGAGGGTGCCCTACCCTCGTCCTGGAACTGTGAGTTTCCACATGAACCGTCCAAAAAACCAGTAGATTCACAATCAGAGAACATTTCCTCGGAAACTAAACACACAGCTTCACATTCTTTTTGCCGTCTTTCTCAGTGTCCCAGTAAAACCTTCGGAGGTTTCGACTCCACCAAAGACCTTCCCGATGACGTCATCACGTTTGCCCGTGGCCACCCGGCCATGTTCAACCCGGTGCACCCGATAGGGGGGCGTCCCATCATGGTGAGGACAGATGTGGACTACCAGTTCTCCCAGCTGGTGGTGGACAGAGTGGAGGCAGAGGACGGACAGTACGACGTCATGTTTATCGGCACTGGTACGCACCTTTTACTTTTAAATTACTGAAAGCAGTCACAGTTACATGGTATTTAAAGTTGATTATTAGCATTCTTTACCAATTCTTCTCAAGTTTAAACTAGTGTCAGACAAAACAACTGTGCGAAAGATATTTTTACAGTGAAGCAAATATACTAACAGAGAGCAGCAGCTACAGATTGTGACGTTAATAATGAATTGCATCATTAACAAGCAACTACACACAGATGTTGTCAGAATAGGCTTTATAATAAACACACTGTTTGTCCTACAGATATGGGAACAGTGCTGAAGGTGGTGACGATCCCCAGAGAGAGCTGGCACGACCTGGAGGAGGTGGTGCTGGAGGAGATGACGGTCTTCAGGGTACGACTTTGAACATAGTGTGAAAAACAATGCATGATGTATAAAAATAGGCACAAATGGGGTGTTTAACAGGCTGTGTTTGTTTTGTACAGGAGCCCACTACCATTACTGCCATGGAGCTGTCCACCAAGCAGGTAAAAACATATTTTAACACGTTATATTTTACACAAAAGTTGTTGACAAGGAAACAAGCCCAAGAGAAACAAAAATGTAAGAACTTATGGGCCTTAAAGCAAACACTGCTATCCAAAAAAAACAAAGATATCTAATGTGCCTACCGAGAAACCAACCCGCAAACGCTTTCTTTTTATGAGAGCGTTTCCAGCAGAGCCACACAGGAGCACTCAAGTTTTAAGTCCTTGCTTTTTTCTTTGGCTCCCACAGCAACAGCTGTACCTTGGCTCGTCCCTGGGTGTATCGCAGATGTCTCTCCACCGTTGCGAGGTGTATGGGAAAGCTTGCGCCGAGTGCTGCTTGGCCCGAGACCCGTACTGCGCCTGGGACGGCACCGAATGCTCAAGATACTTCCCCACCGCCAAGAGGTAGGAGGCACACACGCTCGCGCATTAAACGCTTCTCGTCAGCCATTATTTGTGAGTTAACGCAGGGTTAGCCGAGCTCGTACGACTCTTCTCAGCAACATCCGGCCTTTTGTGTTAGCGCCTTCTCACGCAGTCACACCTGGGAGCTATCAGTACACCTGCAGCGGGCTGTTGCAATTGGCTCTAAAGACTTTTGCTCAAGGGCAATTTCAACACACAACCTGGTGCTGCAACCTCAGACCTCCACTCGCCTATTAGCAAGTGCACCCCAATCCAAGAAATCTACCCGGATACGCGGCAAAGCATCTACACGTGGAAGTAATCTGGAATAGGAATATTACACAGGCACAAAATACGGTCATTAAACACACTCACGCTAAGGACGCTTTCCAAGAGGTAGAATTCAGCAGCCTGGGTTATAACTCCTGTCAGTAACAGTTGCTGTGAGTTGTGAACCCATCAATTTACAGCAAAGAGGAACACACCGACGTGAAGACACACACACACACACACACACACACACACACACACACACACACACACACTCTCTCTCTAAATTATAGCCAACAGGAGCTGTCTGACCGCTTCACCCTGCAGCCAGGAGGTATGAACATACACACCCTCAAATTACCCTCTGCTGTATCCAGCGGGATTAGGCCGACCACGACAGCCCTCACACACACACACACACACTCCCCTGCGTCTCATGCATCCACAACTTCTCACACCAGCAGAAAGAGGCCAGTGGGTAAACGCCACCTTGGCAGCGTTACAGGCAAGGTGGCACACCCCATGGTTAAGGGCCAGGCACCGGCTCCCTCTCCTTCTCCCTCGCCCAGAATGGGAACCAGACGCCCGGCCCCGCACGTGCTCAGACGGCCAAAAAGACAGGAATGTTGGGTCAGGAAACGTACAGAGGAGGGACCTTGTGTGTGAGAAAGAGACAGAGATGAGTTTCCAAATATGTATGGCATAGGGAAGTAAGGAAGTAAGGAGGGGAGGAGGGAGGAAGCCATATTCTCCATGCAGGATTCACACACACACACATGGGCCATTTCACTTCATCTGTTTCTTTTTCACCTACAATGGTTCCCGTCTTTATTTCCTCCTTAAAAGCCGTTACCTCACCTTTGGCTTACCCCTCCTCTCCCCTGCTCCAGTTTTTTTTTTTTTTTTTACAGCGTCCATCAGAATCTTTAAACCATGGCAACTAGAAACAGGGAGGATACATTGGCAGTTGGGTTGATGTGAGTAAAGCCCAGCTGAAAAAAAGCCCAATGACACAGTGGACTCTCACGTCAGGAGGACAAAGAGTTGCGCCTTCTTTTTTGCGAGGAATTTCAAGGGCGAAACTAAACCGCTTGTGTTTCATAATCAGGACTCATCAGAAAGCAATGAGGCTTGGCTGTTTTACTGCCCCTGCAGGTTTATGTTTCTAATATTCTGCCAAGGTTTTGGATTTTATATTTTTTCACCCATGTGATTTTACAGTAGAGTAAAGGTTGAGTAAATACACATTTTCTCTCCCTTTTAATGAAAAGGAGGCCGAATGTGGTGTAGCGCTGGGCAACATTGCCCCCTAGTGGTTGCAGTTAAACATCACAGCGAGCAGAACATATGACAAGTGCATTTCTGCTCTATTGAGTTGAGGATGTGTTGAGTTACCAGTGACTTTATTTATTATTACTGTGTCCCCAGGCGAACCAGGCGACAGGACATCAGGAACGGAGACCCTCTCTCCCAGTGCTCAGACCTCCAGCATCACGGTACCGTCATGACTTCACACACCAATGCTCTCCATTTCTTTCACACACACACACACACTTGTCTTAATCACCCCTCGCTGTGTGTGTTTCGGTTTTGAGCAGAAGACGCGGACGGCGCAGGAGGCAGAGTGGAGGACAGGAGTGTGTTCGGTGTGGAGAACAGCAGCATGTTCCTGGAGTGCAGCCCCAAGTCCCAGAGAGCGCTCATCTACTGGCAGCTGCAGAAGCTCAACGACGACCGAAAGCACGAGGTGGGAAATGTGTAAACCTCATCTGGGTGACACAGCCCACTTCTGAAGATAGTGTCTATAATATCTACTCCATGCTGATTAGAACACCTTTCCTGTTCTGTTATTTTGTTATAATCTATGATACTATTGACCTTTAACCTTTGTGACCTAGAAGTAGTTTAGATTGAGTTTCCAGCCTTAATGATATAAGAACATTTTGATCGTGTCTATATTTGTGTGACCAGACGTTCAGGGCGAGTTGTTTTAGGAAACAGGGGAGATTAAATACAACTGCAGCCAGGTTGAACTTTTTTTTACTGGATGACCCAAATTCTTCAACACAGTGTTCCCATTGGAATAAATGATGTCGCAGCAGTTTTTCATGCATTTCATTCTATGTGTTTCAGATCAAGCTGGACGACAGAGTTCTTCGTACCGACCAGGGTCTGCTCATCCGCAGCCTCGCCACGTCCGACACAGGAGTCTACCACTGCCAGGCCGTCGAGCACGGCTTCATTCAGCCCCTTCTCCGCCTCAACCTCCAGGTCATCCCCTCCCAGAAACTGGCCGACATCCTCCCAGGAATACCCGGTGCGGGAGGAGGCGGCGTGGGTCAGTCCCCCAAGCACAGGGTGTGGTACCGAGATTTCCTCTCTCTGTTGGACCACCCAGACCTCAACAGCGTGGAGGAGTTCTGCGATCGAGTTTGGAAGAAAGAGCGCAGACCGAAGAAGGTGAAGGCGCCCAACGGTAACAATCCGGGTAAACCCGACGGCGCTGCGTTACGGCCTAAAGCTACAGCTCCCAATGCTCAGAGGCAGCAGGCCAATCCATCGCAGAGCAGGCCGTGGCTTCAGGCCGGAGCTCCAACGGTGGAAGGGCCAGCGCGGGGCCAGAACACCCAGAAAGGTCCAACAAATCCGGGTACGGTGAGCGGCCAGGCGACGAGGAGCAACCCGAAGACGCAAAACAGCCAGAAGGGGCAGGGCGGCCTGGCGGGCTCACAAGCGGCGGGGGGACAGCGGGCGAACAGCCAGCACGCCGCCAAGTGGAGACGGATGCAGGAAAATAAGAAGGGACGCAACAGGAGGACCCACGAGCTTCAAAGACCTCCGCGTAGTGTTTGAGACGAAGCGCAGAGACGCACACACGCAACCAGATCTACACACACAAGCACAAAACCCATGCATCCACACATACTGTCAACACACAAACACGTTCTCGAGAGTGTTTGTCCAGTGTATGATTCAGTGACCTCTCCATGACAAGAACAAAACCACACGCATCAGACACACCGTTTAAGTAGAAGTACACGAGCCACACACACGAATACCGCTCTCATTCAAAGACTCAAACGCACATAACCTTGGAGGAGGAGGATGAACGGAGGATGGAGAGACTGGAAAATACTGTAAATGTGTGAGCATGTGGCTGGTTGCCTGGGAGACTGTCTGGCGGACAGTTCAACCTCCTGTACATAAGCTACTAAGATAAGCCGGGGACAGAAAAACGTCGACTGAGGTGCTCGTCGGTGAAGCAGATGGACTTGATACGCTGAGAGGACAGTGGCGTAGACGTTAATAAGACGCACGGACATTTACGGAAGCGGATGCGATGTTTTCCGACCTGCTTCCCTCTTTGACCTGAGCATGTGAACTGAAAGATAGCGTAAACAGACTCTTATTTTGAAAGGACTGCTTGAGGACAAAACAATCCTTTCTGTGTCGTCCGTACGAACAACAGCGCCCCCCGCGGGAGGAAAAGGGAGGCGTGCAGTTCACCGCGAGGTGTGCACAGCTTTGCACCGGTGGCCCACACGAAATAGAATCGTTATAAACATGCAAAAACTGCAAAGTCATGCGGAGAAAGTGCTTCGTCGCAACCCGCTCCACCCGAGGCATCGTGCATGTTGTCGTCAATCATTGTTTTAATAAGCTAGTTATTTTCTTTTTTTACTCCCTACCTGAAAAATGTTACTTTTATATTTTCTTTCCTTTCCAAACCAGTGATTCTATTTTTATTTTAAATTTTTTTTCTGCAAAAAATTACGAGCAACATAGCCGCCTCATCATGCATTATCCCCCCCCCCCCCCCCCCCCCCCCCCCTTTCCCGCCTCTGAGGATCCTGTGCGACTTATTACGTCGTTGCTTCTTTTCTGGGATTTCACGAATTCCGGTTGTCGACGTAATACGTAAAAAGCCAGTCGGAGATAGACTGCCACTTGTTTTCTGTGTACATATATACAACAAACGTAACTCTGTGTATATACAGTACATATACAGTACGAGAACACCACTTGATAATTATTTATTGCTCATTGTTTTGTGAAAGGGTTGCATTTATTTTTGATATTATGGTATTTCTGGCTCATCAATACATCGGAGAAACAACGGCAACGGCATCTACGTGAACTTTGATGGACCAACTGAGCGAAACCACATCACAGAGGGTTTGAAAGTGACTCAAGTACAAAGGGGGTTTGCGTCATTAACCGAATCCCGTCGAAAATAAGCACAATTTAGTCTCTTTTTGCCATAACCGATGATTTTTTATATCACGTTTTTTCCTTTACCCCACATCCACCCGACATTGTCGTCCATGCATCGAGTCGCCATGATGTGTAAGATACTTCCCCCGAATCTGAGAAAACCTTAGCTGTGAATCTCTGTAAGAAATAGTGGAGAAAAATGTAAACTCTAGTCTGAGGAGAAGACACCTTATTACTGCATGTGAATGCTACCTACAGTAAGTGCATCTTTTTTAATCGTCTCTCTTTCTGTGTTTTGTGTGAGAGGTAAAGTTCCCTTAAAAGCAAAGTGTGAATTGTACCTTTGCCAAAACAGTGATTAATAGCGATCCGAGACACTCGTCCGAAATCCAACCTCCTTAATCTCCGAATTCAACGATGGTAACCCCCCCTCCCCCTTGTCTTCCTTATCCCCTCAATCCACGACAAGAGTATAAAGTGTCAATGCAATAAATTCGAGCGGATAGCGCTCTGTACCGACACTCCAAAAGGTCGGTGTGTCCCTAATTCGGGTCTCTCCCTCAGAGTTAGTAACAAGCGAGAGAGCTGAGAGTTTCCGCTGCTGTAACACGGCTCTTTCTGGCATGCGTTCAGTTGTCTAAATAAACATCTCCGTTACAAAATAAAATACAAGTTTTGCTGTTTTTATTTCAGTCGCAAACTTTCTGCCCTGAGCCGGTCTCACACTGTTCACCCCTGTCTCACACTCCTGGTTCTGTACCATCTGTTCTTCTCCTGCTAGGATGAAGTCAAATCGCTGCAGAAACTCGAGATGGTCCATTTTTATCGCGCTGCAAGAATCCATTCACGTTTATTGTCCTGCGCTGGAGGCAGAAATCCCACAGATGGTTATTTGGAAAAAAAACTTAGACCAACCTCACCCACCTGAGAATAAACAGAACAAACTGCTCAGATGGGCTCGTAGCTCTCGGCTGCTCTTAATGAATATTTAATGTCATTTGCAAAAGGTTTTTTTTTGTTTTTCTTCACAGGAGATATTTTGACTCGGAGCAGGAGAAGAACACATGTTAGTAATAACACCAACATTCAGTTTGTTCAGTCAGGAAGTACCAACAACAGCAGGAACCTGAAAGTGCAGCAGATAAATGGAATTCAGCCATTTATGATATGTTTTCACCCCTGTCGGTTTATTTGTCTGATTGAAAGCAACATCACCTAAAAACCACTGGACAGATTATAACGAAACCTGGTGAAAGGATGTAGCTTGAGTCAGGAAAAAACATATTCAATATTGGTGTGAATACAGATCCGAGGGCACATCCAGGAATATATTTTGTTGTGATATAGGCTGTTTTTCAACATGTTCCTAATAATTTAATGGATCTTGATGAAAATAATATTTATAAGTGTGGGAAGTTTGGTGCACATCCGAATAAAAGTGTGGATCTGGTGAATTTAAATGTTTTATAAAGGGACAGAGTGCCATTCATGTTTTTATTTTTATTTTTTTGATTGTGACATGTCTTATAGTCGAGTTAAATAGTAGTAGGTAGAAACTCCAACTCCACAAAGGCCCAACAGTCTCCTTAAATTCCTCATGATACATATAAACTATTAATTCCTACTGAAGACACATGATCTCAGCTAAACATCTGTGGTAGTTGCAGGTTTGTAGCCCGATCATACAGCAGCATTTAAATCTGAAAGATCCAGATTTTTATTTGAATATATGATTTTTCATCAAGCTCCATAAATTATTTCCTGAAAAAAGGTGAAAATGTCCAAAAAACACTCAATGATCTCACAATACTATAGACAGAGAAAATAGAAATTCCTGGATCCAGAGCTGCCCCAGATTTTAATGGGTTCCTACTTGGCCAATATCACATCCTCCCAGCAAGTTTCATGGAAATCCACTCTGTAGTTTCTGCGCAATCCTGCTGAAAAACAAACAATTTGTCAGAGGTGAAAGCTAGAATTACAGTTTACATTATAGAATATGATGATTCTCCTGCTGAGCCACTAGAGGGTGCTGTTGTCTCACTACCTGTGTGGCCTTGCTTCCTGTCAGAGCCAATCCGAGGCCTCGAGGCTGCAGCATCAGAACATGCACTGTGTTCTTTTTTCTTTTTTACACGAATCTCCTGCCTCCACACTCAGACAAAATAATCTCTTAAAGCGACATTTCCCCGCTTCCTGGTTGGTCCTGTTGCCATGGCAACTGTCCTTGAATGTCCTGTGTTCCTTGCACACTCGGTGTGTACGAGTGTGTGTCAGTCTGCTGCACGATGAAGAAAGAAGCCGTCCTGACCATTATGGTGGAGGAGGGTGTTATCACTGTCTCCACTGCTCTTCTCCTCTCGTCTGCTCACAGACACAAATCCTGGATGCATCAACATTTCATATTTCAGACATTTTAGTTTTTACTCAGCGATTTCATAAAGGCTCATTGATCACAGTGTCCACAGTTAAGTCATTCATTTCCTAATTTTAATAATACCTTTTTTAATTATTCTTTACATTATTTATTCATGTTTTTACCTCAGCTTTTAAAATCTGGGACATAGTGTCTGATGAAGGAAACATACATGGGACATTTTAAGAATAAAGCCGTAGAAACAACACAATTTTTATGTCACAATCAATCAGAAGCTTGTTCGAGTCTCATAAATGCCGAAATCTTTCCCAGAGAATTTCTCATAACCGAAAAAAATCCTTTTGCATCTGAGAAATGTGAATTATTGAAAACACTCCCGCGCACTCTCTTACCTGCAGTGATTTTTATTTGCAACATTTCGGTGATAGATCTTCATCAGGTAAATGAAGAAAATTAAAATTTTATTCCTAAAAATGTGCACATGATTTTGACCTTTGAGACTTTAATCTTGAATATCAATGTTTCACCCTTGTAACAAATAAGCAAATTCCTTATATTCTCTATTGAGCTGCTGATCAAGGGAGGTAGGGGAGACACAGTGGATCCAAATCTGTGGTGGGAAAGTGGTCCTAGATTTTTGGACCCCTGTGCAAGGACGTACAATTTGCAGTATTATATATATCTGTGTTTGGTGCGGAGCAAAATGAAGAGTTTCCAAAGTCCAATTTGAATTTTCTTGGTTGAAAAAACATGATAGCAACCAAAAAAACTAAACAGAAACTCCGCTGATAAATAGTTTTTTCTATTTTCACTCTTCTCAAACTGTTTTTTAATCTGATGTGAAA
Organism: Hippoglossus hippoglossus; assembly: GCF_009819705.1. Taxonomy (NCBI): domain Eukaryota; kingdom Metazoa; phylum Chordata; class Actinopteri; order Pleuronectiformes; family Pleuronectidae; genus Hippoglossus; species Hippoglossus hippoglossus. The sequence continues at coordinate 12,524,652 of NC_047173.1, forward strand.
TTAACTTTTCATTTTCAGTTGGTCAGATAATATTTCACCACAAACTTTCACATTAAAGACACGAACTAATCTTTTGCATTGAAATTAAATCAATATTTCAGTGCGCATTAAAATTGGAATTAAATGAAGAAGCCAGTTCACATCTCAGAGGACATCAGTCAGTGTGTGTGTGTGGGTGTGTGTGTGTGTGTGTGTGTGTCACGACTCTTCATCTTCGGCTCCCTTCAGCAGTTTGCAGCTCTGACTCATTCCTCCCTGCCCCGCAGCGAGCCCGGGGGATTGTGGGAAATGAAGTCTGTGGGCAAGGAGAGCTGTGATTTAGTTCAGTGGGAGGATAAACTCTGCCTCTCTCTTCTTTCCACCGTCTCATCTCCGTCCCCGCGGCTGCTGTTAAAACACGTGTGAAGCTCTGACCTGTTCGCCTGCAGCTTGACTGTGAACCGCGACACGCGTGCACAGATCCCACACACTTTACATACAGAACATGTGCTCCACTGTACCGAGCATCGCACTAATCATCAAGTGATGCCATAACGAGGAACCCTGCAGGTGAGTGGCAGCTGCAGGAAGAAGAAACCATGGCAACTCCTGGGGGGGATGTGATAAAGAGCAGCTCTCCTTGATGATGGATGACATTTTCCATCAAGACTGAAGCGCAGAGAGTTCTACAGGTGCAGCGTTGTGTTCTTATACCTCCACACTGAAAACACTCACTGCAGTAAAGGACATGTAAGCACAACACGTGTCATCGTCTCATTTTGTCCACCGTCCATTTCAATATCACAAAATGGAAGCAAATATGTTTTCTTTTCTCCTGCTGACGTCATGTTATAACTTTGTGATTCGGCCTTTACAGTTCATTCAGAATCAGAATCAAAAAGCCTTAACTGCCTTATTGATTGCAGTAAAAATTGACCCTTGACCACCAAAATCTTTTCAGTTCATCCTTGAGATAAATTTAACATTTGTACGGGTCTTCGGGACAGCCCGAAGACATGAAGCCTCCGGCCACCGGGTGTCACCGCTGTAGAAACGTAAAAAGTAGATTCAACTCTTTTCATTGTATCAATAATATTTGTTAAGGTCTTAAATATAAATTATTAACGGAGTTGCAAATTGAGTCCATTGCATTTCAAGACATGTATTTATTTGGACTTTAAATAAAAGCTTCTCCGCCATGATGACGTCTAGTTTTCAAACACCAGCCACAAACTGTAACCAAGAGTCTCCCTGCTCCTATATTCCTTTGGGGGGGGGGGGGGGGTTTCACTGTACGTACAGTGCACTCTGGGAGAGCGGTTTCCACGTCTGTCGTTAAGAAGCCGTGTGATTTATGGCTGCGATCCCACCTCCTCAACACTGAGCTACAAGGCCGGGAGTCGTAAACAGAGACGCCTCACACAGCTGCACGTGTGTGTGGGGACAGATGTGAAGTGGCTCAGACACACACACACACACACACACACACAGACACACACAGACAGAGCAGTTTGACCTCATACACTCCCCATCCTCTGATTGCTTGGGATTGATGAGGTGATCAATGGCCTGTCGGCGGCTGAAGAGGATACTGATTCACAACGTGCTTCTGTTCGAGGACTTGGTAAATCCACAAGGACTCTTACAGCTCTCTGGTCCAAACACACCAGAGGACATAGATTTTTATTAAAGCTGAGTTTCTGGAAAGGTTCCCGGGCTTGTAGAAGTATCTTGGCTCCGGAGGAAATTCAATGTCTTTGTGTTTTTATTTGTCGTCAGTGTGACTCATCCTTGTGCTGTTTTTTGGGGCTGAGCTTCCTGGGACCCACCACCTCGACGTCACCGGCTGTGACGCACCACCTTGACAACAGGTGTGTGTTTTAAATGATGCATGAGCCGGGGGGGGGGGGCGTTAACAACTTGATTGGCTATTCAAATCCACATCATCCCTTTATAAAACGTGTGTGTGTGTGTGTGTTTTGTTGGTGTTTTTTCTTCTTTTTGCTGAGGGACTATACTCCTCTTCTATTACTGATGAATCAGCCCATTAAATCCTGGAGCAGGGTAAGATATCGGATAAGATATCAGCTGCTGTCAATCGGCTAAGACAAAATGAAAGTGGAGAGGGGGGGGGGGGTGAGAAGAGGAGGAAGGAGGAGAGGATGTAGGACAGGATAGAGGAGGAGAAGAGGATGTAGGAGAGGATAGAGGAGGAGAGGATGTAGGAGAGGACAGAGGAGGAGAGGAGAGGATGTAGGAGAGGATGGAGGAGGAGAGGAGAGGATGTAGGAGAGAACGGAGGAGGAGAGGATCAGTGTGTAGTTTTTCTGTCTCAGTCGTTTTAAACACCAGATTCTACTTTTTTTATATTTTATCCTCCAGTGATGTGTTTTCATTTCTGACAGCAGCTTGTGGCCTCTTTCAAAAAAGACAAAGACAAAGTGTCTTCACAAGAACTCAGAACTTCCAAGAGACATCAGAGGAACTGTCACACAATCTGAGTTATCTCTGGGAGGATCTGTGAAAAATCCCTTTTTCTTTACTGGGGCTGTAGTTTGATACATAAGAGAATTTAGGATATACCATTGTTGCCTTTTCACTGGTGACGAGGTAACGCTGCTGTTACTCCACTCAACCACTGACATAGTGGCTTTAGAGATTGGCTTCCAGACAATGACCAGTAAATCCTATTAACATTAAAGTCTCCTTCCCACGTCCTTCACCTGAGCTCCACAGCAACCCTGTTAAATAAATCCCACGAGCGCTGGTTTCAGTTTAACTTCGACAAACATCTCTGAAATCTAAAAAAAGTGAGGACTTCCTGTCAGTGATGCAGAAATGAATGTGAGACCTTTTTAAATCCACAGGAGCTGCTGATGACGGCAGGTGACATCGTGTTTTACTTGAAATTTCTTCTATCCCAAAGATAATTCAGGTTATTTCTGCAACACACACACACACACACACACAGACGTTGGACTCTTTGTATTTGTGCTGCTGTGTATCTGCAGGAGACAAAGGGACTTATGTAACTCCGACATTGAGCACAGAGTGTGAATCAGACGTCTTTTGTGCGTCTTCAGGGAGCGAGGAACATTATTCACAGAGAGTTTAGCTGAGAGCAGACTGCGTCTTCTCGCTGTGAGAGTGATACATGACTCCTGTTCCCAAAGAACGCAGCACAATCCGATGTTTTCTGTAAATGCTGCAGCTATGAAGGCGTCATGGCTTCTCGGTGCAGCTTTTGGCATTTGCGGCCTCGGTGGGGGGGTCTTTTGAGGGTAAAAACACAGTTTTTCAAAGGATGAATAATTGATTCCAGGCCCTTTTTTCTGCCTGTTTTGTGTTGTTGTTGCAGTCGATGGCCGGTGAGCTCACTTGACCCTCAGCTGTGCACGGCGGGGGGAAGTTGTGGCAGGACTCCACCAGGACAAGAAGACAGCTTACGGCACAGATCGGTGTGTGATTGGCCTCTCTCTCGGGAGAAAAGAGGATTACAGGGGGCCTCTTACGTGTGTGCATGAGTGTTTCTTTGTCATGAGGGTGAGGTGCGTTGACACACCCACCCGTGTGCATGTGCGCGTGCATGTGTGGGAAGGAAGGGAAGGGAGCCTCTGTGGCTTTAAAGGTATTTTTAGTCGACGGTGTCTGGGTATCTCGGGGGGGAAGTTGGCGTCTAGGGTGGAATTAGACACGTGCCAGGTAGTTAAGAGGGATGAGAGAGGCTCAGTCCTAATGTAGCAGGAGTTAAACGTCACTTGCACCTGCACCGTTACTTGGGACACACTGAGGATACACACTCATCACACTCTGAGGATACACACTCCTGCACACATGAAGTAAAGGTATGTAACTTTGTGCTATTCTGTCTGAGAAGAGCAGGGTACCGAGGAGGTGAAACTCTCCAGGGAAGTTTCTCGTAGTGTGTTTGGACATCCACACCACAGGAGAACAGAGCTGTTGTGGTACATGTACAGTCTCAAAGGTATGATTGTGTCTTTACTGAGTCGTCTCGTGATGTAAACCTTCATCGAGTCGTGTGTGGAGGCCGTCGTTCTGACTTTGAACTTGAGTTTTAGCAGCGTCACTGACAGAAATGTAGCTTTTGTTGCCGTCTCTGCACTCATGCACCCCCAGCTGAGTATTCAAATTTAATGAACACAGCTCTGTGTGTGTTATCTGGTTTCCAAGCTCGGATTACAGCGAGGCTGCACAGCACAAAAGAACACACACACACACACACACACACACACACACACACACACACACTGTAAATGTACAGGAGAGGAGCAGATCAAACATATGAAGTCACAGGGGGAAAGTAAAAGTCCTGTAATCTAATATATTTCTAATGTACTTCTATTTAAATTATATCATACTTTCATATTGCAACTTCTAATTATTATTAATTACTTGTTTTCTTCAGCCGATTTACCCTCAAGTCTAAACTTTTCAAAGGTTTTATTTAAATTCCTTTATTTAAATTGTGTTCAAGCCCCAAAGAGGCAAAACTTTTAAACTCTTCAACAACGTTTAAAACAACTTGGAAAAATAGTGAATGTACATTTTTGCTAAATTTGTGGGAGCACGCTATTTTTAATTATTTCCCTATTATTCATCTCACAACGCTTAAGAATTATCACAAGGGTCAGACACCTAACCGTATGAAGAGAAACAGTTAAAACTGGCTCCAGCTAAAGTTTAAAATGTTACTTATATACTGATGAACAATTTAATAAACTGAAAAATAAGATTACACAAGTCACAGGGGACAGTGTGGTGTGATGGAAAATGATTTTCTGTATGAATGTAAATACTGTCCATTTAGCATTTTTTTTTTACAACAGAAATATTATTCAAAGGCAGTGATAGGTGTGTGTGTGTGTGTGTGTGTGTGTTTGTGTATAAACTGCTGGGTTTGCACATGCTTCAGAAAGCACCTCTTTGTCCCCGGGCCTGTGTTTGATGTTGCATATTTACACCTGTGTGTGTGTGTGTGTGTGTGTGTGTGTGTGTGTGTGTGTGTGTGTGTGTGTGTGTGTGTGTGTGTGACTGTCTGCCTGTCTGCCTGTCCGTATGTTTGCTCTGCATGACTGGATGCTTTTGTCAGTGTGTTCATATGAATATGTGGGTGAAATACAGGGAGAGAGAGAGAGAGAGAGAGAGAGAGAGAGAGAGAGAGAGAGAAAGAGAGGGTGGGAGAGAGAACATGCTTCCGCCTCACAGCATAGAGACAATCAGGCCATGCCTCAGCAATCAGGGGGAGAAGAAGAAGAGGAGCAGAGCAATTGCTATACCACCACCATTTATCACTGGAGACAGAAACCAAACCTCACCTCTGCCTACACATACTCAGAGGTGAGGAGGAGGAGGCGTAAAGGAAGAAGATGGAGGAGAATAGTAAAACAGGCATATTTTTACATAAAGGAGATGACATAGGAAAGAAGAAAATATTCAAGGATGTGGAGGAAAAGCGTGAGCGGGGAAGAGTCAAGGTCACGGAGAGGAAAGAGCAGTGACTGGGATTTGAACTCTTACGCTGCAACAACCATCAAGGTCAACGACACGTTGATTCACCATCTCCTCCCACTACTAAAGGAATCATGCACTGGCTTGTTCCCATTCTCCCTTTCCTGCTGAGTTTTAGATGAGGAAATTCACACCACACTTTATCTGCCTCTTAGATGTTGCACTATGTAGAGAGGAGTTAACTAAACAGTTAGCACAGTTTAGCATAAGAGACGAGGAAGTGGCTAGCAAAGCATGACTAAAAGACAACAAAAAATGCAAGGAGGTGTTTGGCTTAGCTTAGCATAAAGACTGGAAGTGGAGGGAAACGGCTAGCCCAGCACTGTGTGTTGGTATAAGACTTTTTTTGGTCTTCAGTTGTTTTGGTGCCTCATGTCTGTGGTATTCTTGTTCAGTGAGGCCCAAAAACAGCTTGATCAATAGTCGACTGTCCAAAGATCTCAGTGAGAGAACCCCTTACGAACCGTAACACAGGGGTGACCATGGCCAGGCCTCCCCTCTGCCCTGTTACAACCAACAAACCAACATTCAGCTTATTGTTACTTCTAGGCATTCAGACCCACAGATGGCAGCTCTGCACTGTTGCCTCCTCAGCCAGGCACATACACCAAATGTGTGAGCCTGCTGTTCTTTGGTCCTGAGCAACATCTGTAACGCTCACTAATTAAAAATATGATATCTCTTTTGTTTTATAGGTTAATGAAATGTTGTACAAACCACAGGGTTAGGATTTGAGGGATGTGCCCGGCTGCTTTTGGAAGAGACTCCTCTTCCCGGGAAAAAAGTTCAGTACGTAAAAAAAGCATAAAAACCTTCTGCAATAAATTATTGATTTGAACTATTATGCTTGAACTCAAATGAGGAAATGAAACTTTCTGCGTCGTCCTTTCAAAACACCCGACATCAAGTCTATGCAGACAGACACTCTGGTAGCTGACATCTTTCTTACAGGAGCTGCCATCACATCTAAAATGACATTTTACATGATGATCTTTATGTGTCACATGCTACAGAAACCTTTCCATGTATCAAGAACAACAGCAGAAGTATTGGTCTTTGGTTTTCTTTCCTTCTGCACTAGTCACCCAGTCCCCCCCCCCCCCCCCCCCCCCCCCCCCGCCCAGGTACTACAGTGTGTTCGCCGGGTGCATCCAGGACACATCTGCCCCAGAGCTCCACAGACACGCAGCAAATGAGCACTCGCTGTCATATTGCAACACATCTGCTTGATGTACAGCCGAGCTGACGTATTTTAATATCCTACTCGCTGGCTGTGCATATTCTCAGCACAGTGGGGCTAAATGTACTGTAGGCTTGTTTTCAGGGCTGATGTAATGCAATTGCGTTATTTTGTTTGCATTGTGCGGGTGGGTGATGTTGTTATGAGGCAAATATGCACCACACTGCAGCCTCTGTGGGCTTTTCATTACTATCATGTGATCACATGCAGTGATCGTGACAACGGCGGCAATCAATTCCTCACAAGGGGAGAGGAGATAAAGAATTCATTGTGATTTATTTGGCCTCAGACAAACGGATTTTCCTCTCTGCCACTGCACATTAACATGTTGGAGAATATGAAGAGTTGGATAGGAAATGAGACGCCGTCCAACTGCCAGCTGAGAAAAACCTCAAAGCATATTAGATGTAATTCATGGTATGAGACACATAAACCCATTCACATTCATATTATTTATGTTTTTCAATATTTCATGGAATAATCTCCCCTAAAATTAGACACGTGGCGTTTTTTTTGGCCTCATGCTGCTGGAATGATTTTTGTTGCTGTGAACAGAGAGGGTGGACACACACATACAGTTGAGTTATTATAAATAAAGCCTTAAAGCATTGTTCTAATCCTGCGATATCACAGCAGACGTTGAGGTGGAGAGTGTGTTCATACAATATATATGAGCTTCCACAAGCCTGTAGCCAGACGCTCCTGACCCATAAAGACTGCTTAAAGCTGTCTCCTCTGCTTGTATCTGCTTTAGAACCAGAATAAAGAAACGAGCTGAACCCCACGTGTCCTCTCAGCTCCACTGAGCCTCAAGTCTTTATAAACAATCAACCCAGACACATTATTTAAATGGAGCTGGTTCCCTTTAAAAACCATTTCTCCCTTCAGATGTCTTCTGATCACCTGTCAGGGACGGAGCATGCGCAGTGGGCAGGAGCCAGAGACCACAGAGGCTGCTGAAGACAGATAACCAGGGTGGGAAAGAGAGGAAGTGGCACTTTTAGATTTCAACATAAAAGTCTTAAAGTGATATTGGGGGGGGGGGGGTGTTATTTATTTATTAGCCTTTATTTCACAAGGTTAGTCCCATTGAAATAAGAAATACATATTTTACCTGCCAAGAGAAGCTGCAACACAGTTTCAACAAATACAATTAATAACATTAAAACTTGATATTGCACAGACAACCTGGACTTGAGAGATTTTACCCCAGTTTTAAACTTATTCGACTCAAAGGATTTGAATGTTTAATTTAAGTATTTAAGTACGTAACATATTCCATTCATTAGTTTGCTGAAAACTTCAAATCTTGTTTTCCTAATTCACTCCAGAATTTAGGAATAACAAATCACAAAATGTCCATAGAACGAAGATTGTGACTTCCAGAATTTAGCATTGTTCAAATTGTTAAAAATAGTTAAAATCACATCAACCAGAATTCAAGTAGATTTAAGGTGAAATCAAGCAGACTTGATTATTCGACCCAATATGGCTTCAGGGTGTTGACCTACTCTACTTTGATGTTCAAAGGAAAATTAAGATTTTTGATTTGTAGTTTAATCGCAGCACGCTGGGCAGATTAGCTGCAAGTGAGCACGAGTGAAAAACCAACACTAATACCGGTTAATTAGGGTTTTATTTTGTAAAACCCACCGGAAACCCCCTTCAGTGGCAGTGAGCAGTAGTAAAGCAGCTCCTGACGGAAAACTGTGGTCACCGTGCAGCTGCAGAGATGCGCGACACAGAAAAACAAGCAGGAACGAGGGGGATGGAGCGACGGGACATGAGGAAATAAAGAGAAATCCACCTGAGATGCTCCGACACACCGAGGAACTGCGTCTGCACCGCGCGCTTTGGACATAATTACGCCGAGGGATCGCGCATCGATCCGGGTAGCAGGGTACAGGGGGTGGTGGGGTTGGGGGGGGGGGGACGGGAGGGGTCGATCATGGGGAACGAAGCGAGCCTGGAGGGAGGCGAAGGGCCGCCGCCCGGGCTACCGGAGGGGCTGGCACCTGACGGGAAGGGCGGCTTCGTGCGGGTCTCCGACGGGAGCCCCGTCGACCTGGCGGAGCTCAGCGAGGAGCAGAGGCGGCAGCTCGCCGCGGCGGTGTCAAGGGCGCAAGGCAGGCAGCCCGGAGGCGCAGCCGCCGCACGAAGGCAGGAGCTTTATTTTCAACAGCATTTATTCATTTCCATGCATTTGGGAGCAGGTGGTGGGAGCGGGACGTGTGGATGGGCTGTGTGCAGCAGCAGGAAGATGCTCCAAGGAGGCAGGGAGCCGTTCACGCCCATTTGAAACCCCACCAAGACATCATTCCCTTCTTAGAGCAGCTCCCTGTATAATGGATCCACATCTGGCACATCTGGTAGAAACGCCACCAACCTTCTCAGAAAACAGCCTCACACCGGCTCTAGTGATATCTGGCCACGTCTCGTTCATACTGATGTGTGTCATGTTTTTATAATGGCTGCTAATATCCCAGGCCTTTAAGATATAGTGAATCTGAATGTGTCACTCGTGTGTGTGTCTGTGTGTGAGATCACAGACTTAGAGACACACCTCCAGTATTTGTGCGAAATTTTCGAAATGCCTGCTGGGTAAAAACATGTGTCGTGCCCAGTGTTTGTGTGAGAGTTTGTGTGTGTGTGTGTGTGTGTTTATCTCTCCCCACCACCACCCTCGGATTGAGCCTTTAACAGCCAATAAAAAACAATCTGACCAACCTTTAATGAGCTGATCTCTAATATTAACAGTCAGATTAGTCTTAATTGGATTTGAATGGGTTGTGTTGGAAACCTGCTGTGTTATGGAGTGAAAACAGTCTGCTGCCAAAGCCATTATGTGTCCATATTTTCCAACTAATTCGGGCCGCAACGATTAATCGATCAGTTATCGGCGACTAAAATCACGGCCAACTATTTTGATAATCGATTTATCGGCTTGAGTGTTAAAAAAGTATCAATTCTCTGATTTCAGCGTCTTAAATGTGAATATTTTCTGGTTTCTTGGCTCCTCAAATGACTGTTGAGTGAACGTCTTTGTGTTTGTGGATAAAACAAGACATTTGAGGAGGCTTAGGTTAGCACGTTTTTGTTTCAAATTCAAAATTTTTATTTCCATTTTATTGCTCAGACAACTAATTTATTCATCAACATATTAATCAATAATGCAAATCCCAGCCCTAAACAGAATCCTACGAAGATTCCTCGATATCAAATACACTGGCTTGGTGTGTGGCAAATGCTAATTGGCACCAACTGGGGTGGGGGGGAGAAATGTTATTTATATCTGAGCTGGAGATGTAGGGGGAGGGGGTGTGCATCAATATTAATATGACTATAAATAGAGGAGCAGTTAAATCCTTCTTGCTGCTTTCCAATTTTTCTGTTTTATTTTAAAAGTCTGATTTCATGTTCTAACGTTGGATGTGAACGAGGCTGGTTCGCTGTCCGTGGTGCTGAAATCCTCTCTGCAGTGGAACAGCGACGCTCTGCAACACCACTGGTGCTGATGCTCGATTCCCCCTCACCCTGACTAGTATCATCTCTTTGTAAATAGAAATAATGAGATGCTGTATTCATGGCAGTGTTCAACTTTATTGCCTGGGAAGGTAATTCAAATGAGACATAATGACAGACGCCTGCAGCAGCACCTCTATGTGTGGCATACACATGGAACAAGAAATAATATCCAATCAATGTGTTTGAGCGCTGATGCATTCCTCTCAGGGTCCAGTCGACTTTCGTGTGTGTGTGTGTGTGTGTGTGTGTGTGTGTGTGTGTGTGTGTGTGTGTGTGTGTGTGTGTGTGTGTGTGTGTGTGTGTGTGTGTGTGTGTGTGTGTGTGTGTGTGTGTGTGTGTGTGTGTGTGTGCGCTGCCTGAGCTAACAAAGACGTATCAGCTTACCCCAATGGAGCCACACATTCCCCCCCTCTATCTCAATGATCTACACTCCGTGTCATTCAGCGGTATTCACTTTACTGTCAGCTTCACCCCGGGGCTGCTAGCTACACATTTTGTGTTCACTGATGTGATGAAAGGGCCGGAGAGCCGCGGTCTTAAGTTTTATTATTAGCACAGTGACGCTACAGTGGAGGCAGTGGAGTTGGCTAATACATCGAGCAACGATTGAGGTGGAAATGGGTTGAAAACATTATAGACATCAGTGAGAAGCTGTTTTCTTTCACCATTATTTTTCAGTCCGTGTCATTTTTTGTAACATCTTTTATGGATACACAGGGGTGCTTAATACTTTTGCTGGTTTATTTTGCCTGATTGTTTTAAGTATTATGTTTTGAAATATGTGGATTTGTTCGATGTGAGTGCATAATTCAGCAGAAACCGTAGTTTCTTGTAGGTTTATAAAGGAGATGAAGAGTAATTTCACATGATTATAGTCTTGTTCACAGTTTGGTCAGATTTTTCTCACACTGTCAAAGTAAACACAAATGAATTATATGCTCACAAAAAGTCTGTTTCCTCTTTTCCAGACCTTCAGAATCTGATGCCCAGCAACGACCCCAACAGGTAGGGGCCTCCAGGGGCCCAACAGGTCTCAGTAAGAGCCGAACTGTAGACGCCTTCAACCAGGGCCCACCTGGCAAGCCCACACCGGGTCGCAGCCCTTCATCCCTCAGTCTTTTTGAGTCCAGATTCCGGCAGGAGCCAAAGGAACCTGAGACCAAGTCACCCGGCATGTTTGGCTCCAGCTTCCTCAGCGGGGCCAACCCCCTCAGTGCCGTGTCATCGATGACGTCCTCTGTCTCCTCCTCCATATCCTCCATGGGTGATTCTGTCAACATGTCCAAGTTTGGACTGTTTGGGGATGAGGAGGAGGGAGACGCAGCGCCTGAGTCCAAGCAGGGAGGAAAGCCACCAGGGAAGGGCCCCCAGCAAGGGCCGGGTCCAAAGGGACCACAACAGGGAGGACCCCAGAAACAAGGTCAGGGCCCGCCGGGGCAGGGGCCAAAGCCAGGGCAAGGGCCCTCTGGGCAGGGACCCAGGCAAGGCCAGGCACCGCCAGGCCAGGGGCCCAAATCAGGCCAGGGTCCTCCTGGCCAAGGATCCCCTGGGCAGGCCCCTAGGCAAGGTCAGGGGCCACCAGGACAAGGACAACCAGGGCAACAGGGCCCCAAACCTGGTCAAGGACCCACAGGGCAACAGGGCCCCAAACCTGGTCAAGGACCCCCTGGGCAGGCTCCCAGGCAAGGTCAGGGGCCACCAGGACAAGGACCCCCAGGGCAACAGGGCCCAAAACCCGGTCAAGGACCCCCAGGGCAACAGGGCCCCAAACCTGGTCAAGGACCCCCAGGGCAACAGGGCCCCAAACCAGGTCAAGGACCCCCAGGGCAACAGGGCCCCAAACCAGGCCAAGGACCACCGGGTCCAGGTGCCAAACAGGGTGGCCCTCCCCCACAAACAGGTGGCCCTCCACAACAAGGACCAGGGAAGTCTGGACCCAAGCAGCAGGGGCCACCTGGCCCCGGGGCTCATCCTGGGGAGCCACCTAAGAGTGGAGGGCCACTTGGTCAGCAGGGGCCTGGAAAGACTGGAGGTGGACTCTGTCCACTGTGTAAGACCACCCAGCTGAACACTGGGTCTAAGGACCCTCCAAATTACAGCAACTGCACTGAGTGTAAGAACCAGGTCTGCAGCCTCTGTGGGTTCAGCCCCCCCGACTCAGCAGTAAGTGACTGAATACTTATCATACAAAATTTCAGACGGATACTTATCTAATCATACATGAGACGGTTCATGTTATTGGTGGCAGAGGATGAGAAAAGTCCCACATCATTAAATGTTCTGTGTGTGAAATATAAAATTATCAAGTGCTCTGTTTCAATTTCACTGCAAAAACATCATCTTAAACTAATTTCTGGTTTTACTCGGAACTCTCTGTCCAAATTGTCAAAATGGACAGAGGGACTTATTGAAGACTGGTTTGATTGAATCATGATATAAAACATGCAGTAACAAAATTAGACCAAATAATTGTTGGCATTTTTACAGTATAGTTAAATCCAATTATGTCCTGTTAGTTTATTTTCTCTGAGCCTGACAGAAGGGAGTGCAGCTCATACCAGTGGCACTCGATTTGAGATACAGAGGGACCATATGGTCCCAGGGAATGTTGATCAAGGTGACTCATGTCATGGCCACAGGAAGATACTGTGCCAGCCAGCGAGGACACTCGCCGATGGGCCACGAGCAGAGCAGAGCGACTGGTTCACTCTGCTCCAGCGTCTCCTCTGGATTCGTTACTGTTCAGTTAGACTCTTTGTAAGACAGATCAATTCAGGAAGTGGATTCTCTTTGAGTTGCAAGGTCTCGAAAAGCTTAATGCTGTTTGCAGTTACAGTAGAAGATACAGTTGTATAAGTTGCTTTTAGGTTTGTTAAACTGACATAATCTCTGTTTACATCGTATTTAATAAGCACAATAATAAAATCATTCATCTGATCTAGATAGTAATCAAACTGTCAACAATATGTTTTAAACACTGTAGTTTGCACACTCTGGAATCTGGTGATATCCCATCATTAAACAAAGATGATCGTCTAATCATATCATAGAGATAAATAATAATAAGTAAATAAAAAGTATTTATACATGAAAAGTATTTGTCTGTCTGCTCGCAGTCAGATTAAAATAATGCTGTGTATAAATAGCATTTTTCCTTCTAAATTAATTAGAAACAGAACAAGCATGTATTCATTATAAGTCGTATTTATGTAACTGTTGCCAGATTTTTATTCACTCAGGGTATAAAGAAGCATTTTGAGAGGAGAAAACAGGATTCAGCATCATTTGAAACACTAATTAATGGACCTGTCTTTGAGTTTGTATTTATTTTTGAGCTACACACAAAGAAAACTGTTATTTTAGGGGGTTTAATTTCGTATGCCTGCCCGTGTTCATGCTGTAATTACATGTGCCATTGATGCTCGTGCTCATAAGAACACTGAATTTGGTTCCAGTCAATTCTAACCCATGTTTTGTTTCATGCACAGGGCAAAGAATGGCTGTGTCTGAACTGCCAGATGCAGCGGGCGATGGGAGGTATGGATCCCCCCGGCATGACAAAGCCCAAGCAAGGCTCTGCCCCGCCCTCGCCGCAGAGACAGGCGCCTGGCAAGCCTGGCAAGCTGTTGATAAAGCAACAGAGTACCACCGACCAAGGGTTAACGCCGCCAACCACGCCGAGGCAGAAATCCCCAGGTCCTACCTCTCCGGGACCTCTTTCCCCGGCCTCTTCGGCGGGATCACCCAAAATTGACCCCAAGACAGGTCGTCCCATCCAGCAGAAGACCACTCCCCAGCCGTCGCCGTCTAAGGCCAAACAGGAGTCCAGCTTCTTCGGGGGGTTTGGAGGTATCAGTTTAGGAGGCCTGACCGATGCGGCTAAATCTCCTGCGGCTTCTTCTCAAGCTGCCGAGTCTGTTACAGGGAAACTGTTTGGCGGTTTTGGCGGTTTGATGGAATCGTCAAAGCCTCAGGCACAGGCTCCGCCAAAGCAGGAGGAGTCGGTGGCTGGGAAGTTGTTTGGCGGTTTTGGAGGGTTGACAGAATCCAAATCTCCTGCTGCCGCTTCTCAGATGTTCAGCTTCGGATCGTCCCTCTTGAGCTCAGCCACCAATCTCGTTGCGGGGGAGGACCAAAAGGCAGCGGAGTCTCCACCCAACTCCCCCGCTGACTCCGGAGCGGGTTCCCCTCCTGACTCCCCCTTCTCTGAGCCTGGATCGCCCCCTGATTCGGACTCTGCTCCTGACACCCCACCTGCCAAATCCAAGAAACCCCCCAGAACCATCTCTGTGGAGCAGGAAGAGAAGGCCCCAGCAGTCCAACCGGCGCCTGCCCCGGCCTCAGCCACCAAGGAAAGCTGCCCTCTCTGCACCGTGGAGCTGAACGTCGGATCATCAGTCACGCCGAACTACAGCTTCTGCACCGAGTGCAAGAAGACAGTGTGCAATCTGTGTGGATTCAATCCCACTCCCCACTTAGGAGAGGTAAGAAGCCCTATTATTGTTGCACTTTTCCTAAGCACCACAGCTTCCTGAGATTCCAACACACTGCACCTACCAGTAATTTATGCATTCTGTCGTATATAAATAGAACGCAAACATCCTCCTAGATGTTTTATTGAAGTAGGTCACAGAAGAGATACCATCAGGAGCGGCAGAGTTTTCAGCCGAGCGTTGTTTCCCACAAGCATCCAGCAAACTGCTCTGGAATGAGGATAGCATGTTATTAGCTGCACTAAATTACATTAGTTTAGCCCAAATAGACAGCGTAATGTCATTTGCACATATTTGTCCACTGACAGAATGGATGTGGTCAATTACGCTGCGTTTAACAAGACGGCCTCACTGCGACCAGGCTGGTTTTTTGTCGAGAGGGCAGCCAGAAATGTGAAGATCAAATGGGGCAATTGAGAGAATTGACACTTGACTCTGCAACTGTGTACATGTAGAGTATGTGTGTGTGTCTGCTTTGTGTACAGGATGCACAACTTCCATCCTATGGACTATTTCCTCTCTCTGAAATCAGAAGATATGTTTCTGTGCAAACATCTCAATGCACGTACAACATGTTTGCCTGAGTGTGTTTGCGAGAACATGCCGTGGTCTTTGTTTGCCTGATGATGACATGGAAACCAAACACTTTTTGTCCGCTTATCACTTGAGGTGCGGGGGGCACTGGTTTGCTGGTGTTACTTCATTATGTTCCACACAGAACAGATGGTTCTCTATGGAGTATTTTATGGGAACCAAGGCCAAAAAGCGCTTCCGCCTCAGCATGTAGGCCAAGCACTCATATATATATATATATATATATATACTACACCCACATATTATTCCATGTGAATAATCCTACACTGCATCACTCATAACCGCCTTGAAGCCACGCATTGGTTAAACGAACAAAAAGCTGCAGGTCAGTGACAGGAGGACGTTGACTTACATCCTCTCGACATGGTCGTGTGATTCAGGGCACAGTCACATGTCAGACAGCTTCACGTGTCGGCTTGAGGTTTAAGCGAGTCCTGAATAATCTGCTGTGTATTTCTGTCTCTCTGAGGAGCCTTATTCTGCAGCAGCCCACAGATCATAGCTGCTGCACCCCCGCTTTGTTCACAAACACTGACAAGCTCAATGGAAATCAACTTTTATGTTGTAGGAATATAACTGGCAGAAGAATATTGACTTCTAAGAAATATATACTTTGCTTTCAGTGTGAGATATGAAACTGGGTTCTACGAGTGATGAGTCCCATTGGGGGGGCTGTTATATAATACTTGTTCAGTAATCCTTATCTCGGTAAAAGTTTGAAATAGCGAGTTATCATCTAGCCTAACTATCTGTCAGAAGTCTGTCTCTGAACGTCGTAAGTATTTCTACTTAACTTGTGTAGTTGAAATTATCAGTCTATTAAGTCATGAATTCAACATTATCCCCCTCCCCCTCGGTAGCGTGCCAAAAACAAGATGTCCGCCGTTTGTTTACAGCACCGACAGCACTACTGAAGTCTCAATTTCTCTGAAGTTTGGGGACGCCGGTCCTTTTTTTCCGCGGCTCTTAATTGCCTGATGGGAAAATGGGGAGCTGAACTGCAAATCACTTCATTTAGGCCAAGCGCGGGGGAAAATGTAATTACACTGGAGAGCCGTGCCACTGATGCGCTAATTGGTTATAGATTGGTCGTTGTCTTGAAGCCAGGATCGTCAGCTCAGCTTTGTTTTTGGAACGGCGGTTCGAGCCAGACGCTGGTACGAGAACGAGGAGTCCCTCTTTGAGGCATGCAGGAGTAAATACGTTCAATAATTCAGGGAAAATAATAGGATTTGGTTGAACTTGAGAACACGTCAAAGTGCAATATTCAGGAGGGGACGCTCGTACACACACACAGCACCTCGGTTGAGTCATCCCCCCCCCCAATCACATACTGTTCCTAGCTTCTGTGTCATTCGCTGTCATAAAGGCCGTCAGCAAGGGTCCATGTGCTGACGCATGTGAGTGGGTCAGAGCGAGTGTATGTGAATGTGTGCTCGTGTCTGTGTACTGAACAGTATGTTTTATTTGAAAGATTGATGACTTATCGAGAATGAGACGAGCCGTGCAGGCGGGCGTGAGCCTTCAACGTGTATACCATCACGATATGTCCAGGTCCACGTGAGAATTTAGGCGTTTTTCTATTACCTGCATGTGTTTCTACTGAAATGCTGGAAGGGTGAGAGTGCACGCGTTCTCTGCCGTCGCGTGTGCATGTGTCGGTGTAATCTCTGTTTCCTAAAAGGATTTAAAGGGCAACAGGAAGCCTGTCATTTCTATCGAGGCTTGATCCCAGACTCAGGTGTCGGCGCTTAATCCCCATCAATATGACTTGTGAAAAAAAGGCTCCTCAGAAGGAACAGCACTCACCCTAATGGCTCCTCTTCCTTTCTTCCTTCCCCTCCCATCACGGCCGGCCATCTTTGTCCCCCTCTGTTGCTTTTTTTGGTCACCTTTTTCCCAGAATATCTTTCTAAGTCCCCTCTCTTTTATGTCGTCTTTCTCTGCATCCTTTAATCCCCTAAATTTTTTCAGAAGCCATGGGGGGGGGGGGAGTCACTTAAAGCCTTTGGTATTTTTGGTGGTTATCCTCCTTTCAAACACTGTATTTTCTTTGCGTGTCATACTCCCTGTGAATTTGTGTCTAGTGCTGCTCAGCGCTGCTGCCGTAGCTCAGGCTCCATGTCATGTTGCCCTTATCGGTAATGAGTGTGCTCGTTGGAGAAGTCTTACGTAAAATGGGAGAGCAGCACTTCGCTAACAAGCACAAATCAAGGAATCCAGATAAGAGACTGTGAGCTGTGAGCTGCATCAAGTATCACCCAGGAAAACTAGATTGTATCCTTGTTACCAAACTCTTAAATATATTGAGCCACAACCAGAACATAATAATCAGTGATTTGTGTAATAGCCTGGAGCCAAAGGTCCAAGTCCAACATAAACCATATCACCTAATATCTTTGTTTTTGTTCATAATGACAAACTCTGTGTTTATAATGATGGTTAGATTGGAGATTTAGAGTTTAGTTAGATATTATTTATCACTAGATTGTGACAATTATACAAATAATTCACCCACTGGACGACTGTGCTTTGCAATAATATATCAAATGGTCTTTAATTATTTAACACTCTAAGGCTGTGGGTAAGAAACTGAAATGCTTTGTTCCAAACTCCCTCATTATTGTAAAAACCTCAAACTCAAATGGATAAACAAGGGTATAAAGTGACGGGTTATCTTAGTATTTAACCAGCTGTAGATTAAGGGTCCACAATTTTTGGAGAATAGGTCAAAGCGACACTGTCTCTATTGTAGTTACTGTAATAAACAAGCTGTTAAAGTTATGGAACGATCGTGGTTTGTTGAGGTACAAACACTGCTTCGATATGTTAAAATAGTCGTCCACTAACCAGGTGATTGGTCGAAAAAGACTGGAAATCGGGAGAAACGGCGCCGTGTGAAGGATATAAGGTTACAGGGTTATAGAGGCTCAACAAAATCTGCCCACCAGCACCTCTGACGCTCACTAAAAATGACACGTTGTGGTTTTACTGGAGGATGATGTGTCAGACGATTTCTTTGCAGGCGTAGTCGTTTCCTGGCCGGCCACCTCACGACGATAACAAGAAACCCATGTAGCCAAATGAGATTAGAGCTCTGTATCTTAAACTGTCCAGTCACCAGAACAGGCTTTGATAATGAGTCCTTTGTGATGCTGCATTGTTGCGGTGCCTCACAATAATCTCTCGTTTTTTTTAATATACACAATCGCCAGGATTGGGTTTAGGCCTGTGCCAGTTATAGCAAAGGTTCTGTGAAGCCACTCAGTGAATTCAAAGTTAACTCGGTGTCCTTGCAGAAGACAAACCAAGCATAATTGTGCGTTCTTGTCTCTTTTGGTCCGGCACATCCTCAGCACACCCACACTCTCTGCGTGGTGATTCCTGTGTCCTCCTTCCTCATTGTTATTCTGTGGCTGAGCCCATGAATCCTCCCACAGTCTGAGCCCTCTGGAGTCACGCGCTGGCAGATAGAAACGCTCCGTGGTCGCACTGTGCGGGGCACACGTGTACATGTAGAGCATGCTCACAGCCCTCGGTCTATCATCCAGCTACAGCTTCAGCTCATCCTCTGGCAGGGTGCAATTTCCCTTTTCTTCTCTGTATCACAAACCCAGTTGTTATGGGAATCTGTCGTTTGATTCTTGTTTGTGTTCTCGACTCAAGGTTGATGTGTATCGGCAGCTTAATACCAGGCCAGTTGCCTCACAGCTCTCCCAGCGCTTGCCCACCAGGGTGAAGTGTGCAGAAATAGTCGCAGCCACAAAAGAGAGACACAAAGGGGGAGAACACATACAAGTTGTAGGGCAGCTCTCTCTCTCTCTCTCTCTCTCTCTCTCTCTCTCTCTCTCTCTCTCTCTCTCTCTCTCTCTCTCTCTCTCTCTCTCCAGTCTCTTTTATCGCTGTGTTGTTTTCCCTCTTTCATATTCCCTCCTTTAAAAGCGTCTCTCTGCTGCCCCAGGCAACCCACAGAGTCCACCCCCCCCCACATGGCCACCTCGGAAGCCATGAAATGGACACTATTTTTAGACTTTAAGGTGTGTGTGTGTCTGTGCAGAGCTTCGGACAGAATGTGCCAGTTTCTCCAGTTTGACACTGTAAATGCTGGTGCATGAAAAAGGAAATACTGCACAGATAAAATACCTGAACATTTGTCCATCCAATTGACTAAACCCAGGACCCCTTACCAGCTATGGCAAGTGGTTCACTGTTGTTTTAGAATTTCCTAGGCACTAAAAACAGCCCTCTCCTTTTTCTTTTTATAGAACTCCTCTCCAGCTCCTCTCCAGAATGGTTTTCAATTATCCCCTTTCTAATTTACTGGTGCTTGTATGCTTAGAAAAGGGCCAGATTTTAGCCACCGAACCTTCGGTGCCAAGTAAGACGGAGGGCGAAGCCAAGACGCGATGTGAGCCAGCTCTGAAGCCGTGGTGTGGGGGAGAGGAGGCAAGGACAGACAGGCAGAAACACTCAAACACACACACTCACACATCCTGGCAATGGGCTCAGCTAGTTAGCACAGGCTCTGTTGTATTTACATCCTGACTGCTGCTGCTCTCAAACTCTTTAGTGTCTATTGAGAGACGGGATGATACGAGGTGAAAAAGAGAGTGGGCTACTCTGGGCTTTTATGGATGGATTGTCTGACTCTGACTTCCTCCATAAAAATTGATATTCATCACTTGAAGCCAGCAGCATGAGCTCCGGATTAGGAAAATGGCTTCACCTGAGAGGCGAGTGAAATAACTTTTTATTAAAGGTAGTGCCGTTCATGTTTATGGGAGACTGATGCTTCTCTATTCATTTCGAGTTTTGGGGGCCAATGTAAATACCGATTTTGGAACACCAATTATTCAGCCTACTTATACAGTAAAAACAAAATTGTAACTGACTCCCATGATGCAATTATTATATTATTTATTTGAGGTTTATTTTCTGCTTTGTTTATCGATCAGGCTCTAATCTACACTGTAGGTTGTAAGAAAAAGATGCAAGAGAGCTGTGAGTAGCAAGCTCACAGACAGATAATGAGTGTGGGGTGGTGGAGTGGAGGCCCAGAACAGAGCGAGCAGAGAAATGGCCGACAGACAGAGAGGAGTCCAACAGGGCCCTTGACGTGAGGGGGTGGAGGGACGAGGGGCGGTGTCACAAAGGATATGGGTGCCGACCCATTCTGCCCCTCGCAGCGCAGCCCATGACAACCTGCCTATCGTGGTTTGTTTTAGTGTTGGTGAGTCAGGCCTGTGTGTCACATCACCAGAAGCTATAGGCAGAGTTTACTGTCAGGACTTTAAGAGAATAAAGGAAGAAGTCAGCAGCAGAGCACTGGTCCTGTGTAGCATGAGGCTAAACTATCTCATTGTAAATATCTAAAAAATCAATTCAACATACAATAAATGTCTAACATACATGAAGCATTGAATTTACATAGACAAAACATGTATGATTTGGGGGGGACTGTACACGGCTCATGCAAAGTATAACAATGATTTTTATTTCACTATCTGCTGTTTATTACATAGCCACAGTAATTAGCATTGTTTGTTTTGCAGCATGCTAGCGTGTAATTTACTTGACAGACAAATGGAAACACAGCCCCCTTCTCCTCAGTGTGTGTGTGTGTGTGTGTGTGTGTGTGTGTGTGTGTGTGTGTGTGTGTGTGTGTGTGTGTGTGTGTGTGTGTGTGTGTGTGTGTGTGTGTGTGTGTGTGTGTGTGTGTGTGTGTGTGTGTGTGTGTGTGTGTGTCACTGCCTTTTTACGCAGTATCACCTTGAAACAGCAGCCAGCTTCCAAATGTTGTTGTTTGCCCGAGCCCACAGCTCATTACGCCTAACCTTTACAGTGAATGGAGGAGTGGGTGGGAATCCCCATCACCCCCCCCAGCCACACCTCTTTTCTCCTCTTTCTGTTTCCCTGACGTCCCCCCCCCCTCCTCCTCCATCCACCTGCACTGATAAGCTTGGTCTTGGCAAAAAATGGAAAACAAACTAATGTATGAGCAGATGACGAGTTGACACACACCTACAGTTGACATTAGTTGACGTGTGCTGTGAGATTCTTATGTATGAAAAGAGGCTAAAAAGCGTAAATCTGCAGCCTTCAGTGATAATTTTCGGTGTTTTGATCACTGCTACTGCTTCATATTACATCTCATTCATTGTTAATATCATGAAAATATTTAGTGTAGCTTTAAACAGGTGGGATTGCGGCGACTGTTGTGTGACTCATGATATGTCAAATGACTAAATCAAAAAAATGCTGCATTAGAGGGAAAACCAGCTTAAAATCCCAGACTTCTATTTCACATATGTGGACAGATTGTGACAAATATACACAAACATGGATGTAGACAGTAAATACCCTGAAATAAAAATGTCCCTTCTTAATCCCTGGGCTCAGAGTAAATAGAGGCCCTGTCCCACACCTCTTGCTTTGCGTCAGATCCACTTTACAAATGCATACGCACACTTGTTCCCTCAGTTATTTACTCACCTGCCAGGGGGAACAACAATCCACCACGGATCGTAACGTTCTTGTCAAGGGAGAACAGAAACCCTCAGACTCTTGTTTGTCGTCTGTCAGTGATGAGTCAGATTTGTGCAGAGAATTGGATAATTAACTTTTCCTCAGCCTTCACCTCTCCGGGTTTCCTCAGAGGGATTTTTTCCTGCAGCGCTCTGCTTCATTCACACTCAGTTACACAAAACCATGTGGAATCTGACCAGCACAGCCACCGTCCTCTGGTGCAGGCTTCCAAGCAGCTGAGGGTTAAACAGAAGCGTTTGATTTATTCATCTTCACAGCTCAGATTTCCGCCGCTTACTCTGGGATTAAAGCCAACGGTGGGATGGGTTGAATCCCACTTCTCCGACCTGAAGGCTCTCGCCTATCACATGACATTCGGTTTCATGATTCAAATGAGAATCGCATCGACACATGTGGTCGTTTATGCAGCGGATCGAAGCCCCGGGACGGAAACGTCTATAACAGTGGGACATTTATTAGGACATAAGATCTTTTTTGGCCTGCAAAGGAGCTGATGCCGAGATGTTCTGCTTGCAGTCTAGTGCATTATAATTAAGTTGGTGGCACAGCAACACTCATCAATGAGAGAAGGGCAGCGATGGACATATTTTAATTTTAGCAAGAGCTTCAGCGCTGAAAGGTGAATTGAGCGCTGCTGAAAGGACACTGGCCTTTCAGCAGCTTTATTATTAATATAATGAGCTAAATGAGGATATATTGAATTTTCCTTAACTAACATGGTCATTCCATCCATCTGAACGTCAGTGTTGCTAATCCATGAGATCCATTCACTGCTGGGGACATTGTCAGCCAACAGCAATCTTCAAATAGTATTTCCCTGGCTGTAAATTTTAACAGGATCAAATTTCCATATCGTGTGATGATGGAGTGTCGTGTTTCTCTTTTAAAGCTTTGATCAAAAACGTATCCCATGGGTCTTGAACACAGACGCATCGTCAAAGCTTTATGTAGCGTAGAATACTCTGCTTGTTATCTTGGTTAAAATAACCAGGTGTTCAATATTTTCCGGTACAATTATAGATATGGCTATTAGCATATTGAAAACAACATGTGGAGTTTAAAGGAAAAATATGCTTATTTTCTGTCTTGATTGATGCCACTTTCAAATTTTTCTATTAAATATTTGCCTGAAAAAAGCTGATGGACAACTAAACTGAGCATAAAAGACTGAAAACAGAGAGAATTCAGCACCTATAAGGTTTAATTATTACCATGTTGTATTTTCATCCCAGGGTTAAGTTGGCACAGGCATGCAAATATGTAGATTTCGGTACTTGCTCATAACAATGAGAGTGGTATTGATTTTCTTTGCATGAAAACAAATGAGAATATCACCCGAACTGTATTGATTTAAGAAGTTTTTACTTGAGAAATAACATTTAGCAATCAATTAAGTAATCAAGTAATTAATTGCTATAGAAATGTGTCAGTGACCTCAATTGAATCTTCAATCTGCCGTGTAACATGTTATCGTCATGAACGACAGCTTGTTCTGACGTCCCGGCTCCTGATTTGCAGATTTAAAAGGTGATAAAGTCGAACCTGTTGGGCACTCGCTGCTGTCGAGTCACCTCTGGTAACCGTTAAGCTCCTTCCCACTGCTTCCCCCTCGACCTCGCTACATCACGCCTCTGTCTCAAGTATAATGGTTCATTCTAAACTCTTTTCTGACCCTGACTCACACACGATTATAATGCTGTTTCTCGCGTCCTCACATCCCCTGTATAACTTCCCCCCCCCGTCCTTTCATCTGTCCTGATCCATCTGCATAGTCATGTTATAGATCCTCTACCTCGCCCACTCTCCGTGCCAAGCTCTGTCTAATTTTAGCCGGGTAAAACCCTCGTAGAATCCCTCGTCTTAATCAAAGAGCTGCACCGACCTTCACAACACTCCAACTCCCTGTTGGACACAATAACCCAACATGGCTGCAGCCCATCTTGTCTCGATATCTGGTTGCTGTCTGCGGTTTTCAGTTCGTCTCCCCTCTGTGTCCTTGGAGGAGGTTGGGAGAGGATGGAAAGTTTGGAGCGATGGCACTGGAGTCTGACGTTATTCATTCATGTATGAGCTTGTGTTTGTTCATGAGTGTCATGTCGGGAAGACGGAGCGAGTTGTCGCTTCCTTCCAAGCTGTTTCTCTACTTTTATCTGAGTATGTCATCAACACCGTCACAAACTCATAACTGTGGGTGATGGTGTGTGTTTGCTCTTCGGTGTCTGTGCACATGTAATATAAGAAAACTTCTTTGCAAGGTGGGGGGGAGGGAGTCCTGAGTCTTTATGAATCATCCACTGTGTCGTTTGCAGAACTCATAACAGAAGAACACACACGCAGGCGTTTCAGATTTATTTGAAAGTGACAGTAAGAAAGATTGCTATATATAAACAATTTATAAATACACCTTTCTCGTTAGTGCAGTGTTGAGATGAGTTTACCATCCTGTGGGACTCTGTGGTTTCACTCTATTAATGAAATTTGTGACGGATGAGGAGGTGAGATATTTTCTCTGATAAAACTGTCGTACCCATTCATCTGTTGAATTATAGTCTGTTGGTTGGTAAGTCACTCGATCTGTTTCCTTGTGCCACAACTATTTGATGAATTATCATGAAATTTAGAACCGAAATTCATGGTCCCCAGATGATAAAGCCTAGTGTCCCTATTAATCTGCTGACTAATGCCACAATCACATTGCGATATTCTTATTTTAACTAAATTCCTTAACAACTATTGGATGGGGGGTTTTTTTTAACCGGAAGAATTCCTCTTTTTTGTGTTATGAGTTTAGTGCTAATTAGCAAATGTTAGCAAAGCAACACGCTAAACTAACATGATGAACATGGTTAGCAAGTTACCTGCAAAATGGAATATTACCTTTGTTTTGTGAGAATTTCCCTTCCTTTGTACCAAAGATCTGTTGAAAATAATCAGATGGATTGTGAACATATCATCACCTTTAGAATTTAGCCTAATGCCTATACCTTTACAACTACCCAGCACTCTAAGTATGGCTGTTCACTCACAATTTCCCAGAGGCAAAGTTGCTTATTTTGCCTGAAAAATCTGACAGTCAAACATATTTAGAATTTTCACCTGATAAGTGAATTGATCCATTGATCAAAATGATCTCTATTGAAAACCCTAGCAGCAGTGATGGAGAAAGCAGGCTGCAGGACATGTTTTAATCTATAGTCTGAGGTATAAACTGATCGAGGGAATCTTGAAGGGTAAACACAGACTCCCTCTGTCTAGACGTCTCAAATGTATTGGATTCTGTTAAAGTCAGAGCTGCCAAAGTTTCCCTGTGTAGCTTTAAATAAAGCCAGGTACAGTTAAAGACTTGATGGCCTTTCAAGGTGATTGCCTCTCTGTCAGAAATACTTTGGAGACTTGCCTACTTAGCAGTAGTGATTTAAATTAACATATCTGGAGGTTATTCCAAATTACTTAAAAGGATGGGTTAGGTCTGCAAAGTAGCCATGAGAAACGCTGGGGCCAAGTGTTTCTGAGGCCGCAGTGAAAGCTTTAAGTGTGTCTGTTGTGATGTGGTGATAACATCAGTGATGACTGGCTGAGTTTGACCGACTGTCTGACTGAGTGGCTTTTCAGCATTTCCTATCGAAGGCCATCTCGGCAGCTCTCAGTGCCTCTCTGCTTTAACTGATAGAGAGCCGTCAAGCCGGAGAAACTCAAGTCATCCCAGCAGGGACGGGTGGGGGCGGGGTCATGTTGTTAGTGCATGTTGCACACACACAAATGCAATCACATCTGTACTGTGTCCATCATCGTGTCCGAGGATTAAATGGATTTCTGTCGTGTTGGGAAGGCAACTCACTAACGTCAGGGAACCTTAGAGATGGAAGGAGGACTGGCATCTGGACTTAGTCCTCCTACCTTAAAATTAACTCTTTTATCACCTCTGCCAACGATCTTTTCTGTCTGTTGGGTTGTTTTTTTGGTTGGTGGGTTTGTTTGTTTGTTCGTCAGCAGGATTACATGTAATTTGCTGCACCTTGATTGCATTGGTTGGTTGGTTAGTTGGTTAATTAGTTTGTTTCTCAGCAGGAATACACAAAAACTATTGAAGAGATTTCCATGAAACTTGGTTGAAGGATGGGACCTAGAAAGAAACCAAATTTGGTTCAGATCAGGACAAAGGGGCAGATGTACACATTTTTTGAATCACTTTCTTTAACACTGCAAGATTAGGGCCCAGCCTTGGCAGAGCTATGATCTCTACTAATGTCATTCTATTCACCACTTAATTCATCTTCTGAGGCAGTTTCACATACACCTTTCATAGTTTGGTTCATGCCACAGAGATTTGGATGCAGCTGTGTCATCGTAAGTGTAAGCTTCTGACTTCTTAGGCATGGACTGCACCACGGGCAGCTCATGCCTTATTTACCCTGACTGTGCTGCTGCAACATCCTCTCAGTCTCCCTCTTCTATCCTCCTCCTGCCTCCCTGTTTTCTTCGCTCTCACTGGGACATGAGAGTTGGGGGGAGAGGTGGTTTGTCTTTTTCATGGCTGAACATGCAGCCTGTGATCTCAGAAGCCCGACTTTAGTATAAATCATTCTGTTAAGCCAGGCAATGGCATGACTGCAGTGAATGTGTGTGCAAGAGATGTGTGACACATGTGAGCGTTTGTCTTTGTGTGTGGTCCCAATAATATACGTCTCTGTTCTGGTGTTGCCATGTTGGATAAGTGTGTGTGATTGCATTTGCATTTATAGCTACAGTATTTTTCATCAAATCCCAACATGCTGATTATTTCTCATCACAACAATTTTCCATTAAGAAAAAGTGCTGGATATTAAACTCCAATAATAGCTGCAGCCCTTGAATTACAGCCTCCAGCAAGGCCCGCAGCCTTGGTGTGTTCCTCTAGAGCCCTGTGTCTAAGTGAGGGACCCGGGACTGTGCAACACAAATAAGATAGCCCTGATAGGACGGATTCAGCAGAGCAAGCAGCAGCATTTCATATTTGGGTTAGGACTGCTTCCCCAGGTGATATTGGTCAAATATTGTACTTAAAGTATAAACAGCACTGAAAACATTCTTTAAATAGGCCTATGGCGGGATTCACCATTAGATGAGAGGTGTAACTGAAACTAAACACAATGTTCAGGGCACACACTCTTAGGGAAAAACAATTGTGATTCACTCACACCAGCTTCAGGATATGTGCACAGTTATACTGTGAAGTTTAAAGAATGCGTTCCCATGCACACAACGTTATACAATCATTGAAACACAAATTCATATACTCTGTTTAGTCTGCTACATGAAATGTCTGCACAGGCCACACAACCCTTTCCGACATGCTTTGGTAAACCTCTGTCCCATTACCATGCATTATGCATGGGCCTATCTCTTAAGTCCCATAAATGTGAAAGCTTCCTTGGAAATAGAAGTTACACTGGAGCTGTGTCACAGTGACGTCTTAACTACGTAGAAACATTTTGTTTCCCAGAACTGTGTTTTCAAATTAAGACAGCATATTGAATTATTTGAGATTGTCACATCCTTTTGTGCAAGTTACTTCACATATACTGTATCACAGATCTATGACATTACTTATTTTCTAATTTGTTGGTAGAAATCATGTTGCTAAGAATTCGTATCATGTACTAACAAGTTGTTGATATCTTTGTCTTACAGAAAGAATGGCTCTGCCTCAGCTGTCAGACCCAAAGAGCCATGTCAGGCCAGCTGGGAGACCTGCCCCCTCCATCCATGGCATCCCCAAAGAAGCAGCCACATGTTCCTGCTCCCTCCGCCACCCCTACCCCTGCTGCTGTAGATAGCAAACCTGTAGTGGCAGCAGAATTAACCCCACCAGCTCCTGAGACCAAGGTAGAACCTGCAAGCGCTCCCACACCTGATTGTGCATTAATTCCACCTGATCATGATGCTTCTCTTTCTGTTAGTGCCCCTCCCCCTGAAATCCTCCCTCAGGAATCTCAATCAAATGAACAAAAACAACCTGAAGCAGCTGAGCCAGTGTCTGAGCCTGTGACTCATCCGGAAAAAGAAGCTCCAGTTTTAGAAAGTGTAGTTGAGAGTGTCCCAGCAGTTGAGCAACAGCAGAACAGCACAGGGGAAATAGCAGAGGACCTTCCTCAACCTGAGCCGGAGCCGTCTAATTCTGTTCAACAAACACAGAGTGCACCTGTCAGTGATCTCCCAGCAGTGCTGCAGCAACAGACTAGCTCTCTGAATGCCAGCGAGGACCTTTCTGTCCCTTTAGAACATGAAAATCTATTGACTAATACAGGTTTAGACAAGGCATCAGTCCCTGCTGAGGTAGGAGCAGAGCCAGAGATTTCTCAGACTGAGGCTGCAGCTCCCCTGACAGATAATGAGAAAGTGGAGCCAACTACAGAGACGCTTCCAGAAGGGACTGCAAATTCACCCGAGCCGATTCCTGTCTCGGTCCCTGAAGCAGTCACACAGGAGGTTAACCTTGATTCAAAGCCGGATTCTACAGATATAAAAGATGAGAAAAAAATAGAGTCAGAACTTTGTAAGCCAACTGAGAAACCTCAGTTAGAGGAAGCCCAAGCTTCTCCTGCAGTGACAGAAGACCCAGCTCCTAACATTGACAAAACAGACATCACTAAAAAACCTGAGCCTGACAGTGTAGCGACTATTTCAAAGAGTGACATAACTGTGGAAGTAAAGGCAGAACCAGAGATGCCAGCTCTCACACAAGATGCTCCTCCTTCTCCGGTTGAGGCTGTAGAACAAGTATCTCCTGTAGACCACGCTGAGGTTCACAAACCTGACGAGACCCAGATAGAATTAAGTCAAGAGCCAGCAAAATGCATAGAGTCCGAAAGTTCACCAGTGTCAGAGAAGCCTCCCGACTCCACTTCAGAGGAGAAAGGTCAGTCTCACAAAGTGGAAAACAAACGCGTAGATAAAGAAACGGAGCCTGTGCCAGCAGATAATTCACCCCCTGTTGCTCTGGTTGAAGCAAATGACAAGAACACTGTTGAGGAAAAGGTTATCGAGAAAGTTAATAATGAAGAGGAAAAAGTTAAACATGAAACACATGAGAAGGCTGGTGAGGAAACAATAGAGGACAGTGCTGAGGAAGTTGTTAAAAAAGACACTGTTGAAGAGAGGGTTATAGAGAAGGTAGACATTGAGAATAAATCATCTAATGGCAAAGCTTGTGAAGAGGAGGCAGGTGAGAAGGATGCAGCTGCAGGGAGGGCTCCAGAGGTAAACGCTGACAAAGGGGAAACTTTTGAAGATGCGGCAATTAAACAGGACACAGCTGGGAAGGCAAATGACCAGAAACCTCTAGAGGAGGAGCTTAATAAAGCAGAATTGGTTCGAGCACCCTCACTTACCAAAACAGAGAATGTTTGTCCCGAAACAGAGGAGGAAGTATCAAAAACAGCAAAAGAGCAAGAGAGTGATGCTGAGAAAATGCCAAAAGATGAGATACCTGTAGAAAAAGAACCAGGAACAAACGATAAACCATCAGCGTCTGAGGAAAGGCTTGTTGAGACAGAATCATTGACAGAGAAATCAGAGGAGATGAAAAAGCCTGTGGTCAAAGCAGAGATTGTAGCAGAGAAAGAGGAAAAGCAGAAACCTTTAGATACTATGTCAAAAGCAGACAATGACTTTGAAGAAGTGGTGAAGCAGGAAGCTTTGACTACGTCTGTCCTCCCACCTCCTGAGTCTAAAGATCAGGAAGGCGTCAGTGTCAAGGACTCGGTGCAAAATACAGAGATGGAAACATTTGCTGCTGTTGATAGTGAGACAGAAATCAGAGATAAAGAATGCAAAGATAAACACATTCTGGATGAGACAGAAGCTGTTTCACAAAAGACAAATTGTATCACAGAGAATCCACATGAGGTAGCGAGCGAGATGTTAACTCTAACACTCAGTGATGAGAAACGGTGTGAGGAACTTAGGGAGCTGTCAATCAAAGAGAAGGAAGCAAAACTTGACAAAAAAGAGGATGAGTCACAACCTGTTGCTGGAAACATCCAGGAAAGAATTTCATTATCAGAGGGAGACACAGTCTGTGACAAAAATGGCTCTGCACGGTCTGATGTAGGAGAGAGCTCAATATCAAAGGATGAAGTATCAGAGACAGGTTTTGAACATGGAGGTGCATCTCTGTCGGTAGCTTTGGTCCCTTTAGAAGAACCTGAAACCCCAGCCTCTGTAGTTAGTGAGCAGGACAAACATCCAAAGGAGGAGAAAACTAATGTGGAGGAGAACAAAGAGGCAAAAGATCAGCCCCTGGGAAAGCCCAGGGAGGAAGATGCAGTCGCTGAGGTGACCGTAGTATGAAGCACATGTAGTGGTAGATTTTATGATTGTCTTTCTACGTCATTTGCTTTATTTCTGCTGTATTTAACAAACTTAATGAAATACATACAAATGAAATACCTAAATATCATGTTCATCTATCAAAGCTCACAAATTTCTGTTTGAAATTATCTTTTTATTTGCAATATCTGAAGAAAAATCATATTTCTGTTTTTTGTGAATCTAACAGGTAAAAACGGTGGAGACCTTGAAAGAGCCTGGAGAGAAAGAAGAGGCTCCAAAGGTGGGCAGCCCCACCAGCCCATCGGACATAGCAAAGCTGGAGAATACTGTCCTTCCCATTCTTGAGGCCCAGGCAAACATGCAACCAAAGGAAGAGGAAGAGAAACTAACAGACACACTAAAGGCCAGACGTAAATTAGAGGTGCTTCCTCTCTCACCTGACTCGCCAAGCTCAGAAGACGACAGGGAACTTTCTGAGAAGAATACCCAAGGTACCGCAAAGAGAAAGCTCCTTGTGCCCATGGACATCAGGGCAGATTCCTTGGATGACAGCAGTGAAAGTTTTGGAAAAGAAAGTCCAATGTCAGGAGACGATGAGGACTTTATCCGAAAACAGATCATGGAAATGAGCGAGAATGAGGATGCTTCCCCGTCTGATGAGGAAAACCTAATCCGGCGAAAGATCAGGGAGGATGAAAAGAAAAAAATGGAACAGAGGAGAACAGAGGCTATAGAAAGGAGCACATCAGGAAAAGCCAGGCGACTTACCAAGAAAAGCAGTATAAGTCCGGATGATGAAGAAAAGCAACTCCGTGGCGCATTGGATAAAACTGATATAGACAAAGAGGAGGGGCCAGAACTAAAAGAAGTAGAGCGTCAAATTGGGACTGCAGTTCGCAAATTCCAAAGTATGGAGCTGAATGCAACCAGCAGCCCTGTGGGCATAAATAATGATGATAAAGAACCTGAGATGGAATGCCTTACAGACTCTCCAGATGATAAATCGAGAGGGGAGGGGTCATCGAGTCTACATGCATCCAGCTTCACTCCTGGGACATCCCCAACGTCCCTCTCATCACTGGATGAAGACAGTGACAGTAGCAGTCCCAGCCATATCCGTTCTGATGAGGGTAAACAACACAGGAAAGCCAAACACAGACAACCTGGACAAATGCTGCCAACTATTGAAGACTCTTCTGAGGAGGAAGAGTTACGGGAAGAAGAAGATCTTCTCAGGGAGCAAGAAAAACAGAGGGGCTCAGGGAAAAAATCCAAGAAGGACAAAGAGGAGATTCGAGGCCAGAGGAGGCGAGAGCGTCCGAAGACACCACCAAGCAACCTGTCTCCGATTGAAGATGCCTCGCCAACTGAAGAACTGAGGCAAGAAGCTGAAATGGAGGAGATCAGACGATCATCCTGCTCTGATTTCTCCCCGAGTATCGAATCAGATCCTGAAGGGTTTGAAATCCCTGCTTCGAAGATCGTTGCAGTCCAGAAAACATATCAACTGCCAATATCAGTATGTCTTCACTCCCCAACAGACGATCAAAATACTGATAACCCACAGAAAAAAACTCTTAAATCTGCTGATGAGGCTTATGAGGAAATATTGCTGAGGGCTAAGTCGCCAACAATGGACAAAGGTGAGATTCGACCAGAAAAGGAATCCCTTTATGGAGGCATGCTCATTGAAGACTATGCCTACACGTCTCTTATTGACAATTCAACCGCTGATATGGAAGACCCAGAGAAGATTATTGTTCCCGGTCAGCCCAAAATACTGAGATCACCAGATGAAGTTTATGAAGACATGATAAAGAAGAGGAAGGAATTCATGCAGCTGGAGGAGGAATATCAAAATATGCAGCCAAAACAGAACAGCACTACTCCAGAAATTGTGTTGCAACCGGCTGAAAATACCCTCTCAAGAAGCAGTACAGTAACATTGGGCAAAGATGGAAAGCCATTGTTGGATGCTGAAGCTGCCTATGACGAGCTAATGAAACGAGTGCTGACTCCGGGAACAAGTCCAACTCAGCAGGAGCCAGAGGTGGAAGCCACTGCATCAAGACGGGCACTCCACCCCATCCCAGACTTAAGAGTGACACAGTGTTCTTCAGGAGAGTTGTCATCTGATGACGAGAGTATGTTCAAAAGAGAAGAGGACGTAACTGCAGCATCAGACACAACGTCAGCCAAAGAAACAGAGACGTTTATTGTGATATCTGAGTCGCCTCCATCATCACCTTTGGAGCAGCCTCACACCACAATTGCAGCATCCCAGGCTGATGTTGTGGATCTATCAAGTGCACTCCCAAGAATGTCAACCCCTGTGATTGCGAGTGTATCACCCTTGCCCACAGTCCCCCAGTACACACCAGGTACTCCCAGTGTAGTGTCAACTGCCCCGCCTGTGCCCCCGAAGCCAAACGTATTGCGTAGGGCCAATTCTCAGGAAAAAGCAGAAGTACCTGTTGCACCACCACTGCCTCCTCCCACCCCACCTAAACCCACTGTTTTTCCCAGGAAACCTCCAGTTCCACTTCCACCTCAGGCTTCAGCAACTCCAATCCGACCAGAGACAGTGGCTATGGCTACAACCCAAGGACCATCTACAAGACAAGCAGTTACACCAACGTACAAACCTCATGTTCCCCCTCCCGTTCCACCAAAGCCATCAGTTCCTGCTGGGATTGGCGATAGTCACAGACCTGGACATTGTGTTAAACCACCAATTGCACCAAAGCCTGGCTCACAGCCTTCTTCACCTGCCCATGCCCCATATCCACCAAGACCCACTGTTCTTCCTACTAGTCCTACTGACGTAGCTCTGAATCTGAGCCCCTCTTGTGAGAGCAAGTCATTCCAACACTCACCAAAGTCTCCTTCTTCTCCAAGATATGCCAGCAATCGTCGTGACACATATGTGGTCATCACACTCCCATCTCAGCCCAGCTCTCCAGTAGACAGTGTCTCAACTCAAGCTCCCTCTAGCCCTGGCCCAATGTCCCCTTCATATCATTATCACCGACCACAGCCTCAACCTCAATCATTTCAACGGCAGCATCCACAGCCAACCCCCTCACAAACAACCAGGGTGCCTCTGGCATACACAAAAGTCATGGAATCTATTGAAAATCAAGAGATTTGTGACTCAGAGAAACATGTATCTAGTTCTTGTCACATAATTGAGGCTATATCTGCCTCAGCTCAGCCTCCTGTTGTTATGCCCAACCTCATCTCTCAAGTGGTAACCACAGAGGTCCAAAGGACAACTGTCTCTGTTGTTCATGAAAGGACACCACCACCAGTGCCAGCTCCAAGGGCAAATGGTGTACCAATCTCAATGGAGAAACCCAAGCCCCAATTGCCTGCACAGAATGGACAGGCCGTCCAACTATCTGAAGTGGTAGATCTCAGGACTATGAAGGGGGATCCAGAATCAGACATGAATGGAGTGGATCTGTCCGCTGGCCCCGACTCAAGACGTCAGTCCTTTGTGACTGATGCTAGTCGTCAAAACAGTGCAGTGCAGTCACCTGTGGTCAACCTCAGTTCTGAGTCATCTACTGTTTCTATTGTGACTGATAGTATCACCATTGTGACCTGTGCTGCAACAATCCAGCAATTTGACAATGTAGATACCTCTCAAGCAACTTCGTTGCCCCTTCAGCTCACAAAAAATAAAGCCTTTGAGCCTGTTTGTCAAATTGTATATCGGCCAATTGATACTCAGCCCTCCACTCATGTTAGTGCAGAGATCCCTATCAACCTCACAGTTGGATCAAGTGTAGGGACTTTCCAGACCACCCCTGTCACAATTGCACCAACTTCTGTCGCAAGTGTTGCCAATGGATTAACTACGGGTACAACCACAGTGGCAGGAGCCGTTGATCTTAGCACAACCAAACCATTCAACACTGTGGTATCAATGGACGGTGCTTCAGCAGAAGTGGTCACAGCTGTAATCACAGACGATGATGGCAAACCAGTGGATCTCACTGCAGGAAAAAGAGTGGTATGCTGTGATGTTGTATATAAGCTCCCTTTTGCCGGAAGCTGCACTACTGAGCAAACTGCTACGCCTCTGCCTGAAGACCGTTTTGGATATCGTGATGACCATTACCAGTATGACCGTTCACCTTATGGAATGAGGGGGTTTGGTGGAATCAAACCATCGATGTCAGACACTAACCTAGCAGAAGCTGGCTTGTTCTTCTATAAGAGTAAGAACAGCTATAATTTCAGTGGCACCACAGAGGGTGCAGTAGATCTTACCTCGACAAAGATTTCTGATGCAGGTCAGTGGTATGACGTTGCCGACCTGTCACTTAAATGTCAATTTGAGCTGCTGCGACTCATTCATGGCTAACGTGGCGAACCTTTTTTGTTGGTTTTTGCTTTTTGTTTTGTTTTAGCATGGACACTTTTTTTGTTTCTTTTTTATTTTGTTCTTTCATCATAATACGTTTGCATGTGCCTGCATGCTGTTGCTGTACATCTTGTATATGCTTGTTGCACCTCTCAACATTGGATTTTTTTTTCCTTTTCAACATTTTCTCATAATTTGGATATGGCATGGCTTACTTCAACATTAAATAAGTGTGCATTATTGGACTCAACTGATATTTTTGACTTTTGACAGGTGAAGCTGTTGACTACTCCAAGAAAGGGACTTATGCAGGAATGACAATTCCACCCTATTCTCAAGCCAGAGTTACAAGCGCTGCTGGTACACTCTTTGGTACAAGCACTGTCTTGAGGTCATCAAATGGGGTGGTGTATTCCTCTGTTGCGGCACCAATCCCATCTACGTATGCCATTACCACCCAACCAGGATCCATCTTTAGTACGACATATAACACCCTGTCAGGTATGCATACCAGTGACACCATGCCTTCCCTGTCCAACCTCCAGAACTTGCCACTAACACGGTCCCACAGTTTCCTGTCCACTATCTCCACTACCACAACAGAAGAACAAGGAGAAGCCCCACTCAATCTGGAGATCACGAGAGGGGGTACTACTGCTGCTGATCCTGTCGCAACAGCCTCTTTGTCCCTTGACACCTACACTGATGCATCCCTGGAGGCCATAGCTGCTTCACTGGAAGCTCTTTCTTCACCCATGGTTCCTGGGGATGGCCAATATCAGGTAGAGCGGGAGAGGTTAGAGATGGAGAAACTCAAGCAACAGCGCCTGGCTGAGGAATTAGAGTGGGAGCGAAATGAGATACAGCGGTTCCGTGAGCACGAACAGCTCCTGGTACAGAAAGAACTGGAAGAGCTGCAGGCCATGAAGCAGCACATCCTGACACAACAAGAAGAAGAAAGACAGGCTCATCTAATGATGCAGAAAGAAACCTATGCCCAACAACAGCAGCAGCTAGAGCAGATTCAGCGGCTTCAAGAGCAACTGCGTGTGCAACTGGAAGAGCAGAAGTTTCGACAGATGTATCCAGGTGGAGAGATAGGGCATGGTGTGCAGGAGGCAGTTGTCTTAGGACCCGATGGCACAGTGCTGGCCAGAAAAATCACAGATAGTGGATGCCAGACAGATGAAGAGGATGAGGCAGTCAGCAAAGCTTACACAGCAGGGAGAAAAAAGAGAAGTTCTAAAAAAAGTGTAGACAGTTGTGTGCAGACTGATGATGAGGATCAAGACGAATGGGAAGCTCAGACCAGAAGCAGACAAAGCCGGCCACGCACGGCTAGGGGTGATAGGGGAGGGCAGTCAGAAATGTCTCTTCAAGCCCATACTGAAATTTCTATACAAACAGATTCAGAGGGGAACATCAGAATGGACACCAGGATGGAGCTGTCCGACTCTGAAAGGACCTCGCCAAAGAAAAGACCAACTCCGTTGGAAATAGGACAATCTACTAACCTCAAAGTTGATTCCTCTACGCTTCAAGCTCCTCCTAAATCTCCAAAAGTGCTCTATTCCCCCATATCCCCAGCAATATCCCCTAGCAAGTCCCTTGAGTTTGTTTCCTATGAGAAATCACTGGGTGATACAAGCCCACAAAAGCTAAGAGGAAATACAGAGCCATCAAAAGCCTCTCCAGCGAGTCCAAGGGGACCAAAACCCATGCAGAGGTCCATGTCTGACCCTAAGCCTATGAGTCCAACCGGAGAAGAAATGGCAACATCCGGAACCCAGTTTGGTGATAGCTATGCTGTAAGTACTAAATGTATCACTTTGATTAACTTTCCAGCTGTTTATGGTGGGGTATTTCTAACTTTTAACTTGAACACATTTTTAATAAAATGCAATGGTAATAGTGCCAATTGTAGTTGTTTCTTTGCTTTGGCATATTATGTTATTAGTGTCTTATTAGGCTATTTAAAATACTGTGATCCACTCACTGCTACAGTTTTGTGTTTTCAGTCACAAGAGTAAATATTAGTATAGTGCAAACAAGATCAAAGATAAGCTCGACTAAACAGTTTTTAAGTATTATTCCTGTGGATTGATACAGTTCGAGAATTGCTGCTCCATGTAAAGCATCCATAAATCATCTTGTGGCATCTTTTTTTATGTCATGCACATGTTGCAGAAGTAACATGACGGCTCAGTGGTTCCTGCCCCCACAGCAAAATGCATGCTCTCCTCATGTTTGCATGGAGAAGCTTACACATCATTCTGTATGGAATGCACGTTAGGCACTGCTGCTACTTGGGCATTTCTTCCATGTATCTGCTGTATGACTCTTTATTGCTCCTCAACAGTTAGATTATTCAAATGCAGAAGAACAATTAAAAAGAACTTGATGATTGAATAAAATGATTGTTAAATAGACGGCCTAGTTTGTGTATTCATATTCTATTCTGACATACCTTAGACTCCATAGGTCGACTCCATACATTGCTCCAGGCCCTCGTGGGATTATGGAAGTCAGTTTCTGCTTGGGCAATTCACTGCTGAGAATCTCATACATACGTAAAAGGATGGAAAATAAGCTGAGATTGCAGGAAAATATTGAGCTGTCAGAGATCCATAGAGACTTAATGTGAATAAATTGCTTATTTTGAGACTGTGGCTTTGGAAGTATTAAGCAACATTTATGAGCAGGTATACGTCTCTTATTTAGATGCTCATAAGGTGATCAATAAGCTGTGTTTTCCAATAACCTGTCATACATTTACATACACCATGTTCATGTGCTTAACAACACAGAGACCAGAAAGAGAGATCTTCTCTCCTTCTTGAGAGCTATTTTTCAAATCCTTGAGGCTGCATTTCCAGCTGACTCATTGGTTTGGGGGATTCTTTCAGAGGTAATCATTTTCCTTTCTGTTTTTCCTACAGGGGAAAAGCTCTGGTAGCACACCAACAGGCACTCAAAAGAAGGTGAAGAGGACTCTCCCCAATCCACCATCAGAGGATGAGTCAACAACCAGTGGCCAGACTGCATACAGCACTGGTTCAGCCCGCCGGAGAATGTGCCGCAATTCCAACATGGCACGTGCCAAGATCCTTCAAGACATCGACCGTGAACTAAATATGGTGGAGCGTGAGTCCTCCAAGCTCCGGAAAAGACAAGCAGAGCTAGATGAGGAGGAGAAAGAGATTGATGCCAAGCTGAGGTACTTAGAGATGGGTATTAATCGGAGAAAAGATGCACTGCTGATAGAGAGAGAGAAGAGAGAAAGGGCCTACTTACAGAGTGTTGCTGAAGACAGAGACTACATGTCAGACAGTGAGGTTAGCAACATCCGAGAGACTAGAGGTGGGCGTGGAGCTGGTGAAGATGAAGAGATTGAAGTTCATGGTCTCGAACGTCCCAGGACAGCTCCTCAGTCAGAATTGGATGAGTTTGTCCCACCTCAAACCAAGCACGAGTATGGAAAATACTCCCAGTATCAATATCCTCAAAGCCAATACCAGCAGACTCTCTACGAGACTCCCCAGTCCTACCAGTCTCATTCCATCTATTCCTCTGTCCCCTCGCTCACTAGCGCGCAGCAGCAGAGTTACCATCAGATGCTACTGTTGCAGCAGAAAGCTGCGAGACAAGCAGCGCTACTCTCAGAGCTGGATGCAGCTAAATATGAAGTCATTAGTCGCCAGCCGGATCCCTCATCATCAGCTTATCTAGGAGTGAAGTATGACAAATATGGCAACCATCTTGATCTCAGAGCCTTGGATGTCGGAAGTATAGCAAGTAGCCCCATGTCAGCTGTCTCTGATTCCTATTACACTGATGTAGATCACCATACACCTCGGAGTTACATGCTGCTGGAAGATGCTGCAGAACTAGCTAAGGGCTCCACAGGTCTGTCATCATCATATATTCTGGCTGAGAGGGAGCTAGCTAAGGCAGAGAAGCTGCTGCGAAGGAGTGCTGCGGATCTGGGATCTACTGACTATCTGGGCTCCACCTCCAGACTCCATACATTTGGAAAGACCCCGGATGAAGAGGATACAATGGAGGAACCATATGAACTGAAACTCCTGAAGCAGCAGCTCAAGCAGGAGTTTAGGAGAAGCACAGGTGGAACAGAAAACTTAGAGCGGCTGACAGGCCTCTCCCAGGAATACTACACCCCTAGCACTGCCGTCTCTAGTTACTCCCAAAGACACTATCCAAAGACAGACAAGTATAGCATCAGTCGACTTACTCTAGAGAAGCAGGCCGCTAAACAACTCCCAGCATCTATGTTGTACCAAAAACACAAGACTCCGCTGGTGGATCCTAAAATCTCGTCCAAGTATTCCTCTATTACAGACAGCAGAGGTCTAGAAACAGACTATAACAACTATCTGGGCTCTACCAGTGCATCTCCAAGATCCAACAGACTTATGCAGGACGAGATTACCTTTGGCCTTCGTAAGAATATCGCTGAGCAGCAAAAGTACCTTGGGTCAACCTTGGGTGCCAACTTGGCTGGATCACTAAATTTGGGCCAAAGCTTAGGTTTGGACTCTGCTTATCCTAGTGGTAGTCGCTCAAGACCCTCATCCAGGCCCACATCTTGCTATGGCCTGGATTTGTCTATCAAAAGGGACCCTTCGAGCTCTTCACTGAGACTCAAAGGTGACGGAGAATCATCAGGAGATGGACCAAGCTATCAAACCCCCTCTGGTCGCACCAAACCTACCAGCCTTCCTATTGTGCAAAGTGGACGTGGCCGGTTACCCATAGTGGCCCAGAACTCAGAGGAAGAGAGTCCCTTGAGCCCTGTAGGACAGCCCATGGGTATGGCCCGGGCATCAGCAGGACCTCTGCCACCCATTTCAGCTGATTCAAGGGACCAGTTTGGTTCCTGCCTGTCCTTGCAGGACTCACAGCAACATATCAGGGAAGAGCCCACCAGGGGTAGGGGTTATGTGCTTCTGGATGACCTTCAGGGCACCATGTCAGATAGTGAAGGTAAAAAAAAGACCTATTACACTGTCTTTCTTTTCCTTTTGAATATTTCATCCTTGAGCATGTCTAGTTATGTGTTGTCTTGCATGCATGTATTTCTAATGTGAATAATATTTAGCTATTGTGTATTTATTGAAAGCCTGCATGTGTTTGTCATTTTCCTGTTTTCACGTTTTAACTATAACTTTGGTGAATGCACTGTTTCGTCTTTCCATTTTCTGGTGTCGGTACATTTGGTCACTCTCTTGAGATCTGGTGTGCATGCATGCCTTTGTATATGTTGCTCTATGTCCTATAGGATGCATGTTCTGTCTTTCTGTCCGTGTTCCAGATATTCCAGACTTTCTGCTATTCTATTTACTGAGAGAGATCGTACAGTCTAACTTTCCATTACAGCTTCATCATGTGGGAGGTTAGCGCTTGTGGCAATCCATATTTCATTCGGAGAAAACTATCATTTGTAGCTGTCTCAAAGAAGATTGTTTTCAAGTTTCTCAATTCCAACATTCAAATATACAAGACTTGAGCTACAATCAAAGAACTTATTTCAGATTTCGAAAACTTTATTTTTCCACAAATGAAACCCTGAAAAAGTGCCTCCCCACATGAAAACTTACACAACTGGTCCAGAATTCAGTCAATTGAGCCGGTTCTTCTAAAAGTATTTTAATTATTAGCTAATTATCAGCAAAATGTTCAACCCAGCAGCTGTAATAGCCAACAATATATTAATTATATATTTTTGATGTGTCATGTGAGATATGGTTGTTGTATTTCATAATCACATGTTTATTAGGATACTAAACTGTAGACAAGAAAAGTACTTTACTCTAGTTAAATAATAAAAAGAATGATTTAAAGCATGTTGTCCTCCCAGTAAAAGGAACATGATTATTTTCATGTTTGAAATTCTCACGTGTGTGTAATAAATTCAAAACTTCAACTTGCATGTCTTGTCGTGAATACTTGCTTGTTCTGTGTTGTGATGCATCAGTGATTTAATGTTGCATGGAATACGTTTATGCCTGATAATCTTTCTCTGCACTTTCTTTATATTGTTTTGGCCCATTATTGGCTCATTATTTCCTGTGTGTTTGACTGTAAAAAGTTAATAATCTTAAATAAACAACATTACAAGTACAAATGATACAATAAATAGCAATGAAAAATAATGTGTGTTAGGAAAATATCCCATTTCATTAGTTATTTCTCTCCACACTTTCTATCAGACCATATTCTGAGCTGTCATCACTAAGAGGGCCCAGTTTGTTTTGTAAATGAAGTGAACGTTGTCTTATTCGAATACGTCAGTTGTTATTTTAGAGAGATGAGAAAATTTAGGTAAATCTCAGTTTACTGCAATAAGTTTTCCTGAAATGTGATTGAAAATGTGGCAGTTTAAGCTAGTGCAGATTCTGATGAAGGTCTTATTGTTTTACTGTATCATTCTGGTTTAAATGTTTAAAGATCCAAGTTGTGATTTATCTTGAATGCAGCGTAAACACTTTTTGGATCAATTCATATGGATCTCATAATCTTGCAATGTAAACTCGTTTGCCTTGATTCCAGCCCTAAGTGATTCCCTGATGGCTTTGAACAGAGACGATGCGACCAATGGTAGAGTATTAGTTCAGTTCTTTAGTCATTCACGAGCTCACACATGATCCTGCACCACAAGTCGAATGCAATGCTCCATAAAATGATGACTAAATGTTGGGGAGGTTAAGGACAATTGTAAAATTGCAAATAAATATCACATTAACTTTAAATTTTGTATATGTTTGCATATGCAGTTTTACAAATCTATACATTATACAGAATAGTAGGAAAAAATTTACATACCCAACATTTAAAGTCATAGGAAATTACTCTTTAGGTTATAGATAATGCTACTATACATATTTTACGAATACTGTTCAAGCTGCATTATTTTTTTTCTGCTTATTTTACAGTAGCTGTGAAAATGTTGTGTTTCTCAGCATCAGTTTTCCTAGTGAAATAATAAATCAGCTTTCTTTTGGCCCTTCCTCATATTTTCACCTCAGCTTCTAATGAGTATTTGCTTTCCACGAATATACATTTTTGCTTAATGGCATATAATCACCTTTGAATCAGAAGTCATCCTCTCCAATTGGGTGAAAAAGTCCCGGTTGTCAGATTGGCTCTAAAGTAGCGCTTGTTTTTTTATCCCTGAAGCCTACCACCTTAGACGAGAGGAGACAGACTGGTTTGACAAACCGAGAGATGGGCGTTTGGAGAACGTACAAGACAAGAGACAGGTGAAACACGGAAGAAAGAAAAACACACAAACACACATTTTATTAAAGTTCTCACATGTACCATATACCACGTCCGAGCAGAAATAAAAATGCATGCACCCTGGATGTCAGTATGTGGTTTGTACCCAGATTAAGTAAAATGCCACATATACAGTATGTTCATGATGCAAAGAATCCATACTTACCTATCTCCCATCTACCTTGTACATACATGTCATCTCACCATTGTGTGTGGACCACAGGGAAAAGTCCCATACTACCCCTTCCCTCACCTCAGGGTCAAACTGCAGAGGGATCCCAAAGACCGCAGTGTCTCAGGTAAAGTACCACAGTTTACGACATTTCATTCAGTAACATCCGCATGCTACCGTGTCCTGGAGTAGTTGTATGCTTTCAAAAGAGCCATGCACTCTAAAAGCTAATGCGCTGTTGCCTGTGATGCACGATTTAGATTTCATTGGCCCCATTGCTTAATAACTGCATCCGCTATGCACTGTTTACAGCACAGATATTCTTTTTCCTTTAATTGGATTTTAACGATGATGGAATGGATTTCGAAATGATTTTTTAAAAAAGAATAAAGTCAATCGAATGTGCACATTATTATGGATCATAACGCGTCGTCGTTGGGTTTATCGAGCATGACTAGTGCGCTTCATGCGTTTTTATTTACTCGATATTCAGGCCAAACCTCGACAAACTGGCGAGTCTCTTCCCCTGCCATTACGCTTCCATCACACCATTCCTGCAGGCTCAAAGCAGGCAGACATTTCATTTCCTGGCCTCCCCTTTGATTTGGCTGCTCTCCACGCTCATCAGTCATTGCCGTGCTCAAAATGGCGTATCCTTCACACTCAGGATTATCTTACGCAATTAACAAACAGCCCACAAAGGAGGCATTTTGTTCACGAGGGGCCCCGGTGCTGAGTCATTTTTGCCTCAGTCCTTTTGTTCTCTCGCTGCAGTAAACATGTTTGAGTGTTTTGTGCTGAAAGATGATTCTGTGTAGGTGAAGGCCTTTCTCTATGTGTGACCTGTGGAGGAATATAATAGATCCTTGTATGTTTTGTGGATGGGCAGCACACAAGTTGGCGTGTATCTCGTGACACATGCACCAACCACAGAAAGATTTAAAGCTTTTTAAGCTGGACAGTAAACAGGTTGTGATTCCTTCAATTTCATGCCTGTTTACGCTGATTAAGTAGCTGCCATTTAACCTACACAGGGCTTAAATAAACCAGTGTTGAAAATGAAATATAAATGTGTTCTTTCTTCACTTTTCTTGTCAACATATTTACAATCCCTATTTAAATAGAATAAATGTAAGCTGTCTGTTTTTCCTGTGTTTGTCAACTAATATTTACAGGATAGTAAGAAATTAATCAACAATTTAGAACATTTAAATTTTACATGTTGCATCCTGGTGATTTCCCATTAACATACCATAATAATAATTCAAATGGAAAAGCTGATTCCCCCAAAGTCTAATTCAGTTTTACCTAAATGTGTTGCTAGAGCGTTTTGGCTTTGTAGAGAGTTCACTTTGCTGAGTTTACGTGCGTTGACATCCAAAAGAAGGTGAAGACGTTCGATGCCAATGTTTGGCTCTCACCAGTTATTGTGTTTGAACGTGAACAGGAAATGGTCTGGGTATCCGCGTGGTCGGAGGGAAAGAGGTCCCCGGCAGTAATGGAGACATCGGAGCCTATGTCGCCAAAGTCCTACCTGGTGGAGCTGCGGAACAAACGGGAAAGATTCTCGAAGGTATGACCCTTAATCAAACTAAACTTCCCTTT
Organism: Hippoglossus hippoglossus; assembly: GCF_009819705.1. Classification (NCBI taxonomy): domain Eukaryota; kingdom Metazoa; phylum Chordata; class Actinopteri; order Pleuronectiformes; family Pleuronectidae; genus Hippoglossus; species Hippoglossus hippoglossus. Next base: position 12,568,319 of record NC_047173.1, read on the forward strand.
TGTGCAAAAACATTAGTTTTATCACCTCCTGTATAATTGAAACTTTTCCAGATGCTGTCCAATGATTGTGACCCCAGGAAATGTGTCTTTTCCTGTCATTAATAATGTGTTTTTGGTTATTTTTCGTCTAAAATGTCATCAGATAAACCACTTACTACAGTAAGTGTCATGTGGGTGGAACCTACAACAGCCACAGTCAGATATGTCACCGAGTCACGATGTAAATATAACGCACATAACCAGCAGATATATGACCTGTGGTCTCACCCTGACGCACCTCTCACTGACACCACCTGAGGATGAATTGCCGTGGCGGTGTATTTACAGGAGCACATTTCACGAGGCCTTATTGATTTCACACGAGGGAGTCGGCGGGGGGGGGGGGCAGTTAACCCTCTCGCCCTCCCAGTTCCATCTGGCTACTCCCAGTCCCCTTTAATCTCTGCGTTGTAGGTGTCGGACAATTGTTGGCCCCGAGTCTTTTTGAAGCTGCCACTCTGGTTGATCTATGGATGGCGAGATATAGGGATGGAGAGATACGGCCAAGTTCAGACCTGTGTAGCGTCTGCAGTCCGTCTGTCTGAGCGTTCTGTGTCTTCTTCCATTTCCTGTTTTGTTTTTCTATCCTTTCATGTCGCTAGTTTCTCTCCTCCCTCTGTTTGTCTGTGCTGTTCTTTATCAGGACATTCTGAGATAGTTCCAGTGAAAAACTGCATAATGAAAAGATGAAGATGAAACAAAAAGGAAACTGTGAAAAATAGATTGTGTATGACAGTCAAATTAGATCCGCGTAACTTGAGTTCTTATTATATTGTATCACACATCATCACATATCAAGAACTTTACACCACTAGTGCTTCATGTTAGCGATACGAAGATCCCACTGTCTGATCCATCGTGGTTCGGGCCCTGAGCCCAGTAAGAAGTCTGTGGTTGGAGCACATGAAGACTGCTCGGAGTCCCAAGAGTCAGGATGCATCTGTGGTGTTGTTCGCCACGAGGACAACTCGACCACGATAACACCCATAACCCTGTCATCAACAGTCAGCGGGAACACGGCGTCTCGCTCGCCGCGGCGCGAATACGGAGGAAATGTTGTCAGATCCAACCGGCGAGGAGGCTTGACACAGAACCAGTGTGTGTGTGTGTGTGTGTCTGTCGCTGAAAGTCCGGACTCACAATGGGACCAATTTTGATGAATAAAAATCAAAGTGAAACTACAGCACACCTTCCCTGTCACTCACACATGCAGCGAGAGGGTGTCCCCGCAAACAGAGGGCCCTCCGGATGAGCTGTTTCAACCTGTGTAAGTCCTGCCGGCGTGCAGGGTGTGTGTGTGTGTGTGTGTTTTGGGTTTGCCGTGCTGTGTGGATTCAAATCAACTCCCTCTGCTGAATTTAATACGGATAAATGGTCAGTTCCTGCTCCGAGACATTGGTCATCGCTGCTGCAGGAGATTAGATTCTGTATTTCTTTCCAGCCGATAATGCATCCTGTTTGAAGTGTTATCCCCGCGAATCCTAGTTTTAGAGCTCAAACAAACACAAGCCCGTTTTGGAGTTTCAGTCCTTGAGCAGCTTTGTCACACAGCCACTGTTTGGGCTGTCACCGGCATTCATCTCCCCGGCTCTGGCTCCAGTCCGATGCGCATGTTGTTCCAGTGCAAGAATCAAAGCGCGTCAAGTTTGTTCTCTCACGATCATTCGCTGTGAATCGAATTAGAATGAATTGATCCCTTTATTCATTCACAGAGCCGCCGCACGCTTCATGGTTTTTCTCTTCTTGGTTTCAAATGAAGTGTTTGTGTGGAATCTGCACAACACTGTATTTTTTTTTTGAACAACAGTTTTTTCTTTGCATGTAGGAATGCAAGTCCTGGAGTGGAACGCAGTTCTTCTGACGGGGAAGACGTATGAGGAAGTGCAGGGGCTCGTCGGGCAGCCGTGTAATGATGCAGAAGTCTGTGTCAGGCTGTGAGTATCTTTCTCTCCCACTTGATCATTTCTTCCAAAGCTGTTTTTCAGTCTGTCTCCATTCCAGCGACAGACAGTGGCCGGATGATGTTTTCAGGTTGTCCATCTGTCCGTCCTAACGTCCATCCGTCCCATTTTTTTTTAACCCAATATACTTTTAAGAACGTCTTGAGGGATTTTCTTACATATATATGACACGATATGATGTGTTTTTTCCAGTGATCTCAACATGCTTGCTGAGTCTGATGGTTCCCAGCATCTGGATTTCCAGGATCACAGCAAAGGTACATTACTTTTTTCTTGTTGTTTTTGAATAACTCCAGCAACAACGTTCTTTTACTGCTTCTTCCTCTCCACCATTTCTGCCTCCTCTGGATTCTCGTAATTAACTTGCGTCGCTATGATTCCCTCTTTTCTCAAGTTCAACCGTGCGTTACTTATGGCCTTTTTTCCACTGAATTTCATCGAACCATTCTGGGAACATTAAATTGTTCTGCTGCTATAAAGCAGTGCCCTAATATTCTGCTTGATATTTTCATGTTCATGGTTTCTGTTGGAATTGGTGAACAAAGGTTTCCGTCCTTGCAACTTTCCCTTCATAAGCAGCAGTTAGATAATGCATGGGACTGTGTAGGTATGATGATGATGATGATTCTTACTTGTGTCTGTTGGAATGCACCCTGTAGGGGACAGACCTCCCAGGTCTCCGGGCGTTGACCCCAAGCAGCTGGCGGCCGAGCTGCAGAAAGTGTCACAGCAGCAGGCTCCCTCGTCCACCTCCTCCTCAGGTCTGCCCGCCACCAGCTCAGCGACCTCCAGTCCCGCTCAGCCGGGGTCACCGTCCGTCAGCAAGAAACGCCACAGCAGCAAGGCGAGTTGCCGCGTTCCCACTTTACAACAGAGAATTGTTGAGTTGAGATTTCAGATTATCACCTTTTAGATAGGGTGTTTACCAAGTTTTCCCAAATTAGCTTCACTTTTCCCAAAGGATATAGAGCGGCAAGCCAGTGGGAAGGAGTTTCCACCCAGGGGGGAACCTGAGGAAATTTGGGTGCCTCTGGTACATCCACTGTTCCTTCATATACACTGATTTTAATTATTGCATATTTCAGTAAGTTTCCTCTCTGATAAAAATGTGCTGAATTATTTAAAATGAAAATTAGGAATTATAAATTCCAAAAATAGGAGAAAATAAAGGAGAGTGCCTGGTAGCACTTGTTAAATGTGCTTATTCGCTCGCATGCACAGTAAAATATGGCCAATTAAACAAATCACGCAGAATTAGAATTAGAGGCCAAAATGAGCCATAGTAAAGAAACTATCTGAACTTCAATGGGTGGTTGGCTATTTGCAGGCAGCACTGCTTTAGGGTCTTTTCTGTTATAATCAGAATAGATTAACAGAATAGAAAATAAAATAGAAAAGAAAAACAATAGCAGAACAGCCGTAAAACTGGTTGTAGCTTATCCTATGCATCATATGCTTATGCACAGATGCATCATTAACTCATAGTTCAAGCACAGCATGAAGTATAGTACAGCACAGTACACAGTGTACACGACGAACACCCACCAGTAAACATGAGACCTCCACCTACAGATTCTTTCCAGCAGGAGCCTGACATGTTGCTTTTTACTCTTACAGACGGCAGAGGGAACAAAGACCCAGTCTCATCCCATCTCCGGAGAGATACAGGTCTGGAGAAAGATGAATTCTGTCCTCTCAAATTTAAAATATGGTTATTTCTTTTTACATGGTTTCTCGTGCTCTTGCATTGTTTCTCCCTCCCAGTGCGTGTGAATGAATTCTTTTGCACTGTGCTTCGTTCTGCAGCTACAAATCCACTACGACAAGCAGCTGGGAAACCTGATCGTTCACGTCCTGCAGGCCAGAGACCTTGCACCGCGGGACAACAATGGCTACTCCGACCCGTTTGTCAAAGTGTATCTGCTGCCAGGGAGAGGGTGAGTCCAGGGTGTGGAACCTGCAAGCACAACTGAAATAGTTCAGGAAAAGGAACACGGTCAGTTTAGGATTAATGATACGAAGTGAGAACAAACAGTGTGTAGGTATAATCGATTGAAACAGACGTGTGTACAGATTTTCATCCGTCTGCCGTCTTTTTCAGCCACTTTTTGGAGAAGGGGAATTTGAGTGCGCCCCCGCTTAGATGTTCGCATTCACATCCAGGCTCTGCAGGCGGCCACTTTGTTAAGCTCCAACCTGATTTCCATTCATTTCCAAATCGATTTACAATTGATTTGGGCTTACCATGACATCTTTCAATGTGCAGCACATGGCCTCTCTTATGTATCACCTCCACAGAACCTTCAGTGCACAAATGTTACGTTTAATACCGTCCCAGGTTCTCGGGTTCTTGTACCTCCACTCCCTTATCGCTGCTGAATGACATCATGTAGATGAGGTTCAGTGCACTTGTGTTGTTGTTGCCCCTGTTGATGGGTGCTCTCCTGTAGGTGTGAGTGCAGTCAAAATCAATAGCTCTCATATTTACTTGAAACACAATCCACACTCGCTCGTACAATCCACAGCTCCCCGCTCACTGTGATTGTGCTTTAATGTAATTGACTCTCCCACCCTCTCTGCTGTATGAGCTCCCGAGAGAGAGAGTTTGTGTTATTTTCTCCCCGTGATCGTTTCAGATACGAGCAGCGATACACGGCTGTGGGCTCCGCAGCCGCCCCTCCGTCAGGCTTTTCACTTTTCACGGAAGCAGATGCAAACACCACAGCGGATTTTAGAGAGGGTTGAGATTATGCTAAGTAACAGTAAGAGTGGCTCCCGCGCTACAGGAAGTGGTGACGGACACATTTGCACATTTGTTTAAGCGCATGTGTGCACATACTGTATATGCTACATGTGTATACATGGTTCAATCTCACAGCTGTAAGAGGCTTTTCAGATGCATCACAGATCTACTGTAAACTACATGGAGGTCCTGCAGCGCGTTCGATGGTTTCAAATCATAATTTAACACACAGCAACCAGGAGAGAGGAAAGAAATGGTGAATGTAATGTGTCAGTGTGAATAAAGCTGGAATTATGCTTCTTGGTGCTGCATTTTATACTTGTACAGATTGGGTTTCGAACGCAAGTGTCCACTAGGAAGCAGCGTCACGTTGAACAAATCACAATTCAAAGAAAGAAGAAAGTGCAGTACCCGTTGTAAACCTGCCTTTCTGGAATGGGCCGTTTCATTTGGCCCTGCGGTGATGCTGGTTGCAGTTTCCAGCTGCAACCAGCATCACCAAATGGAAAACTTCACCCTTCGCCATGTAAACAAATACGGAAGAATTAACAACAGTGTTAATGGAAACGACAGTGACAAGATGTTCAAAAGATAATAAGTGATTCAAGGAAGAATTTTGTTTCTTATGTTCTGCTTGAAGATCGTTTGTGGCAGAACTTCCCCGGCTGAGATTTGAATAAATAAAAAGATCTGACGTGATGTGCAGGTTTCTGGAGGGCGTGTGTCGGTTCTTCTGCAGCCTGCCGACCTTTCCTCCTGTGCATAGGTTCACACAGATGACTGTGCATGTGTCCACTGAAGCATAATTCTGGCTTAAGTTGAAATGCAAGGTTTCTGTGTCCCAATTTGGGTTTGTACCACTTCAAACCGTTGCTCATGTCTCTGCAGCAGATCTCCACTCAGTTTGCCAAAGGATGCGTAACATCACCTGAAAGCCCTGTTTACACACATACATGAAATTCATCAGACACCGAAGCACAAGTTCAATCCGGCCACTGCAGCTCCAACCCACAGCTCCCTGCTCCTGCCCCTGAACACAGCATTAATGACTCACACACTCAGACTACAGTGATTTCTCCCCCCCCCCTCCCCCCACCGCCCTTCCACATACGCACTCACAGTCCACAGACACTCTCTGACCCCCACCCTCCCTCTGACTATTCTTTCTGTATGTTGTTCTTTATATTTAATGCATGCTGGACCCCCCTCAGTCAGGTCATGGTTGTCCAGAACGCCAGGTATGTGACTTGCCCACTTTGGCACTTTTTAAAAATTTGGTTGTCAGTTTGGTGAAGGTAACCGAAAGGTCGGGAACCAATTGGAGGCTTTTGATTGATCCGAGTCGCTACGCTCAGTCCCACAAAGTCCCTTTCACCCTGGAACGATTCCGCATCTCTCCCCTCCCCCTCGTCCCCATATTCTCATGATGTCCCCCCCCCCTCACCTGTAGGCTCAGTGTCTTTGCATTGCATTTACAAAACCCCCCCTAAATAACATCTTACCATGTCCCTTTAACATAACACGTCTAAACATATCGTCCTCTGTGCTGACGATTAACGTTTCCCAGCTAACTGTTGTGTTTCCCTGGTAGATTCTCTGTTTCTGTTCCCTGACATCGACCCCGACCCCATTTGGTTTGTTCCTGTTTTGTGGTGAAAATCCCCCCAGTAACGTCCCCCATCGTGCCCCCCCCCCTGACATCGTACTGTGCCCTCGACGCCACATTTAATACACACTCCCATTATTTTGCGCCGCAGTCCTTATTCATCCCATTACTTCCCGATACATGGTAGATTGTCCTTGTCTCTCCCGAAAACTAACTCCTCCAGGCGAACTCATGAATCTACAATCGTAAATCAAACCTGATACACTGCAAAAAACATCCATCTTAACAAGTCATTCATTCTATTCCAGTGATGTAAAATATTTTTATTTCTTAAACCGAGTGAAATAAAAAAAGTCATTGAAGTCAGATTATGGTGCAAATTGGCCTTAACTTTAACTGAGAATAACTAAATTTAGAAACATTTTCACCTGTTTTAGGGCATTTACATTTAAAATGACTTGACAGACGTCAAAATGGACTTTTTTGCAGCCCAGCCTGACATCGTACCCTGCTCTCCATACCGCCCAAACAATGTGCATCACTTCCATTCTCTCCCCTCTATACTGTCACATTGTGCCCTGCTCCAGTATGTCGAGCTCTCTGCATTGTGCTGGTCCACTGTAACCTGCAGGACACACGTCTGTGACCGCTGTTGCGATTTATGTCTCCCCCGCCTCCCCCCCCCCAAAAACACAGTGCTGAAAACAAGAGGAGGTCTAAACATGCCGGCAAGAGCCTCAACCCCGAGTGGAACCAGACTGTCATCTACAAGAACATCCACCTGGAGCAGGTGCGTATGTGCTCAGAGACACACGTGCACACTCTGGTGCCACACGTGCAGCATCATACATTTTTCTTACGTCGTCAAAGCGTGAGAATTTAAACGGGTACAACTTCCAGGCCCCTCCTCACCTTTCCACCGAGCTCCAGAGCTGTCTGCAAAGCCCCTCCCTGAGGTGCATGTGCAAGACAATGACGTTAGCCAGACTATTATCCAAGTAACATGAGAGCTGCTGCTGGCTGGGCTAAGTGGTAAACTACTACTGCTACACTTACCCCTCCGAGCTAAGTGTAAGGGTCGGAATATATATATATACTTGCTGTTAACTCCATGTAAACAAGATGACTGCTTCATTTATCCTGTGTCTGTTTCATGCATAGCGTGTGCATGTCGTCAGAAATTCACAAGCCGCAATACCCACATAATAGGTTGGGGCAGTAGCGAGTCCTGGACAGGATTAATCGGGCATGTCAGCGTCAGAAATGGTGGAGAATTAATGTAGAGGCGAGCGCTGTACATTCTTACCGGCACCAAGGGCCCGGCGTTATATTACATCTCAAAAGTACGACGGTGTTTTTTAAAGATTACGTTTTAATAACTTTTTCTATATCTCTACAGCAAGTATAGTTAATAAATGGAAACATGAACCAAATGGCTCAGTTTCCATGTTAAATGAAAAGAAAACACCACTCCAAAGTGTTGGCTGTTCTCTGCTGGCACGCTGACTAATATTGAGGCCATTGGTTTTAGTGGAGCAGATGGATACAACCACTGGGATTTAATTATACCATTTTAGATGATATTGTAGATTTCTTGGACCCATAACAATCATAGCAACTCTCTTTTTTTTTAAAAATGACTTGACGTTTTTTCTTTTCCCATTTTCTTTTGCATAAGTTACAATCAAAATCCACTGACTCTTTACATGTGTGTTCCAGCTGAGGAAGAAGACCCTGGAGGTCAGCGTGTGGGACTACGACAAGTGCACCTCTAACGATTTCTTGGGAGAGGTAAACTTCTTTGACAGTTTCTTCTCAGAGGTGTCCCTGCCGCTTTTTGTGCATTTCCCCGATTCAACTGCTGCTCGTTGCCAGGTCCTCATCGACCTGTCCAGCATGGCCCAGCTGGACAACGTCCCGCGCTGGCTCCCCCTGAAGGAGCAGAGCGAGGGCGAACACCACCGGCGCTCCCACACGAGCCAGAGCCGACACGGATCCTCTAAACCCTCCTCGCAGCACTCCTCGCCGAAAACCACCGGCTCCTTGCACGATATTCAGGACTCGCCGAAATCGTCTGTGATCAAGAGCCGAAGCCACGGGATCTTTCCAGACCCGGCGAAGGGTAGGACACGTTCAGTTTCCCCCCTCCCTGCTCAACTCTATCACCCTCATCCCCCAACAACCCTCAGTACCCTTCTGCTCTTCTGCTTCCCTCTTTATTCGTCCTTTCCTCTTCTTAATCTCCACACTGCACTCTCTTCCTCTCACTTCTATCTCAGTGTCCACCTGTTTTTTCTTTCTCTGCAAATAACCAGCACCTTCCTTCCTCTGCTCATTTTTGTACACCCATCGTAGCTTCAGCAGCTTCATGCTTTTTGCTTTCTCATGGTCTGTATTCTTGGTTGCCATGATGCCACCCAGCTCAGAGGCCTAGCCTTAGCTTCTCTCCCTAACACAGAGGGCAACATGGCCGTGGAAGGCTTTGAATTCATTTAGAAAAATAACAATCAAATTTAATGAGGGTGCTCGGCTATAATAGAAACATTAAGGTGGTTACCTGGCTAGAAGCAGGAGCTCATTCCCCTCAGGGGATAACAGCCTCAGTTCACGAAAGTAAAAGATAGATTTCTTTTGGTAATTTGGTGAATCTGGTTGTTTTAGACACGCAGGTGCCCACTATCGAGAAATCTCACAGTAGCCCTGGCACATCGAAGCCTTCCCCGTCCGAGGGCCAGAGCCACAGCCATGGACACAGCCAACACTCTCGCTCGCACGGCGCTTCGCGCTCCAGCAAAAGCGCCGCGCGGCAACACCATCCGGACGGCAGCACTGGAAGCAGCGGAGGCGCTGCCATAGCAACGGGCCCCGATGCCCCACAGCAGTCGCAGCAGCAGCAGCCGCCGCCGCCGCCGCAACGCCTCCAACCAAGTAAACCAAGACGCAAATAAAGCCTACGCAGCATGGCCTCCTCGCACTCATCTGTTCTTCCTCCTGTTCAGTTTCTTTTTTCCTATTCTTTTCATTTCCTTTTCAGTTCCTGGTTCCCCTCACTTCTTACTTACACCCTCTGGTCCGCTTCCTCGTCGCGATCACAGTGTGTGCGTCTCCCACCGCTTCCCTTCTGTATGTACTCTGTAGTGTGTAGCGCCCACACCTCACCTGTACTGCAGCACACTGTCTTTGACCTTTGACCTGAGTTTGACGCCCTTTCATCTGACCTAAAGAGGCATAGTGGTTAAACGTAGAAAGGACAGATCTTAATGATTAAAATCCCGTAAACATTAAAAAAAGCTAAGAGGCTGCAAGTTTAAAGGAAATTAAACATGTTATCCAGGTTGAAGATAAAGTTTTACTGTTTTTAATCATAAACTTTACTCAGCGTAGGAACTCAGAGTTTGACAGCATGAAAAACTGAAAATCTGAAAAAGAGACAGAAGCCTTGAAGGTGCTGATCTCCAGGAACGAATCAGTAAACCCGTCACTTAATGTCGTCTCCAGCTCTTTAAAATGACCAGATATTTATGACCAAATATAAACGTTATAAGTTGAGTTAGTTCGTAAGTGGACAGGTAGCGTTTGGACTGATTCATCCAACCTTTAAAACAGAAGAACGTTGCGATCCCAACCCCCTCCTAAAAATATCATTAACCTCTTTTGCTATTTTTGTTTCCTATTTTGGATTTTTTTATTTTCTTTTACTTTCTGTTTATCAATAATCAATTACCAGCTTTTCTGAAGCTCCTCCACTGAGATGGCTGAGCATGCAGTCTGCTAACCCCCCCCCATCCCCAACCTGACCCACAATGCAACTCAGTCGATGCTGCACACCCCGCCCCCTTCATGACATGCGGAGGGGCAAACGTGCACCGCACACTGTGGCTGCATGTGATTGACAGTCAAGCTGGTTGCCATGGTGAAGATAAACTGCTCTCTGAATCTCCATCTCGCTCCTCCTCCTCCTCCCCCTCCTCTCATCTTGAACTTCGACCCCCATGACCTTTGTCTCCTGGCGTTGACCCCCCCCCCCCCTCCCTCCCCCTCCCGACACCTGACCTGCGCCTGCGAAAAAAAACAAACAGGCCAAAGAGGCCGCCTCTCACTGAGGCACCAGAGACACAGCGTAGTGGGCGTGCTCACCATTCAGAGAGCCCAGTCCGATTGGCTGCCCGCCCTGCCATCGGCCATGTCTGCCACAGGGGGCCGAGCGGAGGGCCGACGCCTGACGCTCAGGAAAGCCATGTCAGAAGAGAGGCCGCAGAGCACCGGAGGTGAGCGTTTGCCCCACGAGTCTCCTCTCTGCCGTGTGACTGAAGCACTGATGGAGCAAAGGAGGGAGAGAGTGAGAGAAAGAGAGGATGCAATGCTACTAACGCACACCTGCATAAAGAGAGAGAGAGAGAGAGAGAGAGAGAGAGAGAGAGAGAGAGAGAGAGAGAGAGAAAGGGAGGGGGGGGTCTTTAAAAGCTAATGAGAGAGACAGGAAGTCAGAGAGAGAGAGAGAGAGTCGCACTCACTCACACCACATCACCAGCGATTCATGCAGCGAGGCACACTTCCTTCACGGCCACCGACACAGTTCACTGATACCAGGAAATGAAAGTCTCAGACTGGTGGGGTGACTCACTGAGAGTTAGCATCGGCTGCGTCACGACTCCCCGCTGCTTCATTGAGCCGGTATCAGTGAGCGTGGTGCCTGAAAGAAAGAAGCAGGAAAAAGTGTCTGCATGGATCCTGTTCTGCACCACATCCACACATCCCATTCATACTCACACGACCCGATCAGCTGTGTGACACCAAAAATGTTAATTCACCTTAAATATGTTGTGTTTAAAAAGGTTTAAAGATCCTTTAAACTCCTCCTGATGTGAAGCTGTCATCGTGTAATCGTAACTTTGTTTAATCTAAACCAGCGCAGACTAAGATATTAGATGAATTAAAATGGTTCATATAGTAAACTAACAACGTCACTAGGGTCTACGTGCCTCTTGTGTGGTCTTGCATAAACACATCTGTGTGATATCTCTGGATTTGTTTCTGTGTCTCGTGTTGAAGCTTCATATGTGGATTATTACCGTCTTGTCTTTGTCCAAGAGAAAGACACATTGTCCGTCCATGTGCTTCCTGCTAGTCTTCGGTGTTTGTGTGCAATTCATTACAATTCAGTTCCGTGAACATTAAAAGGTGATTTTAGCCGCTGCAGATGTTAACTGATGCTTCTTGGCCCCAGCTTTTTTACTTCCCTGGACGTGGCAGAGGTGCAACTCTTTTTTTTCTTCTTCTGTTCCCTCCTGTCTTTTGTCCTTGTCTTGTCGTGATGGATGCGGTCGTATCTCTGCACAGCTCGTTCAGGCTACAGATCCGGCGACGCCCCGGTCACAGCGGCCTCGCTGGACAGCGGCCTGAGTGGCAGCGCCTACAGCTTATTGGACGAAGAGGCGGAGGCGAACGAGGTGGACAGTGCCATCTTCCAGGTGCCCCGATTGTGAGTCGGCAAAGACTTTTACCTCGACATTGTGAATGTATTATAAATGTTTCAACGATGCTTAACCATTCGAACCCACTGATACATATTAAACCTCTTATAATGTATAATTTGTCTGATTTTGTTCCTTGCCATTTTAGTGGAAAGATTCCAAACGGCACGGACCCGATGAAATCATCTCTGGGACATGTTGATGCTGAAGGTGAGACGTGTGTGTGTGTGTGTGTGTGTGTGTGTGTGTGTGTGTGTGTGTGTGTGTGTGTGTGTGTGTGTGTGTGTGTGTGTGTGTGTGTGTGTGTGTGTGTGTGTGTGTGTGTGTGTGTGGAGATGGACGACATGTCATAAAGTGAAGCCAACACATTGTGATTGCCCCCCTGGTGGCCGGCTGCAGTACAAGTCATAATTCCTGCCTTCTCCATGTTAGTGGATGGGACATGAACCTGATGTTGAACTGATGTTTGTTCAAGTGTTCATGTTTCTTGTAAATTAGATTTTAAGTAGTTTTTATTATCTATGAAGTGTAAATTCATAGATAAAATAGAACCGTTTACAGGTTATTTTCATCATTATGTCTTGGCTAATGTTCCTGGTCGCTCCCTCCTGCCTGTGATGCCGTGAGTCATGTCACTGTGACTAATGCAGAGGAGCACAGACGACCTTAAAGAGCTAGAAAGACCCGAGGTTCGCTAACGCTCTCTTTACAGCAAAGACTGGAGCTCAGTACACACACACACACACACACACACACACACACACACACACACGGATTAACACGTTTACACTCATCTGCGCTCTTCCTTCATCTCCCTATCGCTTTGTCATCTGCTCTCAGGCTCTTTGTGTGTGTGTGTCTCTGTAACACACACACACACACACACACACACACACACACACACACACACACACACACACACACACACAGAGGCTTCCCTGACGGAGTTCTTGTTGACCCAGCTTTCAAAACTGTCGTGTCCGCTCAGTTGCCACGGCAACTACAGGTCAGGCAGAGTGGCTCATAACTTCTTCTCATCCTTGTTAAACAAATAAAAGCATTTGCTCGCAGGCCCCGTTTTATATATTACTCATCATGAAAGTGCACTAAGTGTCCAGTAGAGGGCGGTGTCAGTGAGGAGATGCCTCATTTTAACAGAGCAGCAAAGGAAAACAGGGAGACACAAATTGATGGAATGGGTATTACATCTGTCTAGTGATGAAACGACTTCCATCCATCCACTAGCTATACCGCTTCTTTTCATTTTTGTCTCAATGTGAATGACTTCATTTGTGTGTGTGTGTGTGTGTGTGTGTGTGTGTGTGTGTGTGTGTGTGTGTGTGTGTGTGTGTGTGTGTGTGTGTGTGTGTGTGTGTGTGTGTGTGTGTGTGTGTGTGTGTGTGTGTCGCATCAGGTAAATCCCAGATAATGGGTGAGATAAAGATCGCTCTGAAGAAGGAGATGAAGACGGAGGGGGAGCATCTGGTCCTTGAGATTCTTCAATGTCGCAACATCACCTACAAGTTCAAGAGTCCGGACCACCTGCCTGGTAACGGATGACACGTTGACTATACACACGACAGCAGACGTGCAGCTTCACATTTACTGGATACACACAGAAACTCACCTGGATAACAAACAGCAAACTGTATTTTCGATCGATTTATTACCTCCCGGTGCAATATTGTCTCTTCGTGGCATTCAAACAGACTTTTACATGATTATGCATCATTTTGTATATTTGACAGCTGGTAAACCCACACAAACACGAGTTCAGAAGGACTGGCATCTGACATACCATTACATCGTTGCCAGGTTTTTTTTTCTAGGTGCTGAGACACGTGTTGCGACTGTTTTTCCAGTTACATTAGGAATATATCAACTGACTCTTCCATAATATAGAATGTACGTGCACGGCTACAGAAACCATTAAGACGAGGGAAGCTCACACATGAACACATAACTGAAAATCTGGTTATTTGGCATTTAATGATATTATAATTTATCACTATGATTACTGTAGCTGTCTGGAAGGATATGGAAACTAGCAGCACGTTGAACTGTGTCGGAAACTAAGCGGTGATATTTTTATACAGCATGATTTTAGATGTGAAGCCACCGTTATAAATACTGGACGTGTGTGTCTCAGTAAAATCACACTTCTCTTCCACCTCCTCCTCGTAATATTTACATCCTAGCGTCCAGGCTTCCTGCTGCTTGTTTGATTTGCCTTCTGGCATCTGACAAATCTTTATTCCTATTGACAGTATATGGTTGTTCTGCAGTAAAAATTAGCCTCATTAACCCTTAACATTAACCCTTTAATGTTAATCTGGTTACGCGCAACAGTACTTGTTGATGTAATTGGATCTGTGGTGTTTTCTTCTCTGCAAATTCTTTAGAGTTACAGCGCTTTTGTTGCCCTCCAGTGGCCGGCTGCAGAAAAACATGAAACTCCAACTAATCAAATAGTAAAAACTAAAATCCATCTTCTACAAAATGTGACACAGAAAGAGTCATTTACCATTTGATGGTACTTTGTAGGTTATTTATTGCTAATGTACAGGATGTTTGCATTATCATGTATCATGCAGGTACAAACACTATAAACAAGTTAGAAAACATAGAGCGGCACGGCTAAATATATAGAGTGTCAATAGATAGCATCAAACAACGCTGTCAGCTTTACGGTGATGTGTGTGTGTGTGTGTGTGTCCGTCCACAGATCTTTATGTGAAGCTCTACGTGGTGAACATCGCCACCCAGAAACGGATCATCAAGAAAAAGACCAGAGTGTGTCGTCACGACCGCGAACCGTCTTTCAACGAAACCTTCCGCTTCTGTATGAACCCGACCGGACACTCGCTACAGGTACCCCCACCCCTCAGATCCTCACACACACAAACACACACACACAAACCCACACACTTACAAAAAAAATTATAGCTACATACAGTATTTCAATGATAAGAGTTAGAAGCTCTCTGCAAACAAACTAAATGCTTTAAAACTCACACATTTGAACATTATATCCCATTCTTTCCTACTTAATGCTCTGCTAAGCTCAGATAATCACCTGGCAAGCTTCATATTTATTTTATAGACATGTAACTGTCAGAAAAACAAGAATAAAACTCTGTTCCAACCATATGTAACCTTGTTGTCCTGTTACTCTCTGATCCAGCTGTTCCTCGTGTCCAACGGGGGCAAGTTTATGAAGAAGACCCTGATCGGGGAGGCCTACGTTTGGCTGGACAAAGTCGACCTCCGCAAGCGAGTGGTGAGCTGGCACAAGCTGCTCGCCAGCAACGCCCAGATCCACTCGTAGAGAAAGACGGGGAAAAAAAACAAGACCCGAGGAGGTTTCTGACATGTAGGGACACCTCGGTCCGGACACTGATCCACTCTTGTTTGAGGGGGAAGTTTGTGAGAACGGTGAAAAAGGGGTAAAACATTTCTTGGTTCAGTCTTTAGCTTGAGTTCAGGAGGGTGAAAAAAGATGTCTGGTGATGATTTCTGAGAGGAGGAGGATTGAATTGACGCGTTTACAGGACATGAACACGTTTACAGGACGCACACGGTGTACAGTAGTGGAGCCAGGGCCGAGGAGAAGTGCTGAGTTCAGAGGTCAGGTGCGGAATCAACCAGGTATTACACACTTTCATTCACACAAACACACACACAATTTTGCACATAATCATTCACGCAGCAGAGAAATCTTCATTTTAACAGATACAGGGACAGAATGGACGCACTTGCAGATTGTAATTTTATTTATAATCTTTATCCATGGAAGTTTCCCCCCCCCCTCATTATCGACTTTATTATTATGACGTGCAGAGTTTTATTGATTTAAAACAAAAAAAAGCATTTTTGAGAATGAAATATTGAAGACTCCCCCCGACGGAGGCCTCGTATTTATTTTTGTATTATGAGATTAGCGTAGACGCTCTATCATTTGTCTTCACCTCGATTATTTCAAATTGTATCCTGGGATGGAAGTATAGTATATTTTATAACACACTACCTATCACTCCGGTTCGAGAGGGAGAAAAAAGAATCGCAGCGAACATGTTTTTGAATTTATCAACAAAAGCATTTAATAATTGTGCCCCCACCTTTTTCCCACCTTAAATATATTATTTGATAAATGATAAATATTATAATATATATCAGATTGGACACTATATATTGTGCACATGACTCTATCTATTTGGTATGCACAAAAAAAAATCACCTCCAAGGTTCACTTTGTAAATAGTGAAATGTCATAGCTGGAAATCAACTATAACATATTTAGATAGATATATAGATTTCTTTATCGCGGACAATCGAGTCTTAATGATTGTGACATAGAGCTTTTATTTGTCCATGACACTGTTTTGAGATCGTCTTTCTGTTCGTGAGATCCAAGCACATCGCAAATCTTGTACGAGTCAAGTCAACGACGCGCGCTTTTTGTGGTATTTTTGCACTTTTCCCGCTTAGAATGTAAAAACCAGTCGCCATCAAAATGAGATATTCGTTCCTTTTTTCGAGGTGAGGAAGTGGAGAGGTGAGGAAGAGAAAAACAAGGGATGACAACACGAGGAAATGCCGCAAACTATCCTTGAAAGAAAACATCACTGCTATCACGCTTAGGTACGACAATGCTATGACAGAGGCACGTCGGTGTGTCGTCCTCAGCGTTTCTGTGTGTTGTCTCGATATTACCGACGATGTTGTGTCTTTCTGATATTCATCACATCCTGGGGAAGGTCAACCTGTGTCTGGAAGTCAAGAAGCAGCACAGCGGGGTCCATTCGACATTCTCACTCAAACTCAGCAGCGAGGCGACACTTGATATCTGAGTGATTTCTATGCAACGTCTACTGTGTGAAGGTGGTAACTGCATCTTGACTTGCCGGAAGTGTGTGACACTTCATGGGGAGAGGAAACCAACGATTTTTCATTTTATTTTGCACCGCTGTGTTTTCACGTCCTCCTTCGAATGGTCACTGCTTTAATATAGTTTCTATTTATTTTATTCAATGTATTGTTTTGTAATCGCTGTACGAATCTTTGTTTATCGCCTGTGAGACTGTGTCATATGTTGTATTACATTTGTTTACAGTACATATCAGGTGTACATACAAGAATAATGTTGAGAGATTTTGGTTTTTATACACAATGTAGTGCTTGTTTACAACATTTAGAGGGGCCTGAAACTCAGAGAACCAACATTTATGCCCTTTGTGCACGATCACACACACTCACCTATGGAGGTCGCCATGTTGAGATCCTCAATATCACTTAGTTGCGAATCAAAATATGGAAAAAAATAACATTCCTATACGTACTTCACCCCGGTATGTGTTTGAGAAGCGACCCCCCCAAAAAAATGAAATCACAACAGTAGTAGTTTTGAGGTCACTATGGTGTTATTATCTCTTTTCTTATTTTTATATCCATGTGCTTGTGTGTGCAGCGTCCTCACGCCAAGTCCATGCACGTCACCGGTTTCCGATGCGTATCCCTTCGTTCAAAGTGTCGTCCGTCTAATAGATATCAACTTTAAAATCTCGCTACACACAAAGAATCGCAAAACACACGCGCTCACACACAAACACACAGACGCCATCTCCCTATTTCCAACCTTGTAAATACATAGCTTTTTATACCGGGGGTTTGGGGGAGCAATAGGTCTTTTAGCGGACGAATTAAAAAAGAAAGGTGTGTGATCATAGAAGTAACAGGACGTTGTTTATTCTCTTGATCAGTGTACAGTGGACGGACTGAGAAACGACCTTACGGACGAAACTTTGACCCGAACCCTTTACACCAAAACACGGAAGGTTTACCAGAGTCTAGCGACACGGACTATCGTCTATCTTAACAGCTCAAGTAGTTGCAGGAGAATTTAAATGTGCTCACACTGGATGTTGCATGTTTCGTTGGTGGTTCATACTATTTTTGTGTCCAGATATTACTAAAGAATAAAAAAACGAATGAGGTAGAGAGACAGAGAGAGAGACAGAGAGAGAGATATAGAACAAAAATGTTATGGGGGGGAGGGGGGGGAGAACTATGAAGAAAACTTATTAAAATTATCGATGATGTATGCTGACTGTACAAAGATTATGCTTGTAAAACCTGTCTGGTTTTTCACTTGTAAGTAAACAGAAAAAAAAATCTAACGTCATGGTTTTGTGATTGTATACAGGAGGTATTGATAAATTATGCAAATTGTGCTGTAAAAATGGCTGTTGCCCCATGTCTAAATATTAAATATCAGTACAAATGAAGTGTTGTTGTGTATTGCCATTGTCACATACTGTGTATTCCATTATTAGAGTATTTTGTAACATTTTAAACTTAGGAGTCATCATAGCTGGTGTCCACAAGATGGTGCCATTTGTTTTCGGTTGTCACACAAGTTAAAGGAAACACCTTGTACATTTGACGTAGTTTACAGAACCTTAAGAAGGTGTTATGGCTCCTTTTCAAGGTTCTGCTGGTGATTGGGTTGGTTTTCAGGATCTTTAAGATCATCAAGGTCATTTTGGAAGGTTCAAGGAGTCTTAGAGGTTTTAGTGGTCGTTTAAGAAATCCCAAAAGTTCACTAGTTGGCCTCAAGGACATTCTGGTGGTCATTTAAAGGGTGTAGGTGTCTTTTGGAGGTTAAATGGGTCATTTAGAAGGTTGAGGGAGTCCTTCAGGAGACTTTTAGTGACCCTTTAGGACATTATAAGATAAGATAAGATAATCCTTTAATAGTCCCACAAAGGGGAAATTTTCAATATTACAGCAGCAAGAGTCAAAAATAGGCATCAGTGAGTAATAATAGGTAACAAGCAATACTTAAGTGTGAGGATAATAATACAGAAGAATATGAATGGAATAGAAACTAATATATTTGATATTTAAAAGTGCTGGTGTTGCCTTTAACATTAACAATGGCTATGTTCCATTCCAGTCTACACAACATGGTGCATTGTATAACTGTTCCAAATATTTCACAGTCTGTCCAAGTTCTTAATGGTGGATGTTGACTGGATTTAATGGTTAGACACTCATTTCCCACTATTTACAAGGTCTTCACTGACGAGAAAGCCACGTTGTCCCTCCCCACTTGATCTCATGGGGCCAGTGTTGAGGGAAGATTGAATTTATATGCCAGCATTTCTATCATTCTACCAGCAGGGGGAGTGGGAAACCAAGTTACCAACCGAGTCACCCAATGAAATGTTTCTGCTGTGGATTTCTTTAGGAACCTTTGGACCTGTTGTTTTACACAATACCGTGTGTCTGTGTGTGTGTCTGTGTGTGAGTGAGAGATAGAGAGATACTTGTATCCACCAGGACCGCATTTCAATATTTTGATATATTGTCCAGCTATCAAACGACATTTGACGATTTCAGTAGAAAAAAAAAATAGATTAAAAATACAATAAATTATTAAAAGATCTGTAATAAAAGATGAACTGATGTGAGGCCTGACGAGGACCAGTGAAGGGACTCTTCGTCACGTTGGTGATTTAATTATGATCTTCGCGTGGACACGTGTTGCAGACGCCATCAACGCCTGGAATAGCCTCATGTGGATCTGTGAGCAGCAGTGGCATCTGTATTTTTAAACAGAGAAACCTTTTAAATATAGATGAGCGCTGGGGTGTCGCCACAAGCTATATTCAGAAAGATTGACATGAGACTGTATTTAGAAATTCAAAGATGTATCACACAAAATAAAAAATTAAACTAAATTATTCACAGTTTCTGTCTAGACTAGTTTAATTTATGATTTTCCCTCAGTTCCCAGTGTCCATGTTAAGGTAAGCTAACATGCTAGCTGTATAGCTTCATATATCTTGTGCTTCCGGCATCATTTGGAGCCGGAGTCAGTGTAGAAAGAATTAAACTCTTCAGTTTGGCCCATGTCCCATTTGCTCACATGGAGGAGGCACAGTTTATGACCTATACCGCAGCCAGCCAGTGCAATCAAGACACTTTGGCTTCACCTTTTGGGAGTTGTCATGTCGACCATCTTTATATGCAGTCTATGGCCTGAAGGTAAAGAAAATATCTTGTATCTTTAAAGTTCTGTAATATAATGTATGAATTAAAGCTGTATGTGCAACTCTTTATATTTGCTTCTTTCCAGAAGTCTTCATGTGACAAGGATTTCAATGGCTTGGTTGACTTTGCATGTGCTTCCACCTGAAAAAAAAACAGTTTGATCAAAGTTTGCCAGGCTCTCCCTGCCAGATCCCGGTCTGTCTGTCTCCTGCACTCGTTTAATATTCCCTGTGTTTGCAATAAACTCTCCCTCTGTTCTCCCTCTCAGTTTTTCTCTGATGGATCCCTCAGATCCTTCACTTCTAAGGGTGTTTGTTCCCGTTTTTTGGCTTCAAAGATGTGGCCTACATCAGACAGGGGCCTGGAAACGTGCCGCTGTCACCCTGTGTCTGTGATTCACGCAGCTGTGAGGCTGATCAAGATGAATGAGGAAAGAATGAGAGCTGGCGTGGCCACACCAGGTGACGTTGCTGGATGTATCATCTCATCGTGGTTTGGCGTGGGTCACACGTCCATCGACCATAGTTTGCTCTCCAAAGAGCCAAGTGAGATATGGAACATAGTGAACATTATAGCCACTTAGAATCAACATGTTCACATTGTCATTGTGAACATAATAGCATGCTTTTCTTCACATTTATCTTAAAGCCAACCTGTGTCCAGACACGAGCTGTGACCCAATTCAATGGAAGATTTCCTATCGCTTTACCAGCTTGTACTGCTCCTGCTGTTGCATTGTCAGCTACTTTGAGCGGCTGCACAGAAGCTACTTGTTACCTAGGTCACCGCCATGAATCCCGAGATGGGTTTGCCCGAGGGGGATCCACCTGTTGAATCCTTCATCACTCTGGAATGGAAGGATAGATTTGTTGGCCACATTTGACAGTGACTTCGGACTGGGACCACCTAGTTGCGCCGTTGTGATGCAATGGCAGGCTTCCAAATTGCGATACAGCTACGACTGTTTTCTTGCGTTAGAGAATATTAAGTTTGTTGGTTTTTCTGGTGAAATACTGCAGGTACCAAACTATGTGACATCTTAACAAAATGATAGAGATGTAGAACAGAAGGGTATCTGGACTTTGATTTAATGACCAGAACCTTTTTCCTGTTGAATTTGGACATCTGCAAAAGTCCAGATGTCCAGATGGTGCACAGATAAGGACATACAACACTAACCAGTGACTAATATCTGTGTCTTGACATTAGACGCAGCCAGAAGCTATGAACATAAACGTGAATTAGAAAATCGAGCCTGGAAAATGTCAAAAGACAAAGCTTCAGATCAAGACGTTTGGGAAGTGTGGTTACAGATGATGCAGAGAGACCCACCTGTTGAATCTGAGAGTTGACTACGATACATGTGGTTAAACCAGGGGCCATATTTTGAGTCTTGTCACCATTCACTTCATCGAGATATAAAACATCTATCAAATGACAAATCTGAAGTGCAGAAGCGAAAATATAATTTTGTCGGAAGTAAACAAGATTTTCTCAGTAAAAAAAAATTGACCAGGACAGCTAAGACCCTTCAAGTCCAATCACCTCAAATGCCCCCTGCAGCCGACTCGCTGTCACTGGATGCCCGTTTCACCCTGAGGCCCTCCTTCGCTGGGCCATAACTTCTCCTCCTGACAGAATAGCTTTCACTAATAGTAATGTGATCAGTCAGTGCACAGAGGGGACTGAGGCTGCCCCTGTCCCGAGTGAGACATCATATCACACACACACTTGCCATCACTCCTCTTTCACTGAGTCAACAAGACGCAACCATGGCTACCAAAAACCACGGAGGGGAATGTGGTGAGAGAAAACATTTGTTGGGTTTTTTTTATGTGTCTGTGGGGTGACCTACAAAAGCTGAGTGTGTCATGGCTGACGGAGACGACGATGTCCAACACGAACTATGAATTGCAAGACATGACGTTTTTTTTAACAAGATGTAGCTTAAATCACCATTAAAGGAACAGTTTGACATTTTGAATCTTCACTTTCTTGCTGACATTTGTGGGAAAATTTACGCTCACAATCTGTAATGTGAATCCACTGCTAGCAGCAAGTTGGCTTAGCTTAGTTTAGCATTGCTTAACTTCCCGTAAGTTAAAGGCTTTTCACAAAATCAACCTACCAGCAACTCACTTTCTAAATAACACATTTTATCTTTTATGTTTAATCCTTAAAAAAATTACGGAGTTTAGTTAGCTGACTGCTAACAGTAGCTTCATATTTAATGGCTGTATTCCCATGTTTTCAGTCTTTAATCTAGGCTAAGCTAACTGGCTAATGTCTCAAGCTTAGACAAAAGCAAAATATTGATCTTCTCGTTTATCTTAGCATAAAAAGAAGCATCATACACAAAGTTTTGTGATGGTACCTTTTAAATGAGCTCTCCCTCCTCTAAAGACATTAAGAAGTCAACATCTAAATCACGTTCGAATTTCCTGTCAGGATTTTTTTTCCATCCAGCATCATGTTCCATGTCTCCGCTCTATTAAGAAGTTGGACCTGACAATGAAGACTGTATCCACGCCGGCTTATGTGGAGATGGAACACATGTCCAGTCATCTCTGCCAGGAAGACGCTGTGCAGGGACGATGCCATGATTAAGATTTTAACTTGGAAATCATTTGTTGCCAGGGTAATGCACTCGCCCAGGAGAAGGGTGATTAGAGTATAATGCAGCATTTTTGCATGAATCTGGTTTCTTGAACTCTCCTCTTTAGTGAAGGATCAGCGGTTTGCACATGAGAGGATGTGACAGTGGCAGGAGTCCGATTTGACAGATGCTTCGTCGTATCATGTGAAGTGGACTTCTCTCAAAGTGCTCACAACATTTTTTTTTTTCTCCACTGATGTCAGTATTAAGAAAAGTAGCTTTAAACATCCCCCAAAAAATAATCATAAATGCAGGAATCGGCGGAAAGAAAACAGCGAGTGTCGTCTTTACTTGACTTGAAAGTGTAATTTGATGTGGAAAAATGGCCACGGGAGAATTTGGAATGGTATTTGAATAAAATGCAAAGGCTTTTGCCCTGTAAATATGTTTTAATGAGCTGCTGCATGAAAAATTAAACCTTTATTTTTAGGCACTACGTCTTCCTCTCTGCATTTGTTTGAAAAATGTGAGTTTAACTTAACACTAAATCCTATGATGTAATAGTTTCTCAGTGGACTGTAAACAGTAGAGATGATGCGGTTTGAATGACGAGTCGAAAAGAGTTTAAAATTGAAAATGTCATCTCATAAATGGATATTTTATTTTCCCAGTAGCTTAATTCCTCTGGTTTTGTCTCCTCTTTGTTAAACTGATTTTGTTAAACTGTTTATCTCTCCTGGTTTGTCCTCTCCGTGCCGCTCCCAGCATGAGACCACACTTTAAGATGTGCACTCACCGGTTGGGAAAACAACAGCCTTGTGGCTCGGCTGTGAGGAGCCGGCGTGGAGCCGGCGATGAGGTTGCCAGGCGACGGTGGCCGTGGCAATTCCCTGTGCAGGTGGGTGGGATCGGGAGCTGGTGATAGAGGCCACACCTGCTGCCCGCCACACACACACACACACACACACACACACACACACACACACACACACACACACACACACACACACACACACACACACACACACACACACACACACACACACACACATTACTAACTCACACAGAAACAACCTTTACATCAACCCTCCCTGTCGCTCCCTGTTACACGGACACTTGCACTCTTTGATTTTACCTCTGCTGCTGCTCTTTTCTGGAGACATGACCCGAAGTAAACTGCACCTTAGTGGGCAACAGGTTCAAATGAAAGTGCAGTGAACTGGACAAGTGTGAACCACACGACCTTTGTGTGCAGATCCTGAATCTGAAATGCCCAACAAAAAGCATGTTTACAATATCTATGTGCATCTGAAGGAAGGCAAATGCTATGTGTGTGCATAACAAACTTAGAAACAGAATAAAAAGCCTAAATTAGAGGCTTTTCTCATATTTAAATATTGATATATCAAAAGTTGCCTTTATACAGATGCAGCAGTCCAGTATTAGCTCTCCTCTAAATTCTGTTAACCCCAACTAATTCCTGAAGGAAATATCGGCCTCTTTATCTGCAATATTTGTGCACAATAATAAACTTAGATACAGAATAAAAAGCCTAAATTGAAGCCTCATATTCTCTGTTAATTTCAATTTACTCAAATGTGGCTCTTTAGTTGCTCTAAACTTCTCTGTGCTCAAAGTTGAGATGCTGTCCAACGACTGTTTGGTGATTAACAGGTTACACACAGAGGTTTAAAGTTTAGCTGTAAAACCTCTGTGAGCTGAAAGACACCAAGTGCGTGACTGCAGAGTTGATTGATAGTTAATGTTAATCCCTCATTAAACACAGCCTGTTGCCTGTTCTATTGTTGCCATGAAAAATATTGATTACAGCGGCGTTGAGGATAAAAGCTACGGTGTCAGTGATCTCATAATTTATGCAAATTGGACGTATTTAGTCAAACTGCATTTGCCGTTCTTGTGGCTTTTGTAAAACAAAACTAATCCCTGTGAAAAATCCCATATAATCCTATTTAAGAGAGTGTTGCATTCGCTCGCCTGGTTCAAAAACAGAAGCAGCATGAGGGATTGGAAATGGATTTTTATTTTTTTTTGCTGCAGAAAACATCTTCAGAATTCCTGATTTTTCAAACAGGCAGATTTTTAACCAATGTCTTCCTCTCGTACGTTCATGAACTTCAATATCATCTCTCCATTTTCTGTCTGGCTGACCCCCTAACCTGCTCCGCCTCTTCACCGTCGCTCTGCAAACATCCCCCCCCCTTAGCTTTTGTATGAGATATAGTGAAACCGGAGTAAGGAGAACAGACATGGACGTCTATTTGCACAGGGAATCTATTTGTGTGATTCAGATGGTTGCAGGTGAGCAGCTTTGTGACGCTCTACGGCAAACACCAGGCCCACAGACACCTTATGTATAAACACACGTACACCAGCAAGCAGATGAAAATTAAAGTCAGAAATAATAACTTTGGGGCTCCATAATAAGTTCAGGCGCTCTGAGGAAATGAGTCAGAGATTAGCTTTGTATCTGACAAGGGTCTTTTGGGAGAAACTCATTAGAAAGTACAGTATATTCTTCTGGTATTTACCTTGCTGATTGTCCAGGCAGAGCAAATGTCACATCATATTAAGTCTGCCACGGCCCCTCGGAGCAAGAGAATTTATTATCACATTTATGCATAAGCACATGCTCTGCACTGTAGCAAATTAAATGAGGGCTTATAATGATATACATAATAAAACAGATCTCCTGGTGATTCACTGAAGCTGACATGGACGGCGGCAGACACTCGGGAGGACCAGGAAACGCTCACAGCTTCGAACCTGTCCTGATGTGCACTCACAAGTCCCACCTGGTCTGTGGTGTACTCTTGTGATGGAGGATGAAGAGGAGGGTGAGGAAGGTTTGATTTGAAGAATGGAGCTCAAGGTGAAGAGTTTTTTTTTCTGTATGGAAGCCCATTTCTGCCAGTGTCAGGAAAAAAAGATGAATGCTAAATCGAAATTCTGAGATAGTAAACATTATTTTGAGACGCGATATACTTGCTGTTAATTATGCTTATGAAAGATGGCTGCTTTGCGTATGCTGCATCGGTTCGGTGCGTAGGTTGTGCACGATTACCACGATGCATATATGAGAGATGCAATACCCACATAATGGTCGGGGGCAGTAGCGAGTCCTTGACAGGGTCAGTGGGAATGTCAGCAGTGACAGAAATGGCAGAACGAGAGAAGTCAACTCTCCTCTTTCACGACGTCTCTGATTTAGGGGTCTGAAACACCACCTACGAATGCAGGAAGGTCGCTTTTCCTGTCTTGATGTTAACATTAGCCAAATGTTTTTTTCCTTGAGTCCAAAAAGTAAGTTCAATCTTGTTTAACGCACACAAATCCGAAACTGGGAGAAAGATCAGTCAGAATCAACGATTATACATTCTGTGTTGTGCCCTCTACAGGAATCTCTCAGTAACATAGTAGCATAGCATAGTAAGCAAGTACGTGAACAATAATGTTCACCATGCAGCCATTTTCCTACGTGTGGTCAAACAGCAAGTATATAGCGGGACTAAGTCATTTTTTTGGAAATACTAAGTCATTATTTGAGAAACTAAGTCATTATTTTGCGATATCAAGTCATTATTTTAAGATACTAAGTCATTAGTCGGAGATAGTGAGTAATTATTTGAGATATTAAGTAAGTAACCTGAGCTTTTGAAAAACGTTTCTCATCATGACTTACAGTGGCAGAGCTGGGCTTCCCTACATATATGTAAATGTCATTCATACTAAGAAACTATGATCTGAATATGCAGAGGAATACACACAATTCTTATCCACAGCATTAAAACTACTTACTGGTGTTATCACTGTGTCTGTGATGTGGTGATCATCAGGTTAATAAAGAGAGACCCGTCCATTTATCAGACTCACACCTCCTCACAGACAGGGAGGTGTCTGTGCCAAGTGTCACGTGCTCGATAAGACTCCAGAGGTGAGATATCCGTGCGTAAAAGCAGCTGCGCGGTGTTTGGAGAGCGCACCCGGAAACGCGTTTGTGCGTCAGGAACACAAACACTGTAAAACAACAGTGATCCAAAAGTGTCCAAATTGTGTAATCAAACGTGGATATACTTATAAGTTCAAGAGTAAAACTGGACATGTGTATTCAATTTGTTGTTTTTTTCCACTTTTTTCACAGATCAATTTGTCTAAATCTGTCTTGGAATTGACAAGTGATAAAAACACGCACGTCAACGGAGACACCTCACGCACTTTAACGCGCTTTGTACCACGTGTGCACTGCAAGAAGCTCGGGTGTTTCATTTGAAAAGTGGCGACATTTTTTGCAGTGTGGCACCGCTCCGCCGGCAAAACACAGGATCTGAAATGCGCCCACCCCCTTTTTGTATTTTTTGACTCACGCCAAAGATCCGCTCCAAACGCGCCCATCGCACTTTGAGACACTCACTCAACACACACACACACGCGCGCACTCACACGCTGCTGAAGCCAAAAAAAGCCCACTCCTCAACTCCACCGGTGGGGGTGGTGGGGGGAGGGAGAACACGGGCGGACGCACCAGATGAGATTTGTTTCCAAACGCGCACCGATGGCGGTGTGAGGCGTTTGGCTGAGAAGTACGCACGGCGCGGTGGAACAGTGGAGCTTTAATTTTGTTGTTGTTGTTGTTGTTGTTCTCCTCTCTGTGTGGATTGTGTCTTGGAAGCGGGGACATAAGGACAAAAGCTATGGATTACCCGGTCTGTCTACTTTTACTCTTGGCCACCGTGTCGTCGGTGTCCACAGGACAATTCCCCACAGCGCACATGTGAGTATCTCAGCCTGTTGGCTCTGGAAAGTCCTGAGTTTCTAGGGTGTGTTGCAGAAATCCCACCATCTTCTGTTATCAGAGTCCAAATCTCACTTTCTAATAGTCTATGTTTTTTTATACCAATCGTTTCTTCCTCGGATTCACGTTCTGTTCTAACTTGCATTTGCTGGAACAGAAGCACATTGTGGTTTTTATTGTTCCTTATATGAAGTGATGATGTTTGCGTTTTATTTTTTGGACACAACTTCGTGTGGGTATTTAAAGCTGCTGCTGCTGCTGCTGCTGTCTGTCTGTCTGCTGACATGTGGCTCTGCTGTCACATGAATCTTCCCTGGGAGGTGGACTGAGGTCTGGCTGTTGTGCCCCAACTTTTCCCAACACGCACACCCACACACACACACACAGTTTGTTTGGAGTTGCACATATTTGAGAGGATTTGTGTTCATGAGTCTGATTTTCGGACTTGCTGCAGATCTTGTGGGTTAGTGTTGTTGTGGCCTTCCTCCCTTCCTTTCTCTCTTCGTCCCCTCCTTCCTTTCCTCCTTCCTTCTATACTCATGTCTGCTCTTCCTTCCTTCCTTCCTCCCTTCCTTATTTACTTATGTCTGTTTTTCTGTCCCTCCCTTCTGCCTTCATTTCTTATATCTGTCTTTCTTTGTTCGTTCGATCTTTCCTTATATCTGTTCCTGCATTTCTTGTATGCTATAATAAAGTTTTTAATATTATTACCTCCCTTCCTTCCTTATGTCTGACCTCCTTCCTTCCTTACTTACAGTATGTCTGTCGTTGCTTATTTCCCTTCGTCTTTCCCACCTTCCTTCCTAATGTCTGACCTTCCGACCTCCTTCCGACCTCCTTCCTTTATTCCTTCCTTCCTTCTTTACTTACTTATTTCTGTCCTTCATATCTTTCTTCGTTCGTTTATTCTTTACTTCCTTCCTTATGTCTGTCCTTCCTATCTTTCTTCGTTCGTTTATTCTTTACTTCCTTCCTTATGTCTGTCATTCATTCCTTCCTTCCTCCCTTCCTTATGTCTGTCCCTCCTTCCTCCCTTCCCTTCCCTCCCTCCCTGTGACTTGAAGCGTGGCTGTGTTTCTTCATTCCGTCTCTAACTCCAAGTCTCCTTTTATGGAAAACTATTGTTTTTATATAATACTCCACTTCCATATTTACTATTTCCAAAATGCAGGCCAGCAGTTCAGGTTTTTCCTCTTGTTATTCCTCACAGAGAGTTAACGATTTGAGCTGGAAAGTCTCTCCTGATGCTGCAGGAGGCTGGTGGAGATATCAATAGCTCAGTTGAGGTATCGCTGCTTCAGTCTATTTAAATTTGCAGCGCAGCATTAGGAGATATACAGGATTACAGTTCCCAAATTAAACATGTGGGTGAGTGTACAGCTTCCAATCTGCACCTCACACCTCATCAACAGGTCTTTAGATGATGCTTCTGCAGGACGACAGCGTTTGGTTTTTGACTACAGCCCAAGTCCAGTCCCCCGGAGACGTGGTGAGCCATGATGGCACTCAGCCTAATGGCCGAGCACAATGATGTCAGACTAGCAGAGCGGCCGGCCCACTCCCTATATTTCATGGGCACTAAGTGGATTGATCTGCGGGTTGTGTACATGATATTCACACAGGCCGGGGCGAGCTGCAGGCCCACCTTCACCGACAGAGGAATCGACCGCCTGGCAGGAAAAACAGCCGTAAATCTCCCAGTAACGTCGGCCAAGAGGGAGTTCTTCCATTTGAATAAGGGAGAACTAGGAAAGGTCTCTTTTTGTAATTCAAGGTTCACGTGCAAAAGCATCCAAACAGTGTCGTCTTTAACCACAGCCGCTCTTAGTGTGTGTGCTCCTACATGATGGTGATTCTGAGTGACACCCAAAGGTGCCAGTCAGAGGGAAAGTGAGAAAGTGAGAGAGGAAAGGATGGAGAGAAGGACCTGGCGTGTTTTCCTCCAGGAAACGTGGATAAGCAAGGTCTTAAGTAGCTCAGTGACTAAACACATAAACCTTTAGAGCAAGTGTTCTTTCTTTCTTTCTGCCTGTCTGTCATCCCCTTCCTTCCTTCAGTCTCCTTCCTTCTTTCTTTCTTTCTTTCTTTCTTTCTTTCTTTCTTTCTTTCTTTTTTACTTACTCATGTCTGACCATCCTTCCTTGATTCCTTTCTTTCTCCTTACTTACTTACTTACTTATGTCCTTCCTTCCCTCCTTCCTTCTCACTCACCTCCCTGTGTCATGACTTGAAGGACTTCTATTTCCTTCCTTCCTTCCGTCTCTGGACTCCATCTCTAAACTTGCATGCATGCGCAGCATCTGTTTACTTCAGATCTTCACGTCCCCTCTCTTTCTCTCCTTCCTCTAATCTCACTCCCGTCCTTCATACGTCTTCCTCCTCTGTCTTCTTCATCCCCTGTCCATCTCCTTTCCGTCCAGCTTGCGATACATCTCTCTATCTCTCCTCTCTTCTCCCCCCCCCCCCGTTGCCTGAAGGCAGATGATTATCATCACCGAATCTGAAATGAAAAGTCTGATGTCAGAGACGGTGCCCCAGAGATCCCGGCGCCAGCGAACACACTGCGAGATCAGAGGAGATAAAAAAAACAAGATGGACAACAAGAAAGTCGAGCCTTTTACATCCCTTGTTGAATTTCTGTCCAACCCAAGTTGTGTTCATCATATGTTCCTCTGCGCATGTCGCCTTAGTCACAGACAGACATACTTTCGGACATATTTTATCTCCGTCCTCCCTTTCCCCACAGTTTCTGTCACCCTCTGCTCCGTTTCTCTCTCTCTCACTTGCTGCTTTCTTTAAAAGGATAAATAGATTTCATGCTCGACCAGCTAAAGAGCCACGCTCCTTGCGTTCTCGCCGATCAGTGGACGTAATGTGAGGAGGCACTTCATTCAAACACAGAGCAACATGGGCAGCTGTGTGCGAGCCAGGGGAGTGTAAAGATTTACACTTGTCACTGTATTAGGTACAGGAAGGTTATGATGTTCACTTTTTGTTGCAGATCTGTTAAACAGCTCCTTATTCAAGTGTGTGATCATTTTGGAGGGAGCAATTTTGTGGGGCTGTTGAATTGTACTGCATCATGCAAAGTGTTATATCTGTTTTTATAGCCCACCCCCATTGATTTGAGTGAGGAGGTAAAATAACTGGAATAGCACTCAGAAGATCGCGTACCTCCGCCAAGGCTCAACAGTCCCCTTATCATCAAATATCATTCCCCTAAATATGCCTGATACTTTTTCACCTAGATCCACAAATTGGTTAGTAAAATTGGGTCCAGGCATTTTCCTAAGTTTGCCTTTGACATAGGAAGAACGGAGCAGATTATACGTGTCAGGTGTGTTCAAAACAACGGGAACATTCATTTGAGGGTTAGCACCTGGGTAGAGCATTTAGGAAGCAGGACATGACGTGTATATTCCGCTTGCTGGGAATTCTCCTGTTATATATTGGCTCACTCTGACAATTTCTAGACATTTTACTAGAGGACTGGCAAGAAAAGTTCCAGAAAATGTCCAGAGCTACTGACTCGGACATTTGCTTTCCCACATACCCTTCAGACACTTTCACGAGAGTGTCCAGACTTTACATGACTGAAAGCAGCCGTTGAGGAAAAACAAGATGTCATCAGTTTTTATTTACAGGAATCAGAATTTTGAGAAGTGTTCTCATTTCGTTTCACAGCTGAGGTGTAAAAAAGGGCAATTAGGGCTTTTCAGGACATGACTTCCCTGCAGCCGCTATACTGTTTGGCTGATAACCTCACAGTGGTGACAAGTTTGTCACATGACCCCTCTGTAAAACCACAAATTGAGGTTCTTACACTTTGGTTTTTGTGCAGATTAAACAAACAAGATTGTAGAGGTGCTGGTAGGCAGACTCTGCTGCTAGCTGCTTGCATCTGTCTGCAAATTCATACAGTACAAACCAAACAGATTCAAGAGTGGTATCAATCTTCTCATCTAAATCTCAGGAACAAATTTCATTTCATTTCATTCTTAAAACAAGCGAGAAAATCAGCTATAAAGGTCAGAATTGTATCTTTTCAGTCCATATTTGTGAATTTTCTTGACTCAAGGTTTAATTCTGTCGCTAGTAATTCAGTTTTCTGCCATAATGTGTTTTGCATGATGTATTTGTCTCGGTCAGTGTCAGGTCACTGACACCGACAGTCGTCTGTAATGAATATGGCTCAGTTCCCACCTGAAACCACCCATATGCATCTGATGTCATCACCAGGCTTCCCCTGGATCCCAGACACCTGAGCTCAACGCTACTAAACAATTAAGTCATAAAACGTAAAGCGGTGCGGCGATAAAATCTCTCTGAAATATAGAGATAAAGAAGCTAATCTCGACTTTAATCTGCCGTGCTGTGATCATGCATACAGTAAAGTCATGACTTAAAGGTTGGCCCGCAGCACAGAAAACTTGCTAATTCTCTTACAGCCTTACTCGCTTGACGTCATTGTGGCGTTGGGAGATGTGAACCGAGAAATATGCATAAATATCCCTGGAAAATCACACTGGCTACAAACACAGCTTCCAGCACGTTAGTCCTTTATTATAATTTCAACAAATTCAGGTTTTGTTAGTGAGAAAAGCTCCAGGCTTTGTTTCTTGATTGAATCACGGAGCCTTAGACTGTAAGATTAACGAAAATGGTTGATAAGTTATATTCCCCTTATAACTTTTATTCCGGTATGGTACTGATGCTACAGGGGGTCTTGGAGAGGATGAGTCAAACATAACGAGCAGATGGAAATGACCTGCTCAGGGTCGTCTAGGGTTTCCTTCCATGGCTGAGATTTGCGGCCCTTAGCCTCGGGGGAAGTGATGCTTGCAGGTATATTTCAGGAGGCATGCTCTTGCCTACAGTCAAGTAGCTGACAGGCTATATCTGTAACACACACACATCCAAGAGTGCAGGATCTTTGCTCATGGATAATATTGGCTTCCTCCTCTTGACAAAATCTTTTTTCACTCTCTCGCAGCTCCTTTCCGACACTTTTCTCTCCTTTTCCCCTCTTTCTCTCCCACTCAATCCCCTTTGCCTCCCATATCTGCTCTGGCTATATTTAGGCAAGCCTTTCGGGAAGGGGCGTTCAGTGTCCTGACTCAGATGTAAGTAAAGATACAAGCTGAAGGGGCGCAGAGTTACAGGGGGTTTCCATAAATCTCCACCCTGGCTTCTCCACTGATATTTTGAGGGCCCTCTTGCTCATGTGTGGCCTCTGGGTGTTGCTTTAGTGTCTGGTTTAACTTTCTGATCCCAGTTTCCCTCACTGTCTTATACTACCTCCCCACAATCCTTTGCCACATGGAAATTCCCAAGAATTTTCCATTCCAGCGTTTCCTGGGCAACCTTGGGAAATAGCTACCAGCTGTTTGGATGAGAGCCCTGTTTGGTACAGGACGCACATCTGTATACCCTAATATAAAACATGGGGGGTGTAGTTTTGAGGCTGCATTGTAAATTGGGCATGTGCCACTCCTTTCTTATATCAAGGTTTATCAAGGCACTTGTGTTTATCACAAGTGCATGTGCCTGAAAGGACAATACAGGGAAATGGCTTTAAACTAATCGATAGGTATTAAAAGGTAAACAACATCGTAAAAACACAAGGAGGCAAAAAAGATCACAAGATAAAGACGACGAGGTTGCACAGGTTTAGGAGAGGAGAGTGTTGGAGGAAAGAGGTTGTGTGAGACTGACGGTTGAGAGTCAAACCCTGTGGCTCATCCGGCCTGTTGTCACACCACGTTTTTGTGGCTGTCATCTCTTTGTCTTGCAAGTTCATGACCACGTATTTATCTGAGGGTTTAGAAAACAACGGCACCATTCGCCAACACTATCTAGTCGGCTTTAAGGCACCAAGAAATAGGCAGGTACATGTGCCAGATACAGCAAGCACATGGTTAGCTTAGCTTAACATTAAGACTGGAACCATGGGAAACTGCTAACATGGGTCTTTATGGTTTTATGGGGGATATTGTCGGCTTAAGGCTCATTTATGCTCAACATTAAATACGTCTGCGAAAACAGACGTAGCGCTCTGACTGCGTTCATTCCGTCCGTATTTGTGCACGTCTTCTAAAAGCTTATAGATTATAACTAAACGTACAAAATGTAGTAGTACCACTGGAACGTGGGGGGCAGTTTAGCTATAAGTTCAAGTTCAACAACCATAGGGCACAAGGAAGACATTTTAACAAATAACCTTTTGAGGAGAGACTTTGCGAGTTTGTAAGAAACTACAGGCGTCAAACTTCCTTCACCATCCCAACGTTTGTTGCCGGAAACTCTTGACCCTGCGCTGCCCCCTAGCGGATGTATTGCTTCATAGCCATGTCAACGTAAAGGACACCTGAAAATACGTGGGCAGCGATGGTTATGTTGTTTGGAATGGAGGTATCTCTTTTCGTACATAAAGGCAGCTTGAATGAGCCGTCGTGACATATAGTGACGCCTTCAGTTGAGATAGCTACCTACCTGCCTAAGTTCTAGCTTCATATTTAGTGTGAGGAAATAACAGCGGTATTGATCTTTCCCTCTCAGCGTTGGTTAATTCTGATTTAGAATCTTCCTGTCGAAAATCCCGCAATGTGGGAAGTGGTAACATGAGCTCATCTGGTGTGTAATATTTTGAGATGCAGAGAAAAGTGGACCCATCATGGCCTGTGATGGCTCCTCTCCAGCCCCTTAATGGAGTTGTGTTGCTGTGTAATCGCTGTTAATGTCAGTGCTCAGACCACATTGGACAGAAGCTGTACTCCAACAACACCAATCGTCTTAGTGCAGGCGTCTGGATTCACGTTAATTGGCCAGGGGAGGAGGGGCTCTCCAATTTCTCTATTTATACACATTGTCCGATATTGTGTGCGTGTGGTTGTGTGCATGTGTGTGTGCGGTGAGGCAGAGGGGCTGGGCTGACGTATGGATGGGTACGTTTGCTCAGAAAGTGTGAAGGTGACAGGGATGTGGAGGTTTAGTCATTTGAGCAGAGTTCAAAATGACATGTAGCAGGGAGGAAAAACAGCTAGAGGGCCGAGGATGAGCAAGAGGAGGAAGACGCAGCGAATTTGCTAAATAGAATAAAAATGTAATATTTTCCATTGCTAAATTGAGGGTGTAAGGGATCGAAAACAAGACGCGCATTCAAATAAGCCTTAATCTGCCTGTATAGATCTGCTTTAATTCTATGTGTGGGCCCAATGCGATTATGTCCGTCACAAAATTACACGTGCACACATGAAGTATAATATTAATTGAATTGGTGTTGACGTTCTCTGGTCTACTATTATACTGGATTCGCACCAGCAGGTGTGATTGCTCTGCAGCGAGTACAAACACTTGCAGGTGTCACAACAATTCTGTTTCCCCTGACCCTAATGTGGCCAGACACCTTCGGGGAGAGGTGATACAATGGGAGCTGTTAGTTCTGTCAGGACGTATTCGCCGTTTGACGTGGACGGTGCGGACGAGACGGACAAGGTGCCAGGGGGACGGCGAGTCAGTCGTGGTCCAGGGTGTGAGGTCAAACGTGGGCAAGGGTAGGAAGAGAGACCGACCCCCGGCTCTCTGTGGCAGTCTCATGTTGCCGGTGGACACACTGTGGTGCGGCGCTCAGATGTCCACATGGCCTCATGTGACGTGTGGTTCTCTGAGGTTACTTTGTCTTTCAAAAGTTTGAGTTTTTATGTATTAAAATGTACAAAGAAGTGGTGAAGTGACAGGAAAACAGATGCTGGTGGGTGGGTATGCACATTTAAAATCACATAGAACAGACTTTTTTTTCTTGGACTCACTGTTTAATTCTTATTTTTATTGCATGTAATACATTTTTTGCATATCTTTGTTTGGTTGCCTTATTTAAGGGACTAAAATCCCTCGATTACTCTTTTACCTATAAGATGTCAAACCACAGCCTGAAGTGTAAAACAAAAATGATATAAACCCAAGAAAAGCAGAAAATCATTTCAATCTGACATTTGTGAAGCAGCAACCTGAGGATGTTTGGTATTTCTGCATCCGAGCCGTTTATAACCTGAGGTTTGTGCTTCCTACAGTTTCCGTTCAGAAAGAGGATGAAGGAATAAAGGACACATTTGCACACTAAGAAGATGTGGGTTGCTCATCTGCAACTTGAACTGACAACTTGCACATTTCTCGCACAATAAAAATTTGCCTTTCACAGTCTCACCGGCATTTCTGTTTGCCAATATTCCTAAAAAAAGAAGCAGAGAACATGAACATACATACGTATCTATTTTGTTTATGAAGGTTCTATGTATTTGGTTGTATTTATGTTTTCTTTATATTTATAGTTATTTATGATAAAGTAGTAAATGTAGCCGACTAACCGCAAAATTATTAAGGTCACTTTAAAGTTGTTATTTGTAAAGTGCGGTGGCATAATTTGTAACTGCATGTTCTGTAGCTTAGAAGTCAATATGTGTGTTTGTGTCACTTGTTAAATTAATCCCAGTGGAAGCAGCTTCCTGTAACACACACCTGCTCTGTCTGGGCATCACAGCCCTCCAGCACCACCCCGCCATTTGCTAATGATCTCGTGATCGCGCGATGGAGCTACTGTTGTCGAGGGCTTCACTTTAAACACGGCTCCTCAGATCCTGGTAAAGGGGGACGTGCAAAGAAGGGAGAGCGGCAGAAAACATCAATAACATCTCGCCATAGAGGATAATGAGGCCGCGAGACATTTACAAAGCCGGCAATTATGGTGTTATTGACCTCGGTAGAGGAGAAGATATCATCACTTGTCTCCTCTGCTGCGTGGTGATATTGTGATAGGAAGGAGAGAGGAGGACAAAGGAAGGGGATTATAACAGTGACATTCAAATTGGTGCATTTCGATAAATAAGGAAGCAGTGGGTAGGAAATAAGACTATTTATTATGTGGAGATTGTAAAATAAACTTGTGAAACATCAACTTACCTCCAGCAAGGCCCAACAGTCTCTTATGAACCCACA
The DNA here is from genome assembly GCF_009819705.1 of Hippoglossus hippoglossus. Taxonomy (NCBI): domain Eukaryota; kingdom Metazoa; phylum Chordata; class Actinopteri; order Pleuronectiformes; family Pleuronectidae; genus Hippoglossus; species Hippoglossus hippoglossus. The sequence continues at coordinate 12,604,594 of NC_047173.1, forward strand.
TTTGTGGATTTATGTGAATCTCCTTAAACATAATCAACAACACAATCAAAATTTCTTACACACAGAACGCTGACATCAAAAGGTGGAAGAAAGAGGGAATATAGAACAAATCGAGGAAAGAGTGGACGAAGAAGTCATGAATGGGTTGAAAGTGACTGTTTTTCTTCTACAAGGATCAGTGAGTCTCGCTGCTTGTTAGATGCCCTGCTTCATAATCAACGCTCTTATTAGCTTTATCCCCCAGTGGCTCAATTACATCCGCGCTGCTTCTCAAACATCCATATCTCCTTTTGTACATCTCCTCTGTGTCCTCCACATCATGGTGTCACCCTCGTCTCTCTCCAAGAACAGATTAGAACCCAAATTACTGTTATTCGAGGAGGATTTAAGGTTTCAAATTGTTTCAGGCTGCTGGAAAAAAACGGACTTCACAAATAAAACGAGTGTAAGCTGCCGGCTGCTTCCTCCGTGATGGTTTTAATGGTATTTGGAGATCAAATGTGGATCCGCAGACTGGGTTCTGGGTATAAAACACCTGAGGATGTTAACAAGACGAGAAGGTGCTGGAGTGGAAACTCTGGGATTGGATATTGAGCCCTGGATTCTCGCGGCTGCTCGCACACGGGCATGTTGGCCCTTTGGAGCCGGCACGAGGACGACTTTTCGGGGGGGGATTCAATCGGAATGATGGAGCGTCAGAAATCTCTGGATCTTTATTCCGTGGCTTTCCCCCCGGCTCAGGGTGTTTACTTGGTGTGAGGATTATCCCATTGGTAAAAAACGAAGGGACACAGAGACTAAACGTACCAGTTGTAAAGCTGTGGAAATAATCCGGGTGAAAACCTGCGACGCTGAATGACAAAGTGAGGTTATCCTGTCTTTCTCTTCCCCTGTTGATCAAGGATGTTTGGGCTTGAAATGATGCCGTTAATAACATGAGTTTCAGTTGATATGAGGCGACGTGAAGCAGCGACTGCTAACCAGCGGGATGTGAAGATACTTTCTGTGACAAACTGTTCCAATATTTTGACAGCCCAAAGCGTAGAGTCTACAGGGTATTTATTCAAAGTTGCGCTGCTGCTTTCTCTTTCAGCGAGGACACGGAAATAATTCTGATATGAAAGTTCCCACAGGACTCGGCAGCAGGAGCTTGGAGGTAGCCTTCTCCAATCTTCCCCCCAGTGAACTCCATCTGGGAACCAGCTTTTAAAGTCGGATCACAAACTCGTCTTCTCAAAACCTTGAAATTAAATTAACTATGACTAAAGGAGAAACTAAGGAAAAAGAAACAAAAGTTTTTGTCAAAGGCGATTCAAGGTTATTTTCCTTTTTCACGGTATCTGTGTTAACATTGTACTGATTCAATCTGCAAATCAGACTGCATATACAGATGGAGGACATGTGAAGTGAAGCCTATGCTGCAGTATAGGTCATAAACTCCATTTCCTCCATGTTAGTAGATGGGACATGGACCAAAATATATATCTCATAGTTTTCCTGATTTATTGAACCCAACAGATTTTTATTATCATAGTTTCTAAACACTGAAGTGTATTTACTCTCCGAGCTGATTGCCCTACAAGTGTCTTCACTCTGTCACGCAGCTGCACAGCTGATGGTCGGAGGGAGAGGAGACAGTCGCACACAGCTCGGCCAGAGGGGGGGATGGAGTCAGGAGTGAGAAGGTCCGGCCTTCATGCTGAGTCATGCTCTCTATTCTGGGCCTGTGTCCACTTCCCTGTGTTTGGATTGGACGCCTGCTCTCGGCTGGAGGATGAGGATAATTCTTTCTTGTAAATTAGAAATCAATTTTTATTTTTTACTTCACCCAAGATCTGTTTTTCTTCGTCATTTCATTGCATCACAACTATTTCACTACCTCAGAAACGATGTAATCTCAAGACTCATTTGCATAAAAATTCACACATAAAATCTCTAAACACTCGCACACATTAAATTAATCCTGCAGCCTTATATGTTTCATCCATTTAAGAGCATTGGAAACAAGCTGCAATTACACGTTTTGTCACAATTTCTTCTCCATTTTCACATTTAATTTGTAGTTTGTTGAACCAGAACAATAAAGTTGTTGGATTTCGATCTTTGGATTAGTATTCCAGTAGTTGCTCCTGTGATTCTCTGCCCCACCCGGCTCTGTTTCATCTGTGCCTAATTATCTCGGCCTCCCTTGTGTATTTGGTCTCTGTGCTGCTCCGGCTGTTTCGTGGGTTCGTCCATTCACGTCCCTCGTTTTCCTCACGCTTCAGTTTAGCTCCCTGTCGTTTTCTGGTGTTCCTGCTTTCCTGTCACCAGCCTGTAAAATTCACCTACATCCACAACCTGCCACTGTACTGCAACTTGGCTCCTGCTTAACAGCTGAAAACAAAACAATGAGCAGAATTTGCCGACTTCTGATGACTGTCTATTGGTTGAGTATGTGTGTCACCGCTGCTCAATGCAACAATTGCTGGTATGGGGCCAATATTGTAGCAATATTAGTTGTGTGTGTATGTGTGTGGAGAGTTGTGTAACTGCATCTCAGTCCGTGTTTTGCATAAACAGATTTGTGAATGTGCAAAAGAACATTTATCTTTAAAGATTTATCTGCACATTCACAGATCCATGCAAAGATTTGCTAATTTGTCTACACATGTTCAAATAAATGCTACACAAATAAAGTTATCATTATTAAACGTCATTATGTACACACAGATTTTAAATACACATCTCGCAAAGCACGATTTCCTTGGTTGTTTCACACATTTACAAATCTGATTACACACACAGGGATTGAGATACAGTCACACAACTAATATTGTCACAACATCAGCTCCATACTCGGGCTCCAAATGACGTCAATGGCGCAAGATCGCATCTGTTTTTTCACTACACTACTTGTTACATTTCACACGGTCATATTTTTATAATTAGGTTTAACATTTAAACTTATAGCTGCTGCTCTCAGTGTATTTTCATTTTTCAGTCCATCACTGTAAAGACTAAATGACACTGTGTAACTCTGATCCCCTCCACACACACACACTGACACGGACAAATGGGATCACACCCAGCTAATTACACTAAAAGCTCCTTCAGAAGAGCTGCACCTGTCCTGGTGACCTCTGACCCAGGCCAACCCCCCCGCTGCCCTCCGAGGGACCCGGTGCTCTGGTTACACACGAGCGTTGACACACACAAACACGTCGGCGTACACACACAAACAGCTGCCTTTACAGAGGCAGCTTCCCTTCCAGTCATTAGAGGGATGGGAGAGGTCGTCTACCCATCAGCCTCTGTGCTCGAGGCCACGGGGGTCAAGCACAAATTAAGACCCATGCTCACTGGTTTAGTAGAGGATGGAATCTCAATGTAATCTTTTCAGAATGTATTTGTTCATCGTAACTCCGACCAAGTTCGTCAGCAACTGTTCAAAGTCTGAACCTGTGATGATCTCACGGTCCAAACGAGGCCCAGCGTGTGTGTGTGTGTGCATGGATCATTTTCAAGGTCTATCCAGGTGAATGTGTGTGTGGTGTCACATAGAAAAAGATGGACATTGCAAGCTGCCGAGGTAAGTGATGTCCAGTCTGATTGATATCACACGTTTACTTGGATACCAATGTTCTGATATTAGCCCGATTAAGACAATTGACAGAATAAGAAACTGCCATGTAAACAAATACTCAATACTTTAACCTGAATAAGATCATATAGATAGTGTTAGTTTACCTTTCCATAATATATATATTTGTTGCATTTAATAGATATTTCATGGTATTTTTAATAAAGGCTAGACTATATTCGTCATCATTGGCTGGTCAAAGACTTACTGCCTCTGCAGCATTTGGGATATTCCTCATAATAAAACCATTCACTGGTAGCTACTTGTATCAATGTAAGTCCAATTTCATATGTAAACATGAATAACTCCTGAATATACCATATAGAGAATCTTCAGATAGCCTGAAGTAAGAAATATCTTTTAATGTTATAGACATTCTCAATATCATGTGTCTTACGCACTGGCTTCATTTCACTGGTCTAAATTAAGACCGAGGGAGGGGAGAGTTCAGAGGCCCCAAGGTCCTAAAGGATTTCTAGTAATCTGGTGCCAACAAAGTATTATGTTGCTTATATATCGATCCTGTTCACACAGTACTCAATGTGAACAGAATCCATATTCAGAAAATGTAGATTCTGTCGCCACAAGGTAGAAATACTCTCTTTTGTTACTTTAGCAGCTTCTTAAGTAGGAAAGGAAAATTTAAAACTGGAACTTGTGCTAATTTTATTAAATAGTTTCAGAGCAGTTACTAAAGAAAGTGGTGACGAAAAACATTCTGACCAGAAACTGCAGCTCCATACGTCAGAAGAAGAACCGGATATATCCTCACTTGTACGACTTGAGCAAAGGTCACGACCTTCCATGCCTGGTAAAGTCGGGTGAACTCGGTAGAGCTGGTAGACTCATGACGCTTCTACTAAAGACATCGTACAACTGGTGATGCCAAAGCGTAGATAGTTCTTATCATTTGTAGATTTTACAGTTTTACATATTAGGAAAATTGTGATCAACAATCTCCCCCAGATGTTGTAAAGGGCTGGTCTTCAGATCATCCTTCATCTCAATGTCGACTGAATGAATGAGTGACCACAACTACCAAAAATAAGAAGAAAGAAAAAGACAAAAATGAGTTTCAGCAATTGCCTGTCAGAGAAAAACAGTGTGCTCCATAAACGGCTGATATTAATGACTCAGTGAGACATGTGTGAGGGAGAAGAGGCTTGTGATGCCATCAGGTCTCACACTTGGCTGAGTTTTCACTTAGCTCCTCTCATTCCAGCTCTACATGGCTCACCAGCCATTTTGGAGGCGTCTGTCCTCTCCTCGTCGGGCACCCCTCACCCAGCTCTCCCCTCTCCCTCCTCAGATTTCCCCAAGGAGCAGGACAGAGGGAGTGGGGGGGGGGGGGGGGGGGGCAGAATAGGAGCTGAGCTTGGGAGGGGATGATGATGCGATCTCATTTTTCCATGTCCTTCTCCAAGTTTCCATCCTCTCGTCAAATGCAGCACATGCTTCTTTGTTAAAACAATGTCCTTCTGCCTCTATTCTTTTTGACACTTGCAGCAAACGTCTGTCTTCACTCACGAGGAAGCCGCGCACTCTGGGGTTATTTAGGGAATGTATGCGTTCCACTGATAAGAGATTGTTATTTGTAAGTCGGCTAATCACAACATTATTTGGGATTTAATTAAACCAAGACAGAGACATTTAGAGTTTTGTGTTACAGACAAGTGAAGGAGCAAATCACTTTTAACCACAACCACTGTAATTAGACACCTTCCCTGGGTCATGTTTTATTGTTGTAACTGTCCTTTCCTTGTTTGGCCTCAGCAGAGAAGCTCTGCAAACACAGAATTACTCAGAGCTGTCTGGATCTAGAAATGAAATGCTGAACTTGGATTGAGCAGGTTACAGTAAGAGGTGTTCTGCAAAGTTGGTCCTAGATTTGAGGAAAACATGCTGTGAAAATGTGGCAAATATAATTGATAAATGTCACGTTTATTATTTGAAGTACGTTAAAGACACATTTTTACTCCTGAATGAAGTCGGTGACTTTAAACTCTTCTTTAGGGGAAGAGAATGACAAATATTTTACAAATCTGAGGTGGTTTAATTATGTGTCACACCTCCTCACTGTGCTAAATGCATGAGCAATATATCAACATATACTGAAACTTTTTATAAAATGTTATCGATGTTTTACACTGCGATAATTATTGATATTTTCTTGTGGCCCAGCACTAACCTCATCTCTGTTTTGATGGAGCATAACCACACACACACACACACACACACACACACACACATTCACCGTTTTCCCATCAGACACCTGTTGGAAAACCCCACCCCTCTTGCTTAAGGACAACTCGGCTAATTTGGAAAAGTCCCATGCAGAACAACCACAATAGACACCTGCTCGCTATGGTCAGTGGACCTTATCTGGACCCTGGAGCTGGCTCTGCATGTACAGTAGTCGGCAAACATTTCCAACTATGGCTCTGAGACATAAAAACCCATCTCTAAAGCCATCTGGAAGAGATGATATCCTTATTTCCTCACACTGCATGTGTGTGTTTGTGGATATTCATGCACATAAGTGTGACTTGGGGGTAAAAGTAATGTGCTGACAGTACACACATCCTGTATCTGCCCTCAGCGACCAGCAGCTGTCTCTCACAAGGCTAAATATACTGCGCGGCTGCTATGCCACACATTTCCAGCGTGAGCTAACCCCTGATCACGTTACACTGTATTTTTTAAATAAGATAACATAGACGGGGTTCATGTGTCAGAGGCCCCTCAGTGCTGTGGAAGGTGAGGAGGGGAGAAAGGCCAATTTTCTGATGATATGGATCATGTATTTTTTATTTTTGGTGTTGGAAAGGAGCAGGTGGAGGGTTTGTAGGTGTAACAGTGTCGTGTAAAGGCCGAGTCATGCTTCTGCGTGTACCCTACGCAGAGCACCGCCCCAAAAATGTGACTAGGCATCGATTTGATGCAGACCACAAGAGCTGTGATTGGTCCACTTGGTAGCATCCAATTTACCGTCATTTTTGAGTTGAGTTGCAGGAATGAACACGAACGACGTCTTTCTTGTCTTCGTTGCAGTTGTTTAAGAAAAGGTCATTGCTCTTCAACGTCTATCTTCAACATTTCTAAAACTGTTCCATTACTGCCTAAGTAAAGGAAGTCGTCTACCTCATTCATTTTAGAAATACACATAAATAACTCTGTACACTGCATCAGGGCCGGGTCGCCGTATCGTATCACATCTGCCATTTAAAGAGATTCATTGGTGTTTTGACAGTTCGGGGAATTGTGTGTATGGGGATGGTCTCATATTACACGCACATTCATGTACACGCGCACAGAACCTGAACTGAATGTCATGTTTTCCATATAAGGATCCACTGTCCTTAAAATCCTAATGGCTAAATTAAAGGCGTAAATCAGATTTTCAACAGGTTGCACATGCTTGTAATTGCTGTTTAGATATGTTTATGAACATGTGCATCTCAATGAGGTCATAGAACACGACTGGTTGTACTGATACTGGTTTGAAATGCAGAACTGGTTTATTTCACTGGATTAAAGAACTCTTGGATACCCTGATCTTACTAAAGTTGGCTTAAGTCGTATAAAACAAAGTCCAAACCATAATTAACGAGTATTTCTTTTTTTTTCTTGCTCTATTCTCTTTCCCCTCCTGACTGATCTTTTTCCATCAGAATATATTAACCAGTATCTCACCCCCGAGGATTCGACACTCATGCTGAGAACTATGAATAGCTCACGCCTTAATGCACAGCTCATGTGGAGTAGAGCAATGTATTCACTTGGCTAAACATTATTATTTCATGCTTCCCCTCCCTGTGCTTTTTTAGCATATTCTTATAGTGAGAAGTAAAGCACAGGTCATGTGATCACATGGGCTGTATTCAAACTGAAGGAGATGTGCACAACCCAACACATTACTTGTGTTTTGGAAACTTTCTGTCGGAGGAGTGTACGACTGACTAATCGATTGTTTTTTGTGTTCTCAGGGTAAAGGAATGGGTCGACCAGATGCAAAATGATTTGATCATGTTAACAGACACATCCAGTGGCCTGCAGGACCTAATACAGGTAAACACCACCTCATACACACAAGCTGATGTTGGGTGGAAATGTAATCCCTCACTTGTTGAATTGTACGGAAATTACTTTTAATGTCATTTTAAATAAAACCTGTTATACAGATTCATTATCAAGCTTTGCTTTTGTTGACTGCTCTCACAGATATTATTGCTGCCTGCTCGACCTCAGTTGTCACAACGCATCACCAAGCTACAGTGTACATATATATATATAGCAGCTTCTTATTAGACTTAATGGTGAATCATTGCACTCTGACAACCCTATATACGATCAGATGAGATCAACGTCACAGACACAGTCTCCTGCACTCACTCACTCATGAGCTCACGTGCAGGAGAAGAAGATGACTTTTTGTTTTGCATTAATTGCCGGAATGCATCTGGAGCTCCCTGCTCGAGAATCAGTCAGTCGGCCTTAAAGAGAAATCATTACAAAACGATGTGGTGACGTGACTTATCACCAGATTTGTGAAATATACATAACTGTCACAATTTTGTGTCACCAAATCCGCTTAAACAGCTTTTTCACCCAACCTGATCTCTTCTTCTTCTTCTTCTTCTTCTTCTTCTTCTTCAAATATTGTTACTAGAAGACACATTTTTGAAATTTTGAGTATTATGCACACAACATCTACAGTTTGTCATTACTTGCAGTACTTTTAGTCCCAACATACAGAGTAGATAGAGAATACATGAAAGTAATTCTGCATCCCTTATTGCAACATAACCCAAAATCTAAAAAAGTAGTAGGATTACCCTTTAGTATTTGTCTTTCACTAAAACGAAATCCATCAGACGCCTCGAGGACGAGGACACATGCACGCGCCTCAGTCGTGTGGTTTGAATGTCGGACAACAGAATCCCTCTAGGCTGCTAAATAATTGGCTGTTTGGCATTTGTGTGTGTTCTTTTTTATATCTTTTGCTAGAACATATTCCGTCGCACAGTGAGTGGTCCTCTTGCGTAACCTGACAGTGCAATTCAATCAGTGCACATGTAGCTTCCCGCTTTAATCAGCGTGATGTGGTCAGTGAGATCCAGTGAAGAATCTTCAGATACAGTAAATTTTCACACTCTAAGGGGCAAACTAAAAGATTTATGACAACTTGTCACGTCTATGCATCGCATTTGTATGCAATGACCTCATCTGCTTATCCTGTGATCTTACGTAACTGGAGAGCTGAGGTTTCATCCTGATAAGGGCATGTGTAGGGAAAGTGATAAAACATCCAAAAGCCATTAAAGATATTATCTGTAATGCAACTTTTTGCTATTGCTACAAAGCCAATGTTAGCATTGATACCTTCCTGTCTGCCTTGTACAGCTGGCCAATGCCCTTTCAGTTCCCACAAGCTACGCAATACCCCTACTCAGCTTCTTTACATCCCCCTACCACTTACCATCATCATGTGCCTGTAGGACTTCAACATAAAATGCACGATCATCAGGCAAAATATTTTTCAAGCTCTTATTTTGGTGGTTCAGGGCACCAGGTAATCAACATTGCTGTGATAGCTCAATACTTTTTTATATCCTTCTACAGTGTTTTGGCATCCAATGCACCTCAAACTCATAAATCTATTACAGCTGACCTTCCTCAGTTGTACTTCATTTAGCCCACTATATATCTATTGATTTATATATGTAGGTAAGCTAACTGCTAACTAAGACTAGGGACATATGCATTTCTTCGGCTCTGTTCTGCTTATCTCTGACCCTCGTTTTTCCTTTGTGATTGTTTCAGATATTCAAAACACACAAAGCTCACTTCAGCGTGGAATCGAACAATCCAGGGGAACTGGTGTCGACGGCCGCTGGGAACATTGAGAAACTGCTGGCTAACCGCTCCCAAGCCCTAAAGGTCAGTGTGATCTCCTTACACATAATAATTCTGTGGCTCCCTCTGGGAAATCTAGATTGGAACATGACGTTTTTTTCGTCGCCTCTTTGGTCATTGTGGTGCGATGCGAATTTGCCATCAACTTGACCCTTAAGAGCTGTCGATTTCTGTATTTTGAGATGGCACATGTGGTCCAGTGTGTGTCTCCCTGTAGACGGAGCCCAGGGAGACGCACAGAAAGAATCTGCTTCTACTCATTTAACGTCAGAAGCAACGCTGGAACACAGCCACTGCTTTAGGCCATGCTCTGATCCAACGCAAGCAGACATCCTCCAGCCAGATGACTTAATTCAAAGTTACCAGTCTGGGGCGTGTTTGTGTTGTATCACTTTTTGTCACATAACGTTTAGAAGCCATGCTAGCAGTATATAGCTCCAAGGGATTTTGGTCCAGACATTCATGGTTCCCAGGGGATGAATCCTGCTTTGATGAACTATTTCATGGACTGCTGGGAAAGTCCATAAAGTCATTGTTGCCTGAAGATGAATCCTACTAACTTGGTAAACCCCAGAATTGTATTTTTGAACAAACCTCAATTCTGTCAGGTTAAAAATATAATTTATCCAGTACTTTTTATCAAATAATAACTGAACTGATAACATCCTCATTAGCTTAATTTGTGTTTAGTGTGAATGAACCAGTGTAAACATGCTAACTCACTAATCTAAGATGATTGACAAGTTCACCATTACCTGCTTGGAAATCAGCTTAGTTACTCTTAAGAATGTTTGGATGCTATTAGCAGTCTAAGCCTCACAGAGCTGATTGTGTGGCTATAGACTCCAAACAACGATAGAAACAATAATAATAACTGAATTTGTCTCGAACCTTTAATACAATAAAATGCAATCCAAATAATCAGATTACAAAGGTCAACAAATTAATCGAGCCATATAACCTTTAACTGTTCCTTGGTTTACAATCCACAGTTTCCCTTTCTCGATCAATCTGCCTCAGAGAGCCAGAAATACCAAATTAAGGCCTGACAACCTGTTGCCATAGTTACCCTCTCATTGATTACCCCATCAATCCAACCGAGCGTTTCGTTTTTCCCTACATCCTAATAACTGCCAGGGGATGAGGGGACAATTAGGTTTGGTGTTGTTGTTGCGTTGCACCGTGGGAGAGGAGCACAACTGCTCAGTGATTTGACGGCAGCAGAATGGAGATGTTACACCACAGGCTCTGCTCTTAGTGTTTTTTTTTTTATCAACACCATCTGCTGTTTATTTCACCTGTGCGAGTTAATAGCACTTTCTTTGCTCTTTGCTGGAAATGTGAACGCAGCGTTTGAGGCGGGGATGGTATCAGGTTTTTTTTGCCGAACACCATATGCTGATGTTCTTTGTTGTTTTCAAAAAGTGTATTTCCTCGTCATTGCATGAGCGTTACAGAGGTGACGTCTCACCGTGGTGCGGTATGGACTGTAAATGGCGCTCTGCGTAATGAAGTGGAATTGAGCCAGCTTTATGGTAATCGATTTATGCGAGCTACCATAAATAGTCGCAGGGTGCACTTAGCCGGATCGTGAACTGAAATGGGGAAAGGGGAAAGGACGACTGAGGCATCCGTTATGTTCTTGACCCGACCAACCCTCATCTCGTAGTATTTCTACGCACTAATTTCGGTCGGTGGCAATCAGTATCCTCCCTCCTCTGTTTCCTATCATGCTTATCTTTCTCCTCTGTGTTCCATCTCTCCCTCTGTTTACCCTCCGTTCCATTTGGAGTGGCCTGATGAGTATGAGAGGAAAAATGACGAGTGGAATAGGGAGGGAGAGTGGTGGGAAGTCCACAAGTGCATTAAGCCACACCTCCCATGAGGAAGCAAACAAAAGACGAGATTGCCTATCGCAGTTCTCCTATCTGTTGGGATCTCGGCCTCTTAGTGCACAATTCAACAGGCAGCTCTGTGCTGCTTTCACACTGCACCGCTTCGACATTTCAGCTGTTTGGGCTGAGTCACTGCATCAGTAGAAAATAACAAAGACAGAACAGATGCAGAAAGAAAGATACATTTGCACCATATTCTACTGATTAGCCTATTTCCATCCATTATCTATAACGCTTCAGGGGGAGCTGGAGCCAATCCCAGCTGACAGTGGGTGAGAGGTGGGTTACACCCTGGACAGGTCGCCAGCAAATCCCAGATAGTCTCAGCTGTCAATCATGATGTTTCACCGCGTTTTATTGACATCAAATAACTAACGATGTGATGAAGAAAGCATCATTGATGGAAAATTATTTGATGTGTACTTTGACTTTGTAGTTGGTCCATGTCCCATCCACTAACATGGAGGAGTTGGGACTTATGACCTCAACTGCAGCCAGCCACCAGGGGGAGATCCAAGTTAGTTTCCACGTAACCCTGTGGTTTCCATAGTTACCCATGTTCTCTGTGTCTTTGCTGTAGTGTAATGAATTGTTCTACATTTCCCAGAATGCATTGTGACATCTACTATTTCACATGGATTTAGGGGGGTAAAAAGCTTTCCAGTGTTTCCAGTCTTTAAAACCATCAATATCTGACTGGTTGCTATTGATTGCTGATTGATCTTCATACGATGCATCACAACAAACTAAAAATTTAAGGGTTAGATTGAGTGTAAGTTGGATGAATGGTGGCATTTCTCTTTCTCTGTCACTGGGCCAACTTCTCTCCTCTGGCTGTGCTTCGAGACTGTTTATTTGTTTGTGTGTGTGTGTGTGTGTGTGTGTGTGTGTGTGTGTGTGTGTGTGTGTGTGTGTGTGTGTGTGTGTGTGTGTGTGTGTGTGTGTGTGTGTGTGTGTGCGCGCGCGCGCGCGTTCCCGCACTTGTCAGTGAACACAATCCCATTAGAATGATGGCTGCTGTCATTAACTTAATCAGGGGCCGGCTTGGATTTGCTGTCTGTCAATCTGACATCTGCCCGTCCTGTCGCCTCAATTCAATCGCAGCGTCTTGACGCCGGTGCTCCCTTGACATGCAATCTCTCACATGTTGGCAGCTGTGGCCACTCGGTGAGGGAGAGAGGGTTTCCATCACGGCAAACGCTTTATGGCACAGATCAGTTTTATGTCAGGCTCATAGTGGGAATAACTCTGCAGAAAACAAGAAGCACACTTCCCGAGACGGGCTCTGAGCTGCTTGATGTAACGTGTGGTGGATTTCAAAATATCACATAGCGATGCTTTCACCATATTTAGATTTATTCATGAAACTTAGATCAATAGTTTTCCTCTACACTGTCATATATATATATAATGTGAGAAATCCTACTTCCCAGGAAAAGCCACACATATAGTTTGCAAACTAAGACAGTGACTATGCTCTTAATGGGAAGGTGAAAATATCTTCAATTTACTCCAATGAAATCAACTGTAACACCATATGTTGATATTACAACCAAAAGCACAAGTGTCAACCTGTGCCCCTGAAAATAGAAGTTTCTATCTGCGCATGCTTTGAATTTGAAAGGATTTGCATCGTGCTCAGGCTGTACAGAGGTTTCCTCTCGGTTTGGAACAGTTCCACACGGAGCTGAACAGATCGGCTCGAACACAAATGATCAATGGTGTCATTCGGCTTAATTAGTCCTTATTTACAGTGAACAGCGCTGTACAGATTCACCCAAATGATTATTGACTTCCAGATCTATTTGGCCTCATTTTTCTGTTTCTATGTTGTTACTTTTTATGTAACTTTTTATGTGGCTTTTCTGCTGCTGAGTTTTACGTGATAATCTGAGCTGTGGTAGAGTTACAGATTCTTTTAAGATCTTCTTTCTATTTGGTTTGTTTGCAGCTCTCCTCTCGCTGTATCTCCCTCTGCTCCACACTGCTCACATTCTGTCACACGGTTCTGTTGTCACAATAAGAAAAGTATTTGTCTGGTTCACACACACAGACCTGCACAGTTTCTGCACCTACTGTCCTTCTGAATAGACTTTACCGTGAAGGTGTCAGGGTTAAATTCCCTTTGGCTCCTCACACTCGTCTGTTTCAACCGTTTCAAGTTAACGTTCACAAAGCATTGCTGTTCTGACTGGGGGGAGATTATTTTCTTTTCTAACCACTCAAGGGCGATCAAATGAATTTGCCTCTTTCATGTCGCGCCACGGGCGGCACGGTGGAGCAGCGCTCAGCACCGTCCCCTCACAGCGAGTGGTCTTCTGGGTTCAAACCTCCCGGGCGGGGAGGGCCTTTCCCGTGTTGGAGTTTGTACGTTCTCCCCCCCCTCCCCTCCGGCTGTGTGGGCTCCCTCCGGGTGCTCCAGCTTTTTTCCACAGTGCAGATACATGCAGGTTAATTGGCGTCTCTAAATTGCCTGTCGGTGTGAGGGTGCAGGGTTGTGTGTGTTTTACATGTCTCCTCTGCAGGGTGGTGCTGATGGACGGATGTTGCACCACAATATTCTGCATTGTGCGAAATGTGGTTGATATTTTTTGTTTTTTTGTCAGAGGGGGATGTTGCTGTGTGTAAAACCACATGTGCCAGACTGAGAATTATCTCCCACATCTCTTTGATACTTCAGAAGATTAATCAGTTTCCTGAGGCGGGTGCTGTCGTAGATTAGTTTCACTGTGGATTCAAACTCTGGAGATTACAGCTGCCGAATCTTTACAGACCCACTGGCTGCACTCCACTTGTGGCTCTGAATGCACATGTAGACGCGAGTGCAATCACCGTTCTTTAAATTCCTCCTCTTGTTCTTCACTCTTGTCACATATGGTGTTTTGTTTCCCCCTGTTTTTATCTCTGTACTCTCTCCTCCAACCCCGTCCCTCCATCCGTTCTGCTCCTAACTCCCTCCTAACTTCCTTTCCCATAACTTCACCCTGATTCTCTGTCACTCCTCATTCCCATTTTCCCCATTGTTGCTTTGCCCCGTGTTCCTCCATCCTCCCTTTATGTCCCATCGTGTTTCTTCCCCTTTATAGATGCGCGCGTGTGTGTGTGTGTTTGAATATGGATGATAAACTCTTCTGAAAGTGAAGAAATGTTTCACGTTAAAATTTGATCTCTCTTCGTCTCTGAGTCGTCTTTCCTCCTCGGGATATTCACTCCATTAAAGATGCAGAGAGTGTTTTAAAAACAACAGTGTTTCATCACATCTTGTTTAGCATAAGCAGCCAGACTGATGCTTTTCTTATTTGCAATAGTGGTCACATGTGAGCATATAACACAAAATACTGACAGTGCTAATGGAAAATCATTTTATTACATTACAACTCGCTAATCACTCAGACAGGAGTCTCAGTGTCGGCTCAAATTGAATGAATTAGATTAAGAATAAGACCCTATTTGCTTTTGGAATGATGGTTTAGAAGAGAGGGGAAAGAGTCGGCTGCAGCCCAATGTTGTTAAAGCAACGAGAATTTAGTGAGAATAACTTTACCCCTGATTTGGGCTTTCGATTTGCATCAAAAATGTTTCTCCCACTAGGAGAAATACGACCACTGCACAAACATGACGGTGATATTTTTAGATTGAGTCTGGTTTACACTTTCCCAGGATGTTATAATCTCAAATGCCCATTCCAATTAAATATCATCAGAACCTGCCTGAGAATCGTCCTGTTTTTTTTGTTTTCCTCCAAAAGAAACATCAATCATTTCAGTGATCGCTCATCCTTGGGTACGTTGCGTGCAAGAACTGAAGATAAAGTTAATTTGGCATTTTGTAATGCTGCCAATTTTGCCATAAAGATCTATATAATGTATACAGATACATATGTTAATACATAGTCAACGGACTGTATTATATCGACCACTCAATGCACTTTACAGTACAAGTTGTCAGTACCTCAAAATGTCAGATGATAATAAAATCAAAAGAAATCGTAAATGATCTTAAAAATATTGCTACTCAAGAAAAAAGACTCGGCGTTGCGTCCCCGACAGTATTGAATGTTTTCTGTTTGGATAGATTTTCTCTGTGATTTTATTTGACTCAGTTCATCAGAGATAAACAAAGTGACAGCAGGAGGAAGATGCTGCTCCCCTGCATCGTCTTCCTCCTCGGTTTCTGTCTCCTTGTGTCTGTGACTCAGAGCCTCCTCCACTGTACCACGATGCTCCAGTTGTCTCCATCGTCGTTATCCGTCCTCGGCTTAGTGTTGTGTAACTGCGCAGTGCAGCTGTGACCTGTTGATTAACTGGGAACTCGCACATCAGAACAGGTTGTACACACACAGTCCATTCTGTTAATCACATTGACCTGAGCGCCTCTTTTTTTAAACCTGCCATGACAGCGCTCCCCGATATCCAGGCCACCCCCCCCCCCCAACTCCGCTCTCATCAATTATTGAGCTGTTCCTCTTAACCAATACTCTTTGATGGGGCCTGTGGTTGACAGGTCATTTCTCTTCCTACAGTGACACAGAACTCAGATATGTTCATTTATCATACACGGGGGGGGGGGGGGAATGTGTGGTGGTTGGAATTTCCCAGCCGTTTCCACAGAAAATGACTGACAGAGCCAGAATACACAGCAAAGCTTTCACCTAACCGAGTCATTTTAAAGACAAATTAAAGGTTAAAAGCTTACTCGTCTTAAAAGTGGTGCACTTAGGTCGAGGTAATTGCACTTACTGGTTTCCACAGCGAACCAAATTGTTTAACAAGCAGGTAAAAGTAACAGGTCTATACTTTACTCGCTGCCAGGGCCCAACAGGCCTGTTTTATCAACATCCATGAATTATTCTCTGAGAAATTGTTGTTGGATCCACCACTTTGTCAGATCTGCCCCAAGAGTTAATAGGTTCTTTCCATTGGCTGCATATAGAAATGAATGTATAGACTCTGGGTCCGGAAAGTAAAGCCTATGCGGGAGTGCCCGACACCTGTATACTCCTGAATGACCAACAGAGGGCGACTCCACTGGTTTAAAAAATAAATCAGTTTCTATAGAAGTCTGTGAGGAATAGTCTTCTTCTTCTTCTTCTTGTTCTTGTTGTTCTTGTTGGTGTTGTTCTTCTTCTTCTTCTTCTTCTTCTTCTTCTTCTTCTTCTTCTTCTTCTTCTTCTTCAAAACAGCATGATCACAAAAGCTTCATTCACTCTTTACATCTGAAATCCTCACGCACTCGAGACGACACAAAACGACCGCAAAAGCAGCGACACATCCTTTTCTATGTCCTTTTGACATTTAAAATCCTCGATCTTCACTTCTGACATTAAAAAGCCACGAGGAAGGATCACACCGGCTGCCGACGTCAGGTTTGGCCGACGTCTGGTCTCAGGATGACCTCGGACCAAAGCAGGACGAGTCACATGCCGGGACGAAGGGGAGGTTATCAGCGCCCTGAAGGAAGTCCGTCTGATGCTTTGTACCAAACCTTAAGGGACGCTGCACCCCGCCGAGACCTCCCCCCCGAGGCAGAGGAGACCGTACTGACCTGAAAAGAAGGTTGTTGTGATTAAATTCAAAGAGAGTAAGAGAATAAGAAGAACAATATAGGAAAATAAAAGAGAACGAGGATCTTTCAAAAAGACCACCCACCCAGGAGAGAAAGGAAGGGCTTGTAAATTGATAAGATTTTATTGATACCAATGTCATTAGTGACTCGGATGGTTTGTCTGATTCTTTATTGATTCCCTTAAACGGTTTCTAATCCATTTTCCATGCAACGGGGGGGGGGGGGGAGAAGTAGGCTTACATGGATTTTCAGCATCACGACCAGTCTTCTACTTCTGAGTCCGACCACGGGGTAGAATAAAAAGGATGTGCATGTGTGCATGTGGATTCCCCACAGGTTGAGAAGTTACTGGTGTTGGCGGGTGGTGTGTCGTGGGACCAATGTGCATGCAGTGACTCAGGCTCAGTTCGGGGGGGGGGGGGGTGTAACGTCACACTCACCCAGTGTGGCCCAGGTGTAAAATGCTTCCGCTTGTTGCTGATTTCTCCACCCTGACTTCAAAATTACATTTTACCGACAGAGGTGAAGCCCTCACACCTTGGATTGATTCTTTAATTCAGCCTTGACTCCCTCAGCTGTGTCATTAAAACATTAACAAAGGGACCTGATGAGCTCGGAGGTGTTCCGATTCCAATGCTCGGACAATTTGGAGCCAGGTTCTTGATTCCCATCCCCGGTTTAAGGGGGAAGAGACGAGACAGGTCTGGAGAACGGACAGCTGAGGGCTGAGCTATTTGAATATTGATTGCTGAGGGTTATTTCAGGCCTGGGATTGCATTAGCACTTTGGCAGCGGATCCAAACGGCTTTGGCTGCCCACCAGAGTCTGAGCCACAATTGATCGGCATTTTTTTTCATTTTAAATAAAAACAACAGTTGCTTTCCAAACATGGCCTCTCGTGCAGGTTTGAATTGCGCTCGGCATGCGTCCCTATCGATAGAAACCAAATTTTCATAATTATGAGTGGGCTGTTGGCATCGGCGCGGAGAGGCAGCTTCGAGTTGGGCCTTGATTGCCGACGAGGAAGACGGGAATGGGAAGATAATGAACCAAATGTTTCGGGTCTCTCGTGGTGCCACCGCACGGGAGCTTTTTTGCTCTCCGCAGTGCATGGACCAACGGATGCGGCGTGTTACCATGACACCCTGGTCGCTAAGCAACATAGGCATCACAAACACATTCCTCACTCCCGTAATGAATCACGTCTCTGTCACGGCTCTCTCTGTGTGTCGGCCTGATTTTCACTCAACACTGGTGCAAAACGAGAAAAAAAACTTTCATTCAAGCACCATCATCCACCTCGTGTTTGACACAGGATCGGGGCGTTCGTTTTTCATTATGCTGTCTAAAAAGGATGAGAGCACTTGAGTGGAGCTCGTTAGGGCGTCGTGTTATGTGGTGGTGCGTAATTACAGAGGAGTCACTGATCTCTAGTGTCTGGAAGTGTGTTATTAAACCGACACTGGATGACATGCTGTGAGTCATTAGACACTGTTGTTAAAGCCCTAATCACAGAGCAGACACACACACACACACACACACACACACACACACACACACACACGCTCACTAGCCTCCTCGCTCACACGTTCTTTTATTAACTTGTAGAATAAAACAGTTTCTCCTCTTATGCTCAAACATCACAAGCACCGATTGCTTTTATTCAATTTCATTTATTTGTCTGAATAAAGCTCGTCTATGTGGACATGGCCACTTCGCGCGGTCGTGTCCCATCCAGGAGCGTCTCTCGCCGAAGTGCTGCTGAAATGCGTCGTCTGAAAATCGCTGAACAAACAACATAAATCTTCTGCTCGTGTCACATCTCCAGGAGTTATTATCGGCAGCTAACTTATGCTGATGGTTTCCCGGGCTGGAGCGGAGTGAGCTCAGTGGGAACTATTATCTACATCGTTCGTGGTCTCGAGACAATAAAACATTAGCTGCTTCTGTCTGCCGCTCAATTTGCAAAGTAAAGTTGGAAAATTTAGTGCTGTTGCTATGGTAACTGATAATTAATTATGGGGAAAATAAATGGTAAATAGACAAATACACACGTATTGTTTGGTCGAAACCCCACAAAAAATGCGTATTTCATTTTCATTGCAAGTCTTGAGATGTTGTCGTTGCTTGTCGTTTGTGTGTGTGTGTGTCTGTGGGCGTCTGTGTTTGTATGTGTGTGTTTGTGTTGTGCTGCCCAATCGATTGATTGTTCAGTAAAATATCAGAAAGCAGCAGAAAGTGTTCACCTAATTTTAAGATATTCAGTTTAATATGATGTAAAACAAGCAGGAATTTCCTACATTTACATTTTCTTGACTTGGATGATGAGACACATGCTGATTAATCACTCTTAGCTTTATATTGGACCATGGAGTCATTATTAATAGTGTAACTGACGATTAAGAACCACTTACAGCAAAGTGGCTTCACGCCAAATCTGTACTTTTCTCCGGGATCATATCTATTTTTCTATTTTCTATATGACGTGTCCAGACTCTTCTCTGTTTGAATCTTAGATCCAGGATCACACTTCACGGGCCTCGAGCCAAAGTGGCTGCCGGCCTGCTCCACATTTCCAGGCCAGAAACGCATCATCAAACATATTTTTAAAAAACGGCAACATTAGCCACACTTAGCAGTGAGGGGGCCGAGCACAGAAGCTGAGAACAGACAGTTTGGCACATTGTAGTTTTTAACTACACCACTACAACTTTTACACAAACAAAATGGAAAGGAATTCTTTATCGTGATATTTAAGGTTGTGCAAACACACATTTATCCATCCCACAAAAAACATATATTTGATGGATGTGATGCTGCGGAAAATGTTGAATCTGCGAGATATAGTGTGTCTGTGTGTGTATTTTGGTCACTGATGACTGATTTATCACCACTTCTTGGTGTGTTTGTGTGTCTGTGTGTGTGTGTGGCGGGCTATTGTCAGCCCAGCTGTCGAACTGTTTCGTGTGTGTTGCTGCTTTGTGTTTGTCATCTCTGTTTTCCTTATCAGACACACACGCATACAGAGAGGGAGTGTTAATTTGATGTGGCTCACTCATTACTGGTGTGTGTGTGTGTGTGTGTGTGTGTGTGTGTGTGTGTGTGTGTGTGTGTGTGTGTGTGTGTGTGTGTGTGTGTGTTCAGACAGCAGCAGATGTGTATAGTTGACATTGTTTTGTTGACTTTTTGTCATCTGCAGAGCTTTAGACCTTTTCTCCTGACGTATCGACAGCAGCTCGGTGTGATGAAAGCGACTCTGAAACAAATCGAAATGTGTGTGTAATCGCCGGCAATAAATCCTTTCTTCAGGTTATTGTTGCCAAACTACTGTTGCAGCCCTGTCGCACTTAAAGTGATGGTAAAAGGGAAGCACCGACAAGCTAATAACTCCTCGGATCAATTAAGTGGAGCTTCACCCCTTTGAGTCTATATTGTCTTGATATGGGCCGGTTGTTGTTGCTGGTGGCGGGAAGGCAAAGTGCCCAAACAAACCGTGATCTTAAAATGGCCATATCCAGGGCAATAGAAAGTTTGGCATCATCTTTGAGTCACGGCGACATACAGTAAATCTGCGTGCACGTGCAGGGCCGCCGTCTCGCCATCGCCGGCCGAGCACAGCTGTAATCGGGAGTTGCTCGCAGCCAGCTGGCTCACAGATCGCGTGCCGGGCTGGAGGAGCTTGCTGCAGGAGAGATGAGCTGTCAAAGCGAGACTAGCGACACTTCCACAGAGGTGGTGGGACGGTGACGGCTGCTTCCTGAACAAAGGACCGGGGTTACAGCAAAGAGGGTTAACGTGTCAACCTGCTCGTGCCTGTTTTATTTCCTGGGTCTGAGTGTGTGTGAGTGCAGATGTATATCTCCCTCTCTCCCTCTCTCCCTCTCTCGCTCTCCCCCTCTCACCACCCTCCTCCGGGCTCCCTACAGGCTGAGCAGGATAGATCTGACTAAAGTGCTGCCAGTCACAACAGCAGATGCTCATGTTTCCTTTGCTCTCCCGAGCCTCCCCACACATCAGTAAGATGGCAGGTGTGTGTGTGTGTGTGTGTGTGTGTGTGTGTGTGTGTGTGTGTGTGTGTGTGTGTGTGTGTGTGTGTGTGTGTGTGTGTGTGTGTGTGTGTGTGTGTGTGTGTGTGTGTGTGTGTGTGTGTGTGTGTGTCCTGGCAGGACTGGATGCTCTAATCAGACTGCCAGGAACGTGTCTCGATAGGAAGCGTGTGTTTACGGCACATCTCTGTGCGTTGTTTACTAAACGCAAAGTCAGAGGAGTTGCAGTAAATCATTATTCTGTGTCTTCACATCACAGACATGAAGCTCAGGGAAACTTTTGTTCCGTATGTTTGTGTGTTTGTGAAGAATTGAGCTGTTTAATCTCTTATCCTCTTCATTCTTCACGTTTGTAGCAGATGATCCAGTTAATCACATGTTACGTTCTTGGTTCCCCACATAATTACTTTTTCCAACCAGCAGCTCAAACAGATTGAGTCTGTTTTTCTATTCTAACGTAGATGAAAATCACTTTATTTTCAGACGAATTATACACAAATGCATAATTTTCTGGATGGATGGATGGATGGATGGATGGATGCGTGCGTGCGTGCGTGTGTGTGTGTGTGTGTGTGTGTGTGTGTGTGTGTGTGTGTGTGTGTGTGTGTGTGTGTGTGTGTGTGTGTGTGTGTGTGTGTGTGTGTGTGTGTTACAGAGACACACACACACAAAGAGCCTGAGAGCAGATGACAAAGCGATAGGGAGATGAAGGAAGAGCGCAGATGAGTGTAAACGTGTTAATCCGTGTGTGTGTGTGTGTGTGTGTGTGTGTGTACTGAGCTCCAGTCTTTGCTGTAAAGAGAGCGTTAGCGAACCTCGGGTCTTTCTAGACCCGAGGGTCTTTCCCCTCAATATGCTCTCATGAGTCACTGCTGCTGCCTGCTGACATCATAACATTTAATGCCAGCTCATTAGCGAGTTCCTTAATTATTTCACCGTGATTATTTATTCTAATTACTTCCCGCTCCTTTGGCATTTGTGTTGTATTCTGACTTGGCTGACGTGTGTTTTTACACGACACCTCCGTGTACCTGTGACACCATGACACCGTTCTCCCATGTGATGCTCACACTTTATACAAGTTTGTGTGCAAGCAGCTGGTATACTTATCCTGCACGTTTATATTTATAAGCTTTTTACTTGTTGCAGCTAATAAAATAAAGTTATATTTGGATGTGGTTACCATCAGTGGTGGGATGTAACAAGCACATTTACTTTATTACATTACTCGAGGAAATTTTTCATGTATTTGTACTTAAGTCGATTTATTTTCAGGTACTTTTCACTTTTACTCCACTACACATATCTGTACTTTCCACTCTACTACATTTTGCGTTACACGTTGTTTTTTTTTTTTATAACGAGTCAATAACGAGGGGAATTGGTTCATTGATCCAATCAGGCATTGATTAACATTTGACTCCGCCTCCTGCGGCAGCATCACTGATGGAGAAATACTTGAGATGGATTCAGAAGAGGCTGAGAAATGAAAAAACTACTCTTATTGTATTTGAAAAAACAAGTACTTATATTCAAGTACACCACTAGTTACTGTGGAAATTGCTTTTGATTCAGCACTAACATCAACACCTATCTGTGAAGATGAAGATGATGATTCCTCGCTAAGTGCTTTAGTTTTGCCTTCGTAAACCTCCTGGTCCTTTGATGCTGGAAACTGAAAGTATATTCCCATTCAGTTTGTGCAGCTGGGTGAAACTACACAACATCTGCAAAGGCTTTCATCACCATCGTGTCACGACTTGGAAAATACTCAAAAGAGAAATGCTCTTGCGTGGTTGCTTGGAAAAGGTCTAACGTTGTGATTTGACGGCTGGTGGCCAACTGGGAGCGCGTGCACACAGAAATGTCATTTAAATGTAGCCCAATTACTCCCCCCCCCCCCCCCAAGTGACATGTGCCGTCTCGCTGATACACACACTACCACACGCCAACATGGTTAGTATTCACGGAGCGGTGAAGCTTCCCTCCGCACAGACGCCCAGCTCCGGCTCACCTTTGCTCCTTTGCCAGCCGCGAGGTCCCCCCCCCCCCCCCGTCGCCGACAGCCGCTGAGAAATCTCCACCTTAATGAGAAACACCGAGGGGGGCTGCCGAGGGGGGTAACCGTGTTTCAGACCACACGCGTGTCAGCCCCGCCACCTCCCACCACCCAGCATGCATTACGGGGCGACCTGGTGTTATAACGAGTGATCTGAAGCCAGATCCGAGGGAGGGGAAGATTTCATTATCAAGACGCTGCCTCTGTGCCAATTGATTATAGAGTGAGGGTTTGACTTTTAAAAAAGAAAGAGGAACAGAGGGATCATAACCATCAGCTTCGTTACTGCAGAAATCTCCATGTTATCCACTCTTATATGTTTGGAGTCAACATCGGATAATATTGTCATATTATCTATACGTTTTTTAGCTTTCTGGCAAAACATCATTAAAAAGTGGAGGGTAAAACTTGAGTACATGACCTCATCCATGAACGTGATTTGCATCTGAGTTACGTCAGGTAGATTTCCATTGGCAACGGTAGTGAAAACCAAAACTCCCATGATCCCGCGCTGCTTCACGACGTCATCAAACCAGGTCTTTTGTTATTGTGTTGATTGAGAGACTCTATACACTCTTGTTTTCTCTTGTTTAAACTTCACCAAGGAGCCTTGTTTCTTTGATCGTACAAAAACTACTGAACCGATTTTCTTAAAACTTGATGCGTAATGTATTAACCACCAGACTCATGTGTGCACTTAATCTTATTATGAGGCCACAGTAATATCACTAGTATCAGTAGAAATATCGACTTGGTGTCATGTTCAAAGTCTGATTTGGCACCAAACCCTGTCAGTGATCAGACTTTGTTCTGCTTTTTCTGATTCTCGTGACGGTCTTATTAATTCAATAATTCATTATTTCAGCCCCCCCTTCTCCTCCCATAAATGAATTTACTCCAGTGCCGCCATCACATCTCCTCTCTTCCTGTTTGACTCTGAGCCCTTTGTGCCGCACACACACGGGCAGGAAGCGCTGGATTTGATATTGGAGATTTCCCAGGGGAAATTAATAGTACAGTGCATATCTGGACCAGGTAGAGATTAAAAGCTGGGCCCATTATAAATCCATTAACCTAGTCATTAAGACCAGATCTGGGAAAAGATGGAATGGGGGGTTTTGCTAATTTTAGAGTCACAGCGTTGGTTCTAATTCACCCCAGCTGGAGCGGAGAGGAAATTAGGTATTTTCCCTTAAATGCACTGTTCCTGCATCAGCAGCTCTTATATCCTGACTTCACATGTAACGCTGATATTCACTAATTCATATTTGCTTAATTTAAAACAGTCTGTATTTATCTACCCATTCAATCAGTGCATCTACAGTATGTGCAGCACTTTTTCTATCACACATCACACAAAGGCTACTGCCGGCAATTTGGGTTCAGTGTCTTGCCCAACGACACTTCGGCAATTTGGAATAGAGAACCCGGAGATCGAAACATTGACCTTCTGGTCAGTGGTCGACCCGCTCTACCACCTGAGCCGCAGCCGCCAACAAGATGCTGCGCGTAACTCAGAGATCAGTGGAGTTAGAAATCTTCAGAGCGAATGTTGGGGTCAATGCTGTTATTATGATGATCAGAGTCGTATAACCGTAAAAAGTCTTTACAGGAATATTAAACATGGACTAACATACTTTCTCCTCCCCCTTCTCTTTTCCTCTCAGCGGCTGGCAAGCGAAGCGGAGAAGTTTCAGATGGAGCACCAGTGGCAGGGCGACAGCGAGGTGAGTGAGCGGCGCCGGTGCCCCGGTCTGATCCGTTCATTAACACACACAGATCAAGTGGTGCCATGAACTCCGTTAAGAGGAGCGAGGGCAGGGGCGGGTCGCTCTTGCCCCGATATGATTCTAATAATCCAACGGCAAATCTCATTATAGTGACAATCAGGCTGTAATGACTTCATGCAAGATTGAATTTCATTATTGTGCATAATTGGCAGAAACAACCAGGCATGATGATGAACATGCACACGGCTCACTCGCTGACTTTCTCCATTAACCCATAGTATTAAGAATGCATTAGAAGCGAATGTACAGCAAATAATATGAACACACTACGGCTCGTTCAGTTACTTTGCCTGATTGCAGCGCCCCCCCCCCCCCGTTCCACAACGGCAGCCTCCTCTGGGGAGTTGCAGCTAGAAAAAAGCCTCATGCTTTCCGGAGCCATTAAAGAAATGACTAATGATATATATGTACATTCACTGATGGAAGAACTTGACAGAAATTCAACTTCTCCATTTAGCCTATTAGCTTGGAGGGGGGGGGGAGGAAAACGTCCTCAGTGTTATTTGCCAAATCTTAATGATTCTTTTCCATTAGAAGTTCCACATTATTCAACTTCTTAGGAACCAGGGAAAGAAATATTCTCTCTGAGGACAGATTCATTTCCACTGCATCAGTCGCTGAGTTTCATACTTTAAATTATTTGTTTAATTTTATTCCTGAACCAATTAAACATCTCTCATTGCATTGTAATTAGGCTTAGATGTGAAGTGCTGGGATGTAACAAAGTGCATTTACTTCAGTACTGTACTTATGTGAGTTTTTCATGTATCTGTAAATCTATCTTCAGGTACTATAGGTACAAGTAATAGGCTACACTCAGCAAGTACTTTAATACTTTAAGTTTATTTAAACGCAAGTACTATATTACTTTTACTCAAGTAGAAAAGTTAATGTGGTACTTTCCTTTGTAATTTCACAAACATTTTCAGTTCTTCCTCCTCCGCAGGATCATTTTCATCAGTGTTGTCATATGGTAAATTAGGAAAATTTGTAGATTCCATTTAAAAGATAAATAAAAACGTCTCGAGTGTTTAATGGCGTGTTAAACCTCAGTGTGTGACAGGATTGATTGTTTGAATATCCATTCATTTTGTTTACTCTTGAAGTTGAAGTTGCAGCCAAGGACGGAGCTCAGATCTTCACTGAAGTCTGCAGTGGCTTTTCAGGCTCTGACTTCAGACTCAAGTAGAAACTATTATTCTCTAGTATTTGATTTTAAAGAGCCAAGTGGAATGAGACAAAAGATCTCCTCACGATGCACAGACCAAGCATTGTCATCATCATGTCCGAAAGTGAACGTGTCCTTCATGGTCTTTTATGTGGAACCACAGCTGGACTCTAACTTCAGGCAGTGCGGTGTCTGTAGCATTAAAGAGGCTCATAAACACCGTGCACATGTGTACGTGGGTTTTAAAAGGAAACACGCTGCCGGCATACGTGCTGTCAATTTATTCTAGAATAAATACATTTTCATTTTAATGTGGATGCAAATATGCAGTCTCAGCAATGTCATAGCCATATATACAGATGTGTAACAGATTTTAAAGATCATCCTGACACCTGATGTCCATTAAAAAAGCATTTACTTAGTTTTTGTGTCATAAGAGACGTTCTCAAACATGAAATCACGCTGATACGATTCGTATCATAGTAAATCATGTTAATTTTCAAATCAAGTAGAGCGAGTGTGTGTCTGTGCGTGTGTGTCTGTGTGTGTCAGTGTGTGCGTGTGTGTGCGTGGGCGTCTGTTCTCTGTCACCTTTGATAACTGGGCCAGTTCTGCTGGGCACCTTCTCCCTGCTGACTTTAAACACTTAAAAAGCTGTGACTGCTGCGATCGAGCCACACGCTTGCATGTGTCAGTGCATCATTATTGTTGCTATTTATAAAAGCACAATCCAGCTGCTACACAGAGAGGAACTTGATCGTGTCGCCATGTTTTGTACCAAATTCAAAGTTCCTCTTGTGATATTAATAGATTTTCATGTATGAGGTTTTACGTCAAAAATTAACATTGCACATATTTGACTTTGTATTTGAATTGGGGAAAAAACTGTGATACTTTATTACAGAAAAACCAGTGCTCGCAGCTGCTGTGAAAGAAAAGCAAAATGTCCCTCGGTAACCCGCCGTCGGATACGCCAACACCCCCCACAGCCGAGCATGTCAGAGACGAGTGCGAGCGTCGGTTCTACAAGAACTGTAACAAGTTCAAGAGGAAACCTTTCGCCAAAAATTGCTCTACTCCAAAAACTGTTGTGTGAGTTGTTGATGTTTGGAGTCGGTGAGCGGAGATTTGATGAGTCACATGTGGACATGAACTGTAGTTAACACCATTAAAAAAGCATCTTCTTATCAAGACCACACACACACATTCATTTGGCAGTAAACATCACACCCACCACAACATGCCTGATAACTTACAGCATTTATTTTCCTCTCCCTTCATCTTCTTCCTCCATCTCTCACACATCCCGTGTTCTTGCACACCGTCGCCTCTCCCGAGGGGCGTGAGGGTGTGATCGTCACGTCTTAAGGTGAACATCGTCTTGCTGTAACTTGACCTGACAGAGAGCATCATGGGACGGTTTCCTGTTTTCAGCTTCTTTACATTTGCTCGTGTCATATCGGCATATGGGCCCCAATACCTGGACATGTGGCTGAAACAGCACATCTCCTGCTCCGTCACAGAAACGGGGAGCATATGCTGTTTGGCACAGTTTACTCAGCTTCATCTCTCGTTGTGAGCTAATCACACCCTGTTTAAGTGAAGGTGGTGGCGGGGGCGGGAGGAGTTGCCGCCCTGTTGGCTCGCGGCTCCAGAGGTGGGAGGCAGGTGCTGGGAGTAGGTGCGGCTGTGGCTCAGGGGCGTCCTTATGTCAGCGGCGAGGCTAGCTCGTTAGCGCCCGGGCTGGCCTGTGTACTGACAGGAGGCCCAGCAGTGTGAGAGCAAAACATCAACACTTCTTTTCACCGATCGTCAGCGTCAAACACAGACCGAACGCCACGCTGCGAGAAATACAGCAAGATTCAAATCCACGGCTGACGGATGAAACTTTAAAAACCTCTGTTCTGTTGGATTCTTTGAATTATGTATAATGTAATAAGCGTTTAGTGTAGCGTAGGAAATCTTTCTTTTTACCGGAACTTCCCACCGTGCTACAGGGAAGATAAGATAAGATAATCCTTTATTAGTCCCATTACTGAGAAACTTTCCATAGCAACAAAGGGAATAGCAAAATAATGAAAATAAATAAGTAAAGATTCAATATAAACATAAATTAAATACCATAAACTGTATATAAAGATGGACGAATTAAAACCAAACTTACAAAAATAAGCATGCTAACTACCTAAAATGACAGAAAACTGAAAGTGTACTTTTTTAGTTTGAGCCATTTCCTATTCACTAACAGCAGGTGCGATCAAGACGCTTTGGCTTCACATTCTTGGATCAGGCATGTTGTCCATCTTTATACAGTCTATGCTCCAAGGTGTGTCGGTGTATCATGACATCACTGTCCACTAGTTAAGGCAAAGCACACTATATGCTAATTTTGGTCAGAAGTAAAACACACTTAAAACTTTTAACAGGAGTGAGAAGGTGAAGTGGTTTTAAATGGTTCTTTAAATAATTTCTAGTTTTTTCAATGTTGTCACTAATTGTTCATGTTTTCTCTCTCAACATCTTTGCAGATCGACAAACTTATTTACTACAACGCCAAAGATGACGTAAGTACAACTGGATTTCACCGTTCTGATATTACACACAATATCCGTCCCTCAATAGATTATAAGTACAGTATTAGGTTTTATTGACGGCCTATAAGCCTCCTTTATATATTGACATCACTACATTTGAGTATATGTGTGTATTATTGTTTTTATCCGTACTGTAATTAGTTACATTTGTGTGTATAAGGTGCAGTATTTTTCTGCATCCGAGCCAGTGCATGTTTAGGGCCCCTCACTCAGGAAGCACTAGTATGCGTGAGACACTGAGAGCGTGTCCCCTGGCCTCAGACGTCATCTGTCTGCTCTGATAAACAGGGATCAGCATCTAATTCCTCTCCACTGTCCCAGTGGGAGAGAGCCACACACCCACAGCACACTGATGTCACTATGCATTTGACTGACAGGCTCCGTTCGCCCCTCTTCCCTCTGTCTCTCTCTGCGGACGCCTCGGTTTCTGTTTCACTGCCCAAATTTTTTGATTCAGTTGCTCAGTCTTTATCCGTCAGTGGTGACATTTCAGTGGATGCTCCACACTGACACCTTGTCATTCGCAGTAGCGGGGGAACTGCGTGTACGGTGTGTTAACAATCTGAGGCTGGACACACACTCACAGACCCCTCTTAAGCAAAAAACTAAAAAAACAACCTTCCATGTTGGTTTCAGCTCCAAAACTACAAGTTCTGTTTCTTTTCCGCAGCTGAATCAGACGGAGAAGAAGAACCGCTACGTTCCAGATGATTTCCACGTCGACCCCGACTTCAAGCGCCTCGTCTCTTACAACACCACCGCTGTCCACATCCCTACGGATATATACGAGGGCTGTAAGTTGAAACACATCTCCGTAACCCTCTATTATAAATAGTATTACATAGCAACCACCTCCACGCACCCTGCTCCCTGTCTCATATTATCGCTGTCATCACTATGTTCAGTATCTACTGTACGTTCCCGTGATGTGGAGCTCAGCCCCCCCAGCGCTGTCTGCGGTGGAGACAGTTCCACACAGAGGCCGTTCTGGTCTATATATAGCACAGATTCCAACAAGCCAATGGCCAGTTCACTCGAGCCCCCTCTTTACCCTGGTCACCAGCTGCTCCTTTCCCTCCCGTTCATCGCTGACCTCGCTGACCTGCTCGGGACAGATGCAGAGAATGTCAGTGCCCGATAGGCCTTTTTTCCCAATGTTCTTTATACTGGTGTGAAGTTTTTCCCGGTTATTTTGGTCACAGCTTCTGTTTTACAGCTTGTTTTAATATCATTATTTTCATTTTATAAACATTGTGCCGTGCAGCAGGATTACGTAAAAACTACAGAACGGATTTCTAAGAAACTTGGTGGATCAGGCTGAAGGAGTGGATCCAGGAATGTTTCATCACCTTCTTTAGAATTGAAATTAATGGATTCCTAATGAAGGCATATTTAGGGAACCGATATTTATGAGTGTGTGCAGTTTGGTGCATCTTGATTGAATGTAAGGGAACTGATGGGGCTTGGCGGAGATGTTTGCTCCTATGAGTGCTGCCCTGGTTGGTTGGTTGGTTGGTTGGTTGGTTGGTTGGTTGGTTGGATGGTTGGTTGCAACAATAGGACATGGGCCAAGAAAGAACCCATTACATTTTGGAGATTTGGATAAACCGGTGGATCTAGGAATGTTTTATCACTTCTTTTCAATATGGAAAGATCGACCATTAGCCTTGGTGTTGGTTTGTGGTCTCTATTCCCCCTTCGCAAATGTTAATATGCTAACACATGCTGCATACAGAAATAGAAGGCACATTCATGCGTTTTCTATCGGCTGCCACTATGTGGTATAATTACACTTCTCTCACATTAAGCAGATCTAAAGTTAGAGCTCTAACTTCACAGGGACGACTGTCTGCCCCTCCCTGCTGGAGCCTTTCCCAGCATGCACTGGACATAACACAGGGAAAGCACACTGGACAGGTCACCACTCACGCTGGATTCAGCTCGCAGTAATGAAATCTGGTATAATAAAGAATTCTATTAGCGAACGTGGCCAGACTTAAACAGTTTTAGACAAATTTGAGTCATCAGGAGCCACATAATTGGACTCTTACCCTTTATGACTTAACAATGCCAAATGCAAAACAGACATTACTGTAGGACTGATGGCAGCAGGGTTAATGGCTTTTGCATGACTTTGTAACTCAGGACAACACTGATACCAGAATAAATGAAAGGTGCAGTTATCTATAGGGTAAAAAGACAATCAAGGGTTTTTCCATGCAAGATTTGAACATTTTTGCCGTGTTGTATGAATGTGTTAGTTTGTGATTGGTCGTGCAATCGGCTCTGTTCAATTCTTTGGTATTGGTCTCAACAGAGAAGCTTCACCAGGCGATATACATGGATGGCTGGCTGTGTACACAAACAGGAGCAGAACATACTTACCCACACACACACACACACACACACATGCACAAACACACAGACACACTCCCTCAGGGTTCTGAGCCTCTTATTCTAGGACACTGAGGAGCACGGTGCAAGGCATGAAAGGATGCAGTCATGTCTTGATACGCACTCGCATAAAACATGCAGCGCAGGTCATGTCCTTCCATGCATACTCGCACACACACACACACACACACACACACTAAGTATGGTGGAAAAGAGGGTTAGCAATAACAAGATGCAGACTCGCTTGAAGAAATTACTAATAGCATGAAGGGAAATTTGTAATGAGACAGACGAATATATGACTATTAAATTAGAAATTACTGAAAACTGTTTATTGCAGAAACAATGTGCATCTTTTTATGTTAAAAAAAATAACTTTGTAGTACTTTTTCTAGTTTATTTTCTTAATTCAAGTTCAATATATTTGGTTGTATTTGTGATTTATTTTAATTTAAAGTTATATATAATAAGGTTTCTGGTTAAACTGTAAAATGTTAAGCCTCAGTTACACTTCTCAGTCATAAGACTTTGAGAATCTTAGGAATAGTTCTAGGTTTTATTTTTATTCAAATATGAATAATGCACAATAAATCAGTGTCAGAATTTTTTCACTGACTAATATCAGCCATCAAACATCCATATTTTTCAGGCTGTAGTAAAAATGCTTTGTTCAAATAGTTTAAATGATCATTCCACATGTGACCCTTTCTGTTTGACTCCTCACAAACGAAGCAGGCATCAAACTTCCCTTCATACGCAGGCGTACGGCATCAGCTAATGGCCGCCTTGGCTTTGATTGAGCATTCAATATCAATTTGTCTAATGGCCGTGACAGTGGCTCCGCTAAATGCGGTGGCCTGGGTCACGTGACTCTAATGCCTTTATACAGTGAGTGAGTCAGTGCAGTCGGACTCTGGATGTGCAGAGCGACTGGAGCCTCTGACTGTGACACGTTCTGCTCGTTGCCAAATGCACTCAGTTATTTTTACAAGCAGCAGCTATAATGAGCTGGAAGCGAGGAACATTACCAGAGAAGTTCATCAGTGACTGTGTCTCACTTTCTCTGACTATATATACACTTTCTTTCTCTTTCTTTCTCTTTCTTTCTTTCTTTCTTTCTTTCTTTCTTTCTTTCTTTCTTTCGTTAGTTCGTTAGTTCGGTTGTACTGTCTGTTGCTCTGTCTGTTGCTCGGTCGTTCTGTCTCGCTCATATTAATTTAGCTTTTTGATATTGGGGAGAACAGGGTGTTAAATAAACCACATACAATTCTTCTGTGCTGTGACTGTGTCTGTTGGACCTCCTCCATCACTTAGTAAAGTGGGTGGGGTCTGGGTGGAGGTAACACAGTAGTGAAGCTGGGCAGGTGTTGCCCCCCTCTCTCTCTCTTCCTTTCTCTGTCTCTCTCTCTCTCTCTCTCTCTCTCTCTCTCTCTCTCTCTCTGTCTCTGTCTCTCTTCGTTTCTTCCTCTCTCTCCCTCTCTCTGTCTCCAGGATGGGCTGCCACATTGATGCCACTCCGGCTGGCCAGCGTTGCCATGGCAATGTGTATTCGAGTGTGAGTGAGTGTGCATTAGAAGGAGACACACACACACACACACACACACACACACACACACACTTAGACACGCCCTGGTGTTCTGTCTTGTTGTACGGAGGGAGGACTGGTAACTTGATTAGGGGACACTTTGTCTAGACAAGACGGGCGTCCTTGTGGCTTTTACTGATTCTCAAGGAGAGACGTGTCATCCTCCTCTTCCTCTTTCATCAGGGGGGGTCGACTTTCTTCGCCGCCACGTCCTTCTCCTCCCTCTGTTTTTTTTTTAAGTTCCTTTCCTCTTTTGCTCTTTTTTCATTCCTCTCCACCATCCTCGCTCTCCTCTTCCTCCTCTATGTCTCTTAACCCCAATCTCTGTCCTGTCCTCCCCTCATCCCTCGCTCCACTTTATTAAGCGTATTAGTAGTGGGGTGCATGGAGACAAATGTGCCACTGTCTTTCTCCCCCGCATTAGTCCTGCTGATTGGAATCTATTCTCCCCGCTGATCCAGTGTGGGTGGTCAGACCGAGATTCATTATCCTGTTTGTGTGTGTGTGCGTGCATGCACAGAGGAGATGATTTCCGAGTGTGTGTGTGAATGTGTTTCAGGGACATAGAAACACTTGTGTTGTCAGAGTGTGTGTGTGTGTGTGTCACATCACACACACCTACTGTACTGTATATGGATCTCACGGCTGCGTATGCGTGCCTTCTCGCTCATTAGGCAGATTGGCGTGGATACGATACGAGGAGATGAGCGGAGAGCGCCGCGGCCCTGGCAGGAGATCCGAGGCTCGTCTGATGCCCGTTTGCATCAACGCCGTGTGGCACCTGTCAGCCCGAGACACGCACACACTGTGACGTTCCCAGATACTGTGACACTGTGTGTGTGTGTGAGAGCGTGTCGAAGTCGCGGCCCCCGATGGCAAAGCTCACAGCGTACAAATTGATTTTCTCCTCCCTTTTTGCACTCTTGTGCCACTTGACACACGTCCCATTTCATTTACAACGCTGGCTGCCAAACTCTGAGGTATCTTCATCTCCATCTCTCCACATCCTCCCCTCCTCTTCCCTCCTCTCCCCCATCACCACCATTACGTCTGCGACCTGTGTCCTTGTGACAAGTTGGCTGCCGTCCCAGGATGATTCTAATCAGCTGATTGGGATTTGCGTTGGGATTCGCCTCCATGCCACAAAGTTCCCAGAGAAAGTTTCTTTCTTGTAATCCGGTTTATCCTTCGTAGAAAATACATATTTCTAGCGCTGTCACTCACTGCACTGATTAATTCTTTCCAAGTAATAACCAATATTTTTCAAGTGGAAACTTCTGACTGACATTGATTCTTGGGGCTGAGGCTGATACAGATAGTAAAAATGTTCCTTTACTGATATATATAAAATTAGCAATGATTGCAAAGTTGTCGTTATCAAACCGTTATGACGAAGAAATGTAATTAAGGCTTGATATTTTGTAGTTTAACCATAAACTCTATGAGCTGAACATACTTTTCTTTACGTAAAATGTAAACATGAATGCACAACTTTTATCAAGAATCAAGATTCTCTATTGTCATATGCAATGAAAATGAAATTCTTACTTTGCTCGTCTGATAATGGCACAGAAATAAAGATTAAACACCATAAGAGAGATTATTAATGAATAAATACATTAACTATATGTCTGTGAAAGGCTCATATCAGACATTCAATAAATCAGTCGTCTTCATTTTGCGACTTTATGATCAATGTGTTTGTGTTTTGTGCGAGTCTTTGCTCTTGATCTCAAACCTAAATGACCAAAAATACCTTTTCTCATCTTCTTATATGTATACACAAACACACACACACGCACACAAACACACAAACATACACACTCCTCCTGCCATGGCTCTTATGAGTGTGTGACGTTTCTCTACATCTTCATGTCACCTCGGGTGGTTTTCACACACATTTGTTATAACCACACTCATAGAGGAACACATTACCATCCACTCACATTTCAGCACTGGAATTGAAATGTGATCTATTATTTATTTTCACATTTCCTTCCCTTCCTTCGTTTTTAAACTCCTCGTCTTCCTGCATTAGGGCCAATGAGATAACGTTGGATCGAGTCCATCCCACTGGACTGAAAACCCAGAATGTTAACATGACGTAATGGGAGGAAATATGAACTTTAAAAAATGTCTGAAAACAGCAGACACAGTGAAACAGTGAAACATCTAATGTCCTGGAGTGACAGCTCAGCTCAAGTCAACCGTAAAGTTCAAACACCTCCAGCGCTCTCTGCAGTTTAGAGGTCTCGTTGTCCCCTGTGTCACATTTGTTACTTTTTCTCAGTTTCTTATTTCTTTTTCTGTATAAATTAGCAAAGCAAACCGGTCCCGTCTTGTTTGGTTCAGTATAACGTGACCATTTGTCTTCTGGCAGGATTTCAGGAGTTGCGTGGTGATGCTTGTGTGACATGATGTCATTTCACGTCGATGGCACAAACCAGAAGTGGCACTTAGAGAGATAAAGGAGGCGGGGCACAGTAACGAGGATGTGACGATCTTGATTGTGTTTTAACTGGAAGTGTTGACTCTGGGAAATCCGGTCGTTTGTTGTGGCTCTTAATGGTGAACAATGAGTTACTAGATGCATATCGACGACAAAAGT
Organism: Hippoglossus hippoglossus; assembly: GCF_009819705.1. Classification (NCBI taxonomy): domain Eukaryota; kingdom Metazoa; phylum Chordata; class Actinopteri; order Pleuronectiformes; family Pleuronectidae; genus Hippoglossus; species Hippoglossus hippoglossus. The sequence continues at coordinate 12,639,836 of NC_047173.1, forward strand.
GAAGCCAAAGCAGCTTTACCGCCCTCTAGTGGCTAGTTGCAGCATAGGTCAAAATCATGTCTCCTCCTTGTTAGCAGATGGGACATGGGCACAAACTTAAAAATCGAGTTTCACACAAATTTCCTCCCCCAGAGATGGTTTCTGTAATTTTCGGTAGATTCAGGCCACGATTTTCTGCCTACGTATCCCAGCCAATGTGACCAAACCCAATTATTATTTTTAAATCGCTGTGGTATCCACACTCTAATGTGCAACTATTCATTTTTCAATAAGTTTGGTTCTAATGAGTTATTTGTTGTTATAGAAATGAGGGGAAATGTCATGATTGACAGCTAAGACTGCCTCGGGATTGGTCGAGCGTGTATCGGCGTCACTAGTGCGAGGTGGCGTCCGTAGTTGCTCTAATTAACAATTGCTTGTGTGTTGTCCTTTGTGTTCACGAATCCCTTTTGACAGTTAAGAAAAAAAGATGTGTTTGCTGGTGGAAAGATGATTTACTCGATGCGCTGGACGTGTTGCAAGTTAAGCGAGGACGTGTTCATGCTCACGTCACAGTCGGTCGCGAGTGGCGGAGTATCATCGAGTAGAGGGGCCCCTTCTGATACGATGATTGCAGGCTCTCGCCACTTCAGCCCCCACCGTGTAATTACTTTCCAATGCGCAGGCACTTTCTGCCACCAGCAAGCCGATGACAGGTTCCACCACGGGGCATCGCTTGGCACAGCTCTCCCTCCTCTCCCTCCTCTCCCTCCTCTCCCTCACCTCCGCCCACCGCCGTCACCCTCATCAGTCACTGCCAGAATCCGGTTTGATTTGTTTTTGAAAGCATCTACATGCCTCACAGGGAATATTTAGCATCTTCTCTTCCATATTCATTCCCCTCATCCCTTCCCGTCCCATGAATCATTCATTTTATTTTTATCTCCCATGTCTTTTCTTGTTAACCATGTGGTATTGGAATAGTTTGATGTATAAGGCTGCGATTGCTGGTGTCTTTTCCTAATTATATTTTCTGTGAAACAATGATATTGTAGTACTCACTCAGTTATTTGTTCGATTTTGACATGCAAATACAATTCAAATCTCAAATGGGTATAGGTCCAACCAGAGTCTTGCTTGGTGCCAATTTGCACAAAGGATCCGTGTTTTCTCCGGGGAGACGAGGGATTTGGGGATTTTTTACTTTGCACTCAAAACGGGAGGAAATTGTGCAGCACACAGAATAAAACAACTTTTACTCAGATCCAGTTTTCTTTGAGACATCGGTAATATTCATGTTTGTTGCTCTGCATTAAGTCTAAAGACACACACACACACAAGCCCTCTCTCCCCTTTAACAAATATCCCTCAGGACACGCTGCCCTGCCTGACGAGCAGAGCTGACCAGAGCATGTGTTGCCGTGGTGATGCTTTATTCTCACTTCTTCCTCTCATCACGCTGACCTCGAGTCGGCAGCGGCAGCTGCATCTTCACGGAGATGGATCTGTTTACACTGAAACCGTGATTTGTTCCAGTATGTGGCAGAGAGGGCTGACACTGCCGCGCATTCGCTATTGTTGCCAAGGGCTCATCAGCGGAGCCTGACCTGCCCATTTGTGTGTGTGTGTGTGTGTGTGTGTGTGTGTGTGTGTGTGTGTGTGTGTGTGTGTGTGTGTGTGTGTGTGTGTGTGTGTGTGTGTGTGTGTGTGTGCATCCAAATTCCTGTGGGAGGCTATAATGCGTTTGTCAATTTTACACGAAGGAAACACATAAAAACGTGCAGGAAGTAAGGACACACACGCTCAGGCTCCGTCATCTATTCTGTCTCCTTCCTCATCACGTCTACGTCTTGACTTCAAATCAATTGCAAATCAAACATGTAATTTCTCCTCTGCCCTTGTTAGTTTACAGTTCAGTACCAGAAAACACCACAGCTTCCTGTACGCACTCCGGTTACCCTGAGACTTGTTGCCACTGATGTCACAGAAAACCAGCAGGACTAATCCATTAAGGGCCATCCTCGGGGAGCAGGGGGAGATCAGGCCTGAACAAATTGTCTCCACTTATCATTGGGACACGCTTTGCTCGGCAGTACCACGGGGGAGCCATTTAAAGCCTTGCCCTAAACCCTCTCTTTATCCTGCAGAAGCATGGAAATAGAGCCAGGCTAAAGTGGGGAGAGGACGGGGGGGCAGAGGGAGAGGTACAGGACGGTGAGCAGAGGAAACGAAGAGGAAGGTTCAGACAGTTCAGGTTTTATGACTCAGCATTTACTTTGTTTACTTTGTTTAAAGAGTACGCTGTGGTTTTCTTCCTGGTACATTTATCGTAGTAGGCCGGTGATCCCTGTTCACCTTATACAACATCATAAGAGTAGGTAAATATTCACTACAATGTAAATGATCTCTGAGAGTACAGCTCATATACATATATCCTGTAATAATAGAATAGGTACCTGGTATTAAAATAAGATCCTAAATTGTTGTTGTACAGTACCTACATATGGGTCAATGACGTATAAGGATTTTCAACAGGCCAATTTTAAAATACAAAAAAAAAGAATATCTATTATAATTATTCAAACATTAGGAATGTTGTGAACACATAAAATCATATAAAAATTTCAAATTATTAGATTTTAGTGTTTTTTCATCTAGATGAATTGGCCGTGGCCTTAAAAAATGTCGTGGTGCGACCGTAATTTATCTTAAAATGAATTAATTTCCTTAATATGCTTAAATTTTTTTTTACAATTTCTCAATAATATAAAGTCATTCATGATATTGTACAAAAATTAAACATAAACCATTGTTTCTGAAATATTAGAAAAAAATACTCTAATTGCATAGAAATATTTTCCAAATAATACTAAAATAAAGTACTTTATGTATATAAATCATTAATTGAATTTAAAAAAGGCCCAAAACTCCCAATCTAGGACATATATCTATCATGTAAAACACTCTGGTCGCACCACATGATATTTTTCTAGTTCAGTCAAAATTTACAGCCACAGAATTGGCCACCGAAAGAAAACAAACTAGGTCAGCACAAAAGGTCACTATGACATTTATAATCAAAATATATATTTTTCGAAACAACTTAGAATTCATAGTTTTTTTTTAGGTCATACCACATGATATCCAAATGTGGCAACTACATACCAGCTGTGAAAAACGTTATTTTTTTCCAAATTTGAGAGAGAGTTACAAACCTGTTGCTGCTTCCATGGGTCCTTGGCAAAATGGTTTATGATGCAACTTCCTGTCTTTGAATGGATTTCTACATCAAAGTCCCAAATTGGTCCTTTCTTGATGGTCGCACCACATGATATTTCATAAAATGGACATCATCGGACAAAGTTTGTTTGTATACTATGATGGAAATATAAATGCAAATGCTTTGCAATTTCGTACAGGATTACAAAAGACTTTGGAAATCATGCGAAATATGGCAGAAAATAAATTTGAATAGATTTTGAGTAATTTCAAAGAAGTTTTCACAACAGCAGTCATGGCCGGACGGTCGCACCACATGATATTTTGACACTTTAAAAAACAGAAACATTGGTACTGGTTCGTTCTGTAGTGGTAAAAAGTGACATCATAACTCCAGAGTACTTGCACCGTACGTCGTGGGCTTTAAAAAGTGTTATCCAAATTATTATGTTGTGTTTTCTTTGCGTGTATATTGTTAAAAAGTTTTCAAAATGTTGTAAAGTTATATTTATGTTGTTAGTCTAATCTCTTTGCCGTAAATAGGCTAAACGAAATGTCAGAAAGATTTTTTTTTAAAGTGTTTTTGGCCGCACATTTTACTCTTAATGTCCCAAAATGAATTGAAAGTATACGATTGTGCTGAACTATACTTGTACAGTATAATATAGCAGCGTGTGTAAACCTATATTAGATGGATCGGCACGAGGATATTCATAGTCTTGACGATACTTTACATCCAAATGTGTTTGATGATCCTCTTACTTTTTGCCTAGTGCTACATTTCTGTTTTCTATTAAACGAACTACTTGAGTATTTGATTTTGCTATTTAACGAGGTTAAAATCACTCATTCCCCCCCCCCCCCCCCCCCAGGGTCTTTGTCCAGTGTTTTGGTTGACGACCAGAAACCAGTTGCTAAACATCAGCGTGTTGACGCTCTGTCGTCAGCATCTAGGTCAGAGCTCTGCTGTGCCAAAGCACACAGTGGGAAATGGACTGCTTTTATATTGCACTCTGCTGGTCTGAACAACCACTCAAACAATACGAGTCACATTCACGCAGCACTTTCATATGCAACGCTGTTCCACCACACATCCTTCACACGTGATAAAGGACCCTTGGGCACACGGGCTAAAGGAGCTATAGGGATCAAACCATCTTTGCTTAAGTAAGTGGATGACCCGCTCAACCCCCTGAGCCACACTGGGGTTAACAACGTCACTTTCTGTTTAAAACATGGATATTTAGACGAAACCCCCTTGATTTCTTTTGAATTTGATTTATATTCAAGACCTCCATGGTATAAATGTGACTCCTGTGTGTGTTCTGATTGATTTACAGCTCAAAACTAATGGCGTGTGTGGTTTTTCAGGCCAATGCATCAGTCAAAGTTAAATCAAATCTCTTCTCTCTCCCTCTCACCTCTTCTTGCTGAGTTGTCAGTAATTCTCTCACCGGGTTACGGGAGCTTCTCGCTAACTTATCGTGAGATCCAGATTTCCTGGATGTCCCCTCCTTCACCCTGATGTTTCTTTTTCCTGTTCATGTTGCTTTAGTGCTTTTACAAACACACACACACACAATATAAACGAGTGTGAGTCATGCAGAGCTTTAGTTTGACATGCAGCCCACTCTCCCAGGCGGAGAGCTGCCTTTTTGGATCAAACTTGATTGTTGGGAGAATTAAGCCACTGAGAGCTCCTGCAGACAAACAGGTAAACAAAACGTTTATTGTACGTACCCCCCCCCCCCCCCCCCCCCCCCCCCCGAGTACCCGGAAGAAGATTTTGTCTTATTCCAGAAATATCAAATTCAATCACTCTGCTTCTACCATCCCTCTCTCCCCTGTGCCTCCTCTCCTCACTTCTGCTCACTTTCTGCCACTGCAGATTTCTGTGTGTGTGGTTTGTGGAGTGAAAAGCACTAAAAGAAATGGAAATATCTGATCACAGTAGATTGGCGTCCGCTTCAATATCTGTGAGGAGGCTTCCTCTCAGCTGTCAGTGTCAACAGCCTTATACAGGATGTGTGTGTGTGTGTGTGATGTTGTGTGTGGGTGTGTTAGTAATTTCCAAGCTTGGTTTCTCCTCCTTCAGAATTGTTTTTTTTTTTCAGAGCAAATGGTTTTTGAAAAGCCTCGACATTTTGTGTTTGTCTGATCTTTATTATTTTGTACTTCAGGACAAATATGACTCATTTAATCTTTCTCTGTGTGTGTGTGTGTGTCTGTGTGTTTGTTTGTGTGTGTGTGTGTGCGTGTGTGTGTGTTGCAGCCACCATCATATTGAACGAGCTGAACTGGACAGAAGCCCTGGAGGATGTTTTCCGGAAAAACAAAGAGGAGGATCCCTCGCTCCTCTGGCAGGTGTTTGGTTCTGCCACCGGATTGGCCCGCTACTTCCCAGGTGAGCGGCCCGGCAGCCAATGGGCTTTCTCCGTCGGCCTGCTGACCTTTTTTTATGTGGTCAGTGATTGGGACACCAAAGGGCCATTTCAACATGTCGCTGACGGATGCATCCAAAATCAAGCAGACTCGTGGTTAGACACTGTGTTGCTGTTGGCTGACTCTGTCTTTCCTGTGACTTTGGCCTGAGAACGACGACAGTCAGTCATGAATCACTTCCTGAAAAACATGCGGAACATGTTAAAGTCTTTGGGACAACATGGCTGCTGGTTGCTAAGCAGTTTCATTTACTAATAACACTTCATAAAAGCACATTTTGCTGTTTTTGTACAGATTAAACACACGAGATGTCTGCTAGGATAAGAATCGCTGTATTAGGACATAAGAAAAATGATGAGACGCAATAAGACTTGGCTACTTGCTCACATATTAAACCTTAATGAGAAATAAACCGAATTTTCCCCTTTCATCCTTCTGCCAAATCCCAGCATCTCCTTGGATGGACCTGAGCAACTCGGCCAGTAAAATCGACCTGTACGATGTGCGCAGGCGACCGTGGTGAGTGCAGACGCTGGTTTATGATTCGCCGTCTCTCGTCTATTTGACTGTCGGTCATTATTCTCCTGTTTGTCAAGGACACACACACACACGGCTCATTGAGTTTACCTGTGTGATTTTCATTTTATATATATTTACATGTTGCACAAACGCGTCAGACCATCTGAACACACACACACACACACACACGGCAGATCAGAAAGTAACCGTACAAAAGATTCATTAATCTCCCAGAAATGATTAAAATCTGGCGCGAAGCCACAAATTCTCTTTTAACCATGTTATTAAATTTTGTCTCCAAAGCCTCTTGGCCCTGACAAGCTGTTTGTTTATTAAAGAAACAATTCAATGTGCTAAGTCTTTGTGAGATTTGCTTGTTTCAATATTCAATAAGAGTGTGTGTGTCTGGTACGTGTGTTCGCCACTTGTACATTTTCATTGTTCTCAGTGTCCTCGACCTGTGTGTGTGTGTGTGTCTGTTGTTACTCACCAGGTACATTCAGGGGGCGGCGTCACCCAAGGACATGCTGATCTTGGTGGATGCGTGAGTGACGACTTCGTGATTCATCGATTACAGTCAGATTTTGTTTTATTTTGTGCCAGACATGGCCCTGACGCCAACTCCCTGACTAGCCCCACGCCGCTGGGTGCGACTGCGACACTCACATCTGTGTATCGGGCAACTTCATCATTTACAGTCCAGTTACAGCTTAGATTTCCATAGAGAATCCGCCAGCGATAAGTCGCAGTAGCAGTTTAGATCAATTTGGAATTTGGAAAATTTCCCATTTCTCATTCAAACACTGGGAAAGGAGAGTTTATCTTTTGTACAAAAAATCCATACAAATGAAATCTATGTCAAATTTAATATATTCAAAAATTTATGTAAATGTGCTGAACTTAATGTATTTTAGACCTTTTTAGCAGAGTCATCTGCTCCATGCAACTCCACCACTAGATGTCACTAAACTCTTCACACTGAACCTTTAAATGTATACTCTGATAATGTTTTATGTTGTAAAACTCATATCATCCTTTTTAATTCTTAAATTTCAGGAGCGGCAGCGTTTCAGGTCTCACCCTCAAACTCATCCGAACGTCCGTGAACAAGATGCTGGAGACCCTGTCTGACGACGACTACGTGAACGTGGTCTCTGTGAGTTTGCACACAGAAACAAACGTGGCGTGAATTTAATTTCAGAAATTCCCGACTTTCTGTCACTTCCAGAAGATTCCTGTGAGATGTCCAGGTGCACGTGTTGCTGGATGTTGACGTGTGGACTATTTGTGGCAGCGTTAACTCCTGCGGTTTGAGTCATTGGTTTAAACGTGGACGTGACCTTTTGAGTGACTTAACGCGGCACACATGGATGAATCTATACTGTGGCTGTATGTGTGCGTGGATGCATACTCATTTGTCTGACTCAGAGTGTGTCAGTTTGGCTATATGTGTACAGTATATGTGTGTTTATGTACCATGGGAAATATCCCAAGAGCATCTGAGCTGTATTCCAGTATGTGTGGCTAATAGAGCGAACACGTGGCGCGGACCCTGGAGCGCCACGAGATAAGTTTGACGAATGAACGTGCGCTGCTTCGTGACCCACACGTTGAATCAGTGGCATGTAATGGCGAATCCCCTGTTAGGGCCCATTTGAAATTCAGTGCGACTCTCAGGCATCAAAGGATTGGATCCTGACACGGGGATTGTGGAAATGTTCATCCATCTTCATCTGAAGCCGCGCAACAATGAGGCGTGGTTCCTGCTTCCCAGTGATCTTAATGCCGGGAAGAAAAACTAACACGGCTTCCAGTGGTCACAGTGGTTATTTCCCCCCCCCCCCCCGGCTGGGAGGATTTATGAGTAGTTGCAAAAGACGTGTTGCAGGAATCACACTGGATGGGATTCGGAGTGAAAAGTGAGGAGCTCCACTCATAACACATGTTGCCCCCTCAGTTTGTCTCATTCACCATTTTCCTCTGATAAATACACTTGAACAACAACACTACCCCTTGTGGCTGAGTGGAACATGTCAAATTTAGGAAGTTTTTGAAGAATGAAAAAGTATTGTATTAGTATTTGGTTATTTAATAATATCATATTTAATTTTTTAATATTTAAGTCTCAACCCTGAAGCCCACATCCCACATGTCTGAAAATACGTGAAGCAAATAGTTCAGTATTTTCACTGAGCTTTAGAGGGGCAAGTAAAGTAGGAGGAATATTTTTTTTTACTTCACTGTTTACTCCTGTTTCTCGACTGAACCCGGCTGAATGTCTCCTGGCTTCGGCTGCATATGAATTTTTAATGAAAACATATGAGAGTGGTGTCAATCTTCTTATCTCACTCTGCGAGAAAAACAGACGCTTCCCCCAAATTATTACTTTATTCTGCTGTCTGACTATTTTACAATCTTCTTTTTCACTGTCGTGCTTTCTACTTATTTTCATCTCATAATGGAGACCACATGTAAAAAGTCCCACTTCTGTGACATCACAAGCTTGAATTGGATGTTTTGGGCACAGGATGCATCGTGTTACTTGGACGTGACTCAAATCTCCTTGATCCTCGCTCGCCTCCTCCTCGTCCTTCTTCCGCTTCCCCCTCCGAAGGCCGGGAGCATAAATTAGGTTTTCACTTTGCTTTCCAAACTCACCATTAATTACATTTCCTTTCACTTCCCTTAATAAAGCAGTGGTTTATGTTTTTGTTTGGAGCTTTCAAATCAGCTAAGTGAAAGGGCTTTTGAAGAAAACGAAATCAGGCGGCAGCGTAATAAGGATATTGATGGAATCCAGTTCAGTTTTGTATCCAGGAGCATTTTGAAGCTTTGGTCTTTCATAATAAAATCGTTTAATTAAAGGCACTAAGTCTGCTCACAGCCCGGATGAGTGTGTGCGTGGAGATGTGGTTCTGACTTATTCACTCACTCAAAAATAAGAAATACAGTTTTTGTGTGTTTTGAGAGAGAATAGATTTATAGATTAATGTAGTTTAACACTTTTACAAGGTTTTAACTAGACTTTAGTTTCAATTTATATCAGATCTTAAAGATGCTCCCTTCCGCAATACATATGTGTATATATGTATATTTGTGTTTATGTATTTTTGTATATGCAATACATATATATGAATATATATCTGTGTATATATGTAGGCCTATATATACATATATACTGTGTGTTTGTGTATTTATATAGGCGAATGTGTTTATATACACATGCCCACATACAGTATGCTGTTGTATTGAGGTTTTAATTCTGTGTGGTATTTTAAGTTATGTGTTAGGTGACGCTAGATGAAGCTCTCGCTCGCTGTTGTTTATATTAGTGTGTGTGTGTGGGCGTGCTTCTGTTTAGAGGACGAATGTCTTGGCAGTTATTTGCCCTGAAAACTTCCGCCAACATGTTGAACAGTTGGAAACCGACATTGTGAGCTGCGGCTTCGTTTTGCTGCTCAAACACAAACCTGAGGAGAAAGAGAGGAAAAAGCTCCCGGGAACAAGTTCTGTTGGATTCTGTCTTTTGATTGCTGATCCTGGATTTTGTGTGAATCTCACAAAATATACTTCTCGGTATTAGCGTTCATGTTTGCCTCTTATAGACTGATATGAAAACTTAAAAAATCCATATCGGTCGGGCTCTGATCTTTGGAACATTTCTTCTTGCACCAGTAAACGATTTGTTTGTTATCAGGTGACTGGGAGTGTCCATCTGTCCCTCCACATGAACAATACTCATCTAAAGACACCTGTTACATTAATATTTTAATCCCACCATAACAGATCTCTTTGTGTTTCTTCTTCACCTCCTTATGCCACTGTTTTCACGTCCCTACCTTCTCTCCTGTCAATCCTTCCTTCTGCTCCTATAGATCCCTTCGGTCTGTGCAGATTTGATTAACACTGATTTCATTAACACGTGAACAAATTGTTTCGACAGCAAGGTCAACGAGATAAAGCCTTATTAAATCAGCCTGTTTACTTTGCAATTACCTTTTTAAAGGGATCCTATAAACTCTCTGTAAATATCTGATTCAAAGTACATTCTGCACGTTCAAGGGACACTGCATGATTCTGCAGCGAAGGGAAACCCAGGCCACATATTTAAGAGGAAAATATGTGCAGGTTGCCTTCCCGCCACTTCCCGTCATCCCTCCTTCCCTCTTCCCTCCAGTTCAACGAAAAGGCCTCGCATGCGGCGTGCTTCCAGAACCTGGTGCAGGCCAACGTCCGCAACAAGATGATGCTGAAGGAAGCCGTGCAGAACATCATCGCCAAGGGTATCACCAACTACAAGGGCGGCTTCGAGCTGGCCTTCGAGCAGCTGGCGCAGGTAAGGCATCGGCGGGGGGGGTACTTCTGCAGCGTCTGTGTGCGACATACGGGAGTGGGAGTGTGTGTGGTCTGCAGATTGGGGGGTGGAAACATAGAGGATGTCACTGTCAATCTGTTTGATTTAATAATTATTTTCCAGCGATGTCTCTTGAAATGTGCAGAAACTCCATCTTATCTACTTTTTCTGAAATCTACTTAACAGTCTGATGTTCATGTAATTCATCATTTTAATTCAATTATGAAAATAATGATGGAACATTGGACACACACACACACACATCTACAACTCTCATGAAGAGTGAGTGTGTGTCGACCTCTTCTGGTTGTTTTGGACATTGCAGTTTCTTGGCTCAGTGGATTTTGGGCCTGAATTTGTTTTTGCAGCCACTTCCTTCATCCTGTTCCTGCAACAGAAGATTGTGTTGTTTTCACGTGAAGTCAAACATGTTCATTTATTTTCCTCAGCTGAACGTGTCGAGGGCGAACTGCAACAAGATCATCATGCTCTTCACTGACGGAGGAGAGGAAAGGGCGGAGGAGATATTTAAGAAATACAATCCAAAGCAAGCGGTAGGACTTTAAACACACGTTGTCCACAGAGGGGGAAGAGAAGAGTCTTTTCTTTTCATCGTTATCAGGTTTTTTACTAATTGATTCTTTTACATCTCACAGGTTCGAATCTTCACGTTTTCAGTCGGTCAACACAACTATGACAAAGGACCAATACAGTGGATGGCCTGTGCTAATAAAGGTAGGAGGGGCCATTAGAGCTCCACTTAAACACATACATCTTCTGCTGGATGAATATAAGTTTTTTTAAAAAGTACATTTTATCATTACTATTATACTTTACTTGATTTTTTATTTAGTAGTTTTTCTGATTTTTAACACAGTACAAAGGTCAAAGAGAATAATAAACTTGTTTTATAGAAAATAAGAAGAAGCAAACAGAATATCAAAGACAGAAAGCAAAAATAATACATTAACATTTAAATCAAGCACAGCTAATATAATAATAATACATCACAATTTTAAAGTAAATAGCACAAAGGAAAATAACAATCGTTTAATAGCCATTTGGTAAGTAGAAGTGTTGAGAGATGATTTAAAAGTTCAGGTGAACTATTCCAGAGGTTCTGTCACCCTTGATTCTCGACCCAGAACCTCATCAGAACCTTTTCTCCGTGATGCTAAATCAAAATCCAGTCAGGTGCTGTTCAGTGGGCCTACAAATTCTTTTGTTAATTCTCTAACGCTGCTATAGAAGATCCCTTTAAATTCCCTGAGTTTGTTTTAGTCGTCCTGTATCTACACCTTATTCTTAACTAAATGGCCCAGTGTTTTCACAGTAAACTAATTCTGCCTTCGCGCTACATTAAAATGCTGCATTAATGGCCTCTTGCTAAACGTGATCTGATTTAAATGAACCTCGTGCTGTATTGTCATGTTGGAGGTTAAAACAAACGTATTTCTCTCCTCAGGTTATTACTACGAGATTCCCTCTATAGGAGCCATTAGGATCAACACACAGGTAAAACAAATAGACTTCTCTAATGAACCATGAGCTGCTGCTGCTGCTGCACTTTCCTTTCACATTTTAATTCTGTCTCACTGGAGCACGTGTGTCTTGTGCCCTCTTGTGGTTGAGTGGCTGTCATGCAGGAAACTAAAACTCCAGGGTCTTTGTATTGTGCAGGAGTACCTGGATGTTCTGGGCAGACCCATGGTGAAGGCTGACCGAAGGGCCAAGCAGGTTCAGTGGACCAACGTGTACCTGGACGCGCTGGTGCGTTACATGTATTCACAGCAGATATACAGAGGTTTTGAAATGTAAAAGAATCCGTTTTCCCCGAATCTGTTCTCCGTCAGATGAAGGACTTCAGATAAGTCTCGTCGTTTGCCATCCTGGTAAACTCAACTTCAACTCTGTTCCCCGTTGTGTTTGCGAAAGCACTGATTAACTTCCCCCCCCCACCAAAAAAACTGCTGCGCGAAGCCATTTTTTTTTTGTTGCTCTTAAGCCCCAGTCATGATTTACTTTTTTAAGAGGACGTCGTAGATAAGGAGGCATTCGGGGCGAACGCAGCCAAGCGGCTCGGTTGTTGTCATCAGTTTACTGATAAGACGCTGTCAACGTTTGGGATCGGCGTCGACCTCGTCAGCACCAGAAAACGTCTCTGCCTTCTGTTAAAGAAAAGATCCTATTTCCAAGACGGAGCTGTTTTTTGGTTTTTCAAATGACCCGGTGACACTCGCGGGGATCTGCGGTTTACAGAGTTTTATTTCTATCATCGAGGATTCTGTGGATTTATGCCATGAGAAAATCCTCTGTATTCATGAATGTGTTGTGTGTTTGATCCTGCAGGAGCTCGGCCTGGTGATCACTGGAACTCTGCCTGTCTTCAACAAGACCAACACAGGCTCGAAGGTATTTAACAGCCAACTTTTAACGATACATTTATTGTAAATTACAACTTGTTTTGTAGTTTATTCTTTGTTTGATAGTTTTTTTATTCATTTGCTCATCTTCCTTTTAATCTATCTTAACCTTTGCCAAGGAAAGGTCATGTTTTTACCCCTGCTGGTGACTTTTTTTTGTGTATAAGCAAGATTATGCAAAAACTACGAAATGGGTCCGGGAAGATTTTTTTTTTGGACACTTTCACCAATTTTTCAGGATAAATGTATGGTTCTTCATGAAAAAAGTCAGACGTTTTAAGATGACTGATGCCTACGAGTGCGATTTGGCGCAGTTTGATTGAATTGAAGGGAACTGTTGTTGGAGGTGTGAGCTCCACTGTCAGTATAGATCTACCGACTACATTTCCTGACATACGCTTCAACCCCACGGGGCGCTTTGAGTCTGCCTGACGCGCCATATTGTTCCCAATTATCGTCTCATCCTCCGCTTTCATCCGCTGCTTTCTTGTGGCTCGTCCTCTGTTGGTCTCCCACACGCTTCCTCCACAGGAAGAGAATCTGGGGTGTCATAAAGCAGAAATCTAAATGAGATCAAACCTGCAGATCAGAGACGCGAATGATCCGGTAGCTAAGTGCTTCAAGATGAGTTTACATGTCTACTACCTCTGACTACCTCCGCTACGGTTGAAAGCAAGGCTGGAAATGCCTCGTCAGTGAGTCATGGCGGCTCCTCAGGCTTTTGGGAATGAGACTCACCAGATTTGTATTGAAATTTCCTTGAAATTGTTCAGAATGCACAGAGGGACTTGATTCATACAGAAAGAACAACAGGACTCCTACGTGGGTCTTACACTGAGACTTTCTTTCTTTCTCTTTCACCATGGTGTCTTCTCAGAAATCACAGAACCAGCTCATCCTGGGGGTTATGGCTATTGATGTCTCGCTGGAGGACATCAAGAGACTCACGCCTCGGTTCACGGTAAGAGCACACACTGCAGAAACCTGCCTGTCGGTAGAGTTCATGGGTTCTTCCTGTCATTTCACCGCTGTCTTTCTTTCTTCCCTTTCTCCTGTAGTTTGGACCGAATGGTTACTACTTTGCCATCGACCCCAACGGATACGTGCTGCTCCACCCTAATCTCCAGCCGCTGGTAGGACACATCTCTCAACCATTTTTTTTTTTTTTTACAACGTTTCGGCCTTTTGAACATTTAACAGCAACGGGTGTTGCACCAAAGATTAGAACAATATCATTAAGTTGCTTTAAGCCATTTGCTGAACATTAAAAGAGAAATATTCTGCTCATATTCAGGTTCATATCTTTAATTTGTTGTTCGTTGAAAAGCTCTACATGGGCTTATGTAATGAAAACATCACTTTCCTCAGACTGTCCATTGCTGCAGCTCCTCGTTTCAGCCTCTGTCTGAAACACCAGGTCTCCGGATAAATCCCAGTGTGCTCTGATTGGCCAGTTGGTCCACTCTGTTGTGATTGGTCAGCTTTAGTCCAGCACGTGTAGGAAGTGTCGCCCTCTGCTCTCGTTTTACCTGCTTTGTCGGGCAGCGTGTCAGACTCGCCGCTAGGTACGCAGTATTTAAATGTGACATCATCATTGTGGTGAGTTATGGGTATTTAAAGAATACTGACGAGGCGTTCAGGAGCAGGGTTCTCTGTGGGGAGAGGAGCTCCGTTTACTTTGGGCTTTTTAACTTTGCAGAACTTGTACATTCACCAAAAAACATATAACACACAAAAACAGAGAAGCATCTCCGTTTCCTTTAACTTTGAAGTCTCTTGCAGCCTATTGAGGTTTTAACATCCCGCTCAGATTCAGTATCTTTGTTTTTCAGCAACAGGATGTTGTTGTCTTTACGCTGCTTGTTGCGTTATTCTGCCGAACCTGCAGATATGATGTCAGTTTCTCTTCCTCTCTTTGACAAAAATCTCCATCATATGGCCCCGGGATGAGGATGTGGCAACATGTTTCCCATTGACCTCGCTCACAGATGATTACAACATGCAGAAGTCCGAGTTACCAAACAGTCAGATCCACAACCTGTTCCCTCTTGGAGGTTGCATAACATCAGTGTGTTTTTGGAAACACATCATTAACTGCAGGTTTATTGCTCAGTTTTCATCCTTTGTACTACAAGGCCACAGATTGTGAGTTATTGAACGTCTTATGGATTAATTTATTCCTAGTTGATTAATTGTTCCTGGTTTTGTTTTTCCGTGCAGACTGCCAAGTTCCATGAACCTGTAACGCTGGACTTCCTGGACGCAGAGATAGAGAACGAGATGAAAGTGGAGGTTTGGAAAATATTTGAATTTTCTATGAACCTGTGTCAGAATCGACATCACTGTAGTTTCTCCTCATAATACGTTGAATTTTTTTTTTTATTGTTCAACAGATGCGGAAAAAAATGATTGACGCACAAAAAGGGGATTACACGATGGCTACACTGGTGAAATCCCAAGACGAGGTGATTTTACAATGATCATAACAGTAATAAGTACGTCTGTGTACAAATGTACACGTGTGCTGATCAAAGTGTTTCCCTCACAGCGTTACATCGACCAGAACCACAGGACTTACAGCTACGCACCAGTGAAGGGAACAGATTACAGGTAAATATCATATTTTGAATATGTTTCAGGAAGTGATATTTCTTAACTTGTAAGAGGAA
Source organism: Hippoglossus hippoglossus (assembly GCF_009819705.1). Lineage (NCBI taxonomy): Eukaryota > Metazoa > Chordata > Actinopteri > Pleuronectiformes > Pleuronectidae > Hippoglossus > Hippoglossus hippoglossus. The sequence goes on from NC_047173.1 coordinate 12,655,441, forward strand.
CTGCAGAGGCCTTAGTTTGACTCACTTGGCAAATATAAATTAATATATTTATAATAGTAAATTAATCTCATTGGAACTAAGACTTGGCCAGCAACAGCCAGTGGCCGGAGGCTTCATACTTATTATTTATTATATTTATTTTTAGTGTTTTCCATCCGTCAGTTCGTACGTCTGCCACATTCTCGTGAACGCAATATCTGAAGAACGCCTTCAGGCTATTTCTTCAAATTTCGTACAAACATTGACTTGGACTCAGCGATGAGCTGATTAGATTATGTTTGCCACAGGTCAAAGGTCAAGGTCACGGTGGCCGCACAAGCACATTGTTTTTTGCCTTGTGAAAGTAATATCTCCGGAATGCCTCCAGGGAATCCATTTGAATTTGGGACAAACATTCACTTGAAATTGGATTTGATCTTGGCAGCCAAAGGTCAAGGGTCAAGGTCACGGTGGCCTCACAAAACATGTTTTTTATTTTTTTTTATTTGATATCTCAGGAACATTCAAGGGAACATTTGATCAGTTGTAACTTGGACTCAAAGATGAAGTGATTCGATGTCAGTGGTCATAAGGTCACGGTGACCTTCTGGGAATCTTAAGAAAACATTTATGCAGACTGAAACTGCACTGGATGGTGAAAGCATTCAGCCGCAAAGTTTCTCTCAAAACCAACACATGAATAATAAAAAGACATGAAAAGTTCCGTGCATAAGTAAACTCTGTTACGACAATTCTTCTGTATGAGATGTTTGTGTCTTTCTTGCGTCCCTCAGCCTGGCCCTGGTCCTCCCCGAGTACAGTATGCATTACATCCGGGCCACGATCGGTGACACAATCACCCAGGCTAAATGTAAGTTCCCCCGTAAATCAGTTCAAATCCCTTGTGGCATTATAGTAATAATATTCTGCAGTGTTGGGTGTAAAGTGATGTTAATGTTGTCCAGTGTCCGCTCTCCGTGTGAGGCTGAGAAATTCTCCGCTTATGGTTCCTATCCATCATTTACAGCAACCCCCTCCCACACCCACACACACACACACACACACACACACACACACACACACACACACATATATACATATACATACACACCCACGTACAGCATGCCCTCGCCCCTTGTGTCGCCACGGTGACACACACCCTCAGTTGTGGTGCCGTTCAAAGTTTTTGACGCCAGACAGCGGGACGAGCGGCTCCAGTGTCGCCTTTCACACATATAGGACTCATCAATTCATTTACAGCCAAGTGTGTGTCTGTGTGTGTGTCTACAAGTGGGTATCTATGTGTGTGTCCATGCTCAGTTCTATTGAATGAATACATATTGGATCAGAGGCTCCAGATGTGTCGCGCTGTCATGTCTCTTTTGAGGGTCTGTCTGTTCCCACTAGTAAAAGATGTCATTGTCATAGTGTTACTCAAAGTCGGTTTTATTGTGTGTGTGTGTGTGTGTGGTTAATATGGAGCCATCCCTGGTTAGAGTCTGTCTTCCTTACGGTTTATATAGTTTACTTATAGTTTCCCATGTTTTGTATTAACTTAACATTGCATTTCGTACGTGTCAAAGGCGAACGTCCCACCTTTTATGCAGCTGTCGACAGCTCCCTATTCCAAATAACTGTAGAAAATCAGTTGGCAGGGACTTAAAGCTTTCCTGACGGCGTAATCCATCACCGTCAAGGTTTCACCACCTCTATTTTTCCTGGAGGAGTCTCATTAATTGCGAGTTGGGAGCAGGGACAAGTTTCAGAAAACGATGTTTGTCGGTGCTTGGTGCTGGCTGCAGACCAGATGCGGTTATTGTTTTACAGTAAAGTTTAAAAAACGTCGCAGCATCCCCGAATGCACCAACGCCAACGAAATTTACACCCGATCCAATTGGGCTGACAAAATGCATCATTTGAATCGCCGTTTAATCTAAAACTTAATGTATAGTTGATGCCATACATTTGTACACATACGATGACATTTCATGATCTTTGTAGAAAAACAGATGCTTGCACACAAAGTTGTTTATATTCCTAAAGAGAACTCTTTAATGAATTACGTGATCTCCATGGAAAACCTACTCTCATCACAACCTTAACCACCTCAGTGTGTAACCACAACCGAAACAAGTTAAGCTAAGATCATGTTTTTGTTCCCACAATGTGACGGTGTAAACAGTTTCCCTGTCCTCAGATACACACCCACACAGCTCACCCTAGATGACCTGAAACACCCGGTGCATCTTCCACTGTTTGATGACCTCAACTTAAAGTTGAAGTCATCAAACCTTCTTTCCTCTCCTGCTCTCTTTTCCAACTCCCTGTTTTTCCTCTCCTCATCCTTTTTTCCCCTCCTCCCTCCTCAACTCCTGACCATCCCTGGTGTGTCGGACCCCCTGCAGCATTTTTGGGCAAGTATCCTCCTCTTGTGCTTTACCTCCTAACCCCCCTGTCGCCGTCTCCTAACTCTCAAACTACCTGCAGACGTTGGACGTTCCTTCACGTCTGACCTGCTTCATCAAACACTCGCAAGACACAGAAGCATCTTTGTTTTCGTTGCCTGTTTTCCTCATTAAATGGCTTCTAATGACAATTCTGTTATCCCGAATGGAGCCGGCGTCTGCTCTTAGAAGCAGCGCTTCGCATGCGATGCGTGCCCACACAGCGCGTTGCAGACAGGGTGTGAATGTCTGCGTGTGCACGTATGTGTTTAACCCCCACCTGTTCAAATGGCCCTCAGATGTGGTTTTGGCACTGATCCGCTCCTGCAGAGGGAAGAAATGAGGACAGGATGTTTGTGTTGTTTAAAGTTGAAGCCATAAAGGAGAAAGCTGCGGGTCTGCTCCCAGAATCGGAGGCTTTTTTTCTTTGTTTTATTTACTCATTTATTTATTTACTTTGACTCACTTTGAGTTTCACAGGCCTGTTAAATAAAAGACAGGGTCCAGCTTAATTCACTAACCGTCATCTCCTCTGCCTGTCCTCCTGTGTGCTGTGTCATCATCTCCATCTTGTTTGTTGGCATCGACATCTCAATCTCCACAAAACACGGCTAAGCTCTTGTGGTTTGTCTGAAAACCGCAGCAATGACTCGTGTCTGTTTTCTACTTTTCCAGAGAGGGAATATAAATGTCAGTTTTAAAAACCTCCAATGCTCCACTTTCTCCATTTTCTTATTTGTCATGCATTTAAGCCGCTCCGGGTTCTTGTCTTGCATGTTTCTATTTGTGAGATTGATTCCTGCTGGAACCCGTTCACAGCTTGGACGGATTGTTGGACGTAGCTGCATGTCTTAGATATTTCCCTGACTCAGTCGTTCGCGGAGGGAAAAAAAAACTCCAAAAAAGATCTGGCAGGAATGTCATCATCGGTGCAAAGAGGCATGCGAGAGCACAGAAAATGCATGCAGCCGTCACTCCCTAAATCTCCCTGCGATCCATCATTACGAGATGCCGCGTTGGATTAATAAGTCGGGGGGCCAGATATCAAAGCAAAACCACATGGGTGCAATTATTTCCCAATCATGGCCACCGAAGAGGACAAGGGGGTAGCCCCATGTCGTCATGAGAAATGCTGCTGTACTGTATAATCAACTGTCGACACAATGTGCTTTGGAGAATGTCAAAGAAACGTCAGGGTTATGAGCCGCGGTTAATCCCCGTCAGTTCATTCTGATGCGAAGGACATCGCTGAATTACAAGAAGAATGCTAATACCACCGCTAAGAACACGTCTACATCGTCACGTTGAACACGTGTGACCACATCGTAAGCCGCTCTGTCTGTTCTCCATTCGGCACCGACTCCATCTCCATCCAAAGGTCTTCTGTTTGGAATGCAATATTTCTATTCTGGAGTCGCTCTGTGAATAAAATATTGTGTCACCTTTGACCCCTGTGGTTTTACCCTGTCCTTCTTTCTCTCCCCCCCCCCCCCCCCCCCCCTCTCTCTTTTCCCCTCTCGTCTTTAACCTCCCCCGGGGGATGATTCTCTCGTTCGCTCACTTTCTCTCTGCTGGGATTTTTTCCACTCCAGGGAAAAATGGCAAGTATTTTATGTTTTTCCTCCTTTACTTTCATCTCCCTCCTCTTGTTCTCGAGCCTTGTAGGTCCTTTACCCAGAAAGAGTAGAAATGGGCTCAATTTTAGCTTTGATTTGTCCATTTTATTAGTTTGGTGGTTTATCATTTTCATATTTTGGCTTTGTGGCTAAATATCTTAATCTTAGGACAAGAAGGAGGAACGTGGTGTTAAATTCATGGATCCATGGCCCCTGATATTTGTTCGGCTCATTTTCAGTTGTTCTTTTTTTTGTGCGTTGTTAAATATTCCCGATCTCCTCTGTATACAATCCCTCTTTCACCGTAATATTAAACTGTCGGATTCTGACCTGTGTGAGGACGGGAACTCATAATATTTTGTCCCTTTCACCAGTTTCTGAGAGCCTGCTCGCCGACAAGTTTGATGAATATGGCTACACGTTCATCGCTCCGAGGTGAGTTGACGTGTCGTTTATTTGGTTTCGATTTTCTGAATGATTTCGTAACGTTATGACGCAGCACAGAGGCTCCTTTCTCCCCCCCCCCCCCCCCCCCCCCCCACCCCGCAGGATGTACTGTAAGGATTTAAAACCACCCGACAAGAACACAAACAACACGGAGTTCCTGATGGAGTTCAACAACTACATCGACACAAAGACTCCAAACAACCCCATGTGTGAGTATTGAAGAGCAGTTCTTCACCTTGAAAAACTCCCGCCGCCGTCAACTGTGACATTTTCATTGAGAATAAAAAGCTTTTACACTGGATCTGCAGCAATAAGACATCATTCTCACTACAGACTTTACGGTATTTGGTGTTGTATGTATATGTGAATGAGCTTCAACCATCTGGCTTGGCATTAAGGTGTGCACTGAGCATTTAATGGAAGAGCGCCAAACCCCAAACCTATTCCCAGAGGTCTCCCTTCCCAGTGAAATACAGGTCTGGCTGGATGGTTTGGTGTGCATGAGCAGGCAAAGCTTTGTAATGTGGAGCCCCCCGAGTTCGTGTTACCCATTTGACGCTAACTCTAAAAGTCTGACCATCACACGCCTCGGTGCACATGTGTGAGGTACGGCGGCTTAGATGTGACACGCGCGCGCTCACACACACACACACACACACACACACACACACACACAATATTCACCAGCAATATTCCTTCCACACCCCGCCTACAGCCGCTCGACCTCATCCAATTACTGTGTGTTTGTGAGAAAGAGCAGGACACGTCAAGCCAAGACGGCGAGCGGAGCAATAAAACACAAATCAGGCCGGTGGACCTTCTCCCAAGCATCTGACCAACGCATTAACATCCTTGGCATTTTCTTGCCTAAACTCATAGATGTGCATCACCCCCATATTTCTGCCTACTAATACAATAGGTCCCCAGATATTTATAAAAGTCCCTTTATTGTGTCCCCTAGCATAATTTGATGGTTCGGATTTAGGAACTCACTTCAAACACACACTCGACATGATCACTGCAATAAAACTTTTCACCCAATTGAAATATTACTTTCACCGTTATTAGCTGCGAGTTTAATGGAGTCCACAGGGAGTGCAGAGAGAGAGAGAGAGAGAGAGAGAGAGAGAGAGAGAGAGAGAGAGAGAGAGAGGAGAGAGGAGTCTGGCCCCGGTGGACTTTTGGCAGCTCGAGTATCATTACACGCTTTACTTGGTTAAAGCCACTGCAGTGGCGAAGAAGTTGAAGTACATTAGGAATTCCTGGGCTGCCTTCAATAAAAGATCCCTAATGAAAACCACTGCACAAAGGGGGGGGGGGCAGGGTGGAGGTGTAGGGGTGCGGGATAAAGTGTTACACCAGCTGTTTTCTCTGATGTGTGTGGTGTGTCATAAATGTTGGAGGAGGTGGTGGAGGTGTATCGACGAGCCTCAACCCTAATGGACTGGGGCGGGTCGTCCGAGTGTTCAAAGAGGCCGGCGCGGCCCAAAGTGGGCGAGCGGCTTTTTATCGCTCCGTTTCCTTCGTCATGTGGTCGTGTCGGACGTCTCGGAATGCAGTTTGGTCACACCTGTATCAACCCACCGGCCTACACCTTGGTGGCATCAAATAACATTTGATTTATAGCTTTCTATGAAATTCAAATTTCATAGTGAGGTGTCATCTTTTACCTTCTTTCCCAAAAACAATCACCTCTCTGTCAGATTTGCTCAACCGTGTTATTGCAACTTTGCATTTGGACCTTTTAGGGGCTTGACAATGTAGCCATATATCATTTAAAGCTTATGGGAATTTCTTTAAATTAAATTCAAAAGTTCAAATGAAGTCATTGGAATTTTATGGGTCAAATGTCAGGTTGCTGTGACCTTACGAATCACGTGCTGGGTCTTATGAACGCAACATTTCCAGAACACCTCCAGGGAATTCTTTCACATTTGTTTGGCTGGACTCACAGATGAACTGAGTGGATTTTGGTGGTCAACGGTCCAAGATCCAGATCACAGTGGCCTCACCAAACGTGACTTTGTCTTCTTGAACATGATATCTCAAGTCTGTGTTTAGGGAAATTTATCAACTTTTGACCAGTTGTCACTTGGACTCAAACGCTAATTGATTCGATTTCCGTGGTGAAAGGTTATGTTTACGGTGACGTCTGTAAATAAAAGAGTACGTAGAATGAACCCACACCGGCTAAGATCATTCTCATTTTTACATGATTGATTTTATCCCAGCTACTGATGCCCTTCAAGCGTTTATAACACATTATCTGGAACACCCTTGTTGTTCGGACCTTGAGGCCATAATGTCTCCACAACAAACATTTGACAGCGTTTATCCAGCAGTCACACTTTCAAAATCTGATGTCTCACAGCTAAAAGACGGAACATTTCAACACACCCTCAGCAATTTCTGACACGTCAGCAGACACACAAATTTGGCACTGAAAGATAACATGCTGACTTTCTATTTTGCCCCCTAGGTAATGTGGAGCTGGTGAACAGACTGCTCTTGGATGCGGGCATAACCTCAGATCTGATTAAGCTTTGGAAACAAAATGAGCTGCCGTAAGTGCCGCGTCTGTGTTTTGCCAACGTCAACCATCAGGGTTTTATGGTGATCCAGCAAAAATCAACTGAAATGCGGTTTGTTACTTGGTGTTAGGTAACCAAAGAACAGATGGTTCAAATATTTCCGCATCACCAGTAAATGTCATGCAGGTACAAAGCACATTCCAGACTTTTGTAACTGTATGTTTTATGGCTTCATCTTCTCTGCTTGTCAGGCTCGGTGTCTCGGCCAGATTTGTTGCCACTGATGGGGGAATCACGCGGGTCTACCCCAAAAGGTACGTGTCAACCTGTTGAGAGAGGGCTGCTGATTTAGGAGCATCGAGAGGAGGAGACGGTATGGTTGGGATTATCTGATTAGGAACAATGGTGTGGTCTGCCAAGAAACCTGCAGTTTACACATGAAATGCCTTATTTTTTATAAGTGATGGTATAAAACCAGATCACCTAAGTTTTCAACAATCATCCATCCGTCAACTGCAGGTCACAGGTTAAGAAAACCAACCAATAGGACCTTATCATTATGTCCCTAGCTACTTATTCCAACTCCTCCTGAGGGATCCCAAGGTTTTCCAGATGGGACTGATAATTCCTCCAGCATGTTCTGGACCTGAACTGTTTTTTCCCCCGCAGTGGAATCTGACCGCAATAGGCATCCCAATTAGATGATAACCACCTCAACAATTTTGTTATTGTGATGAAGCAGTGGGTCTCCAATGATCTCCCTTCAGATGTCCAAACTTCTCACACCAAAGGGTGACACCCAAAGCTTATGATTATAGGTTTGGGTTGGAACGTAGCTTGATTGATCTTTTGCTTGCATCCCTCTTCTCCGTGACAGTTGGTTTAACAGACAACTGCTACGAGTTATGAGCTAGAGTTGTTTGTTCTCCGACTTCACAACTTGTCGTGACCCAGTTTGAAACTGTTTTAGTTACATGATCAATGTTTTAGAAAGAGTGGCAGGAAAAAAAAGGTTAACAAGTCTGTTTTTTAGATTTAGGAGACATGGCAGATGTCAAAGAAGCATTTGATAACAAAGATTTATTAACCTTGGGAGCAGCAGAATGTGAAACTTTATATTTTGAAGTTGGAAGCTAGAAGTTAGGCCTGGACGAGCAGTTTATAAGAAATGTGTTGAGACGCTTTAGCAGGATGAGCTTGAGAGACAGATATGAATAGCGCATTGGACCCAAATCAGATCCTTGAGGTGCCCCAGAGGGAAAATTGTGATAAAATGAGTTTGTTTCCATGTAGAAATGACCTGTAACACTAAAATGCCTAAATAATGCTGCCAATAAAGTTTTGAGCAAAGTCAGAAAATGTCAGAGACCAGCAATCACCAGGTGGTTAGCTTGCCAGACTAAAACACATCTTTCAAGTGTGAGTGAAAGAAAATGGAAAAATTGGAAAATGATCTGTAGTTGGAATTTAAGATGTGGTGTGTGCGTGTCTGTGTGTGTGTGCGTGTGTGTCTGTGTCTGATTTGTTTTGCGTAAATGCATTTGACAGTGCCGGGCTGTACTGGACGGAAGAAGCAGAGACGTACGAGTCAAGTTTCTACAAGCGAACTTTGGACAATGATCTGTACATCTTCACTCCAACACCCTACGCAGATAAAGACAACAGTGAGTAACAACCCTGTGTGTGTGTGTGTGTGTGTGTGTGTGTGTGTGTGTGTGTGTGTGTGTGTGTGTGTGTGTGTGTGTGTGTGTGTGTGTGTGTGTGTGTGTGTGTCTATCTATGCATTTATTCCATTGTCCTTCTTGCAGCAAGTGACGACTCAGTGCTGGTGAGCAGAGCGGTGGAGATCACTATTGATGGTATCCCACTTAAACCAGCTGGTAAGGACACACACACACACACACACACACACACACACACACATTTATACACTTACTCTCGTCATTTCTCAAGTTGACTCCCTCGCTGTGCCACTTACACATAAACACACACTTACAGCAATGTACATGCCTACATTTTCGATAATATAGCTTTAAACACACACACACACACACACACACACACACACACACACACACACACACACACACACACACACACACACAGGCTCTTATTTAAAGACAGCTACTCCTCGTTTGTCAAGTCCCCCCCCCTGCTCTGACACATACACACAAACACGCACAAGCCACACATCAGGTTGTCTTGTCTCCTGTGTTTCTTGGCCGACTTTGCATTTTCCAAGTTCAGAGAGTAAAGTTGACGCAGAGGTCCCACATGATCTAGGACGTCTGGCTTTTGTGTTTTCTCCCAGTGGCCGGCGTGAAGTTGGACATCAGCGCCTGGATGGCGAGGTTCATCAACACCACGCAGAGGACGAATGTGAGTATTTTTCCGTGCCTGCGTGACACTCTGACGCACTGCCTGGTGGCGCTCATACATCACTCTGTCCCCCTGTTGTGTTTACAGTGCAACGATGAGATCTGTGGCTGTCAGAGAAATGACGTGGTAAGAGCTTTAATTGCATTTATCTTTTATTACCTCAGCTGTTGTTAATAATGAGAATCATGAGAATGTCACTGAAGTCCTCTCTGCGTGATTCCAGTACGTAGACTGCGTCATTCTGGACGACGGGGGCTTCCTGGTGATGTCCAATCGAGATGAATACATTGATCAGGTGGGTCCGTGCATTTAACTCTCAGGTCAGACATGAAAATAAGGCCATGTTCTATCCCAGGACTATTTTTATCCACTTGGCATCATGCAGGGGGGGATATAATAATTAGTATGTCCGTCCCTTTGTGAGTCTGTACGACCTCAGGAACATCATTTTGTTCCTGGAAAGCAATGTGGAAAAATATTTCCACGAAACTTCAGTTCTGTTAATTGGGCTGTAAAGTGAAGCCTTTTGATATTTGTGGGTTTCAGAAGATTTACTTGTTTTCCCATCGCTCCATGGCAACAGGTTCCACAACAAGCTTCACAAATTTATCGTAATGAAGCGGTACCTTTTGGATATTTTTAGGATTCTTGAAAATGTTTTTTTGTATCTCAATAGAGTTTGCACGGTCGCCTCACACCAAGAAGGATTCCAGTGTGTGTGGGGAAAGGGAACATTTTATGACCTCAGATAACCAATAGCACCGAATTATCTGCTCTTCCAATTTGTGTGGATGCCAGTGGAACTGTTATCTCCTCATGACATTTTAGAATAGATCTATTTAGTTTCAGATCATCGGCAACAGTCGTGCTCAAAATCCAAAAGTTGCTCATATAAATAAACGATCTATAAAGAATAAGTAATGTGTTTGTTAATCAATAATATGATTTGTAAATCATTTACAACTTATTTGATAAAGAAGAAAGTAAATTTCTAGGAAAGTGGACGTAATGGATTATCTCTCCACGGAGAGGTGGAACATCCGTGTTTCCATGGTTCTCACATTTTTAGTAAAATTTTATGAATTGATTAAACTGTAATAGTATTGTGGTTTGTAAGATTTTAAGGTTTTATTTTAAAACATTTCTAAAAAGGTTTATTCACTCACTTTTTCTTTTTCTTTATCTCATATCAGTATCTGGAGGTTACTTCCCTGCCAGGGAACGTTTCATAGATGAGAATCACAAGGTTGAATTTAAATAAAAAAGTGTTTTAATTATTGTTAGTTGATGGGACATGGACCAAACTCAAAAGTCATAAAATACGTCAAAAATACATTTTTCTCAAAAATGGTTTCTATTATTTTAGTTAGTTCTCATCACGCTGATGTTTGTGCAAGTGTTAAGTTTGGTTTTAATTAGTTATTTGATGCAGTAAAAACAGGGTGATCTATCATGCATCATGATTGACAGCTGAGACTGACTCATAATTGGTCAAACGTGTCTTGGCGGGACCCTTACTACCGAGGATCCATCCCCCGATCGCTACTGCGCAGACTCTTGCTCCAAATGCACAAGACGCCAGGTTTTGTTTCCGGGATATTTTGTCTTCATGTCTGGAGAGTGGGAGGAAGTAGGCTTTATGTACGTGTCTACGAGTCGACCTTGAGTTAAAACGCTTGTTTTATATGATGTTTCACACTTTAAACACTTCATTGTTCAGTATGGTAAACGGACTGAATTTAGCATGTAGTGCTTTTCTCGTCTTATTGTCCAATTAAAGCGTTTGACAATACAAGTTACATTCAACCCTTCACACCCTGCAGGTACAGCTGTTAAAAGCAATTTACGGTCCAGTGCCTTGCCCATGCAGACTGGAGGAGCCGGGGATCGAACCACTGACCTTCTGGTTAACAGACCCGCTCCACTTCCTGAATGAAATATGAAGCCGTCATTGCCCATATGGCACTTGTGTAGTTTTGATTACAGGAATAAAATCAACTATTCATTTTTCACATCCAAAATGAAACCGACTTTGTCTTTCGGGGTTCAAACCTGCATCATCACTTCACTGTGATCAACCTTAACAATGCAAGCTAAAAAATAAACCAATGTGATTATTTGGACCCATGAGATTGGTGCACAAACACATACAGTATACAGTACATTTCAGCCTCACTCCCCGCTGCCTCATCCTTAACGCGAGGAGCCGGGGCCCCTGCTGTCGTCTGAGTAAATGTTTTTTCATGCAGCCTTGGCCCCTTCCTAATCAGGGCTGGGTGTGTGCCGGATAAATCAGTCGCCCTCTGAAGTTTGGCAGCAGCACTAAAACCGAGGGACCCGGGGCCTTGTTTGGAGAACGTTGTGAGCTCTCAATCATATTTCCTACAGGAGCAAAGTTTCTCTCCCTCCGCTAGCTTCTCGCTTTCTCTCCCCTCTTTATGTCTTTCACTCTCCGGCTCGGTCTTTTCTCTCTTTTCTTTTTTCTGCGAAAACCCTCTGGGAGTCTGCAGCCAACTGGGTTGTGACTGTTAATTCATTATTTGTGTTATTGCACGGGGGGAAGGAGAGAAGGCTTCCTTCACCTTATAGATTGGAAGATTTATATATCGCTCGGCCGTTGCACTTAAGAGGAATGGATATGCGGAGGATGGCTTGTTAACAGTGACCTTACAAAGTGGAAGGAAAGGGATAGTTTGCATTTCCACACACACACACAGTTGTACATGTTCATCTTCTGCACACACACACACACTCACACACACACAGACACACACACATAGATGAATATTTTACATGATCCCTCCTGGATAGAAAAATACTTAAACGCTCCCATGCACACGGTCATGTCACACCACGGAGATGGCGAGACAAACTACTTCCTCGAGGCTGAAATTTATAGTTGCCTGGCGGATTGTGTTAATCAGATTAAAGTGAAGTCCATCATCCTGCTTTGAGGTAGAGTTACTCCGGGTGTGTGTGTAGGAAACACCTTCGGCACATATTTACACATTCTTCACTGTTTTACATAGATTTAACCGTCGCAGGACAGGAGTATATGAATGTTTAAGCGCTCTAAACGAGGAAATCTTCCGTCAGTGGTGTATACATTTATACGATTTTTCCATTATTTCTCAGTGGAACCTTGTTACTGAGACCGTTTCCCTGTGAAGTTGTTGTGAGGCCATCTGGGATTATCTGTGTCGAGTTCCTGTAGAACGCAAATGAAGATGGACGACGCATCTCCACTTCCCAAGCCAAAAGCCAGAGTCTGCACAGGAGGGGATCCGGGGGGGGGGGGATGGAGCCGCGGTGTCCAGGTCCCGCTGTTGCACTCGCTCGACCAATCTCGAGTCAAGTCTCAGCTGTCAATCATGATGTTTCACCTCATGTTTATAGTATCAAGTAACTAATGAACACTTGGAACATACGTAGGTGGGATAAGAGCTACCTGAAACTTATTTGTCTTTTTGAATTGGTCCATGTCCCACCCACTAACATGGAGGAGACGAGATTTCCGTACACTGCAGACAGCCAGGTCACCTTACATCTAACCATTTTTAGATGCTTGCGAATGCTTGTCATTGCAAATGGAAAGTTAAGCAGATGACGCTGATTTGGGAAGAAGCAGATGGGGGGGATCAAGCACTCAAATGGTCTATAAGCAGTTTAACGCATGTTTACAAACACATTCTGAATGTGGCGTCACCAAAAAAGCAGTTTTTACTTATGTCTCCACTCCTCCTCCATCCATTAGATCGGACGTTTCTTTGGCGTGATCGACCCCGTCCTCATGAGGAGCCTGAACGACTCCCTGTTCACCTACAAGCAGACCTACGACTACCAGTCGCTCTGTGACCCCAAGAAGGAGAGCAAGGCGGCTGCAGGCCTGCGATCAGTCTACGTGGTGAGTTACATAAGCCAGAGATCATGCACACACACACACACACACAACCTACCACACACACACTTTGTCATCCACATGTGCACACCTACACTTACATGTTCACACATTTTCATATCCATACATACATCTACTCATTTCCCTGCATGAGCACACAGACAGATGCGAGTACACATGCAGACATTTCTTTTTTTAAACTTACGACACACACACATGCACACACACACACACACCATCAGTCACCAGGGAACCATAAATCTGCACAGAGCAGATGAGACGGGTAGCAGAGGGTATGGTGAACGCGTTAGAGTGGGAGTTGCAGCAACAGTAACAGGATTAGGTGGTCTGGCGTGCTCGGCTAAGTGATGTAGAGAAAGGGGGCACTGTTCTTCATCACTTACAAAACGCCCAGCTCACGGTGAAGTGATGCAAATTGTCCGCAGACATCACTCTAACGCCGCCTCAGATCCTCAAAGGTTTAACATTACCGGTAGCGTTAGATGGAGCGGATACCAGCGAAAGAGACTCATGTTCTTAATGAACAACGCAAAACGGCCCCGGTCGCCGATAGACAAACTGAACCACGTGTGTGCGACATGCCTGAGTTGCCCAGGTGAGATGAAAGATGCAGCTTCTGATCAAAGCCGCTGTCAACAGGCAAGCGAGGCCTCCAACACAGGGAGTTAAATCTCCCTGATGACTCGACACGCCATCGACGGAGGAGAAAGGACGCAGCCGTGATTCAACAAAACAAGGCCCTCGCATGCTAAGCATAATCAGAGCAGCATGTCGGGCCTTTTATTTGAGCCGTGTGCTACTTTGTTTTCTCACTGGCCCCTTGTTTACGAACATACGCTCACATCTGTGGAGGAGGCTTGTGTTCGAACTTCCTCTCCGAATTGGAGGAAAAATCGAATCTCTGGCTGGAGCCGTCGGTTCTCCGCGAATCGGCTCGACTGCAGCCACTGTAAACACAAGCAGGATGTTCTGATTGGTACGACCAGCTTAAAGTGATTTGCTCCATGATTCATTACGTAGATAATCTTATCCCGCTATTATATTAATTTTCATCTTGTTTGTCCCTGTCAGCCCACAATCGCAGATATTTTGAGTTTGGGGTGGTGGGCAACAGCTGCAGCCTGGTGAGTCTCTTGTTTTTTTATTGACCTTTTACCAATGTGGTTGTCATTAGTGTCATCCCATTTTTTGGTCAAATGATTAATAACAAAATGACACAGTATAAAGATCCTTAACCTCACATGCTAATGGAAAGCAGGCAAGGATTTCTTCCTCTAAACTGGATGTATAGCATCTGTTTAATAGCTGAAATGTTCCCAAGACAGTCAGCATTCCTCAAAATCTTCTCTTGATTTATTCTCCGTCTCAGTGTCCTGATTTCGTTAACAGCTTGTTTTACAAAATATCCAATGAATATGAATTTTAATCGAATTCAAATCTTTCAATAAAAAAACTAATTGGTTTAAGGTCAGCAGCGTGTTTGTTGTGATGCGATTCACATTAGCTTTAACCCAGATGTTTTATTGTAAACGATGCTTCAGCGAATCAGGAAATCATCTTTGAGATATATATTTGTTTTGCCTCTTAGGTCGATACTGCAGCAGATATTGGTCAGCGTCACATTCCCCAACTTCCTGGATGCAGGTGAGCTCCCATCAGATTGAAGCCAGTGAAAATACCAGCACTGTGAGCGTGTGATTAGGTTTACTGCAACATTAGGAAATCTGCCTCTGGGCATCGTCAGGATGGAAACGATCTGGTAACAGCTTTTAGTTTGATCAGGCCTAAAACACATTATTGGGTAATTGTGTTTTATTCTGGTGCAATAGCTCACCACACACCAAGACTAACAACATCGTGTTTATGAACCGTTCGTCACTCAGCAGTTGATCTCTCAACAGCCCATTACTCATCCATCTTCAGATCTTCAGCTGTGTGCAAGTTGTAGCACATACGCCACAGGGTCGTGTTTGTGGGTGGTATTTCTGTGCGAATACAAATTAGGCTTTTAGAAAACACAGATAACCATCTGATTAAAGCCAGGACAAAATGGCAGGTCTCTCTGTTTTTACAGTTTTGTGTTTCGCGATGACGTCAATGGTTGTTTTAAAATCCAAAAAGATCTCAAAACCCAGAACAACACTTGAACCCAGAACTGCCTGCGAGGCTGGATACCACCAAGCATAAGTGAGGAAATTGTAATTTGAGTGAAAGGACTCTTCAGGTGGAAGATCCCGGCTCTGCGTGTCTGCTGGTTTGTTCATCAGCTCCTTCTTTTGTTTGTCAATGTCCACTGAATTGTGAATTTGTGCAGCTGCAAAGGTTATGGGTACATGATTTTTAAGCACCACGGAATCCCAAGAGCCCACGAAATGTAAATCCAACATGTTTTTGTGCATCTGGATGTGGAGTAGTTTTCTGACAGGCAGCTTTAGTTTATTGGGCATTAACATTTTGGTAGCAGAGTTAATTTCTTGTTGTATTAACTGCGGCAGCAGATGTACGAAAAGATGCAGGAAAGGCAAAGCCAAGCTTCCTTTCTGTTTCCTGTCTTTTTAGCATCTTTCAGCTTTTTAAAAAAATTATTTGGGTTTTATGGTCCACAAGGTTACTCTTTGGATCTCTCACAGAAAAGCAACTGCACATCTTGCATAGAATTAAGGTAAATATTCACAAATCTTCCCCAGGAGTTGAAGCTAAAAGAACAAATGACAATGGACAATTAGTCAAAAACACCTCTACAGATCACTTATAGTGTTGCTCTATGTCTGTTGGATAATTGTTTCCTATCATGTTAACTATATCATCTTTACTTAGATATAATATATTTATATTATGTTATAGCTTGTTGTGTTGAACCCAAATGTCTAAGTTGATAGTTTTACTCAAGTCAAACATTTTCTACCATATCTCTCTCACCAGAAACTATCAATGTTAAACTTTAAAGTTTAATGAGTTCTGTGTCAGACATGTACTGCATATACACAGTATATGTCTATACTTTGAGGTATTTATTACCACTGTCTTTTAGACTTCATGATTTTAGGACTTGCCTGATTTATTCTCTGCCTTGTGAAGCATTTTGTGTCTGGATTGTGAAAAGTGCTCTATACAAATTGATAGTTTTCATTGTTATTTATGTATGAAGTGTATTTCCTGTTGAAATCTCTCCAGCTGAATTGGATGATGACGTGTCAGATGCCATGCTGAAGGAGGTCTGCATCACCAAGCAAACCCAGTTTTACTTTTTGAACAACAACGTGTCTTTCCGAGGCACAGTGGACTGTGAGAACTGCTCCAGGTAAGAGCTTCACACTCGCTCCACACACACAGTTGAGTATCGTGGTGCATTTGCATCCATGAGACACCAATTAAGTCCCCAGAGGTGACGCTCAGAGAGGGCTGTAAAACCTCTCATGCCACAGAGGTGAAGTCACGTCACCAGTGGGGACCACCGTCTGGGCACGGTCATGTGTGTTACTGTGAACTTGTGTGTGTGTGTGCGTTTTAAGGCCCCCTCGTGCCGGCTAATAGAGTGCCTGCCGGCATGCCGTGTGCCGTTCCTGTGCATTAGCTGCGCACACTTTTTCCCCTGTTTTACGACCACCATAAAAAAGCAGAGAAAATCATTTGTGCACCAGCGACATGTGGGTTTCAGTACAGGTCCTGGACGACAGTGGGTTGGCACAGCAGGTTTGTGTCCCCTAAGGAATAAAAGCAGTTAGGCAACTTGATTTAGCGATTCCACGGTGTTTTTCTCATTGTGTTTGCAGTTTTAGGGTTGTGTTAAAGATGAAAGCTTTTCTGCAGCGTTACTTAGTCATGTATGGTAAATAATTACTCTCTACTTCAGCAGCTCTTCATCCCAAAAAAAATGCATAAACGTAACGGAGGGAAATCAGTGTCTTCCTTTCATTGCTCTGGATAAATATTCAACTCTCTGCATCTCCTGTGAGAATGATTCATTGAAATTGTATCTCCATCTTTCCTGGAGTCGGGCCCATGTGTCAACAACTGCTCATGTGTCTCCTGTGTGCGTCTGCTCCTCTCCAGGCTCTATCACGCTGAAAAGCTGCCCAAGACTAACCTGGTCTTTATCATCGCTGATGCGAAACTCACCTGCTCGTCCTGTGACGCCACCCTGATGAAACAGGATGAGGAGCCGTGTATCCTTTTACCTAACACAGCTATCGTCTGGCAGGGAACATGTGCATTGGGTTCAGGGGGACAGATGTTTAAGACGTTGCTGTCGTTTGACGAGATAAACATGGACAGATGCTGATCGTGACATGTCGCTATCAGCTGATTTCCTTACCGTCGACTGTCGAGAGGAAACTTGCAGTAGGACGGCAGAATGTTGTTTCTCCGGGCGTCTAGTTCTCCATCATCTGTAATTCTCACTACTTATCATTCGCCTCATCTGCGAAAACCTACAGACTTGATAACGTGCGAGAATAAACAAGTGACAAATAAAGTACGCAATGATCATTTCCACTGTAATTGACGTCAAACATTTGGCCCGGGATCCAGATGTGCCTGCGCTGTGTTTCTCCGTGTCTGTATTGCAGATGGCAGTGTGGGATAATTCTGCCGGATAGCTTACAAACAAATCTGTGATCTTCTCCCCGGCTCACAGGGCTGCGGTCAATTATAGACGAAGCCTGGAGGAAAACACAGTGCTTGAAAGCGCCTGCCACATCATTGAGATATTGAGCAATGTGCTCAAACTCCGAGAGGAGACAACCTGGTTCGGGTTGTAAAAGTCACGCTGCAATTAAACCGAATCTGCTTGATTTGGACAGTCATGAAATGCATCCCGGGGATTTTCGTCAGTTATCAAAAAGTGTAATTATTTTTACAGGGTGGTAATCAGAGCTAAGTGTCTTCTGGAGAAAAGAAAACTGTTTGTTGCCGCTGTGATTAATCACTCTGTCACAAACTGTCATGTTCCTGACGTCACTCGTCCAGCTGAAGGTCCCGATCCCTGTGAGCTGGCTCAGAGTCCCCGGTACAGGAAAGGGCCTGCAGTCTGTTTTGATAACAACGAACACGTAAGTTGTTTTCGTCAGACCTTCACTGTTTTGAGTAAAATAATTTGAACTGTGTTGCTAAGGGGTGCTCTGTGTAGGTTTTTCAAAAATGGTTTAATTACGCCAAGCGGCTGAGCAGTGAGGTTTTGCAAAAGAAAAATCCAGCCTGAAATATAGAAGCCTTTCAAATTAAAGTGTGTGCCCCGAGGCGACAGTGTGGGATTCACTGCTAACACCATTTCAGTCTATGCCAAGGACAATGTAGGCAGTTTGCAGGACTAAGCCTCAGTTAGTTTTTGGTATTTATAGCACTAACAGAAATCCTACTACTTAAAATCATCTGTAAATCTGAATCCAGGGTTTTAATTTTTAATACTTCAATAAACCAAAATTACCATATCACAGCTATTAACTTGATTTCTTTTGGCCACTTGGGGCCAGTGGAACAAATTGAAAACACATGAGCAACATACTGTACATATATTAACTTATTATGGTATGTGTGTTTGCTCCATGAAGGGATGACAGACCTCAGCATTACTGTGGAGTCATGTATCCCTGGAGAGCTGAAGTTACGCGCTCACTCTCCAATAATCAATTTTAGTTTTTTAGCAACTGGTTAGCTGCTAAATGCTCCACTGCTAATAGCCAACTTTGTCCATCAGCTGTTAGGTGCTGGTGAATTGCTAACCCCAAAAAAGTAAAGTTGCAAAGTGGAAGAGCAGGATCTGACAGCAGTGTAGATTTGAGGGAAGCAGCAGAGTCAAGTCCTCTGACATTACACTTTGTCCTTTGATGCACACACTGAACGTATCTACAGCAACTAGTTAAGTGTGAATCAATCTTTTACAGGTTGGATCGCAATTGTAAGAACAAACAAATTACAAAGAACAAAGTAAACTAGAATGGCACCAAGTAGAGCCTAACCTCCGCCCAAGGGTTCTAACTCACAATCTTTAAAATTCCTGGATCCGCTCCTTTGTCCAGAGTTGAATGGGTTCTTTCTTGGGTCGTGTCCCATTCTTCCACCCAGTTTTTATAGAAATACGTCATGTCGTTTCTGCGAAATTCTGCTGACTAACCGACAAACAGACAACAGAACCTGTCGGAGATTAAAGCCTTCCCCCGGTCATGCCTGTCTGTGGGACATTATTTCCATGTGTGTTATTTATGATGATATAACTTGATCAATTTGGACATTGCAAACATGGACAAATGAAAATTGCGACCACAAGGATTTCATTCCGATTGGAAAAAAAAAAAACTATGATCTCCCTGATCAGAGCCCCGAATCCATTCTCTATTCTCTGATATGAAGCAATATACTAGTGAAGAAGTCCGACCCATCGCACCTTTCCATCTCTAATATCTTTACATGGTGCATGTCGTTTCTCCTCTTTTATTTTGCTGTGTTTGTGCAGATTTCCCACGCAAAGACAAACAGTTGGTTGTTACCCTCCTCGTGAATAACTAAGCTAAACAAACATTTTTAAGAGCCGCACAGAATCTCTGCGTGTGAAACCTCTGTACTTGACTGCCCTGTTTGTTTTCACTAAAGTCTTCTTCCAATGTCAGACTGTGTCGGTCTTATCAAGTAACTCTTCTGCCTTCACTGTCTTGCTCACTCACGTGCACACACTCATAAACACAAACACACCCCCACACTAATTCTTAACTCTTCTGTCACACGCTTGTCTTTGAAGTGAATCCATCTGTCTTCGTACGACTATTTGTCAACTTGAAGTATTTATTTCTGCCTTTTCTGCTCATGTTTGCTTTCTAACTTCTCGCTAATGATGTGGATCTTTTTTGCTGCATGATTCTCTTTTTTCTCTCTCTCTCTCTCTCTCTCTCTCGTTTCCCGCTCTGTGATTGGCTGTTGATGGTTAGGCTGAGGCCATGTGCCGAAGGAGCGCAGGCTCCCCATTGGTTTCCTCTCTGCTCATGTTACTGCTGCCACTGTTCATGTGCTGTCTCGGGTCAGTCCCATAACTCTAGCTCTTTCTCAGCTTGTTTTATTTTCAATCTAAAGCTGCTTTCAGACGTGCTCTGATGAACATTTGCCTGAACTTTTCCCGGAGGGGCTGTATGTGAGAAAGAAAATCCAAGTCGGGTGCTCCAGCCGTAATCCAGAACTTTTTCTGCCAGCCCCCAAGCAAAATATCCAAGTGATCCCATGTGAGAACACAGCAGGAAAATGTCGGGAAAGCAAGTGGGCATATTTATGAGGTTTTTAAAACAAAAAACAAAACTAATTAGAACAACTCAGGATGAGAGAGAGGTGCCGTACACGTGGAAGATGCCAAAGTAGATGTCGAAACAGAAAGACAACGAGATTCAAGTGCTTTTTTAAGAGCATCGGTTTCGATGTGCTGTGAACAAAAACACGATCGCCGCAGCTGAATTTATACGTCGTGTCCTTGCCACCTCTCGCCTGAATGTTCCAGACATTTTCCAGACAATCTCCTGTTGTGCTCACAAATTCCAAGAGCTACTGTCTGAAATCAGCTTGAAAATCTTTGATTGTAACCGTTGCTCTCCTTCCCCTGATATCCTCAACTTTCCTAACCTTATCTCCTCCTTTTATTTTTTCATCTCTACATTAATTTGACTCATTCACCTCATTTGATGTTGCGTGACTGCAGTTATCCATGTTACCTGTCAGTCTCTGTCATGTTCTACCTCCATCTGTCTTCGCCTTCCCCAACTTACCTCCCGGCCTTTCAAGCTATGCTCTTTGTACCTTCACCCATCTATCACAATCCGTCTCAGGCAATTAACTCTGGTGTCTGTCTCTACTGACATCTGATTACTGACGTATCCAGGCACTAGCTACATAAGACTCTTCACTTCTCGTTTATATCTGGATTCATGCACCTTTTAACGGTTACTCAGTTAAACATCCCTCCTCTTCTACTAGACGATATCATATCAGTTTTGGTCATGCATAATTCTAGTAACGTAAAAAAATACATTTTGAAGCCTTGTGATATTTCCTCTTATACCCTGAGGCTCCAATAGACCAATTGCTAAGCCTCATTAGCAACGCTAGCAACACCTGTCAAGCGTTCTCCTCTTGTACAACACACACAGTTTGTACTTGACAATTTTAAGAGTTGCAGATTTACTGTAATAGTTGAATTTGTCTTTGTTTTAGATACAGGAAGACAAAATTAGACTTGACTGCCGAAATGACGTTATTAGCTTTGGCTAGCTACGAAAACCCTGAAAGAATTGTCTGTTTATTGATTTGAGCGTACTTGATTTAAATCCAAAATATGAATCTAATTTCAACATTCATGATATTCTACGAGAGAATAAGCTTTTAGGATGAGAAATGTGTAAACGTGACACAATACCGCAAAATGCTCAGGTTGCTGGTATGAAATGTAATTTAGCAAGCTACGGCTGTTTGGGCGAGGTATTTAAGAAATTACCATCATAAAACAGTTTATTGTGTTGATTTTAACAAACAGTAACTTCACTTCTTTGCCTCGCCGCTCGGCTCTAGGAGGCGGATCCAGACTGTGGCGGGGCATCCAGCCTGAGTCCCCCGCTTTGGCTGATGGCGTCTCTTCAGCTGGTACTGCTCTGGGTTCTGACTGGATCCAGAAACCATGCTGTCCCGTCATGACCTCTGAACGACCTCATCGCACCCTCTATCTCCCCCCCTTCAACTCTCCAACATGGCAACCAGCATGCGACGCTGCCACTGAAACGATGAACGCCCGATGAGAAGTAACTAACAAGCAAAAACCCGTGAGCCCCCACATTCTTCCGGTTTCAGGGGTTTCTCAGTGATTTCACCAGGTCCGAGGGTGCGAGCGACGAAAGAAATGTGTATCAGATGATCGGTTCGAACAATAAGAAAGACCTTGACCTGCGGATATCCTTCATCCCTTCAGTTGTCCCCCAGGGGAGATTAGAGGAATCCAGAGATTCATTTTGATTGGCGACTTCCGAACTTTCTCTGACTTGATGTCACTGATGACGGAGATTGGACTGCCTTACAGTATCAGAGGGAGTGAAATCCCAGTGGAAGGGACTTGCTGTTTAATCGATGAAGTTGAGCAGTTTTATTCACCACTGCCAGAATCAGTGCTGCCCTTTTGTGAGCGTACAATTTATTTAGAATCGATTTGCAGTGGGTAGTTATTAGGTTTTTATTGTTTTGTGGTTTCCAATTTGGCTACGATTGCAGTATGAGATGCCAAATTTTTACATCAAGAGTTCTTGCTCTTCCGTTGGGTTGCCGATAATATAATGTCGTCTCTGTCTGATTTTCAAATAGCAACACCCATGTTCACGATGTCCCTGAGGCCTTCGCCTGCTGTTCTTTCATGTAGATACTGTATTTGCAGTGTGGAAATCATCTTCATTGTTATGTTTTATGCACAGAAACAACCCGTCAACTGCCACAGAGCTCCTGCTTCTGAGTGTATGGATTCGATTATTTAATTTTTTTTTACAGCTGAACACCTAAACGTCGATCAGGAGTTGTAACTGTCTGTGGATTTTTCCTCCTCGGTGTCGGATCGCTCCGGTGAAAACCTTGTTGCCATAGCGCGCATTAACCAATCAGGATGAGCCTGGCTGGTGTCAGTGGACAGAATCTCTAGTGCCATGTGGACTGCGTGACTCAGACTAACCCTTTAGCTACTAAATGGAGAGAAGTGTAGTATTTTTATTTATTTCACTATTTATTTTATTTGAATGAAGCACTGAGACAGCATGCTACCGTTTGTTTTATCGCCACCACAAAAGAAAAAATAATGAACGGTGATAGAGGAGTTTGTACTTGACCTTTTGTTCAACAGAAAAACAGGAAATCCGTACGTTTGTATTCACTGCTGTCACTTTTAAATTAAATGACTACTATCTGCACTGCAATTCAAAGTGCAGCTGTTATTTGTCTTTACAGTTGGGTCGTCTGGCTGAAGATCAGCCTCCATCTCTGTGTAGCAGTGAGATTCCCTCTTGCAGTTTGTCATCCTGTTGGCACCAAGTGGAAATCACTATGCACCTGCATTCATGCCTATGATCCTTTCTATTGCTTTTAAATGTACATTCAATCCACTTCATTTTGTGTGTCTTTTTACATACAACATACCTAATTTAAGCAACACAATTTGCATATGATTTACCGCAGATTGTTTTAGTTTAACAGTTGAAATAATTTAAACTAGAATGACACTCAGGAGAGTCCAACAGTCCCCTTGAATTCAATCAGGCCTTGAAGTCAAACACCAACGTAACAGTGCACCAAATTTAACACACTCATAGAGATCAGTGCCCAAAATATCCAAGTTTTCTCACGGAGTTGGGAAATCAGTGTTGATGTCAAAATATTTGAGCGTGAGAAGAATGAAATACATACTTGTCCGGATTCACGCCAAAATTGTACAGGTTCTTGGCTCATGTCCTGTCCTTCCAACACATTCGTTGTGTAACTTGCACGATTGTGAAAATCTAAAAAAAAATACACCACCTCTCTGGTTTTAACAGAGGTGTACCCCAACAGTAGATGACCCCAACAGTACATTTTGCCACAAGGATGCACACACAGACTCACAAGGTGAAACAAAACCCCAGAAAGATATTGAAAAAGCAAACGACTGCAGCAGACAGCAAATCTGCAACAGGTTACACAGGACCAACACTGGGCTCTGGAAGCAGTTAAATATCGTGTGCTTCACTAAAAACGTCAGTAAAGATAAAGCAAAAAAAATTAATTCATTTCATAACGAACATAGAAATCCATTTATTTGGATTTGTTCAGGGTGAGAAAAACACATCAATTCAACAGGAAATATTGTGAAGGGAAGAACAGTTGAAAGCTGTGGTTACAAACAAGCTTTAAATCCCTGAAATAAAACTGTCACTTTTATTTAGGCCAGCTGCATTTGGCGGTTTGTTTGGTCGCTGTTGACAAGTAATTCCACAATTTTTAACATCCTGCTGTGTCAGTCGGTTCACGAGAAGATCTGACAATCACAGGTTTTCATGAATGCCTCATTAGTTGAGAATGCATGCAGACACCTGCCAGAAGAGAAACAACTATGTTTCTGTGGAGTGATATCAGTTAGTTGAAGGATTCGCTTGCCCCTAAAATCCCCAGATAGCTCCTCAGCTCACTGTCAAAAAAACAAGGTTTCATTTTTGGGGGAGACGCTGTGTACATAACACCACTAAAACCAAACTGGGATCTTTTAGAAGTGCAAATTCGGCAGTCGACCCGTGTTTGCAGGAAACCACTAATTCTGTGGGAAAGTGTGCACCACATAACCACTCTCACTTTTATTTTTTTAACTTCACGTATTCCTCCAGGTCAGATTAGGGAATGCTCGCTTTGTCTTTTTTTGTCGCTTTGCTTCATCACCATCATTAAACCATCATCATCATCATCATCATCATAACTTTCCAACTGGTCTGAGGTGAACATTTTACTCGTGATGTTTCCATCCATCTTTAACTATAACTTTACAACTAGAACAACGTGGTGAAACTTAACAATGCTATTTAACATTTACTAACACTCAAGAATATCAAGTGCCATATAGGACTCTTATTCTCTTGTGGAGAAACCTATTATTCTAATATAACATTTATGCAACGTTACCAAGGCAAGATGTACGTCTCATGAATTGTTTCCCTGTGATTGCATGGTTGTGGCTGACAGTTTGTTTTAGAAAAATATCCAGTGTGCTCCTGCTTCAGTGTGTAATGCTGGGAAGCATAATATCCTGGGTGTCCGGCATTTATTCACGATATGATAAGGTACGATCAGCTATTACTGCCTTTCTCTTGGGGGGACAGCATTTGGCTCCGCCCCGGTCTGATTCGATCTGGGAGAGGGAACCTGATTGGCCAGTGTGAGGTTTGAATGCACTATTCGTGATCTGATTGGTTCAAGTCACGCATGATTCACTGTGATTACGGGACCGTTCCAGTGACTGAGCAAGTTTTATCTTTAGACTGTAAATAAAGATGGTCGCTTCTCCGATTCCTCCCAAATATGCGGGATGTGACTTCTGCTAATGGCTGATAGCTAATTACCACTAAACCTTCAAGTAAAATAAACACTGAACATACATAAGTGTGTAAAGTGCTGCCTAAAAGGATAATTTATCATTTACTTTGACTTTTCAGTTTCGTCCATCCCATCCTCTAACATGGAGGAGTAGAAATTTATGAGCTATACTGCAAACATCCACCAGGGGACGATCAAGAGATCTTCACATTCGGGGAGCTGTCATGCCATCCATCTTTATATGCAGTCTATGGTTTTATATCATTAACTACAAATCATGTATACTTTACACTTCCTTGTTGAAGTGTATAACTGCTAGCATAAACACGTTACCACTGTAATTGTGAGCATGCTGCACGCTAATATAAGCATTTAGCTCAGAGCTACAGCTAGCAGCATTGTGGCTGAAAATCTGAATTGATTTGTTATCATTTGTTTTTGTCGAGTTTTATTGGTGTTGAAAGGCGACGCGGTGCAGAATAATCAAATCAATCTGCACTTGAATTGAATGCAATGTGGATCAATGCAGATCTGATGAAAAGTTTTAGAAATGACTTAAATGAGTGTAGGGTGGCATCTGCCTGAAACACACAAAAAAGAAAAAGGACATCCAAAGATCGCAAAGTATCCATGAACTGTAGTTATTAAGCTATAACGTGTAAAAACTAGCTTGGTCCTTTTTAAACTCCACCTTCAAATGCTCCAAGTGGATTTCCTTTCAGAAATGCATAGAAAACACTGGAGGATGAACACGAGCTTCACAACCGTCCAAATGTTCCATTCAACTCTTTAAGTGCTAAAATCAGATGCTGTCACCTCAGGAATAATATACTCTCAATGTGATATGAAGTCTTTTTGATTCTGTTGGTGCTCTCTGTATGGATTGTGTGGATTGGCCTTTTTATTTCTGGAATCTTGAGGATTGCTTAACGTGTGGTTTTGTGTGCGTGTGTGTGTGCGTGTCTGTGTGTGTGTGTGTGTGTGTGTGTGTCTGTTACTTTGCTGCCACTCTCTGGCAGACGGCTGGCGGATCGGTCAGGCAGGCTTTCCCTGTCTTCGGTTTTAAGGCAGGCTACTGATGGAGGCGTCCGCCAAGTCGTTCCTCACCAGACTCCGGCTACATCCACATGTTTTAGTTTTAAAAAGGCGTTTGAAAACTAAAACCACTTTGGCTCAAATTAGCGTTTTAGATCTGTAATCTCTGTCCATAACCAGCCCCTGAGTAACATGGAAGCCCAAATGAGAATACAGCAGTAAAATGTTCACAGCAAGCGGGCGTGTTAATAACGTGCAACGGACACAATAGTGAAAGAAAACAAATAAGTCAGGATGGAAGGGAGGTTCCATGCTCACTGAAGATGATGACAAGTTGAAAGACAATCGGATATGGGCCGACGCCGATGTGCTATAAACAAAAACCTGTGATTTCTGCAGTGGAATTTATGTGTCATATTCTGCCACATGCATTATCTACCCAGGTGCCACCCCTCGCCTGAAGGCTCCAGATGTGTTCCTGTTGTTGTGAACGCGTCTGACTCAGACAATCACCTGCTTCAGTCTTCCGGTGAGACAGGCCAACTCCAGACATTATCAAGAGTCTAAGAATTGCTTGAAACAAAATACTAAGGACGGGAAACATCGATGGTGAAATGTAAGAGCAGGGTTTTTCTTTTCTTGGACCGACGACAAAGTGGAACTGTAACCGAGCGTAAGCGTTGGAAACATTCTGTATTCACCGCTCGTAGTCGATTTGTGACTGATGAGAGTCAATCAGGAAATAAATGTGGGTGACTGCATCATCGTTTCAAAGTTCAACATCGACTAAAATGCAGCCCCGGGGCCAGCAGCGTTTTCCAAAGCGTTTAGAGAGTAATGGTGTAAACGCAGTGGAAGTGATACGTTTTAAAAGTAAAACATACTAGTGTGGATGTAGCCTCAGCGTCTGGTGAGAGACGGCTTGTAGGGCCTCGCTGTCAGTCTCCCTCGATTGTGCTTTAATATATTACACTTCTGTGGAACTCGATTCTCCAGAATCAGTCGTGTAAAAATTTGTACAAAAACTGATGTTCTCTTCAAAAGGAAAAAAGGAACAATGTTTATAATCCTGGGGAGGGAGGGAAGATGTGTTTATTCATGTGCAAATAAGATGTAAAACTTCCGAATAAAAGTTTATGATTATTATCTGTTGCTTTGCGTTTAGAGTTCTGGCTGATGTCCTTTTCTTGCAAAAATATCAGGGAGTGTTTTTTCCCCCCCGCAGTGGATCGGATTTCTTTCACTAACTCCTGTCACATTGCCAGCACACATTTCCCATCCAAATGTGTGTGTGAGAATGAGAAGGAAGCACCCCGAGCCTGCTCTCCCTGTGTCTAGCCAGCATCAGAAAACTGACGTCCGGCCAAGATCAACAATGTCCAGGAGAAAAAAAAAAAAACCCACGGTGGCTCAGGTCCAGCCGCGTCTCTCCACAGCTTTGAATTTGGCTCAAGGACGCGTCAATTAACAACCACTCGCAATGTGCCTCTGGTCATAAATTTGCAGTAATTCCTGTTCTCCCTGTTGCCTGTTGATCAAATGGTAAGTGACTTTCTCGTTAGTGCCGTCCGCTTCACACTTGAACCTGAAACCAGCTGTGGTCAAATCCCGATTCTTAGAGCCACTATTCCTGTCTAACCCCCCAAAGACAAACTACTGGCTCATTTTACTCTTTATTATGGACGTTAAAACCGACCCTACCTCCGTATGGAACACTGCGAGCTGAAATCTGACATCCTTAGGGACAGGTGCTCGGGTACCTTTTTAAATGAGACCAATTACAGTGTCTTTAATATTTATTTTTAATAAAAAAAATGGCCTCTATTGTTGGAAGCACAGCTGGTGGATGGTTATACAGAGACCCCTAATGTGAGATTACATAATTTACAGACCCTGTGGAATAAAAATTCAACGTCAAGCAAAGATTTGTGAAACTTTTCGGCAAGTGTGATTCGATAAGTACCAATTTAAATCAAAAATTCCACCTCAACCCTCTTATATTTAGAATTATAGGCCTTGTAACCATGGCATATTTTCACCATTTCTCTTTTTTTTAATGCATTCAGTGAATATTGTATGACATGATTTATTATCAAGCTGAAAAAGCGAAAACCTGTGTTTTCCGGTGACAGCCCCCTATCTTTCACGGACCCCACTTCCCTCCCCGCCGAGCTCTTCCTCTCCCGAAGTGTTATTCCTTGTCTGTCACGGTTGAGTTGCGATGTCAACAGCACGCGGTGGATTTCCTGCCGGGGGCTCTGGATTTCGTGTCTGGCAAACGGGACGGCCCAGTCGGTTTACACGCAGAGGTCAACCCTGTTGTGTTTTTGATTGTTATCCTACTTCTCTGGGCTTGTGTCCCCCTGCCACTGATTGATATCTGGCCTGAAGTCCCATAAGTAAACGTCCCTTCGAGTAAATATGAAAAGTTTACTGTGTAAGTAATTACATTTCTAACAGTCCTCTCATTTCACAGGCAGATTTGTTTTTCCAAAAATTGGCTTTTCCAAAGTCCATAGAGACGGTGTCACATGTCGTTTGTGCACCACAATGAACCTTTAAGTACATTATTAAACGGGACTTCACGATGGTCACACACTGTAGCTCAAAGATTCATTTATATGCATGTGCCGCTGTCCAAACCCGCTCGCCCCCTCCTCTCGGCCAAAGCTTACTCTTGCATACTTCACTATAGATGGATAAGATATGATTTCTACATTCTCTTATTGCGCGGAAAGTGATCCGACGGTGTGACGGTGTGACTGGTTTTATATTAACCACGAGCACATTCCCCCCACGACAGGAAAACCTGCCTCACGCCCACAGACAATCCAAGCCGATCAACACCGAGAAGAGTTTGGTGTTGCTCAGACGCAGGCCACAGAGGATCCAGTAGGCACACGCTTGTTAGGTAGAAAGAACAACATTGTGGGTTATGGTTGGGGAAAAAACGCCTCGAGTGACAGCAAAGAGCAGGGATTAGACCACCAAGGCATTGTTGAGGTTTTTGGTTTGTGGAAACATCTCCTGTCTTCTAGCTCTTCTGTGTACTTTTACAGGTCGTAACTTTTGACTCTGTGCTCAGCAGGGACATCTGTAACCGCGCCGATTCCCAAATGAAGTTCTTACCCCTTCATTTAAATTTCAAACACACCGTAAAGACATTTGTCTGGCGCGGGACCAACTCCCAATCACAACCGCTGTAATAAATATCTTGTGATACTGGCTCAAGGGGATCTCATTTCAGCTGAGTTGTAATTGATATGTTGTACGTATCTTGTTCTACCCCACAGAATATCTTGCTCCCACTGTGACAATCTTATTCGGAATTTCTGTAGCCTGAGGGTCAGCAGTCGTCTGCACGCAGCTCCTCATGGTCTCTCATTTGTTGTGAATATTATATTACAAGGAAGGAAATTACGTCAGCCAGCAGCTCCAGGTTGTTTTCTGGAAAACCAGTAACCATTTATTAAAATGTGTAAAAATGAAAAGACCTATGTTATATATTTTGTTGACTTGTGTACTTGCATCATTCCAAATATTTCAAACAATATTCAAAGAATCGCAAATTGTATTTAAGGTAACAGGTTGTTTTGTTTTTGTCGCTTCTTAATTGCGTCATATCGGCGGCTTTGTCAAGATGTATAACGAAGGAAAAACACACTGCTAGCCACTTAGCTAGTTAGCCAGTTGTCAGTTGTTTCCTTCCACTGTCACTTGTGATGGTCACGATTATTCATTGCCATTTACTCCGTAGCGTGATTAAAACTTAAACTAGCGTGATATAGTTGCATCAGGCAGATTTTTATCAGCAGTGGTGGTGAAGACAATGTAGTTAATCTATGTCTTTTATTAAAGTTAAAGCCAAAGTTAATATTGTGCATTTAATATAACACGCATACCTATTTATTCCGGGAGCTGGGCTGCTGATATTAAATCAGTTCAGCCTTTATCGTCCTGAAGTAAATAACCCGACTTTGTGATCATTTTTTTTTCAACTGACGGCAGCAGCATTCTGTGAGCTCGGGTTTCTGAAGGTTCCAGGATGCTTGAAACAAAAACACCACACTTGGAGTGGGTGGCAAACAAAACCCTGTTGTCCTAACTTCACCCCGGCTGCATCACGTACTCTTCTTAATAAGTTTTTGATGTTGCTGTCAGCCGCACACTCCGCCCACACACACCTGTGTGTGTGTGTGTGTGTGTGTGTGTGTGTGTGTGTGTGTGTGTGTGTGTGTGCGTGTGCGTGTGTGTGCGTGTTCTTGAGTTCTTGGTGTCAGAGGGTCACAAAAAAAATTGTCATTTGCATTTTTCTCAAAGTCGTTCCTCAGACGGTTCTGGAGGAAGAGAGTGTCTTACAATGTTATGATCTAACGAGCCCTTCGATTGAAGCACACTCCTAACTGTGTTATTTCTCATGCAAACCTGAAACTCTGTGAGTTTACACACTTGTCCGAGTTCTTTCCTGAATGTTAATCCTGCAATCTGATACGTTTTGTCAAGACTGAAATTTTTTTTTTTATATCCAGGTGCAGTCCAACAAAGCTGTCTTGGTTCCAATGTTGGTCCGGGCTTCACTCTGAGTGAACCTGTGTGAATCCCCGGGAACCACACATGCTGATTATTATAAACAAGTCATTGATTGAATGTGTCAACTTTCCCTGTGTCTCGTGTCCTAAGAATCACTGCAGGGGAAACTGTGGTCTCCACATTTGGGGGAATGTCTGAGTTAAGAAAATATGTGATATATCTTGATTAATAATTTAGATCAATCAAGATAACAAACATCAAGAGGAATGTCTCGTATTTTTAATGTCAACAAAAGTGACTCGCATGATGGAAGACGGCTTGATCAACTTTGGATTAATAAATTGTATTTAAAAACAACATTGCAATCATGCAATTACACAGGATATTTGCAAATAAACCCTCTCACATGGTCCTATCCACACGAACCACATGAAGGTTTTATGATAAAACCAGGAGTTTTAGACTATTAGCTTGGCAGAGTCAAAGAACTGTTCTCCGATTTCCAAAACAGCCTGAATTCCAAATATCCTCCACCTGCTCCGTTGTCTCCACACAACTTGGGAGCCCTGTCGGGAGCTTTTACTTTGTGACTCATCTGCTGGTCATTTGTGAACTCACTTTGTTGTAATTGCTGCAGTCTGGGAGCATTGAGGCTTTTCATCTTCCTTTCATGTTCTTTGGGCCGCAGAGAAAGTGAGGGCTCGAGTGGAGGGCCCCGGCTGTATCGGGAAAACAGAAAAATCCCCCTGGGCAGATGTGGGACTCCCTCCCTCGTCGGGGCCGTGCAGTGACCAGTACCTGAGGTTTGATGTGGTTTTTGAATCACCGGCATCACCCACGGTCCTGTATCAGCTGTCCTTGACTGGAAATGTGAGTGGTCCTTATCTCAGGGGAGAGGGGAGCCGAGCAGAAGAGAAAACAGAGCAGCACTTACAGAGATTTGCAGATGGACTCGAGGTGAAAAAGGAACAAGCTGTCAAAACCTTGTCTTTAAATGATGGTGCCCGAAACAGGGAAGGAAAAAAACCCTGAATGTTCAGCTACTCTTGATGACTGATGGAAAAATTCCAATCCACTCATGGAGAGCTTCTCAGGAATCGAGCTTCTCAGGAAACACAGATTCTGCAACGTTTTAAAACCTCTTCATGACACAGAGGCAGAAATCTTGGAAATCGATTTCCAAAAGCTTAAAGGAGCGATATTATGTCTCTGCAATATCATGTTCATATTTAGGTTCATAATTTTAATTTGGGTTATTACCTGGAAAGTTTTACATTCTCTAATGCTCAGAAAACATATCACTTTCCTAATAATGTACATTGCTGTCCATATGCTTGGTTTTTAGCTACTCCCCCTCCTGATGTAGTCAAGGCTGCTCAGATTTGCCGGGTGGCCCACTCAGTTGTGATTGGTCAACAGCTTCCAGCACGTATAGAAAAATGTCTGCCTTCGTTATCGCTTTACCTGCTTTGTTATGGGGCGTGTCAGACAATCCGTTGTCCAATGAGAGGCGTTGTAAAGTCACGTGACATCACAATTTCCAGGAAGTACCGGCCGGACGACCGACCAGGAGCTTTAGAAGCCGTGTGGAGAAGTTCTGTTGGGGAGCTTACTGTACACTTTGGGTTTTTTAACTTTACAGAATGTCTATATACACAAAAGGCTCATGTAACATACTTGAGGAAAGAAAATATGAAAAAGCTTGACATGTTTCCTCTAAAATACAAATCTGTGCGTAACTCGATTTCACGAGAAGCGAGCAAATAAGTTTCGTGTAATTTGTGTGAGCTGACTCTGCAGGAAATGACCACTTGTTTTTTCTGATAACTTGCAAACAAAGCAGTGAGGCAGCTTGAATCAGCCGTGCAAATTGGCTAAATAGTAAAAGTAAATTGGATCGTCTGTGATTTGTCAGCATCTGAATCTCACTCATCGTGACTACTGTTCCTTTCTTCCTGGTTTTTCTACTGACCAACTGACGGACCAAACAAACGGATTCCCGCTCAGAGTCACAAACAATGACTCACTCTGCCAGACTTGTGACGAGTCACGGGCTCATGTCAGATTCGAGCAGATAACAGACGATTGTATAACGCCGACTCGACGAGAGGCAGACGTGTTTCACGTTTGTCCAGCGTGAGTTATTTCCTGTCACCCCAGGTGTCTGATCAGCTCGTCGAGTCAGCGTGTCGACTCCGTGTAACAACACCGTGATTAAGCAGCAGGGTCTGGCACGCTTAGAAAGACGACTCTCCTAAAGATCCTCTTACACGCCAAGTCCCATCTTGTAGCTTATTCCTACAGCTGGATCACACAACTGGAGCAATATGCAGATGTGCACATTCTCAAAAGCCACAGACACACACACACACACAAGTTGGCATGCATAAAAAAAACAGGGCCTGAATACAGATAAACAAACGTGTAAAACACTCACACTCCCGGCAGCAAAAGTGACTCCTCTGACTCATTTACAGACTTTCATCTCCAGTGTGGACCACTCACGCAAACACACCGCCCACACACACACAAACACACACACACACGATCCTTAACGGGCAAGTGCATTAACTCTTGCACCGCTATAAAACGGGCTGGTGTGTGGCACAATGCTCAGTAATTGTGTGTTAATGCACAAATAAACATAAGCATAAACCCGAAGCTGCAGCCTTTTAGCCAATTAGCTTTATTCAGCACAGAGACTTCGGCTCGGCTCCGTCCAGCACCTCTAAAACTCGCCAATTAGCACCTTATAGCTCTTGTCACAAAAAGACAAGTTAGGTTTTTACTGGGGGTTAAGTGTGTGGCTATTTAGTGGCCCAGCAGTGACAGAGGCAGTATTTTCTAACCTTCAGAGAGAAGCTTGTTTTCCCCTGCTCCTGCACTCATTCTGCTGAACGGATAGATTGTGTGGGTTAGCCAGCGATAAAATGGCAACCCTTTCTTTTACAAGACTTCGGGACGCTCCGTTTGTTCAACGGAACAAGCTGTTTGTGTCTCTTGCACAAGCATGTAAGTCCTCCTTAAATCACGTTTGTAGACGGATGTGCGTCTGACCTTGGCAAGTTGTCAATTCTGTGGGTGCGGGCACGAGGTATCTGTCTGAATGGAGGAAATGAATGACCTGGTTCATTTCGTTGCAGCTGTAAAATCATTTCAACATCAGCAAGGTCAGACACAGGAGTCGACTCGAGATAGAATGTGCCAAATGAACATCCTTGTCGTTCAAACATTATACCGTCTGAGGCGACACGCAATACCTGCAAGACGCCTTGGCTTCTTTTTTATTTCTTTTATTGTTTAATGCCGTCACAATTTTTGCAATTGATTCAAAAGTCCGAACTATCCATAAAAGTTTTCCCAGTGCAAACAAAACCAAACCCGTGGTTCAGTTTGATCCAGAGATCCGAGATCACCTCTTTTGGTTTGACTCCATTCCAAAGACACTTTTACACGGGTAATTTGGGTTTGGACCAAAGAGAAAAGTCCGAGGGTCCAGACCAAACGAGGAAGTTGTGAAAGCAGCCTTCAGAAACCGAAGTAAAATGATGTTAGGTGCCTTAAACTTTGTGCAGAACCAGGTGCAGCTGCTTTTTTATTGTCTCATAGTCTCAGAATAAAAGAAATAAGCATATTTCCCAATTCAAGTTTTGAATTATTCCAAATGGTAAGTGTGGGTTTATGAGGGCATGTCACCACTGGGGCTGTATGCAGGCGTAACAGTGGATGTGTGCACACGACTGTCCCACTTGGTAGGTGTGTGTCAGAATGTGTGTCGCAGGCGTGTGTCTGTGCTGTGTGTTGAAGGGAGGTCAAACCTCGGTCCGGGTAATTTGCCACAGATGAAACCAGACTCCATTCCAGGGGACCAGCACAAGCAAACGTTTCAAAGCTGCAGGAAATCTATTAGCACCTGGTGGGACTCCCCCCATCCCCGCCTATTCTGTCCTCTCTCTCTCTCCCCCTCCCTCCGTCCTTCCATCCGTCGCTCTACCATCTCACCTCTCGCTGCCCCACCCCGGTTAATAAAGCCACACAAGACCACCGCACTCCTGCTGTGCCACTAAAGCCTGGAGATTAGTGAGTGTGTGTGTGTGCACGTGTGTCTGTCTGTGGCGTGTGGCGAGGTGTGCATTTACGCCTGCATGTATGTGTGTGTGTGTGTGTGCAGAGTATACATGCAGTGTATCTGGACTTGTCCCTACACACGTGGAGCCAGTTAGCAGTGAATGAGGTGCCAGACAAACATGCAGCAGCTGCCACACTAGAAACAATAGCTCATGATCCAGACACAGTAGGCTGCAGAGAGTGCGGAGTGCTGACTCCAGGTCAGATCCTACGTTCTGCTCTAATTGCTGAGATGATGTTAGTGTCTGGGACAGGGTTATCTGAAGAAATGTCCCTCTGGCATAACAACTTGATTTCACGAGCATCCTTTCAAGAGATGTGTAAGATACAGGACATAAGAAAAAGCTATTTGCTAGATGACTAAATCCTTTTATATTCTAGTCTAGATAACGTTCATTTTGAAACAACTGAGCCTGACAGCTGGCGACCAAGTTATTGTTGGTACTCAAAACTTTTGCGATATACAGGTAAACACAGCCTTCTATTTCATTTGCTTTTATTTTGAAAAGGTTACTGTTGCCCAATGTGGAAGAAGTCTGATGTTATTTATCGTATTTCCATGACGGCCTCGAAACTGAAGTCGGCAACAAAGTAGTTCCCACATAGAAAGCGACCGAACATGTAATTTTACATTTAACAAGGAAATTATTCATATGCATTATGACTGTAATTAGCATACATACTTCTCAGCATCGATACTTAGGGCACTTGTTCTCTATTAAACAACCTGCTGGGTTTTGCATATGTGCCGCTTGCGCTTGTAAAACTGGTCTTTTCTTCTCCTCCAGTTCTCTCCCTCTTCAGAGCACTCGCATTCACACGCCGAGTGCTTCCAGGCAAAGTTAGTCATGGTTAAGTTAGATAAATGCTTTTGTGTGATCATCTATTTATAAAGTTATCGTGTTTACCGACCCGATTCCGATTTTTCCTTCGGTTCAGTTGGATTTCTGAGTAACAACTTTAAATGTTTCCTGCCCGCTGCGAATACCCCACTCGTGCCAGACCACAGTTGATGAAGCAGAACTCATGTGCCAACGTTGAAATTTAATGAGTTAATGACAAACACGTTACAATGTTTGCTTCCATAATTCCAATAACCTGGTGAGTACAGATGGATGAGAGGCCAATTTATCTCCCCTTTTTATCTCAGCCTCATAAAATAAAATGCTTGAAATCTCAGCTACAAGCCAAAGGTCTTCTGGCTTCCAGTCCAAACAAGGCTTTGTACTATCAGGAGCTGACACAGGGAGGGCGACTCCCTGAGGAAACATGATAATGTCAAAGTTTTGTTGCCTTGAGTTATATAAGCGTGGCACAGAGTTCACGTGTCGTTATTTAACCTGCATTGTTTGATCCCATCGAAATTAGTTTGGAGAGATGGAGCAATTTCTATTGATGATGAAACCTTGGGTCGGACATTAATTCAAGAACTCTGCTCACAAAACCACGGATATTGAGGTGGAATCTGTGGCTTTTCCTGACAGACCACCTGTACAAAGAAAACCCTGACACTGCCGTCAGAGCTGATCACCCGCCCAAACACCAAAGTCAGACAAACCCAAACAAGTGAAATCCTGAATTAGAACATTGGTTTACTTAAGCTTAGAAAGCCTTTAACCAACACTAAGTCTACACCTTCTCTTACCTGCTGTGAAAAAAATTTGATTACTTAAGTCAACTGTGTCCGCGGAGCGTTTGGGGCGGTCGCAAGTGCACTCGCCTGCTCGCTAGCTGTAGCTCGTGTGCAGGGTCCGACCTAATTGGATTTATATGCGGGAATGTTTTCCAAAGCCACACTTGTGAAATACCTCCACATCTGCTGGCCATTAGCAGTGGACATAACACACAACAGAGAGAGGAAAGCCCCCAACGCCTTGATTCATTGGACTGGGGCTCGGCTTTTATTGCAGCGGAGGAAAAGGGGCTCGCTGCAGCGTTCCGGCACAGCAAGTGCTGCCTTATCTGTCTTGGTCCTTTTCCTCCTTCGTTTTCTTTCTCGTTTGTTTTTACTTTTAGTCACTTAATCTCACTCTCTGTGCTTGATATTACTTTCATTTTTTTCATTCCAGCTTCAACTGCTGTCTTTTCTCCTCAGGTGCAGCCATATCGCCTTCTACTTTTTCCTCTTTTCTTTCATTGAGTTTCTCAACTTTCACCTTTTTCTCCCCTTGAATATCTTTCGTCCTCCCAACGCCCGTTCAACAGGTCTTATTTTCCATCTGCAGCCCACCCCGGCTCCCGTGCCCAGTTTCCCCGACACCAATTTGTCTATGTCAATGTGACTTCCACTGCTGAACCGTTTTCCCTCGTCACTTCCCGAGGCAAAGACATCCTCCTGTTTCATCCCACGGTGGGCACGAGGAGAAACAAGCAAGGGGGTCTGACAACCCCCGACCCCTCATCTGTCATCTGCAAAGGGGAAAAAGCACCCTCCTAATTTTTTGGGGATGGGGTTAAGCGTTGAGGGGTTGTGGGCTAGCTGGTCTGGAGGTTGTTATTCTAGTGTCGGGGAGGGGGGGTTAAAGGTGAAAAGGGGGAGATCACACTGGTGATTAGCCTGCTTCATGTGCAGGAATGGAGGGAAGCAGGGCAAGGGGGGGGGGGGGCTGGGCAGCTGGTGTGTAAGGTAATTAGAGGGAAAGGGGTAAAATCCTGCTTGAGGAGGATGGTCAGTGCTGCTAATGATGATGCCCCAGGTCAATGCATGGACACCTGGACCCCGATTAAGTGATTCCTGGTCAATTCCGTAAAAAAATATTTACAAAGAAGAGACAGTGATGAACCCGGGGATAAGAAGTCACCGAAACTCAAAATTTAAAAACCAAATATTTTTTAGTATGTGTGCACTGAACTTCTTGAACCTCCTGTACCCGTTGGTTTGAATCTGTGGGTTCAGCCCTTTGAAATGTATTCAGCTGCTCATAATGTCATAAATCACAGACTTGACGCTGCCAGCTGGATGAACACATCAGCTGTGCGCAACAAGCGGCTTTATCTCAGCTGAGTCTGCATATTCTGGGAGTGCTGACAGGTTCTGGCCTCGGGAGGTGACGGGTCGTGAGACCTGAGAACCACCCAGGTCTTCCTGATGATGATGATAATGATCCTCCTCTCTGGGTCTCCCTCCTCTTTACATCTCCATGTCCACACCTCTTTACATGGCTCGGCAAGCCACGAGGTAGGCGAGTGTTCGTGTGGGCGGGAAGGACGAGGAAACAAAAGATAAAAGAGAGAAATGGAATGCAAAAGAAAACAGCTGCATTTACAGATTCGTACCTGAGACAAAGAGAGTTTTTGAGGATTTGACTGTATTGTCAAAATTATTTATTTTCTATCCATCCATCCGTTGTCGTGCACATATCCAAGCTTGGATCGTTGAGGCCAGCCAAACAGGCTATTCCAGACACGCCCTATTATTAAATCATTCAAAATACTCTCACAATGTAAATTTGAATATAAGGGTGAACAGCTTCAGGGTTCTGCAAATTGAGTCCTGCAGGTTGTCTTCACTCGCTGCGGCTCGATTTTTACAGTTCCAGAAAGAAACACTGCCACCAGCATCATCACAGGCCAAACAAGCAGCCTATTCCTGACAGGCAGGTTTAGAATGGGCACAATATGGGATTTACAGTAAGATGGGAAACTTTAAATGCACCTGAAGTCATTTTGTGGAAGAATGAAATCTACATGTGTCAAGAGAATATTTATTCAGGTGTCATTTGTTACAACTTTTATTTGAATTTCTAGTGTAGAATCAGTCGAGTAAAGAAATCTTTATTATCCCCAAGGGGCAATTTGTTGTACAGCCAGCAATCCATGCATGACAAGAACAGATAAATTCAATGTTAATAAATAGAAGATAAAAATCACATGGGCTCATTTAATAGGCAAATGGCTGTAAGGACAAATTAGCTTTCCTGGATTTTGAAGAAAAGGGAAGCAACACAAACATCAGGTGGATGACTTGGATCTGACACTTAAACACCGCCCTGTATTTGATTTGTTTTTTGTGAGGCAATAAGCCAAACCAATTCCTCCCTTTGTCTCCACCTGGAAAAAGCAGGAGTATTTACATAAACTATTAGAAACAAAGCGAGGGGAGTTACCTCTCATTATCCCCATGGCAACAGAGGGCTGCAGGACTTTGTTACGGATGATCGTAAATTACCTTTGGAAATCATCAGGGAGTGACTTGCTATCTCATGGGACGTAACTGATGATTACGGTCCGGATGAACTGGCCCCTATTGTTACTGGCAGTTGTGAAATTGAGTCACGCTGATTACATCTTCGGCTTTTGTTTAAGTAAAGTTGCTCATCGATCTCGCACATCACAGCACTACCAAACTTCCCATGTTGTAATGCAAACTCCCATGCTGGGGAGTGAGTGACGTTTTGGAATCGCCAACGATAGGCCCGGGGCTCTGAGTGAAAACATAAATCATGCAGGTTAATACTCCCATTGCTTTCGACTGTTTTGATAGAGCACTCGCACTTCCAACGTCCTGCCGCACCGCCTGTCAAACGTAACTTATTTACCTGTGGCTTGTGACGCACTTGTGTAGTTCAAACGGCACCGATCGACACAAGTTTCCTGTGAGACCGATTTTCTGCGCGTCTGGATTTCCTCTCTTCGCTGACGCTGATTGACGTTGCTGGTGCACAGTGCACGTGCATGGCGCAGCGACGCGCCTGCTGCCAAGGCTTAGTTTGCAGCCCCTTGAGCACACACACACACACACACACACACACACACACACACACACACACACACACACACACACACACACACACACACACACACACACACACACACACACACACACACACACGCACGCCTGCCTCTACACCTGCTGGTACTTCCCTGGGCACACACACAGACCAAAGGGAGGAAAAAGGGGACCAAAGAAAAAAAATTAAATGACCTCCACACGTCTTAATGAGAGAGGGTTGGGGTGTCTGGCATTTACCTCAAACCATTTCGTCCCCCCGCTGCTGCTGCTCTCTGGAGGGCTTTAAGTCCGCCTCCCGTTAACGGCTGAAGTGTGGATTTCCTGTCAAATAAGGGTTAGGGCCCAACAAAAGTCCTGTACGCTGGTACCTAAATTGGATCACTTCCAGCTGCCCTTCCTGAACACACACTCGTCATGTGTTATAATGTCCCTATAG
Source organism: Hippoglossus hippoglossus (assembly GCF_009819705.1). Taxonomy (NCBI): domain Eukaryota; kingdom Metazoa; phylum Chordata; class Actinopteri; order Pleuronectiformes; family Pleuronectidae; genus Hippoglossus; species Hippoglossus hippoglossus. The sequence continues at coordinate 12,695,677 of NC_047173.1, forward strand.
GGATATATACTGTGTCTGTGGTGCTCAGTATTGTCTTTATGGTGACCTCAATGACCTTTATGGTACTTTTAAACTCCTATAATCACTCTAATATTCCTGTAGGACATTCCGTGCAGTAGTTTACGCTACCCAACAGTATCCTTGTACAATATAAACTTTATACTGCAGTTCTACTGTATGTAGAGGTTGTACCATGTCTAATGTGGCATTGGGATAAACCATGACCTGACTGTTGGCGCTTTTCCCCTCCTCCATACTTCTTTCTCTCCAGGGAATCGTTCGCCCAGCAGGACAAATATTCCCTCAGTCCCCGGTAGATATTTTAAATTTTTGTCGTGATTTGATTTTCATGAGAACATCGAACCCCGCCTGTGTTTTTGTTTTCGAGGGAAATTTGCACGGCTGTCTTGTGATGTGACCACAGTGGTTTAATTCTCCAAATTGGTCTCATTACAGACAAATTACGACAAAGTTATGAAACGGACCATTTTGCCTTTCTGTCCCGATGTGCATAAACCTTAGAAGCCCTGTCCTCTTCAGTTTAATTGGATGTGATGCTATTTCAGTGTCTTGCTCGAGGACAATTTAAACGCTGTGTTCTGCTTGTGCTTTGTATCTTTGCACAAGGTCTGATACTGTATTGGCTAATCCACTATGTTGCTTCAAGTGAATTTTGGCGTGCATGAAGACTCCCATCTGCCTTTTCAGCCGAGCAGATGCGAGGCGAGTGCGGAGAGAAGGATAATGTAAGGAGCTAGTTTCTTGCCAAAAACTGAGAGCCACCTCAACACGGGTACTTTTCATGACACAACATCATCCCTGACATCACTACACCAGTGTCTGGTTCAGCATCACCACCTGCTGTCGAAGGGGGAAATGTGAAAGTGGTACTTCTGTTTCTTCTCGTCGATCGCAGCGGTTTTGATGAGCTGAAGAGCTCAAAAGAGATTTCCTTCACAACCGGGCAAATTAAAATCTATTGCTCGCTGTTAAGTGTTTACAGCTGATCTATAAATGATTGATGAAGCATCAGTAAAGTCATTATTTCAAGCTTAACCCCTTCAAAAGCGTTGCCTCATTAAAATGTGGTGCCACGCGCCACCATGCAGACCAACATGAGGCTAAACATGTCTGCGAGAATGCACAGTAATTAAGTGCTCTGCAACTAATTTATGAAACCAGAATAGAACACTATGGCTAAATAAGGACGGTTGCTTTCAAAATAAAAGCACCAACGTTTTATGATGAAGCTTTGTATATTAATGGAGAGGGAGGGAGGGAGGGCACAGAACAAATAAACCATTATTCTATCTCTGTTGGCTTAATCTGGCTGACTGACTTTGATTAACATAATCTTACTTAAACCTTCATTCTTATAGAAATATGCTGAAATTCTTTTGATAAGAGGGAGAATTTTGGGTAAAACCAATTTGTGTTTCAGGTCACAATAAAAAAGCTCCTAATACCCTGTAAACTAGAACACTCAGTAGAGCACATATCTCCGCCAAAGGGCCGACAGTCCCCTCAAATTCAGTTCTCCAAATGTGCCAGATTTTTTTAAATCAGGAACTATGAATTATTCTCTGGTAAATTTGTGACAATGTCAAAAAAATAAAAAATCCAATCCCAAAATGTTAAGGAAAGTAAAAAATACATTCCTGGATCTGCCCCTTTATCTTCATTTTAATCTTTCATCTTTCTTGGTCCATGTCCCACCTTTTCACCAAGTTTCAAGAAAATCTATCTATCTATCTATCTATCTGTCTGTCTGTCTGTCTGTCTGTCTGTCTGTCTGTCTGTCTGTCTGTCTGTCTGTCTGCCTCTCTGTCTGTCCGTCCGTCCATCCATCACATCCATCCAAAAGTGAAGCCAAAGTGTTTTGATCGCCACCTGGTGGCTGGGTACAATATAGATCTCCTCCATGTTAATAGACGGCACATGGGCCAAACTGAAAAGTCAATGTCAAATATTTTGGCTTCATTTCTGGATCGTGGGAGGACGTCACACTGTCCAGCGTCTGTAATGAGAACCGATAGCAAAATAAGACACAGTACAATATTTGTTTGCAGGGTAAATTAACAGCTAGTTTTGTTGGTTGACATTATGATGTATATTAGAAAAACTGTCACTAGAATTTGCATCCGGTTTTATTTTGGTAAGAAACCCCAGCCGGAAATTGTGTGAGCTGATTACGCGGGACTTGACGGTAGGAGCCGCTGACAGAGGAGCGGCGCACACCCGAGTCAAAAGGGGGTTGAACCGAGGACGTGCGGCTCCTTGGAAAAGTGGCATCCGAGGGAGGAAGGAGTGAGTCTTGTGCCGATCACCAGCCACCCGGGACTTCACACAGCCACCGACACTTTCCTCCGGACTCGAACCTGCGCCACAGCCCCTGTGCCACCATGAGGATAAACGTATGGATTTACCAGGCTCTGGTGTGCGCTGCCCTCACTGTACTGGACACAGGTAAGAGAGACAGGAGATGAGGATTATGTGCATGAATGGTGTTGGATCTCATTTTTATTTTATAACTAAAAAAAAAACAGGAATCACCCCTAGGAATTAAAGTTAGAAAGTTAGAAAAAAGTCCCAATTCTTCATGTTTTTTTAAAATTGTAAACTCAGGATTTACTTTAAAGCAGCTTAGGGTAGAACACGCATACCTCGTTGAGTTTCCTCTTCCAACCACGTGTATAAGCATGTAAACACGACCTTTCTTTAATTCTGATCATAGCTGCGAGAGTCACGGAACGAGCCTGATGACAAGTCCCGTCTTGCTCTGGGTCGTCTCCGTGTTTGATGCTCTCTGCGGTAACTAATTACGAAGATGAACCTGCTCAGGGCTGTTTACGCGAGGAGACTCATCAAACCTTTTAACAAGGATTTTTTTTAAGTGGAAGGAGGAGAATCACCCTGATGCCCTGGAGGATTGTTGCCCCTCCAACGTGCCATGTGGGTCAAATTGATCCATAGACGTGGATCCTCTGGGTAACCCCTGTGCCATTCCAGCCGCCCAAATGATTCCTCCACTACATCTGCTGATCTTACTGCTTTGTCGTTAACCTTTTTTATACAGGTCATGGTCAATAGCATCTGTTGGGCCCGCGCCAGCAGCTACTCTGGGGGATGGAGCTCGGGACGCCCGGTGCGCACCACAGCCGCATCCCCCCCCCCCCAAAAAAAAAGGCCAGCTCCGCGCTGCGCCATGACGCGCGGAGTCCGTGATATCTGGTGGCCATGCGTGCACAGTCAGTGTCCCGGCTTCACATCTGCCCCCCGGCTGACATGTCACCGAGTCAAAGCACTGAATCCATAGTTACCACCTCCAGGGGGTGCCGACCCTGACCCCTGACCTCCGCCCCCCCCTCTCTGCTGGAGTTGGGGAAAGTAAAACGCGCGCCTGAGCTGAGGTATTCGGTATGTCCCGGTAGAGAGATAGAAAAGGTGTGTGTGTGTGTGTGTGTGTGTGTGTGTGTGTGTGTGTGTGTGTGTGTGTGTGTGTGTGTGTGTGTGTGTGTGTGTGGCAGAGGGGTGGGGGTGCGTAGGCAACATCTGGCTGCGGAGCTCAGTTCCACATTGTGCTGCTCTGTGCATGGACCAGATGTAATGTCTGCTTAATTCGCACACACCTTGAACCTGCTACTCCTCCTCCTCTTCCTCATCCCACACATCTTTACATTCTATTCACTGATAGATTCCATGATTATTAATATTACTTTGCTCTGACAGGGGAACTCGACCAGCACACTTATTCAGCAGACGCTTTGGGTTCTGTGCTCAAGTGGAAGTGTCTGAGGAGGGTCAGAGTGTTGCTCCCTCACCTTTTTCCTCTCCACGTTTTTAAGATCAAACCAGAAATCCACACCTGCGCCCCCTTCCCATTAAATGTCCTCTCTCTCTCACTCTCACCTCTGCCCGAGCACCTTTTATCGTAATCTCCACCTTCAGCAAATGCTCTGGATTTTGGAGATAGCAGCGGTCTGACTGCGAGGAGAGGAAGAGACTAAGTGAAATCTAATTGAGCGGCCTGGCCAGACATCAGGGCTGGAGCAACACGGTGATGAGTGCCAGATGTGGTCCAGTCCAGCCCAAACATTAATAACAAGTCCTCCCCAAAAACCATTTTCAACCACGAGGAGCCTCTAAACGCTCCACAGTTTACAGTATGTTAAGTACACACACAACTTCTTGTGTCGGATCTTGGCGCAGCAGCACGTTGCTGTAACTCAGTAGCAGGAGATTTTCTTGTGTGATTTATTTCGCACTTGCCCCCTAATTATAAACGGGAAAATTATATTGTAACCGAGCCACAGTGCATCTGATGATCTCGCTGTAGCCCCCTGGAAACGCTATTTCCTCTACAAATCCATCCCACTGAAGAATTTTTTCCAGTAGGTAAAAATGATGGATATGTATCGCAGGAGGATTTAGACTTAAAATATGCTTTTGTCCTGCTTTTGAACCCACTTGGATGTCTTACACATTATGCTGTGTCTTTGCAATGATTTACTTCTCTTTTGATGTCCTTCCTCCGAAGGAGTGATTCGGAGTGAAAAGCCTATCAATTAAACGTGTTGGATCCCGATTGCTTTTATTAGTTAGTGGGAAACAATGACTACCGTGAGAGCTTTCCATTGGAATTTGCATCTTGATTTGTTCATTAATAAACAAAAGCCTTTGCCTGCAGCAGTGATCCTGTTTCGACATCTCATGCCTGATAGGAAGTCATAAATGCAAGTCATCAAATGGGTACCACAAAGTTGTAAAACTGTAAAAGAAAACTGTTTTGGCTCTGTTTCTGAGCAGTAAAATATGAGAGATGCATAGATATGGACTGGAGCACATCCGCCTGTTGGATGGACATCACTCTGTTTTGCCGGCTGTCTACGCAGTTTAGCAGCCACTCTGCTTTTAAGAAATATTGTCTTCAGTCCCAGACATACCTTACACCAGCTTTTTCTCAAGACATAAACTCGTGCGATCCCTCGTTGTGGCCGGCACAGCTGAAGATCCTCCGCGTCGTCCGTGCCAAAACCGTCAAAACAGCATTCTCGCTCGTTCCAATATTTGAACCCGCCAGGAGAAAACTCAAGGAAATATTCTCATTGCTTTGACAAGTTCATCTTCAGCCCCGGGAACTTGACATCAGCAGAGAAGCATTTGGCCGGGTCCTCCTGTGTTTGAGCAATGTGTGATGATGCTTTGTCAGTGAAGAGGAGACAAACAAATTCCACATGGTTTCTAGGAACGAACCATAACCTGTGTATAAAGATGGACGATGCGTATCCACTGCCTTCCTCTATCCAGAAATGAAGCCCAAATATCCCAGATACCAGTTGTGCCCCTTTTTTATAGCATCAAATATCGAATTTGACGTTTATTTTGAGTTTACTTTTTTGGTTCCATGTCCCATCCGCTAACGTGGAGGAGGCCGGATTTATGACCAACACTGCAGCCAGCCACCAGGTGGCGTTTAAAATGCTTTGGCTTCACTTTTGGGGCTCAGTCGTCCAATCTTCACGTCCAATCTCTGATGAGAACAAGGAGAACCAATGGTTAAATGGTTAATGTTAATGGTTAAAAATACTCGTGCATTACAACATAGCACCATATTAATTAAATTTAACACCCTCAGCCATAAAACTCTGGTGGATCGTCCAAATTTTCTGCTGCCGCTTCCACAAGTTGGATGACTCTGAGCTCCCAGAGTAATCCAAGTCATACTTACGCATTTTGATGCTGATGTAAACGTTTTTTAACAAATTAGAAACATGCAGAACTCCCAGGTGAGGCGATCGCGGCATTGGCTGGCCCGTCTCCTTCAAGGTGAACATAACGACTGTATCGAAACGTGCCGAAAGACGTTCTCAGGCTGCATCTTTATTGATTCCTCAGGTTTCTGCAGAAGGATCCATCAGTCGTTACAGCGGTATGAGAAGAGCGAGAGCCACATGCTGGTTTGCACAGACTGTCCTCAGGCCCCTCTGGTACGAAACAACCGATCGCAGGAGCAATGCGCTCGCAAATGCAAGAAGAAAAACTTCAACTGCAGGTGAGTTGTATTTTCTCTCTCCGTCTCTTTTTTGTTATCACTCCTCCTCTCCTCCTGTATGGACTCAGTATTTACATATTTTTCTTGTTTATCGTGGTCCCATCTCGACTCAACGACTTCCCGTGTGTCCTCGACAGGGCTTTCAACTTTCAGAAGCACAACAGGAAATGCTACTTGCTTCCCTTCGACCGTTTCACCTCCGGCGTGAAGAAGCAGGCCAACGTCAACTTTACTCTGTACGAAAAAAAAGGTGAATCCCGAAGTCTGACTCATTTGTTTTCTTTCTCATGAGAACGCTCAGGTGCAGGCAGGGGTTTCCACAGGGTTTGCCAGTGATTGCAGGTTGTTGGCTTTCTCGATTTGTTAAGGTCTCTTTCTGTTGACACAATAAAAAGCAACCAACCCTAGTTCACCCCCCCGAGCTGTTTAATCACTCCGATGAGGTTTGTCGCTCGCATAAACATGCAGCAGACTTGAGTGGAGTGTAAACAATAAAGAAATTCATTGTTTACAGTCGGAGCGCAGCCTGTTGGAATCTGGCACTTTAGAATGTACGGCAGAATTTACGTAAATCCCCCCCGCCCGGTGACATTAAATGAACTTCAAGGACTTTTCTGTTTTGGGAATAACACTCAGGCCGGGACACACTAAGACACAAGTGGGAAAAGGTCTCATTTGACCATACATGGTAAAATGTATTCCAGGTGGTCAGGGCAGCAAGAGGGAATAAACTTCTAATTTATGAAACGCTGTATAAATTGGCACACGAGGGAACACACAGGCACAGTTTGTATCAAAGGGAAAACATGGATGGATGTTTTCAAATGCTTTTTTATCCCTTTGCCCTTTGCTCAGATTATATAAGGGAGTGTATCATCGGCACCAAGGACTACAGAGGGAGGAGGTCTTGGACGAAGTCAAACATCACTTGCCAAGCTTGGTCAGATAATAACATCAATGAACACACGTAAGTCCTCTCATCTCCAACTAAACAAGTCAAACAAAATGCATTTTTCTACGTGGGACGGGTGGTTACGATTCACTTGTCACCTTGGGCGTGCAGTGCCTTGGACGGCGGTGTTTTTTAGGGAGGAGAGGGTGTTAATTATTCATTTCCCCCTGGCCGCATTCCTGCAGCCATCAAAGCCCAGCATCTCCAATCCTCTGGCCTCCGCCACCTTGCCGGATGCTCCTTCTTTATTTCTCTGTGTCTGATATAGAACAGGCCCCGGCAGCTGATTTACCGATGTTCAAATCATCCCCTTGCACCTCAGGGGTTAAGGGAAGGCGGAGGCTCTGAGACGCTTGAACGTTTATCCAGAGTTAAGTCAGATTTCTTTCAACACATGCAGGGATGTCCTCCCCAATGAGGCTGGTGTGTGTGTGTTTTTTGGTCTGTGACAGTGAAGGTCATCAGGTGTACAGTAGAGATGTGTTTTTCCACTGCTTCAGGAGAGGCCAGATCAGCGACTCTGCGAGGACGGTTCTGTGCCAGCATCTCATTAGTGGAGCTCATTAGTTACGAGATATTTTAACTGCGATGGGGGCGGGCCAGGGGGGGGGGGGTGGGGTGCGAGACAGAATAATAAGAGTTTGAAGAAGTACAGCGGGGAGGTAGAATGAAAGAAAGAAAAATGCAAAGATTTATGGACTGAAGTAATGTTCTGTCTGTTGTCCAGCTGAGCTCACAAAGCCACAGACATGAGGGAAAATACAAGATCAGTGATTACAACACTTTGCGGTGTTGGTCCCCGTCTTTTCCTTTCGTCTCTTACAGTTCCCCTCATCTATTCCCATTTCACGAGCAGTTATTCACATCAGGAGCCTTTTGTCATTGTTTATTTGACACAAACTTTCAGGCTCCTTCCCGAATGGCAAATGTAGCGTCTGACAACATCGCCTGGGCTTGTCAACAACTTTTAACTTTCAAAGGGTCAAAGCGAGCTTTACTTAAGGGAGATTTAGAGCCACTGTGGGGTTACCTAACATGGGACCATCCCGCTGGGTGAGAATTACCACCATAATGAACCACGCACCATTTGAGTCTCAGGTAACTATTATTTTCACGCTTGACCGATCACCATGGGGCAGGGGTGATTTCTCAGGAGGTTCCCTTCCAGGAATGGGAGTTCCACCTGTTGTCTATATTTAGTGTTTGAACCGCAGTGTGTGCTGATGCCCGGCCAAGCCTGGAGAGAGGAATGGAACATTGTTATTCATATTCTTAATAATAGATAACATCGCAGTCATTTGTTTATTCCCGCAGAGACCTTAATTTATTTTTCGGCACATTTCCACTGGGAGGTCTGTTAGCGCTTTTGGCTTCAGAAACCCACTGGTGCATATTGGATTTTATGTTTTGCTCAAAGGAAAAGGTTGTTTTTTTTTTTTGGAGAAGAAAGAAAAACTCTAGGAATGATTCATGTGTCTCAATCTGAAGCTTTCCCCAGCAGCTAGTGAGTGTAGCTTTGCAGGAAAACTAAAAACTGTTGGAAACTGTTAGCATGGCTTGTCTGATGCGAGCTGAACTGGCCGTTAGAGTAGACCTTAAACAAAGATGGACGACGCAGCTCTACTTCCTCCCATTGTACAAAGATTTAAGCTAAAATATGTCTGATACAGAAGCCGCCGTCTTGCGCTTTCGACATAATTTGGAGCCAGTAGACGGCACGAGACATGTTAGCGAGATACATGTGCTCGACCAATCTCGAGTCTCAGCTGTTTATCAGGTTTTTACAGCATTAAATAACATTTTAAAATCAAACTTACCTGAAATATGCTTTTTTGACTTTTTATGTCCCATCTGCTAAAGTGGAGGAGACTGAGCCACAAAGGGGAAGTCAAGATGATTTGACTTTACTTTCGGGGATCTGTCATGTCGTCCATACAGTCTGTGGCAGTTACACGGCGCTAATTCTAACTATGCCTAGCTAAGCTTAAAGTTTGCGTGCGCCGGATCTTTACATCTAACTCTCGGCAAGACAGTGAGTCGGTGTACTCCCCCAAAATGTCGATTCTTTCCCTTCAGGACACTTCAGCAGATGTCAGCTGTCACACTCTGCTTCCAAAACGCCTGTATTTATGTCTCAATATTTATCAAGCAACCCACTAACCCCTCACTTCCTTTAATCTCTCCGTCTCTCACTCCTCTGGATGCTGGAGCACTGAAGCGTGACCGTGTTTGTTCCCCAGTCGCCAGGTGCACGTTGCTCGACATTGCGCAGCAGTTACTTCAGGTCTAGATTTCATCTTTAGCGATATCCCAAAATCTAGCCAATATGTTAAGTCGGCCCAGGGAGCGAAGCATGTGTGCATAGTGTCTGCCTGCGCTCCGATGGGAACAGACTCTGGCAAGGAGATGAATAACTGGCCAACATCTGTTAGCACAACATCATTATGGTTAACTTGTTCCCATGCCACGGCCTTTTACGGACTCTCACCAGATGCGGCCTCTTTTGTGACGTGACGAACCGTGTAATTCCATTTATAAATTAGGGACACTGTAGTATGATAGAAATATATATTAAGCTTAAGAGTTACACACAACAGATGTGAGTTGTGGCGCTTGGCACAGTGCTGCTTCCGAGCAAGTGTTTTGTTTTAGTTAAATGCGTAAGTGAAATGTCAATGTTAGACTTAACCCTGTTATACTTTGACACTTGTAGGAATTACAATGCGGTTGAAAGTCGTCCCCCCCCCCCTGTCTCCTTTAGCTCTGTCTCTCCTTGGGCCAAGTTATATGTCTGACATTTCCTCCACGCCTGGGCTGAATGATATTGCGCATTTGTGTAGAAGCCTTGCATAAACCCCAGGGCGCAGAGGGGAGAGCAGAGCAGACTCTCCCAGGAAAAGAGTCATTGCCTGGGGTAGAACGCTCAGACAAGCTGCTGAAGGGAGGGAGGGCTCTGGTTCTTTTTCCTCGTCGTTCCCTGCACATGTTTTTTTTTTTTCTTTCTTTTTGCATCATCAGTTAAACACCGAGCAACCTTTTGGCTCGTTCCATTCATTCTGCTCACTTTCTCTTTTTTAAACCACTAAAGTTTCACGAGTTTTCTTCTTCTCCTCCTCCTGTGCAAAAAACTTTTCTTTTTCTCCACTCTCCCCTTCTCCGTCTCCCTGGGTGGGAGGGGGGAATGCGGTCGACATGGATCAGGGGGGTGCTGACATGCCAGCTTTTAATCATCCTGCCCTGACACAAGACAGATTTCACACACTGTCCATTTAGTGCGGGGATCCCATGCCTCTCCCAGCGCTTGCGTCCCACATGTTTGGTTTCGCCTGGTTCTTTTTCTTACGGCCTCACAGCGGCTCGGTCACACTGACGTGATGTAGCAGTTGACAGAGAGGGATTAGGTTTAGACCTGTTCAAAGGCTGCCAGTAAATGACACGCTTGGGCTGCTCCAAGTGGTTCGTGGCGTTGTTCTGTGCTGTTGGCGGTCACTGTGCTGTGACAGAGTCTGGCTGCTTCACACATGAGGGACCTGCGATGTGGCAGCAATCAGTGTGGCAAACCGCCCAAAAGGTGCAAACCTGGAGAGGAGAGACGTACTGATGACCTACTTTGCATGAGATTGCTATGACTGCTTTCTTCTAGGATTTAAAATGTAACCTGGTCACATAATGGGCACTAACATTTGTTAAAACTGGGTTAACATCTTAATGGAATGAATTTATTTTGCATGCATCTGAGAGCACTAGCAGGCAGGTACAACCGCTGTATATACTAGCGGAGCAGCCAAGTGTGCAACTAAAATGTATTTATACAGCTTACAGTATCAGGTAACACTTTCTCCCTTGTAGGTTTTATCCTGATAGTTTCCCAGCGGAAGACCTGAGGGAGAACTTCTGTCGGAATCCCAAGAACGATCCTGGTGGTCCGTGGTGCTACACCACTGACCCCAACGTACGGGTGGAGGAGTGTGGTGTGCCGCAGTGTTCGGAGGGTAAGGCCCTCCGAAACATCATTACTGGACAATTACATTCGGTCAGCTTTAGCAGAGCAGATACCTCCACCAAGGCCCAACAGTCCCCATAAATCCAGGATGTTTGTTTGGACATAGTGAGACAGCTATTGAAGATACATACAAACTGTTCATTCCTGACCTAATCCACATAATCTCAGCTGCACATTGGTATTTACAGGTTTCTAGCCCTACTCAGATATCAGTCCCCTATTTACGATCTTATTCTTTTCGTTACGATCCCTGAATTATTCTCTGGAAAATTTGTGAAAATGTCCCAATTGCCTTATCTCGTGATCCCCGATTCACCGCTTTGTCCAGATCTGTTCAAGAATGTAATGGCTTCTTTTTTGACCCATGTCTTATGCTTCCACCAATTTTCTTTAAAAATCTGATCAGCAGTTTTTTACCTAATCCTGCAGGCGAACAAACAAACAATTCAGTAAACACATAACTTCATTGGCGGAGGTGATAACTCAGTTCACGTCAGAAAGCCAAATAAGGTTTAATCAATGTTTATGTGGTATATATCTTTGTCTGTATCTTATAAAGTCATAACATGAGTAACGTTAAGTTTTGCTTTGTTGACAGACGTCTGTATGACGTGTAACGGGGAGGATTACCGAGGCAAAATGGACCATACAGAGAGCGGAAAGGAGTGTCAGCGGTGGGACTCAGTGAGGCCTCACAAACACCTTTTCCAGCCCAAAAAGTGAGAACTAAACTCTATCATTTCTCACGTACAACACCCGCCTACGCCCATGACAGATGCTTAAATAAATGACGCTAATACCCGAGGGAGGTAGACCTCACCAGTTGTTATGACTTACTTCTCTCCCTCCTCATTACTTCTTTTCCTCCCCGCTTCCCCTCTGTTTCCTCTCTCAGGTATCGTGGCAAAGATTTAAAAGACAACTACTGCCGTAACCCAGATAATCGTCGCCGTCCCTGGTGCTACACCATGGATCCGAAAACTCCATGGGAGTACTGCAACATCACTGTGTGTGGTACGGACCTATTCACTGTATACACTCAGATCTGGGGCCTGGGCTTTGTGGACAAGTCTTCAACAAATCAGCGGAAGACTAAATTACTGTTATACGCTGATTTATGGCTTTTCTTTGTTGCTGGTTTTCCTCCGTGTCTAGTTCCTTCACAACCTGATAACAAGTAAAGCCTTTTTCAGACATTGGGTCCAAAGCATTTTTCGGAGTTTGCCTTTCACATATGAAATATGCAGCAGGAGATTTTCTGGGCCAGATGTCCGGAACATTCAGGCGAGGAGTAACATCTAGGTAACAAGTGTTATTACCCGAATCTCTCGAATTCTGTTGTCTTTCCAAGTTGACATCTTCATCAGCGTCTCCTACGTGTTTGGCTCCTCCTTTGCATCCTCAGATATTTGTATTTTCCAGACATTTTACCTGGGGGCTGGCAAGGGAAAGTTATGGAAAATGTGTGGAACAACTGACGGAAATGTCCCGACTTCTGTGCATGTCTCACACAGTTAGGAATCCATTGTCAGATTCATAGCATTTAGGATCCCTTGCTTGGCTTTGGGACAGACCAATGGCGGTTTAGCACTTCCAGCAAGTGGTTTGAGTGCGTCAGGGAGTTTGCTACATGCAGGACTTTGGCGGTTTTGAGGTTCTTGCGGTCAGGTCCCCTGCGGAGCCTCAAGTCTTTTGTTGACCCAGCTCAGTGTTTCATGTGGTGCTTGGGTTCAAATCCCTCCACCTCAACAAGGAGGAGTAAATATGTTGTTGGTAAATTGTCGAGTCTGACTTCAGAGAGCATGTAGTGTTTTACTGAGACCACTCACAGATGACTAGGGGCAATAAAGCGGAGGACTACAATAGAGGCTACTATACTGCGATGTCCCACATTGCCACCGGAAGGTCTAATAGTGGATTTAGTACTGTGAACATTGTTTTTGACATTCATATATTCAGAGACAATGGGCGAATTATAGGGAAAAGCTTAATTAATGCTCAAAGAACAAAACAGTTGCAGATGCCTCCATGCATGACTCGGGGGGGGGTCAGTGGATGGTGTGTGGAGCATTAAAACCCAACTGAGAACAACAATCTCCATCCCCATGATCAAAACAAGAAGTGATGGAAAATCTTATGAAACAATGCCATTTGATCCCCGTTCACAGACTTGTAGAATCGATGCCCAGATGCACTGAGGTTGTTTTGGAGGCTTGTGGTAACTTAGAACCTTACGAAGATAGTTTATGTCGTCACCAATTTAGAATATTATTGTTGAAAGGTCTTGTGGATTGTCAGGAAATGACACAGTATTTACACAATTACTTGTTTCCAAGGATGTCACTGTTTGCTCTTTGAAATTGAGATGGGGTATTTTTCATGTTTGCAAATTTGTTTTTCCCGATTTTCTTTTTTTAGGCCGGAAACTATAATTGGCCCATTTCACATGTGTCTGATTGAGCTGTAGTGTGGAACACTGGCCTCCATGTTTAATACAGATGAAGAAAAAGAAAGAGTGGATGCCGAAAAGAGGTCGCACCTTTGGAGAATTTAATTTTTTCACTGAACGCGCTTTGAAATATTCCCACATGCTCAATGACAAACACACAGAGCATCTCTCTTTGTCTCTGTCGGCCGCTTACGCACATGCACCATACAGTACATGATATGATTTACAGCCTGGGCGGAGGATCAGCATTTGTCCAGATGTGTGTATCCCTCAATGCCTGCCCTCAGAAAGATAAAAACCACTGACCTGTGCTACACAGTGCACACAGACACTGGCATGCATTACATCAAGCCGAAGAATCCCCCCCCCCCCCCCCCCCCCCCCGCCAGCTCGTGTCTGCCTCAAAACTTCTGCTTCACTCCTCCATCTTCCCCAATCTCATTTGTCAAAGGCTAAAGAAACAGAGACAGAAATCCGGAGGGGAGAAGTCGCTCCCTACGTACCGGCTTTTCCTGCTCTGCTGAAAAGCAGAATTCCATCTGAAGATGTTTGGAATAGTTTTCCGGTGGATAAAGTTGCCCCAGTCGGACCAGGCTGGATGTGATATCTTTGTTTGGGTTGAAATAAACAAATTCAAACCCGGATCCTGAAGTTTTTGATGTTTAATTGCGAGGCTAAATATGTGTTCATGAATATGAGCTCCGGGAGTTTCCCAACAACAACCTGTGACATTGTGTGGTGTCAGCAAAAGTTAGATAACTGCATATTGTTGTGGATGTCCCCTACGTGCAAGAATGTGGGGCACCGGTGTTATGAATACACATAAAGTTTCCTATCGCAGCAGAGGCGAAGAGGGGGAGTGCTACTGTTTTTGATCATCTGTCTCTATGTTAAACACGACACATTCTTCTGGGGATTAATATCTCCCTCCTTCTCTCCCTCCCTCCTTCCTGCCTTCAGTGTTTTACCACTCCCTCTCTTTTTCTTTGCCTTCTTTTCTCAAGCTTTCAACACGATTACAAATCTACGTTTTTTTCTCTTTCTTTCTTAGAGTCGGACTCCAGCGAGGACACAGACGTCAATGTCACGACGTCCTGTGTCCAGGGGAAGGGCACAGATTACCGAGGCACAACGTCTGTCACTCCTGAGGGCGTGACGTGTCAGCGCTGGGACTCTCAGTTCCCCCATAACCACTCGTTTCTGCCCCAGAACTTCAAATGCAAGTGAGTCACGCTTGTTTGGCGGCTCGTGATTGGTTGGATTCAGTCCCTCTGTGCTGTGTCAAGGCGGCGATTTGTTCATTTCATGCATTCGACTGTTGAAATGCCAAGAAAAAGGATTTTGAAGTTCTTAGCCACGCTGCAAAAAACACAGTAATCAGCACCATGATTTAAATTGTAGTTTGTGTGTGTGCCACAGAGACCTGCGAGAGAACTACTGCCGTAACCCCGATGGAGCAGATTACCCATGGTGCTTCACTACAGACCCTAAACAGAGGAAAGCCAACTGCACCCAGATCCCCAGGTGTGATGCTGAGGCCACACAAAAAATAGGTAAATGGCTGAAAAAGCTGGATTTTAAAGGAGCAGTTTGACATTTTTGGGGAATATGCACATTATACTGTAGATATAAAGCTAGACACAGCAGCTGCAGTTGTTTTCTCAGTTTGGATTTTGAAATAAATTTGAAAGATGTATGGATTAAGGAATGGTTTTAACCTTTGGACAGAAAGAGGCCAACTCCGAAACAGCTGCTGGCTACTATCGCTGCATATTTACCTTCCAGGCATGAGCTTTCATCCAACTCAGCAGGAGAGCAAATGTTTTGCATTTACCAAAATGTGAACTATTCCTTCAAGTCTGTCAAAGCCTTTTCCAGGTGGCAAGTGTTTTTAAGAGTTAACAATTATTCAATAATTAGATTTGAAATACTGGACTACAGGTGCTTGTCATGTTTTTGCAAAGAGAATCACACATTCGATATTTTCCCCATAGGACTGGACCGCTTGGCAACTGCCCAGTGAATTCCGCTTCATGGGAGATCAAAACCCCAGACTTTGTCAATAGTTCTCGCTGTCGTTTCCCATCTTTCTCTGCTTTGCGTTTCAAAAGACCACAGATGTCAAAAAGCGGCTTATACAAACCCCTCCTCTGATTCTGTTTAAGAGAAAAGACGTAGCACGGTTTAAATGTTCTATTACATCTGAGAACCACCAGTTACGCGGGGAGGCCTTGACATTAAACTGATGCAAACCACAAGGAGAACACGAAACACCCGAATCCCTTTCCTCGTCTCTGCACTTGCATGAATGTTCGTTTGCGAGTCAGCCCGCTCACAGACTGTATTTAGGTGTTTCAGAAACTGCTGGGATCTGCTATTCTAAAATCAATAAAAATAACCTTATCCTGTTTTTCCTCAGAGTGTTACGAGGACATCGGAGAGATGTACCGGGGAACTTTATCCATAACTCGCTCCGGGATTCCCTGTGCCAACTGGTCACATCACATAGACAGGTAACAAACTCATTGATTCTGCATTGTTATGTGTCCCGTGTCTCCTCCTCCTCACTCCCAGTCGAGCTTCAGCTGCGTTAGGAAACACTGGAGAGGCTGACATTCTTTTCAGTGTTTGTTGACAACTTAGCTCCCATTGCCATGTGAAAATCCCTTTCATATGAATGAAGCTAAGCAGTGAAAACAAACAGTGGGAGGAAATCGGGGGGGTTCCTCAGGGGTCAATACGAGGCCCAATTATTATTCATCTAACTGTCGAGAGGAAACCCTGGGGTGCTCTCGGAGTGACCCATCGTGATGGAGAGGTGGCCCACTGCGGGGCGGTTGCTTCATGCTCAAGTCAGGCTGTTGGAATTACTTAATTTATAGGAATTTTAAAAGCCAAAATGACACAGACAGATGGACATGTTCCAGAGCCGACCCCTGACCCCAGGAAGTGCTTTCTGAGGGAAGCAGATCAAAGCCAATCAGCTCCCTCGCGTTGACTGCAGCCAGCGAGTCTATCCTGCTCAAGGTCAAGGGTCGCCCCAGGAAAAACGGCTGAGAGCAACAGCTTGTTTTACATTCTCCTGGGATGTGGAATTATCTTCACCTCCTGACAAATTGTTGTCTATTGCTTGGCATTATGTTTTGTACCCACTAGCTGCTTTCCAGGGATGTCTGAGAAGGTTATGTTTAATTTTAGTGGGACGCTGCAAAAAAGACACAATTAAATATGAATTTGTTCCAAGGAGGATGTGGCTCCTACTGGTCTGAGCCCTGCCGAATGCTTAGAGTGCATACTTTCATACTCCCATGAGCACACTTCACAAAACTCTGCGTTTCCTTCTACGGGCTCAGTGCAGCGAATGCAGAGGATTGATTGCACTATAGGAAAGCCAGAGTCAGACTTTCCAGGCACACACCGCGGTTACTTACAGTGTATATGAACTGTACGCGCATTAAAGGTGTAACCACGACATGGCAGTGTGCATGTTAATGAGACACGGGCCAGCGTGAGCTCTGTGCAGAATAACAAATGGAACATGAGAATCTGTATTTGTGTGTTTTACAGTGGGGATTCTCACTCTACAGTGTCCCATGTAGGGCTGGAGAACAACTACTGCCGGAACCCGGACCGGGACAAGCACGGCCCCTGGTGCTACACCAATCCAAACAACCGCCTGGCCTGGGACTACTGCAAACTGAAACACTGTGAGTGGCCTAAATAACCTTGTTTCCTCTCTCGTCTATCTACGTAACAGTGGATACGTCCGGGTTCATCAATCAAATTTTTATTCTGTAGCCCATATTCACTATTTGTCTCATGGGGATTAGCCATTCATTCATTTTGTATTTATTTCGAACATGTAATTCAAAAAAGAGAAATCATACACACAAGTGAAAAAGTATAATTTATTAACAGTGATGAGGGAATCGATGTACCAACAAGCGTCAACATGCTCCTTATTGAGTTTGAGAGCTGCAGGTGGGAGTTTCCTGCACTTGTTTCCAGTCTTTGTGCTAAGCCGATCTTGCCAGCTCATGGCATTAGCTTCATATTTACCACACAGACGTGATGCATCTCACTTTGGCCTCAGCAAGAAGGGGAAAATAAGCATAGTTCCCAAAACAGTTTGAAGGTGGAGGCTCTTTCAGAATAGATGGTCGTAATATTACGAGAATAAAGTTGTCATTTAAGAATAAAGTGTTTTTTTAGGCCACGTGTCTTTTGAGAGTGGGAGTTTCAGAACACCAGTCTGTTGCCTGCATTAAAATGAGTAATGTGGAGCCTTTTCTTTCGTTATACTTTACAAAATACTTAATGTTTTGGCACATCAGCCCCACATTATAATAAGTAATCGGACTTTTAATTTTTAATCGGACAAAGTTTGATGCAAAACATTGTCTATTACTCTCGAAATCTCCAATTCTTTGGTCTTCAATAAGGCCCCAACACACTCGTAAAAAGTTGCTCTAATTAGATGCAAAGAGTTTACCACATTTCCTGGTGTGTTTTTAATGTCCCGACATCTGAATAGCATCTTTACACAATTTCCCCCATGATGCACTTCCTCTTGAATATGCTTTGTATGCACATGGTGGCTATAAACCTTGTGTCCCCCATGCTATCATCATGAGTGTTCCCTTGCATTACCTCAGAAATTATGACCACAAGCCAGGAGAAAAAATTAATAGCACTTCTTCACATGCTTGTAAACATTTGAAATAAAACAACCCACTAAAGTGACCCCGTGCTGCGATATGCAAAAGTTCTCAGGGAAGTGATTCCGGTGTCAGCTCAGGACAACGTGGTCCTGGTCTCCTTTAGCTCCTTTAATCCTCCAGGTGTAAAGTATTTGAACAATGTCGCTCAGATTCCAGCTGCTTGAAAACAGAAACAAATATTCGACCCTCAGATTGTCCAAAAAAACACTTTAAATAGATCGTGTATTTGCGCTTGGTACAAAGCAGAGGATTGTTTTATTTCATCGACTCCACCTATAACGTGATAATCTTTATTTCACACAGCCTTACGTAATGTGTTAGCTTGCGGTTTAGTCCAATTTGCAGAGAATAACCGTGATGCCCAAACAGCAAACAGATGCAGGACTGTGCTGTCATCCTTTTATTCCAGAAAATGGCTGGTTTCAATCATGTTGCGTCGAAGAGCCTCTTTCGAATGGCTGCACCATAATTACTGTAATGTAAAACATGTCCTGCATGCAGTATTTGAGGTCTCGAGCAAATTTCATTCCGTCCCGCGGTCGCTAACTGATGTAGCCTCCGACAACGACTCGGATCTGAAGTGCTCGCAAAGTAAAGAAAGGTGCGGTCCGCGTCTGAGGTTTTGTGTCGTTTTAAGGTCGACGGGTCAGAATTATTCCCGCGGCTGTCACGTCTCTTCTTACACTGTTTTTTCTTTCCCCTCTATCAGGTGAATCATCTACAGTAGCTCCTCAACCAAGCAGTGAGTATCACTTTGACTTATCTGGCTTTTACCAGTCTGGTCCTCTTCCTCCTCCTCTTATCTCTAATCTTTTCCCTTTTAAACGCTTTATATTGAATCCATCTGCTGTCATTTACCGGACTAATCGAATCATATTTTATGGTCCTGCTTTGACATTTTTTTAATAAATCTTTTCCCATTGAAAGATAAATGATACATCCATCAAAAATAAACAGCGTCTCCTTTTTCTCTTAAAGATCTAACCCGACCAAAGATATCATGCTTCGTGCACATAAACACCAGAATAGTCGGCGGACATCAAGTGCAAGGTACAGACGGCAGCTGGGTGGTGAGCATCCAAAGAGAGTAAGTCCTATTACCTCTCTGTGTTTTTACAGATTCTCCTTCGTCCCCCTGGTCGTGAATATAACAGTCTTCTTCACGTTTTTTCTCAGGAAGGCTCATTTGTGTGGCGGCTCGCTGATCAGAGAGGACTGGGTCTTGACGGACCAACAGTGCTTCACCTCCTGGTAATTCAGAATTTTATTGTGTGTCTGACTTCACCATATCTTTCCAACGCCTGCTTCCTCAGGCCAGATCCCGTTTAATGAGACTTATCCTCAAACAGACCTGAGATATGGAACAAAGCAGTCGGACTGGAGATCTGTTTAACTTCTGCAGTTGTCAGAGCCACTCGTATACTTGTACATGTAGTATCTCTGTCATCTGCAGCAGTGGTTTTAATGGAGACCTCCCTATCTGTGTAGTAATGTGCAGTACTGTAGGTATCACATGTGGTGTAGATCAGCAGCTTGAAGCTGATGCTGTGTAGTGGAGGGAATCGCTGTTTTTCCGTTTTCGCAAATTTTGAAGGCTTATGATGAAAAAATTGCTTTTAATATTGAATTAACTGATATAATGTTCGTTGTGCATTGATGGATTTTCTGTTTAAAATTGAATGGAATGGTTTGACCACACGCAACCCAACTAGATCTGTACTCAGTAGATCACTGAGGCCCAACAGTCGTCTTCAATTCAAATTTCACACACTCATAGATATCAGTCCCCCAAATGTGCTTCACTCTTTTCAACAAAATCTCATAATTATTCCTCGTGAAAAGGGTGAAAATGTTGAAATCCTGGATCCGCCCCCTGATCTGGACCCCCACAATATTCAAAAGTGAGCCCACTGTAGATCTGAGCCCTGAGTTCTCTAACGTTCCTCAGTTGATCCCTCAACCTGATCAAATTAATCTCTGATCAAAGTGGCGGCCGACTACACAAGTCACAAATACTGCAGGTTGTCCATCTCACACTGGTCCTTGTGGTCTTCAGTGTTCCAGATCTCAGGGATTACAGCGTGCAGGTTGGTCTGCGCCACCTCAACCAGTCGTCGCACCACCCGAGGCTACGCATCTCGCGCCTGATCTGCGGCCCAGAGGGATCCAACCTGGTCATGTTGAAACTAGCAGAGTGAGTCTCCAGCCCCACGCGACGTTTCCACTGATATTTAAGATCCGAATATTAAACTGTGTTACTGTTAAAGTATAATTAATGGACTGTTGTGTGTTGTTGTTGTAGCCCTGCACCTGTGTCTGAAGGCGCCTCCACGATTCATCTTCCAGTGAAAGACTGTCACATCCCCGAAGGCACCAACTGCACCATGTATGGATGGGGCGAAACCAAAAGTACTGCCTTCACTCGCCAATATGCCAATAACACTACATTCCATTATCATTCAAATTGAAGAGATGTAAACGTGTGTGACCTCTGACACTCACTGGTTTGTGTGTTCTTCTCCGCACAGAAGCGGGATACGACGAGGCACTGAACACGGTCACCATGCCGATGGTCAACAATGAAATGTGCTCGCAAATCAAAGGGGACGCCGGGGAAAGCAGGATATGCGCCGGCGGCATGAGAGGAGAAGGTGTCTGTGATGTAAGGAGAACGTGAATGTACAGTACTCACAATGTCATCGAGCCACAGAACAAACTACCATGGCAACAGCTTGAAATGTAGTTTTCTTTGGAACTACTTTCTACTGGAGAAATAGTCCCAGAGGAAATGTTCAACGTTGAAGTTGGGGATTAATGGGAAATGCATGACTGTATGTAAAGATGGACAACATCACTGCTTACCAAAAGTGAAGCCAAATCATCTTGATCACCCCCTGGTGGCTGGCTGCAGCATAGGTCATATGTCCTGCCTCCTCCATGTTAGTGGATGGAACATAAACCAAACTAAAGAGTAAACATTAAATACATTTTCTGCAATTTTGGGTACTTCTTATTACACTGATTGGTTTTGATTCAAGTAGATTTTTGTGATTTGATGCTATAAAAACGAGGGGAAACATCATGACTGACAGCCGAGACTCCCTCGTGATTGGTTGAGGGCGTGTGTCAGCAGAGTTTCGCAAATCCACTCAAATTATTTAAAAATCGCAAGATATCTTGGGATATTTGGGCTTAATTTTGAATCTTCTGTGTTTCTGATGTTTTATTCTCTGCCCTTCTCCCACAGAGAGATAACGGCGGCCCGTTGGTTTGCCAGGAGCATGAGCGCAAAGTCATCGTAGGCGTGAGCATCCAGAGGACGAAATGTGCCTCGTCGCAGCCTGCACTCTTCGTCAACGTCGCTTTCTACTCGGAGTGGATTTATAAAGTGTTCAAACTTTACCCCAGCCCGGAGAGGAACTGAAATAAATTCCGGAGCGTACCACAGCTGGCGAGAGGCGGGAGGCGACTCTGGGTCGGACCTCTCCGGCGCGGACCGCAGGGGAGACATGAGGAGAAATCACCAGTTTGGGGATTTTTAGCGGCCGAAGCTGTCGTTTTACAGAGAGGACGGGGACTCGTGATTGAAGACTGGATACGATAAAGTGGAATCTCCCGCATTCCTCCACATGCAGGTTCTTAGCCTCCAGAACATTTTTACAACCAAAGTCTCGGGCACATGGACGACGTACTAATTGTATTTTGACATGAGAATGACACGTGTGACTCAGTATTATCTCCTGGAATATACTTGAATATGGACGGAGCCCAGATTCCCTGTTGGACACGACTGTGACTGGGATTTCTTTCTTTGCTTTTTTATTTTAACGTGTTGAGCTGGACTGCAAAACTTTTATTTACCTCCAACACACACACAGATGTTAACAACTATACAAATTTGGCCATAGTGATTTCAGATGCCATAGAAATATAACCATACCCAAAAATAATAAACAAGGTATGACCAAAAAGGAAGAAGAAGTGGTCTGTAACTTTAAACCTGTAAACTTTGCTTCAGATATACCATGAATTAGGTGTATAGAATACACTATAGCTGCTTGAAACGCTGACTGCAGCAGCCCTGGCGAACCATTCAGTGCTAATTGTGCGCAGTAGCCGGACTGCCTTTTCCCCAGTTAGCTGTAACTGTTAGTTTCCCCCCCCCGTGAGAGGGTCTAAGTAGGAACTGAGCAAACTGCTCCAGATCTTATGCTAATATTTGAAGCATGAGAGAGAAGAGCCATGCCAAATATAACATGGTTATTTGGTCTCCAGTTTGGAGGGAACTGTGGCCCCTGGCGGGCTGTGTGTGGTCAGTAGGATATTTTATATATATGTATGTATTTCTTTTTAAATTTCATGGAAAGTGACTCCTTATGTACATAACTGCAGATTTATTGAGTATGTCTCTGCCGTGCCGTAAGATTTTATAGGTCTTATAGATCTGGAATATTTTTGGTTCACTGAGTAATGTCAGATTGGCTTCTTCCTGTTTCGGATTGTGTTTAATATTTAAAAGATAGGACTTGTGGATTGTGAGCGGTCGGGTTGGTGTATTTATTTCTTTGGAAAGAGCAGAAGATGTTGCAGATAATGATACTTGTTTTTTGTTTCTAACCTGTAATAACATGCTGCGTGTTTGACTCCAGGTTAAAGACACAGAAACAGAAAGGAACACACCGTTGACAATGTGCCTTATACATTCAAACCAGAGACTGTAGATAAAGATGGACGACACGTCTCCACTTCCTCCCACTATCCAGATGTGAAGCCAAATTATCCTGGATACACACAGTTCCAGAGTCTGAACAGTAGTGATCGTGAGATGGAGCCGTGGTATAAAAGTCCTGCTGATACACGCAGTCATGTCTTCCATCTTTGTCTATGGAATGTTTTTTATTTTGGGGGGGGGGGGGCAGTTTAACAAGGAAGTGAAAATGCATCAGCTGAAAAAGACGACAATCAAAGTCATGCAAAAGTTTTTATCCCCAGATCATTTCCTAAAAATAAAGAAAATTTGGAAGTTGTGACAGAATTAGTTCATGAAGAATGACGCCCTGTTAATGAGGAAGAAACCACTGATATGAAATCACACTTTTGATAAAGAAAAAAACTTTGCAGATTATAATTCCCCCCCAATTGATTCCCCCGATGACCCTGTTATTCCCACTTTCTGACCCCGGTGCATTTTAGCGGTGTTGTCTTAAAGCGTAAATGATTTTCTCTTGTTCTGAACATCACGTGTAAAATGCTACGTACATTAAAAACATCCAGAAACTCTTACAAAGGTTATAAAAGTCTGTGGAGCAGCAGTTTGAAAGGAAGACGCTTCACAGACTAAACTGGGGAAACCAAATATTCTTATGTCACGTAGCAGATCACATGACCTGTTGCCTTCTTTGAAAAAACGAATGGACTTGTAACTGTTAATTTATGTGACTTGTTAATTTACCTTCATGTAAATAGGCCTCGCGCGTCCTGTAAATTACAACTTGTAATTTTTGTAAATACCCTCCTCGAGTATTTTGACTCCCTGATCATTCTGTTTATATATTTGTACAATGTAAACCTGAAATATAACAGCTGCTATTTTGTGTTAGTGGGTTGTTTTTTCTATCTACGGCCTTTTTTCTGAATTTTGTAGCCTTTGTATTATTCCTATTTTAATAAAGAAAAACTGACATCACACGTTCCAGTAGTGGTCCTTCCGCTTGGCGTTTTCCTCTTGAGTAATATGTCGATTAAGGAATATCCCGAGTGTGTTTATTCCCTTCTTGGCAGTTTACTTCCTTTGTCACTCACAGCAGCAGCTTGTAGTACATGAGAAATGCCCTGAAGTGGCTGAGAGCCGCAGATGTCATCCATACCACGGCTGCGGAGGATACATAATAACATGTCTTAGGAAACATTTGGATAACAAATTTGGACGTCCCCCGCAGAGTTAAGTGATACATAGCTGAACTTGGATCGGCGGCTCGGAGACTTCTGGTTGCTCAACGTGAGATAAGATAATACTTAATGCTCCGAACGCAAGATGGATGCTTGTGTCAGTTTGTTATATTGAGGTAAAAACCTGCTTTCTGTCATTTTGTTGACAGAGAGTTCGGTAGCCAGTGGCGAGATATTTCACTTAAAGTGGAAGAAGCAACATATGAGATTTCGATTTTTACACAACTAAGACCCTGTGTTTATCAGCGACTCAACTCCCAGTGAGCCTGGGTCCCATCTTAGATTAGCTGATGGTAGTTTTGTTTGGTGGTTCCCAGAGTCTGATAGAAAACTGAAGGTTATCGTGCTAAGGAACTCTGGAAGGATATACCAGCTGAAATTAGACTTTCTATGTTTGTTGCTCCTTTAAAATCCATTTTTGAAACGTTCTTTTAAAATAAAAAATAAACTGTCATCTCTGTGTGAATTTTAATTTATCTTATTTGATTTTTTATTTGTTTTAAATTGTATTGTTTTGTGATACAGATATATTATTATTATATTATTATTATGAGTAGTAGTAGTAGTAGTAGTATGACTTTTATTATTCATATTCGTATTATTATTTGGCTCCATCTCTCCCTGTGACCCTCAGATAATGGATAAATATATAAGAATTATTATTATTATTATTAGTAGTAGTAGTATTAGTAGTATTAGTATTATTAGTATCACATTTCAGTGTCCTACATTTAAAATCCTACTTGAGTAAACAACAATTATGAGCTTAAGTTCTCTTGGTGCAGATAAACTTTGTGACTAATATTGTTGTGACATATTGTTTTGAATGACTTTATTGGATATTTAATACTGTTGCATCAATGTTGGAGCATGGTTTTACAGTTGTGGCGGGTCAACATGGCGCAGTGTTCCCAGCTGAGACGACCCGCCAGAGGGTCACAAGATAACTGAATCATCGTCACGAGAGGATTTTTATGGAAGAAGTAAAAACAAAGTTGCACAGAGCAAATCTGTTTTCATTTTTTGGGTTATTTTCTTGATTTACGTGAAACCACGTTCAGACCTCAGAGGGGTATTTTCAGTTTTGTGTGACAGATCTCCGAGGAGCAGGACAAGTGGCTCCAGTCAGACACAGTTAAAACCAAAAATGTTGGCAACCGCTTGCGTAGAATGGCAACAATCCATATAGAATTGATTTTATTTTATAAACTAATCATGTAATTTTCAAACGGAGGATCCCAATCTACTGTGAAATCAAGTTAGTGAAGTAAAAAACAAAGATTTGCCTGTGACATGTCGTGTCAAGTTGCATAAAACAGAAATACTCGAAGTAGAAATACAAGTACAGGACTAGAATAGATGTACTGAGTAATTTTCAGACCCCCTGACCACGATCAGTAAATAGATGACTAACATAGCAGTGACATGTGGAGGTGACATTTACCCATCTGGCTTCACAGGGTTAAATTCCGACATGGTCATTTTACCAGAAGGCCACATCCACGCTGCTGACCGAGCTGTTTGCCTTCTGATCCAAGCCTCCCCCCCCCCCCCCGGTGGCCAATTATCGAGAAGTCGTACCGTCTCTCCGCTGCAGTAAAGGGACTTGAAGGAATTCGATGCCTCCGTCCTGTTGCAGTCATAAAAGCCGACACCGAGCGGCGCAGATATCAGATCAGTGTTTGGACTTTTTTGAAGCTGCACTTTTATAGATTTTCCCCACTGGCCGATCCCTGGAAAGAAATCTTGGAGGGGCGCCTGCACCGCACTCCACACTTAAACAAACAGCCAGCCCAGGACTATAAAAGACGCAACATCCATATATTATTATAGTGGTAACCTTAAATGAGCCATGCAGATATGATTTATGTCGATATCACTGAGCAGATACGCTGTTCGGCAGAGCCTGCTGTTAAAGTGATCCTCAGATATCCATATTTCATTTCTTTTTATCTATTAGCATTAAATTAAACCTTTATTGGCTTTGTCACACCTCACTTTGTGGGAATACAACCAATAACTACTCATAATTAGCCTCGATCGGTTCTTTTCTCGGATTGATTTTAGGGTACGATTCTTCTTCGTCTGTTAAATTCCCACACAAATGCTCTGCTGCAATGTACAAAGGCCATCTCGTGCTGGTTTGTCCGTTCTGGGCCACTGTAGAAACATGGCCGAGTCCGTGGGACCCGCTAACTAAATAAATATAAAAGGCTCATTCCTACGTAACAATAACAGGTTTGTTGATTTAAAGACTGAAAGATAAGTATGATAAATATTTCCAACATCTACAAATAGATCCTTATAATTTCTACACACTGCACCTTTACCTGCATTATTGTCTTATTTATAAGTGGATTAATTCTTCGTCTGTTGAATTTTGTCCTTTCTGGGCCACTGTAGAAATATGTCGGCGACCGTGGTAGTACGACCTGTTATATGTAAATATAAAAGGCTCATTCTAAAGTAATAATCCCACTATGGTTTTAATTTAAGGTGGTGACCCAGTGACTTTGACATAGTTATTAGAATTGCATCCCATATTAGCAAATAGATCCTTATAATTTCTGTACACTGTACCTTTAAGATCCTTTTGCATTGTCTCATGTAACATATTAAAGATTTCAGAATCCAGAATTTGTAATAAAACTCACTGTTTAATGACATTTCAAGAGAACAGATTCAAAGAAAAGTGATGAGAACAATCTTGTAACTTCAGTCATTTGTCGCCCTCTGCTGGCCAGAATGTCTCCCTCCAGTCCAGACTTTGACCTGCACCCCCCCCCTAAAGGTACAGTTTCCAGAGTTCAGAACAAGCTGCTTTGTCTCATTCATGTCACAGAGGTGGTCACTGATTCAGTCCAGGTACTACTGTGGATGGACGTCCCAGGTCTGCGGCGCGAACAGATACCTCTGGTCCGCCTGGATCTGGCTCCAAGTGAGAGAAACTCCCTGCTGGGTCCAGCACTGAGGCACGGGGCGGCCTGTCCGCACCCCCTCGCTCATCACTGGGAGGGACATCCTGGCGTCTGTGGGCCGGTGGACCAGTGGGAAAGGGAATCCCTCCGAGTGCAGAGCCAGCGGGGCCGTGTCTATGTTCTGGGTCATCGCGTTGTTTGATGGGTGGAAGAGTGATGGAGGCAGAGAGATGGACGTGAGCTGTGCAGGATTTCTGATGCCTGCGCATCAGAGTGAAGGAAGCAAACTTATTAAAAGCTCATGTTTGTGTCTGAGTCAAGTGATCACATGCAAGAATGATGTGACTCAACTTACAAGTTACTTCCAGCCAAGGGATCACATCATAAATCACATGTTTCTTCAGAGGAGAAATAAAAAAGCAGCAGTCCAACATCTGCCCCATTATTAATTCTTTAAAATACCTCAATCATTTTCTCAAATCGTCTTAAAAATTAAATATTTTTGGTGGATTTGCACATGAGAAAAATCTCCTCTAATAATCAAACAACAATATTCGATAACTCGATCACCCTCAACATGAAAAAGCCACTAGTTAACTATTTTCACCTTTAGACATCGATTTCTATACAGAAATGTGAAGACGCTGGTTTGATAAAACAGATTTTACCTGCTTCTGTAGAGAAAATGCAGCCGTTCTGTAATTTCCTGGAAACTGTGTCATAGGAAGAGGAGGCTTCTGAGTGTTGATGGTAGATTCTTGACACTGCTGTTGCCTTCAAATCAACACAAACAGTTTACAGTTCCAACGTGACTATAAACAACGTGTTCCTGTCATCTAAATCATACAACATCATAAGTTCAAGTCCCCAAGAATTTAAAGTCTTTCTCCATAACATTAAATATTCATTACTAAAAAGGCAGTATGGACATTTTAGATCCAAACGATGCTTTGAAATGACAGAAGTCTATTTCTAACTTTGGCAGGAGACAGTCGTGTTCATGTTAAAGACCCCGTCGCTCAGAGAGAAGAAGCTGAGGGGCTTTAAAGTTTCCCTCACAAACTGTTACTTCCATCTGTACCTGCTGAGATGTGAAGCCGTGCGGCAGCGCTGGATTCACAGGAGGAAAATCCCTTTGCTTTTGAACGTCTGTAAAGGAGAAAAACATTTTGTCAGCTTTGAGCTTTCCACTCAGTTCAGTTCATCTTGTCGTGGCTTGAAGGAAAGCGTCACACATATTGTTTCTAGGCCTCAAATCCAAAAACAAACACACTTACTCTGTGTGCCGCTCCTCTGTTTGGTTTCCCTCCTCCACTTGGCCCGTCTGTTTGAAAACCAGACCTTTGAGAGACAGACGGTTACATGTGGACAGCAGAAGTTTTAATGACGGACAAATATGAGTCAAGTCTGTATTGTCCCACTTGTGAAAAAACTGATTTGCAGCCATGGGTTCACAGCATCCAACAAATACACAATACGGACTGTGACAATAACACAATAAAAACACGGGCAAAAAACACAGAATCCAAGTACAAATGTGCAAAGTAGCCTCAACGAAATCTGTCCTCAACCCTCGACTAGAGACCAAGAAGAAAC
Organism: Hippoglossus hippoglossus; assembly: GCF_009819705.1. Taxonomy (NCBI): domain Eukaryota; kingdom Metazoa; phylum Chordata; class Actinopteri; order Pleuronectiformes; family Pleuronectidae; genus Hippoglossus; species Hippoglossus hippoglossus. The sequence goes on from NC_047173.1 coordinate 12,724,317, forward strand.
TTAAAACAGGGGAAAATGCAGACACCTCAAGGAGAGCCACAAGTGAGGGACGGACAGAATTGCACATGCACCAATGTACAGATGTGCAAATATACAAGGCAGTGCAAGGAATAGCATAACCCTTTAAGTACTAAAGCTTAGAATAACTCCCCTCAAAGATCTTAGTGGCCACATTGGCACCAAATATCTTCCTATTGGGCACATCCACGTCTCCAAATCATATAAAAATTCCAAAACATAAAACAGATTCAATAAAACCTCTATAAAAAAGACTGGTAATCTCTGCAGAATAGATTTTCCTTGAGTAATTCACCTTGATGGTTTCCTCAGGAAGTTTGATTCTGGCCGACAGTTTCTCCCTCAGGTACATGTCTGCATACTGGCTGTGAGAAAACTCTGATTCGGGAGAGAGGTAGAGATATTTATTTTCTCATAAGTGTGTGGGGGGGGGGGGGGGGGGGGGGGGGGGGGGGGGGGGGGGGAGTACAGTGTTGTGTTAGTTTGAAAGATGCATAGACTCTCAAAGGTTTTTCTGTCACCTTGCTCAAGGGCTCTGCTCTGCTCTGGGGTGAAGGTGGTGCGGTTCCGCTGCTGGACACCTTTAGGTTTGTGCTCATCGCTGCAGACTGTGTCTCTGTGATTTAGCTCATCTTGTATCAAATGATCAAAATCTGTGCAGGACACACACATGAACACACGTGAACACACACATTACATCAGCATCACAGAATGTAATTACCAGCTGGACTTCCCCTCCTCTGTTTATTAGTTTACCCAAATCGTGACGTGTGTTTACGTGGGAAATAAACAGGCTTAATTGAATTGTATAAACTGGACAACGAGAGGATTTGGGAAATGATGCATTTCGCCCACTATGGATGTTTTTGTTCCACTCAGTCATGAGCTGGAGTTCACAGGTTCCTCCGTGTCTCCACAGATCAGGTGACTTACCCGGCTCCATGTGCGCACTGAGCTCCATGCACATGGGTCCGTGCTCCAGGTGGATCTTTCTTAAAATCCGATTTATGGAAGACACCTAGAAGAAAAACAATACGCAATAATAAACGTTTGCACATAATCAATTATCGGTTACATCACAAAACCAATTGATTCCAGTTGCACCTACGCTGGGAATCTTGGAGACTTTGCAGAGTCGCGCCGCAGCCATGCGCTTCCGGATCTCCCAGGCGAAAATAGTCGGGTTCTCCCTCTTGCACTGGATGATGGTGGAGATGACGCCGGGGGTGAGGAGTCGAGGTCGGCTCCCTCCGGTGGTCTTGGGCTCCAGGAGTCCCGTGCGTCGGTACCGGCTCAGGATCTTACTCACGCACCCGTTGGACACCTGGGGGACGCACAGGATTCTCACACGTGCCACTGAACGTGTTGTAGCTGTAGAAACTATGACAACAATGCTTTTCCTTACCCTAAGTATCCTGGATATTTGACTGGGACGGACCCCCTCTGAGGCCAGCTCGATCATTTTCCTCCTCTTGGATTCAGGGAGAGGTCTTCCGTTCAGAAACATGCCTCCCAGCTGGTTCACACGCCCACCACCTTGTTACAACAAGTCTATACAGTTGAGTTGTGTCTTTAAATTACATTCTTACTGTAAAAGAAATACAGTTACACTAGTTTATATTCAACCTTTGTGTTAAAGAACTCTCAGCAGGTAGTTTCCTTGGTGTTTTATGACTATATGGATGGATTCGAGCGCGTAACTCATCCAAGGCCCAACAGGCCCCCTTAAATTCAATCAAGCTGCACCAAATTACGCACACTCATAAATATCAGTGCTCTAAAGATGCCTGATTATTTTCATCAAGATCCATGAATTATTTCTCTGGGAAATTTGGAATAATGCTGGGAAAAGGCCCATTTCGCCATCTTGGGGAAAGTGGAAAAAGTAAATTCCTGGATCCGCCTCCTGATCCGGATCCACTCCAAAATTAAATGGGTTCTTCTCAGGCCCATACCCACCAAGTTTCGTGGAAATCCATTTAGGTTTTTTTTGCGTAATCTTGCCAACAAACGCACAGGGATGAAAACTACAATACTAATAAAAGCATCAAAGTGCGTAAAAGTAAGTAAAATAAAACCTTTACCTTTATTTTGCAGATCAGCGTTGGTTCCGCACATCTCCACTCGCTCCCTGCAGCCTGGATGATAAAGATGACCCTAACCCTAACCCCACAAAAAATTGAAATAAAACTCTTAAAAGTGATGACGATCCCTGGAAAGTCCGTGCGCCTCTGCTGACTGACAGTGAAGGACTGACGCGCCTCCGCAGACATTTATAGGCCCGCAGAGCTCAGCCTGACGCGGCGACCTGTTACCAGAAGTGTCAACAATGCCTGGAAGTGAATGTGCACAAACACCAGCTTTACATCTTGATATAGTCCCCAAATGTATTTTCTTAAATAAACATACAACATACATGTGAACCAATGTGCCAGTTTTCATTCCACTTTTAATTTCTTCCAGGAAATTTCCAAAAGCAAGTGCAGCAGTTTGACTTGAGCGACGGGCAGAAGATGAGACTGAGTCGTGGGGATTCACGATGCAGAGAGAAACTGCTTTAACCCCAAGTCCAGCATGGAGGTGGTCTCCCCATAAAATATTAAATAATAGAATAAATCCGAAATAACAGAATTCTGGCTCTCTCTGAAATGCATGAATTCGATTACTAAAGGCCAAATAAGATTAATTGTGTCTATTAATAAGAAATGTTTTCATTATCTTTGCACCGTCTTGTTTTGGAGGCATATTCAGACATCTGCTGCACCAGATACTTGAATTTGTGGCCCCTGATTAGAGATTTTAGGCTTTGGCACATTTCCTGCAGTGCCATGACATACATATTTCCACTTCTGAATTAATATAGATTGTGTCTCAAGTAAATACAATGTCTCTGTGTTGCTGTAATCTGCATTGCATGACTGTAATATTGACGTTAGGGAATCCAGGCTGGTTTCCTTTTGCGCAGAGGCTGCCTCCACTCTCAGGCAGACAGATATTGGGGGGGGGGGGGGGGGGGGGGGAAACATGCAGTGCCCAATCCAGTCCTCAAGTTTTCTGCTTCTGAGCTTGTTGTGCTGCCACAATGACAGTAAACATTTCTGTATTTAAAAAAAACATGAATAATCCAATCTGCTTTGTTCCCCATCCTTCAGGGGGGGTGGGGGTGGGGGGGGCATGGTGGTCACGTGACTCGAGCATCCTCTCCCAGGTGAAGTGGCACCGATTAAAAAGCCTCTCTGCTCCACTTCCATAAAACAAACATTTGGAAATCTGCTCCGATGACGACTGCCATATGGTAAAGTGCTTTTGATAAATCATAAATCCATTGCGCTCTCTCCCTTTATTACATTTTCTTTCACAACGTGAACAAATAGACTCGTGCATGGGCGCACGGATGTGGCCAATTGGGGGACCTGGTGTGTCCAAGAGAGGGAGGCTAAAATAACCCTCACAGATGTTCCCTGGGCAGCCAGCAAGATAAAAATGCGTTGTAAACGTTTCGAAGGGAAATATTTGACGAGCAAATATTAGCCCATGTGAAAACCCCACGCGAGCCTCGTCCTTTGGTCTGTTTAATGACTAATTGAATATCATTAGTTGGGTCCACACAGATCGAAGTGCCACCGAAATAAAGGCCCACATTTTAAAATGCCATATGGCCCAAATTATACATTAACCATGAGTGGGAGGACAATAATACTCTGTGTGTACAATCAGCCAGGTTAGATAGAGGACAGCCATTTTTGGACACCATCGTCTCCTTGCCAACCGAGTCAAAGGACAAATAAGACGAGCTTTTTTTAATTTATTACCGGGCAGTTTACGTGCTCATTGATTTATAGTAGTTTATTGCACGTACAGCGTGTGCCAAACGAGGTGGATTAAAGTACTTTGGTTGTGTTGTTGAGACAGCGCCGCATATTCGTGGTGCGTAAATGTTCATGTGGGCTCGCCAAAAGGAAGGGGCGGGAGTTTAAGAAGCTAAAATCATGTCCCAGAACAAACTGTGCTTCGTAATTACAAATCCTGTGTGTTTGCTTTGGGTGTAAATTACACGTATCCGCGTTATAATCTGTCCTGAAGTGTAAAAATGCAGAATAATTCGGCCGCGTAAAAACGTTTCCAAAACCTCTCCGTTGCGCACCGAGCTGCCTTGTGCGCAACGGGGAGCAGGGACCAGCAAATAATGTAATGAGCCAGCAAATAGATTCATGAGACGGTCATGTTTTCTATTTTTAGTCTAGTGAATGTTTTTCTTTTTTCTATTTACGCACACGAAAGTTTTAGTCTTTTATTATATAGAGATACTTTTAATCATTCTAATGACCGAAGTCTAATGTGCCGATTTCAACAGGAAGCTGCGCCACAACAATTGTCTGTCTAAACACGCAATTTGATTTTAAACGTGTATAACTGTATTTACAAATGTAAAAGAGTGTGACCTGAATATAACTGGTGTATGTTTTCACTTTATTTACCTAAAATAAAAGGTAAGAATTCAAAATTTGATCAATTATTATTTAAAATAGATGGATGTGATTTCCATACTTAATGTCCAACATAACCAAATTTTACAACATCGTCTTGAACCATCAGTACAAGTCTTATAAACGAAAAAAAAACACATTTTAAAAGGCTTTGTAATTTAATTTCTAACTGTCTTCAAATGTTGTTAATCGGCACATTTCTTATTCATACGTGAGTTTTACATTACTCACGAAAACATTCCTCGTCGTTCTGCTTTTACTTTTAAAATGAAAGTTTGCGTGAATCCTCGTTTCTGCTGCTGCCCACTGACTCTCAGATAAAAGATGCCAAACAGGTGAAAACGCATTAAATGCAAATCAGGCCTCTGATGTTCCTGCTTTCAGATGCGTTGTTGGATTTTGTTGAGGAGGAAGATTTAGTTAATAACAAATTATTTTTTTCTTGTCAGACTTTACGCACCACGATGTAAGGAGATAACCGAGTGGTGAAAATCCCTCTCCTTAATTTGAACGTTCCTTTTGTACAAGAATGTGAGAAAGGTGTAAGGTCTTTCATTTTATTATTTTCTCCAGTCTGACAATCATCTGGTTGTGTATTTAATGTAAACCACGATCTTTTACTTTCTTGTTTCCCTCTCAGGTGAGATCATGATGCCAGCCTCTCTCCTGGAGCAGCTTCAATATTTATGTGAGTAGCTAATTCAATTTTAAATCTGTTGAATTAAATCAAGGGATGTTCTGGTCATTTTCCATTTGAATTATGGTTCATAAATATAAGTTACAATAATATTAAGTATATGGGTGATGTTTGATTGTTGAGAATCAAATCAAAATCCACGTCACAACCACTGACTGGCTGCATCCAAACCTATAAAACATACAAAACAAGTCCAAATGTCAAGTCACGTAACTCTACCAGTGTGATATGACACCCAGAGGGCGATATTGCCTCACATTTAAATTCCACTCATATCATACAGATTATGTACTTATACATGTAAACCACTATAATTTGCAGAATGAATATAGAGATGGTGGAGGGGGATAGGGGGTTTATTTATAACAATAAAACACAATAATAAACCTGCTGGATATGAAATACACAGGAGATGTTAGGCCTGTAGAGAATTTCAGTATCACATGGATAAATTCAAAAAGTAAATTACTTTTGTCTTTGTGTGTGTTTGCGCTGTCTCTCTCTCTCTCTCTCTCTCTCTCTCTCTCTCTCTCTCTCTCTCTCTCTCTCTCTCTCTCTCTCTCTCTCTCTCTCTCTCTCACACACACACACACACACAGTTAATGGAGGTCATTACGAGTGGCCCCTTTTGGGAATTCACGTCTGAGCATTAAAAGATTCACGATACATGAAAACATTACAAGGTTTGGCAAATATTTAGAGAAGGTCCCCAGAGCCCTAATGTTCTCTGACTGTTTCCCACTCACAGTTCTACCCACAGTCACACGTGGGAGCTGCAGAACAAGCAAAACATTTTCATTTTTCATCTGATGTATGATTGTTGGATGATAAAAATAAAGTCTGTCATCATGCAGGGTCTTAAACATTGTTACCATGGTAACAGCAAGTGATGTTTTGTGGGGCAGGAGCTTGTGTTGGGGTCACGACAAATGCTCGTTCAGAAAATGTCAATAAACTATTATCAGATGAACCCTAAATCTATTTTAAACTGCACTTGCTGTTACCATGGAAACCGTGTTGAAGACGCTACCCTTTCATAATGGCACAGATGTGACAAACACACATTTTAATGTGTGAACCTCTGTCTGTTGAATGTGAAAGTCTGAAGACCCCAACCGTGACCCTAACTCCCCCCATTTATTTTCACTGATGATGTCACAGGTGATCTGCCATTGACAAATGCTTGATTCAAGTGAACGTACACAGCTTTTACTGCTTTAACAGGTCAAACAAATCTGCTATAATAAAAATCTACACGTTAGATTAAAGTGTTGTAGAAAACTTTTTTTTACCTGTAAACTGGCCTGAACACCAGCATGTGTGTGTTTGTTTGTGTTTGGTGTTTTGCTTGTGTAATATTACAAATCATATAAAGTAGAATATCAAAGCTAAAATTATATCCTATGTGGTTTATTTGATTTTAAGGCTTAAAGTCCTGTGCTGCAGGGGCAGAGAAATTATGCAGGAGAATAGGGTAAATTCATTTAATTAAAAAAACAATAAATAGAAAAAGCAATAAAATGTTAAACATCATGCATATTTTTTTAAATCTTATTTATTTTAAACAACATTATGATTATCATCAAACAACATTTACACATGGTCTCTGCTCTAAAAGCCCTGAATGACATTGTATTTATTTATGGAGACTTATGCCACATTTATACTTTGTCACAATTTGGGGGTAATATATGTGATACTGCATAATAAATAATACAATTTCTATTTCCATGTAGTGAATACAAGTTTATATATGAAAATAATTGTTTTTTCCCCCAAAATATTTAGGGAAATATGATGTTATATTATACCTTATTACTATATTAAAATCTTCACTTATGAAAACAGGTTTTACAGGACGTCCCATGGAGTGAATAATACTTATGTAATCTAGAGTACAGTGTACAGCCCATATTCTTTTACATTTTGTAAAATTAATTAAGCCGAATTAACTATCAACAGTTAATTCTGACTATTTATTAGTAATTATGCTGATAACTATGACTGAATTACTCTGAGACTAAAGAAACCTTAAAAAGCTGTTAATTCCCAGGCAGGTTCTGCAGCTCACACTCATTATGTATCTTCTGTGGTGTGAAGCCCAGATCTCCGGCGGGCCGTGAAGGCAGCGTGAGCCGGGTTAACGCTATGCTGACGTGTCGCAGCTCCTGCTCCGGAAGTCTTTATTTCAATTTTCCTACGCGCTCGTGAAGCGGCGCCGTCCACTCCCATTCATTTCTGCCCGTCGGACCCGGAAGCGCTCGCACTGCTGTGTGTACGCATGGCAGAGCGTGTTTCCGGTATAACGTGTGTGTTGATCGGCGCTCAGCCCTTTTTCTCTCTTGGCTTCCCGTAGAACAGTCACTCACTTCAGGGTCCCTGCTCCCTCACCTGGTCACCCCCTCAACGGCGTTACTCCTCTACCCGGCGGACATGGCATCTGTTTCGGCACCAGCTCAGGCGGCCCCCGCTCCGTCTGCTCATCTGCAGCGGGGGATCGTGAAGATGGTAGGAAACCATGAGGATGTGGGGGGGGGACACACACAGCCAGTTAGCTTCGTTAGCCAGGGAGGGCTAATGGAGGCTAAAGCAACTTCCTCTGAGCTAACGTGGCGGTTTAAATCCACTTTTGTGCTGAAAGCGGGTGTTGACATCGGGTCTCTAACAACTGTCAGTGAACGGTCACCTCACCCGGCAGCATGTCGGCTAAACCCGGGGCTAGCTAGCCTGCTACTGACTTAGCTCCCCCTGCTAATGAGCTGGATTGACATTAGCACATGCGAGCTATCCTGATATCCTGCTGGTGGCAACTTAAACTGACAGTTTGACAGGAAGTCCGATGAGCCCAGTGTCCCGAGAGCAACTTTATTCCCATTTACGAACTGTTTAAACTCGCCGGACACTAATGTCAGGCAGGGACTCGGCTAGTGCAACGTCAACAGATGTTCAGGTTCCCATGCTAGCAATGCTAACTAGCTGTTAGCAGTCACTTGTCCTGCAACTTGTGTGAACAAAGTTTTTGGTCTGACGCGTCGCAGAGTTTACTGGATTTTTACAACGTTTGCACAAACGGGATCAGTCAATCATTCAATTGATTAAAGCTTATTGCAAATCAGCGCTTAGCCACCTAGCCTGAAAGCTAACATTGTCTACTTTTACCCCCCTCCTAGAGTTTCCCCCCGTTGTGACTTATTTAAAACGCTGGTTGTTGTGATTATGAAATCGAGGAAGTCCAGGGTGTCATGGTGGAGCTGGTTAATGTGTGTCAGAGCTTCCCAGTCGCTGGCTGGGTTTCCTCCGTGTGCAGAGCGACCACAGGAAACTGACACGTAGCTCCAAGCTTTCTTCCCCCCCATATAATCTCCCACTCGTGTTGGCTGTGTGCAGCCTCTGCTCCTGTTACTTCACCTTCCCTCCAGGCAAACTCGGATCAGAGCCCAGGGAAAGGTCATCTTCACCCTCCCAGATAGAGCAAGCACACACTGTTCTCGTTGAATGCATTTGCACGGTTACCTGGTTTAACCTGTGGAAGTTCCCCCCCTGTCTGACATGAGAAGGCACCAAGCTGTCACTTTAAAGAAGTACTGTGCTAATGGAGATACTGACAATACAAAACGTTTAAGTATGAGGTGACTGAAAGACACAAGTAACAGAGTATTGAAGCCATATATATATATATATATATATACAGATTTAAAGATAAATAACTGAAGTTATACAAAGTTTAGCATTAGACTAACAGCCTGTAATAATATGGTTCAGCAGACGTAAGTGTATTTAGAACAGTGCAAGAGTGAAACTAAAAATACTAGACAGATATCAAAAATATAAATCAAATACAGATAAGCATAAGCAGTAATGCTGACAGTCTGGCAGACTTGTGATATGGTTAATGTGTCAGTTTGTCATATCTGAGAGGAGTTGTTAATGTGGCCTTAAGGGAACTTCACTGATCATAGTTGACACAGGGAAACTGTATATTCCTAGTGTACAGCCTTTTACCCACAATATCAATATTTATAAGCAAGTTCTGTTTGTAGAATCTGATTTTTCTATGAACTGATTTGATTAAATAAGGCTTAAACATTATTTTTAAATCCCAGTTTAACACATTGAAACGCGCAGATTTAAATCAGTTATCTGGTTTTACACGTACGGCTCCAACGACAATATCAACCATTACCACAATGTCATTTTCATCAACAGCAATATCACAAAAGTCCAATCAATCAATCAATCAATCAGCACAGTGAGGAGGAATAACACAGAATTGATTTGAAGTGTTTTGCTGTTTTGTAAATCTCTGCTCCTAAAGAAGAGATTAAACTCACAACCTTCACTCAGTGGGAAAAATCTGTCTTGAAACTTAAACAACAATGTGACATTTATTCTTATAATTATCAATATCGACTGATATGAAAATCTTTATCCTTTTTATATAATTTTTGGCCACATCGCCCGGGCCTCAGTCGTGTTACATTCTGTCTCTCGTGCTCCTCGTCGGCGTGCACTTCACCAGGGAACCTACTCAACACACCCAACCACACTCGTCTCCAGGCATTTGAAGATGGGCTGTTTTTAGAAGTGTGCTAGCTGCTGTAAACAGGTTGACATCGTGTGTGTGTGTGTGTGTGTGTGTGTGTGTGTGTGTGTGTGTGTGTGTGTGTGTGTGTGTGTGTGTGTGTGTGTGTGTGTGTGTGTGTGTGTGTGTGTGTGTGTGTGTGTGTGTGTGTGTGTGTGTGTGTATGTGGTGTGTGTGTGTGTGACTCTCTTGTGGGTTTAATCACCAAGGAGCTGAGGGGGTTTGTGAAGATCATTAAAGCTTATCTTTAGTGCACTAAAGTCAGAGTTTATATGTTAGCAGATTGAATCTTTGCTTTCTCCAGATTTTAAATGATTTTGCACACAATGTAAATAATCTTGTAATGTAGTAGAACCCACATCTAATACAGTCTTGTCTCTGCTTCGAGAAACGTGATGTAGAGTCTTGCAAAGCCTTGTGGTACATTCCAAGTTGAACGTGGTCCGTTTTGTAAACACAGAAAGGAGGGTAGTCCCTCTTTTTCTTTTTTTTTTTTCCATGCCTAGTTGGCATTCAAAAGATCCAGGAACCTTCCTGCTGAGCTCACACTTGTGGGAACCCAGTCAGTCAGTGGGTGAACAAGTGCTGATATGATGAAGAGTTTTATCTTGTCCACATCTTAGATCAACAGCCCTCAGTGATGCTCCCTGCAGACACTCTGGAGAGTTCGCAGATAAAAGGTGTTTGCTCAGATTCGTGGTAAATGCCACGGTTGTCAAACCCAAGAGTAGGTTATCTATTTATTTTTTTTGTTTGTATTTAGCCATGCTATCAGTTGGCGTGATCTCGTTCTGCGTTTGAATGACAGACTGTCACCACGGCAACGTCTGGCAGAAGTTGCTTTCTGTCTCCACAGCTGTAATAGTTTCGAGCTGTTTTCCTGTTCCACCCTCAAGACTCAGCTAATTTGAAGCTCACTCCCCACAGGAGTTAGGGGCTTAAAGTGACTTTATTTACCTATTTAAAACACACACACGAGAGAGAGAGAGAGGAGAGAGAGAGAGAGAGAGAGGAGAGAGAGAGAAGAGAGAGAGAGAGAGAGAGAGAGAGAGAGAGAGAGAGAGAGAGAGAGAGAGAGAGAGAGAGAGAGAGAGAGAGGAGAGAGAGAGAGAGAGGAGAGAGAGAGAGAGAGAGGAGAGAGAGGAGAGAGAGAGAGAGAGAGAGAGAGCTCTCTCTGAGGAAATAAAAACTGAAAGCCACCTCTGACTTCCCCCTCTAACACAGGTGATGTGTTGTGGTCATGTATCTGCTCCTGGTGTATTGCATAATCATTTTTGTGTTTAAAGATATGACCCACATTTTGTTGATTGAAACTCAGGCTAGTATCTCCTCCAGCTGACAAGTTTTTTGTTATTGTCATCTCTCCAGGTCTTGTCGGGCTGTGCTATCATTGTGCGGGGCCAGCCTCGAGGCGGCCCGCCCCCGGAGCGTCAGATCAATCTCAGTAATATCCGAGCGGGGCCCATGGCCCGCCGAGCCGCTCAGGGCCAGCCCGACACCAAGGACACTCCCGATGAGGTGAGTCCCTTTCTGTTTGTTTGTTTATATTTGTGTGTGTGTTTGGCAAAGGCAGAACAAGGTCCTACTAAGTAGCCCCCCCCCAGCACACACTCTGATATTTCCAATGTGGTGGTGAATGCTGATGTGTACGTCCTAGTTTTTTTTACTATTGGGATATTTTACTGTCACCTGACTTTTCTATCCTCTTTTTGATTGAGCAGTTATACCACAATTATGTATGAATTTGTATTCAGACCATGTTTGTTTGAGTAACCATGAAGCCTTAAGATAAACATGTCGGCTCTCAGTTCAACTTGAGGCTTTGAGATATCGCTCATGTAATTTGACATTTTCTTATCATCAGTTTATTCAAGGCAGCCAAATGTGACTATTATCTCCTTTTTTGGGGGGGATTGATTAACATCTGCACGACTTGACTGTCTGCTGTTTATGTTTTTGAATACTTTTTCCAATTAGGCTTTGACAGATGGTCATGGCTTTTTATCTTTATCAGATGAAAAAAAAAAGATAATTCCATTTAAACCAGCTGACAGGAATACTTTGCTTTGACAGAGATAATATCACAGTGAAAAAGCACTGAAGCTTTTCCCTAACATGATCATCACGCTGCTAATTATTGCATTAATGGGAACTTTTTTTTTTCACTACACACAATACACATCTAAAATGAAGGATTGCGTTTGTCACAACAGCAATATGTCTCTGCTTAGTTGTTTAATTCTGCTGCTGCTGATGAGTCAAACTGCACCATTAACTCCCGATGGGATCATGATGTGGGAGTCCGCATTAATATTCCTGTCTGTGTTGCAGCCGTGGGCCTTTCAAGCCAGAGAGTTCCTGCGGAAGAAGCTTATCGGCAAAGAAGTTTGCTTCACTGTGGAAATCAAGACCTCACAGGGCAGAGAGTACGGCATGGTCTACCTGGGGAGAGGTGAGTCCACTGTCGGGTCCGGCGGCTCAGGTTGCATTTCTGTCTGAGCCTGACCTGAACTTGACTGGTCTGTTTTATGTGTCCGAAACCCGACCCCCAGTAAATAAGCTGCCCTGAGTTTGCGTTACCCTGTAGCCAAGGTCCTTAGTTATTGGTTGCCCCAGTGATTAACATGACCTGAAATTTATTTCAAATGTTTTGTCTGAACCCAGTGTGACCCAGACAGTCTCGGGTCAAGTCTCCTCACACTAGTCCATTGAACCTTTATAAACTCAAACCGACCCTGAAGTATGTCCACAAACATCATGGATGAGAAAAAAATACAGATGTGTTTGTCCTTTATTAGTGTAGTCTAGTCAGTGCTAATGTTAGTATCACTGACTTCAGCTTACTTGCAATTCTGGGTTTGAGATCACTATCAAAATACTGAGTTTGCAAAAAGTGATTCATGATTGGCTTTTTTCCTGTCAAAATTAGCTGACCTGAAGTACTTGCCGTGTAATTCTAACCATATTGGAATATGGTAATAATACACTTTAAATGATATAAACTGAAATGATAATAATATAATAATGACTCCTTTTCTCTGCCCTCTCATTTTAGACACAACAGGCGAGAACCTCGCCGAGTCTTTGGTGAACGAGGGCCTCGCCACAGTCCGCAGGGAAGGAATCAGAGGGAACAAGTGAGTTGTTTGTGTCCGAGCTTCATGCTCTCTGCTACTATCTGTTGAAAGGCTTTACATGGCGACTGAATGACCGCACATGTTAGCACGGTATTATGACCTTTTAGAGATTAGGAAAAAAATTGTGCTGACCTTGGGCGATCTTGTTGTTAGAAATCAGATTGAGGTTTGTATAACGTTTGTTTTAATGCTATAATAACATAGTTGGCATGACTTAGTCCGTGGGGTTTGAATTCATTTTTGACGTCAAAGCTTGTTTTGTTTCCTCAGAATTAGGAGGAAATCACTGTCAGCAACTTGATTTAATCTCCTGCTTGCAAAAGCTTACAGCAGCACAACACTTAATAAGCTGTGGCGGGAGATAATATATGTTTTCAGCTGGGGCACTGTAGAGAATTGAGATAAAGCCCATGTGTCCCAGATGGTGGCAGTATTACCCTGCTGCTGCTGCTGCTGCTGCTACAACAACAAGGTCCCTCCGAAGCACTTCTCTGCCACATTGCCCTTAAGAGCTAATCCCCTAAATACACTCGCACACCCAGCTCTCTATATGACTCTATAAGTGCTGCATAGCCCCCCCAGTGGCAGCGTTTGCACATTACAAGCAATTTTACTCGTGCTGCTACATTTGTATCCTCCAACATGAACAGAGATGATGCGAATATTGTGCCACTAATGACCCATTTTGAGCATCCTGTGCACTGGCCCAGAACAAGTGCTAATGTAAACGATGCTTTAAGAGTAAGTGGGCATCATTTAGCCAAAGGGGGGAGGCCCATTACTCAGTGAGGACTTCAGGCCACAGTTTGTCCCCCGACGATCCAAGCCTCCAATATCATTACCCCTCGTGACTGGCGACGCTGATCGCACCAACTGTAGTGTGGTGATAATTACGTGGGCGGCGATAACGATGATTGCTTTCGGACAGTGCAGTTAAACATGTGCTCCGAAACGGACGGCGACTAGGGGAAAGCGGTCAGCTCACCGACGCATTTAACAGCCGGGGCCAGTGTTGAGCAGTGAAGCAGAGCAGGCTGAGGCCCAGATGTTTCTGGGCTGGTTCCCCTTGGATGTTTTTAGAGCAAAAAAAGAAACAAACAGGAAGTGTCTCACAAATCTTGACTTCAACGTTACACTTGGAGAGAATTTAATCTCTTGCTACTCAGCTGCAATAACCCCCACAGTTTCCTGGCGACGTGAAGTTTGAAAGAATTGTGATTTTCTTCTGTCTTGAGAAAAAGTGAAAAGACAGAATTTTTTCAATCTTCTGACTCGTCTCTGACCTGGTTTCTGTTACTCAGACTGTTTTTCAATCAGAAAACTTCTCTGATGGGGGTAGACTCTGAAATGGTCGGGTGCCGCATTTCCGTTGACGATTTGACAAAAAACCACAGACAGCCGGGTTTCAACAGAGGAGACGTATTTACATGGACATGAACTGTGCTCTATAACTCCACCGTTTGAGCCATTTTAATCCAGAGAAGTGCTGATATAGAGGTGTAAACATCTCAAGGGATGAACTGCTCTCATTTGGGCATTGCCGCTCACTAAACTGCTTTCAGTGAAGTCTGGACATTTCCGGAGGGGCTGTATGTGAGAACGCAAACGTCTGAGTCAGTTGCTCGGCACATTCTCAGTATTTTTTACTTTGAGTTCCCGACTGAAATGTCCAGAAAACGTCAGTGAGTGAGAATACAGCAGGAAAAGGGGCTTTTGGGGGTAAATGTGCTCTTTATGCAGCTGAATCTTTACGTTGGATCCTGTCTCCTGCTGCTCCAGCCTGGTGCCACCTCTCACCCAAATGTTTTCCTGTTGTTGTGAATGTGTCGGACCTGAACAATGTCCTGCGGCATTCTTCATATGTGAAAGGCGAACGCCAGACAATGTCAACAACATTGCGTCTGGAGTTCGTGTCTGAAAGCCCCTCAGGAGTGGAACCTTTCCAGTCCAAGTCCACACGGGAACAGGACTTCCTGCACCATTTCCATACTGTACAAAGTTAACAGGGAGTTGTAAAACCGGTTCTCTAAGCTTCAACAGTTTGTATCTATTTCAAGTGCTTTACTTTGCAGATGAAAGATTTAGCCTTCAGTGTGTGCACATATACGAGAAGTGTAAAGTTTCCTTCCTCGTCTCGCTCAGTTATTGCACTTTCTTACCCGTCAATATCTGTTTTGATTCGAAGCGCATATGTCGGTTGGAGGGATTTGCTGACATATTGAAAGAAACCAGTCGGCTCAGAGGCATGGATAAGTTCACTATCATCTGCCTCCACACATGGATTTATTTCTGTATCTAAATCAATCTCTGCTTCTGGGTTTCTTTCCATTTATTTCCGTGGCTTTACAATGTCTGCTTTCCTTGATTGCATTGTTGGCGCCTCTCACTCTGCTCTTTGTAGCCCTCTGTTATTGTCTCGCACTTAAATTCTAAGAAGCTTAAACACAATTGACTTCTTACAGAAAGTTTGCCTATTGTCGCCCAGTAAGCAAGAAACTGTTTATTAGTTAAATCAGCATAAAGGGGAAGGTGAGCTCGAGGCCAAGCCCAGCAGGGAAAACGACTGTAGAGCAGGTTGTGTGTTTGTGTTGCTGTTTTCAGACATGAACTCATGCAGCAGGTGATTGTGTTCACAACAACAGGAAAATGCAGGAGGCAGGACATGATGTATATATTCTACTGTGGAAATCATGTTTTTGTGTTTCCAGCACATCATCGCTGGTGTTGAATTTTCATCCTGAGATATTTGTTAGAAATGTCGCCAACACTCCCAGTCGCTCGCTGTGGGCTGGTCTCATTCTCTGGACATTTTACTGGAGGGAAAAGTTGTGGCATTTTAATTGAGCCCCACTTTGTTGCCTCTCCAAAGCGTAAAAACATATTTTTTGGCAGCAAGATGTAGAAATATTCATTTCATTCACTTCCACATCTCGCGTCAACATCGCTTCCCCCCCCACATCAAGTGGGTAGAATTAACTTCTCGCTAAAACAAAAGCCTGGTGGCCATTTGAAGTTCTGAATAATTAAAGTTGTACAAGGGCCCTCAGAAAGCATCAGGCGGCACCATTTACAGAGCCAGTGTGGACGTGATTGTGGCGTTTGTAGCCAGCTGCGTGATTGCCCTTTTTGAAGGAGCCGTCAAACGCTGTTATCGTCGCTCCTCAGAACGCTGAGATGGATCTCTTTAAGCAGTTATAATCTGATCATCTGGTTTGCCACTCCAGCAACAGTGTGGTTTGTTCAGGAGCAGCACTTTACCCGGCACTTAGTTCAACAAAGCCGGAGTCTTGCAGCTCTTTTAAGGAGCACTTAAGTACGTTTAAGTTTAGATCCCCTGACACTTCAGCCGCACACACGAGCTCAGACCGCTGCTGTAAGTCTATGTACCGTGATGAATCCAACACGACAAATGGTTTTGTTTCACTTTGCCCACAAGACGTTGTAATTCTTGTATTTGCGTATTGGAACAGGGCTTCTGTAGACCATGTGAAACAGAGCATGTTAAACTTAACAGGGGGTGCGACCCCACAATCAAAACCTTCTCTGCTCATTAGATTTGGCGCACATCCCCTTTGTGACTGGTGTGAAATTAACTGCAACCTGTTAACAGGCCGAGCTAACTGTGTTATTGTTCAAGTGGGTTGTTAAAGGCGCTTTTATGACACCCAGAGACTCTGTTATAGAACTGTAACCTCGCTATGAGCGGCGTTTCAACTGGAACTAGCACAGCATCAGTGCAGCTGTGTTCATTAACTGCATTTTCGTTTTCCAAAGCGTCTGTGGTTTAAGTTTCCGTATCAGTTTCACTCGGCTGCAATAAAATGTTCAACTTAAAAAAAGAAAAAGTTGGTTGGAAAAACAGCAGCAAAACTTCGATTCACTGAGTACGTAGAGAGCAACATAACGATTGTACCGTAGAGTTTTAATGTGGTGTTTCTTTTATTGTGTCTTTAACTTCCCTCTTCATTTGTGTGAACAGTCCAGACCAGGCCAGACTGTGTGAATTGGAAGACCAGTCAAAGTCTTCCAAGAAGGGCCAGTGGAGCGAGGGCGGCGGCACGCACACCATCCGGGACATGAAATACACCATAGAGAATCCCCGCAACTTCGTCGACTCCTTGCACCAGAAACCTATTAACGGTAAGGGATTTGGGAGTGGTGTATATACACTGAAAACAAACACACCCATATATGTTATATCTATTTCGTATAAAAGCCAAATTTCAGAAATCCAGTTATTTCCCTGAGGTTTATTCACTCTAAACTTCCAGGCATGTAATGGCTCAGGGTGTATCTCCCTTCGCTGGCTCATTCCCCCAGTCTCTCATCTCTGACCTACCCGAGGTGTAATATGCCGCTCAATTCATTTCCAGACGACCGTCGTTAACAGGAGCTCAGCTCATTTCACTACCCTTTAATTGAATGGGAAAATGAACCGGGCAGGGCCTCGTTTTTGTCCTCGCCATTCCTTTATTTCTTGTTCTTACCATTCATGAGAGACCGTCAGGGTTGTTTCGGAATTGAAGGCAGCAGTCCAGCCAGAGAGGTTTTAAAAGTCTGGTGAGTTGCTGCGACAAGCTGAATACCAATTTCTCTCACATCTGCCTATGCAGACGCACGCACGCACGCACGCACACAAGGTGTACACACAAAGCAACAGGTGAGTGATATGCTTTCAAGGACAAATACAATGTCGCACCTCAGAAGCTTTTCAAGAGAAATGACCTTGCCTCAAATTTTGATATGCTGCATATAACACTGTCAGAACTTTAAAGTGACAGGCCACCAAACTAATTCACCTTTAATAGGCTTGAAAGGTGGCGGCCTAATAAGAAGTGTATTAGCCGTATTGTCCTGGGCTCAAAATTAGGGTCAATAGGATTTTAAGTTATTAAGGTGATATTCACAAATGAGTCCAGAGTTTGAAGTTGAAAATGAACCTCTCTAACCTGTTTGCCCTCTGATTGGACTCTACTTTGTGACTGGATTGTGTTCGTCCATTCGGGTTCAGGTGTTATTTCCCAGCGACCCCTCGAAGCCCCACACTAGTGAGTGTTTGATGAAGAGACGTTTTGGTTGAATTGGATCACACAGTCTGCCAAGGAGGCCGTAACATTCTCCTCTTTGAGGAGTACCAGCAAACGATCCTCTAGGGAAAAAAAAACACTCCAGTGTCACTGTTCAGTCAGACGATCACAGGTATTATTCTTTTGAATCCAACGAGCGTCATGTGAAAAGAGAACACATGCTCTGACAATCTTCCCAGGTAGAAGGACCATTGGAACAAGTGAAATCAATTCAGGGTATGATTAGTCTGGCCTGCCTGACATTTGCGGAAAGTGTTGTTGTGTTTCACCCCGGATGCCTAATCTTTCAATCCCCGCCTGGCATTTTCCGCTATAGCACATATAAACAAACAAGCAAGTGTTATATTAGAGCTTGATTTCTCTGATGCTCTTCTTCTCCTGCCTCCATCACTTCTTAATTCTGTTGTCCTTCCTCCCCTGCAGCCATCATCGAGCATGTGCGTGACGGCAGTGTTGTTCGTGCCTTGCTGCTCCCCGACCACTACCTGGTCACCGTCATGCTGTCTGGAGTTAAGGTAACCACGGAAACTGTTGACTCAATCTATTAGTCAAGTGACTTCAGTAACGAGAAGAAGTTAACATAAATGAACGCACCGTCCCTTCTTTAAGTCCGTGTTTGTCCTCGCAGTGTCATGTCCGCCCCCGCTAAATTTCCCCCATCCGTCTCTTTCACCAAGTCCGGCTCTGCCAATGGATCATTCAAGATAACTAATCTGTTTCATCTCCCTCTTGAAGATATTACATCCATTTCAAGGTGTTCTTTTTCTCGTGGTTCAAAAAGCTTGACTGCTCCCGCCGCCTGTTGTGTTTATCTGTCTGGCGGTTTGCCACGCTCAAAAGGAGAATACAGATAGGATGTGAAGCGACGTGACAGTTAAAAGAGGATAACAGTAGTACAAAGAACGAACAGATTATATCAAAAGTACAAAGTGTGTGCATGAAAACCTCAGAACAAAGGGTTGACTCCTGGGAATTGACAAATTGCATGCTAGTCTTGCAGTGGTTCTCATAATCTGTTTCAGGACTCAATTTAGTATTTACCAATGCTTGTAAAATACCTAATGATTGAGGCACAGCACAAGTATTATTGTGTTAATGTCTTTGTGTAATTCTTTCCTCTCCAGTGTCCCTCGTTCAGGCGGGAACCGGATGGCGGGGAGACACCAGAGCCGTTTGCAGCAGAGGCCAGATTCTTCACCGAGTCCCGGCTTCTGCAGAGAGACGTTCAGATCGTCCTGGAGAGCTGCCCCAACCAGATCATATTGGGCACCATCCTTCACCCGGTAGGACGCAGGAATCGTCGATGGGCTGTGGCGGTCTGGTCTAAATTCTTCCCCTGTCCACTGATCTTTTGTCTGTCCCTGTCACCGTCTTTTCTTCCAGAACGGGAACATCACAGAGCTCCTGCTGAAGGAAGGATTCGCCCGCTGCGTGGACTGGTCCATGGCCGTTTACACCCAGGGAGCCGAGAAACTCAGAGCTGCTGAACGGTGGGTAGCTGCAGCAGAGCTATTAGCTGCCCACTGAAAACTTTATATTTGTTAGGTCCCTTTTTTATAGAATATTTGAGAAGCCTATTTTACATTATTTTACCTTCTGGAAATGGCAAGATCTGATGAATACTTAGAGAACATGCAGATTCTTGAAATATTGTAAGTACTTGTGGAAATTAGATAGTCGATGTGCAATGAGATTTATGCCACCACTACTCGAACTGAACAATCTCACTCCATTCTGCTGCAGTGACACTTTCTCTTCTGTAGCATTTTTCCAGCCTCAGGAATAATGTTTTCGACACCCGATTAAGCTCTTTTATGTTCCTAATATATGGCTAATGGTCGGGACTACCACTGCTGCTGATGTTAATGTGAGTTTTGTTCTTGGCCAGGTCTGCTAAAGAGCGCAAGGTCCGCATCTGGAAGGACTACGTCGCGCCCACAGCCAACTTGGACCTGAAGGACAGACAATTTGTAGCCAAGGTGAGGCCCTGAGGTAGTTTTTATTATCTGCGTCTCATTAGAAAAGGTGCTGGTCTGCACAGGTCTGAATCGCTACAGTTCAAACATATTTTGACACCAAACTGAGTTTCTATTGGTTGATTTGTTTGTGGCCATGTCACAATATCATCCCTGATCACCACATAATGATTTTTTAAATTGGTCAAATCTCCCCTCACAGCTGCGCTCATTCATTCAGTCCCTGCTGGCTCGCTCGCTCGACACACATGCAAACACGGTCATCGGACACATCTGCCAAGTCCGACTCGGTGAAAACAACATAATTTGGTTTTCGCACACACACAAATGACACATAATTATTTGCATACAGAGCGGGGAGGACGCATTTTAATACCTGGTGTAAACAGACAAACAAACCGTCCACTTGGGATGAGATCTATCAGGTCAGGACATGGCCTTCGCTTCCATTGAAAGTCCTCACTAGAGGCATCACAGACAAAAAGCTGGAGTAAAGTATAAAACTTTCAACAACGACATGCAGACATTATACAGTATGACTAAGACTCGGCATTAGTGCTAAAGCGAAGCCGGTCGTTTGCTTCCACCTCTCGATGTCTACCGCAGCATTTCCAATTTTCTCCCGAGCACTGCAGCAAAAAAGTAGAGCCACTTTGCGCCCTCTAATGAATTATATCCTCCCGACACCTCTTATTTTCACATTTGCAACCCCCACGACTGAATAAAAACAAAAAAAAAGAAGAAAAATCCCTTCGCTAAAGGTACGAAGAGGAATGCTTAACAGAAACCTTGAAGCACTCCCCAGTCAAATTAGGGCCAAATCGCTGGCGTATGCTGTAGCGGTGGCACAGAACGACCCCTAGCAGCCGAGAACTGGA
Source organism: Hippoglossus hippoglossus (assembly GCF_009819705.1). Lineage (NCBI taxonomy): Eukaryota > Metazoa > Chordata > Actinopteri > Pleuronectiformes > Pleuronectidae > Hippoglossus > Hippoglossus hippoglossus. Next base: position 12,745,179 of record NC_047173.1, read on the forward strand.
GATATTAGCTTTGGAGGTTATTGGCCAGAGCCTCAGGGGGAAAGGAAGTGTCCTTAATATCAAGTACAGGGGAGTGCACTTCCTCCAAGTTGTCAGCATGCATTAGCTCAAATCCAGTGAGATGGACTCCTCGATACATCTTGGTAATACAGTCTAACCTTATTGTCACGGTGAGATGACACATTATGGGTTCCGATCCGCCGCTTTAACGTAGTAAAAGCAACTCCAGCCTTAAAACATCAGCTTTATGTTTTTAAATCTGGTCTCCTCTGAGTTTCCCTCCACTCTTCCCTTCATTTTGTCTATATTTCTCTAGGAATGTTTTAAAAAAAGAAAAAAAAGTTTAATATCCCTAAAGTTTGTCTTTTGTCTGCGTTGGCTCCCTCCAGACCCTGAACCTTTAAGACCCTGAAAAATTCATGGATAGCCGCGGGGTAACATAAAAGGTGTTGCTTTGGCAATCTGCTTACAGAATGAATTTGATAAACCGCACACACATAAAGAAGGCGCTCCCCCCCCCCCCCCCCACACAAAAAGCAACTGTATGTATATTTTTTCCTGAGTCAGAGGGAAGGGGCTAGAGAAAGGATAAAACATTTATATTATCAGTGTGAGCTGCTCTCGGATCTCTCTGAACCCCCCCCCCCCCCTTCAATAAATGAAGGCTGGATGTGGGCAGTGGTGGGGGGGTGAGGGGGAGTATTTGGCGGTGCGCTCAGGAGGGTGCATGAAAAAGAGGCTGCAAAATAAAAGGTAGAGGGTTAAAGAAGAAAGTGAAAGTGTGAGTTTGTGCTGGGAGACTTAAGGGATGAAGGATGAAAAGACATGATCAGTAAGAGTCAGAAGAAAAAGAAAAACACCTAATCAAGATCCCTGCGACTGCGCATGTCCTCTTTTTTTTTTTGCTGCACTGTTGATGCCCCCAGTTAAGCTTTGATGCGCTTTTTTGATCTATACGTGACTTTTCTGTCCTGTTTTCCCTTTGCAACTTAACTCGCCCTGAAAGAGCCACAGAGGAGGCTCGCTATCTGTCAGCTGCTGCTTCATTCGTCGGTTTGTTTTCAGGAGGACGCCACACTCGAGCATTCTTACTAACCATCACTTTAGAATATCATTTTTTAAAAGAACATAAATGAGATCTGAGGCCCCATCCAGTGTGATCCAATCACAAGTGGACCGTGCCCAAATATGTCCCGAGATCCGATCCCTCTGCCCACATTCAGAGATGGTCTGAGACAGTTTGAGAAGTTTTTCGAAGGCCTCTGAAGTGACAGCAGCACCACGTGTCTCCAAAAACCTTTCCTTTTTAAAAAAAAAAAGTGACCGGCACTTGAGATGGAAAATGTCTTGCTGACCCTGCAAATAGTTGAGTCGCTTTAAAGCTAAGTAGATATGGGACAGGCCTGTCGCCGCCCCCCCTTGCTCGTCCCTCTGACATTTGCCGCCACCTAATGCTGCATTGCACGGGCTCTCAGAGGGCTATCCATCAGTCCCATCATCATACACTCCTCCCCTCTCCTTGTCCACTCCGCTTTTCACTTCTTATTATCTGAGTGACGGGTAGAGTGGAGAGCCAAACCAGGCCCAATCCCCACTAGTCAATCCTGCTGACGCATCTTTCTTTTTGACTGTCTCGCCCCTCTCTCCTCCCTTCTCTGCGGGGAATGGAGATGCGGATGTAGGCCAGGTCCCAATAGTCTTCCTCTCCCCTCTTCTTCTCTCCTCCTCCTCCCTTCCCCTCCCCTGGGTAACCATCAACCTGCGAGGTGATGGATAAAAGGTGACGTGGTGTAAACCTCCTCACCAACATCTCATCACTAGCCTTTGTTGCTGCTGCACACAATCCATCCGAATACGATGGTAAATGGTAAATGGTTTTGTATTTATATAGCGCTTTTCTGGTCTTGATGACCACTCAAAGCTCTTTACAGTACAGTTTTACATTCACCCATTCACACACACATTCATACAGTGCATCTATTAGCAGCACTTTGTTGTTCTATGAGGGGCAATTCAGGGTTCAGCATCTTGCCCAAGGACACTTCGGCATGCAGATGGGGAAGACTGGGGATCGAACTGCCGACCTTCAGGTTGGAGGACGACCGCTCTACCCCTCAGCCACAGCCGCCCCAAATGGTTCAAATACAAAATATGTTCACTGGTAGATGACGTGTTGTGGTGTATTTCTGCATGCTTGATTTCTTGGTTGCCAAATTATGGATTAAGTGAAATAATCTGCACAAAACTGCCAGTCTCAAAATCGGTCAGACCGTCCCTCTGTCTGCATGAGGTTGAGATGTTCTCTTACCAGTTTTCCTTCCCCGATACCTGGAATTTGCATATTGGCCGATACTGACTACACGTCTGATACAAGTGCATTAAAAAAAACAAAACAACTTATTTAATGTATTCTAACAGCTGTATGCCACTATCGCTGTGTAAAAGGAATGGTTAAACACTTAGAAAAAGAAACACACACAGAGAATGAATGTAATAGAACATCTGTCATCTAGTTTGACAGTCATGACTGAAAAAGAACACAGCAGAATAAAACTAAGAATACACAACAATTACTCCTTTTTAAATAGCTCCAAAGTGAAGTCTTGCATTCAGTACACGTCGCTCGCTCCGCTCTGATTTCCCCACCTCCTATAATATGCATTAGAATTAAATTATGTGCCTCACATTCGGGTGAATGTATATTTTGTGGTGGACTTAGTGAAAAGGTGCAATTGAAGATCCCTTTCCGTAATTAGCAGTAAACCTCTACATTGGTGAAGAAGGAAACGGTTGTACAAGCTTAGATTGTACTTTGGCTGTTAAAATAAATCTGACACCATGGTAACAAGGGCAGACGTGTTTTTAAAAAGAAATGAAAAAGTCACTTTTAGGTCAGGATGATGAGAAAAGGGTAAATTGGTCCGTGCCCTAGTTAAAATGAGTCAAGTGGAAAGGCAGAAAGTTAAAAAAGGTTCTGTAGATTAGATGGTTGGTACCTGTCCCAGGATGGTGTCCTTCAGCATTACACCCTCATCATCCTCGATTTTTTTTTTTTTTCCCTCCTCCAGTGGCTAGATTTCAGCTTGAGGTGTTTATCATAGCATCAAACACACCACTAGTTTATGTGACACCATGTAATTTGGGTGAGAAATCATGTCCACTGGCACCGAGGCTGAAACGCTGCCATAGGTGTTGCTCTTTGAAGGAGTTGATCTGACTTGAGTAATGAGTAAGTCCTGGCTAAGCCCGCGCTTGGCCCCGTGGTTAGAACCAACTTAATGGATTCGGCTGACAACCCAAACATTCCCCGACGGTCGCCAAGAATCCTCCTCGTGCCGTGACTGATCTTGGCCACTGCAGATGTCATGTCGGCCGTGGGCAGAGGGTGGCAGTAGATCCCCACCTCTGGAGTGTGGGATCAGACCAGTGAGTCACGGCGCTCCTCTGTTTGTCTCCTCCGTCTGCCCCGGCCCTCGTGGCAGCTACTCTGCTCAGACTTCTTGCTCTATTTATCTGTTTTTACCTCTTCCCTTTTTTTTGTGCATTGTCTCGGCTCCGGTGATATTTGCCGAGAGATTACGCCGCCTCTCTGGCTCGCTCCATCTTGGTGTGTGCGTTGATCCTGTCCTCCTGCGCCTTCGCCTCCTCCGGCTGATAATTAGCCAGTAAACGCTGAGCCATTTTCCTCTGCTCCTGCCACATTCCCTCTCTTGCACTTTACTTACTCGGGCAGGCCACAAAACGACCTTGTTATAGTGTGAATTTGTGTAGGCTGGTGTGCATGCATGCTTCCCCCCCTCTCGCACTTACTCATTACACCCCCCCCCCGCTCCCTATGTCTCTGTATCCCTCCCACTCAGCTCAGTGATTAGTATATGATGTATTTTGGCTGCAGTTGTGGGCAGCCTATTTAGCATGTGGGCCGGTCTAATTTCTGTTCTCTGGTGGCAAGCGCAATGGCAGTCTGATTTTGTTTTCACGGAGTAATGAATCTCCCAAAGAGCCTAATACACCTGGATTTGTGTCTGTCACACACAAACACCCACTATCACATGGGTTCGAACTCGATAAAAAAACCAAAGGATATTTGTTTTTTTGTTTTTCCACCACACAGTCGGCCACAAAAAAAAATAAAAACCACCCACACAGGCCCTGAAACACGGCTCAGACCTGCAGCTCTCACTTTTAGGACTTGAGCACAGCCTACATACCAACTGCAGCCCGAGTGATGATAAGGCCATTTAATACGCGTGTGGGTGGCAACATGTGTAGGGCGATTGATTTCCCAGTCTCTTGCATGCAGCCTACTTAAAGGCTCTGGGATTGGATGCCTCCTTCATCTCGGCCACATTATACCCCCAATCTGTCTTTTTTACTAGGGAGGGCACAGCCACATACTGAGCCACATACTGATGCACATACTGAGCAGAGCCTGGGCCGAGTCACTGCTATTTATCCTTTGTTTTCTTTATTGACATTATCTCAGATCACAAAACACAACTCAACTCATCAATCCTCTAACTAAATAACAAAATATACTGTTTATATTGAAAAATGAATTTTGGATGCTGTTTAAACGGCAATATGCATTTACTTTATTTTCCTTAAATAAAAGAGTAATGAAGAGGCTGATTACAAAATAGTGTATTAACCAGTTGGGAGACAATCCAGTAAGTTATTTAAGTTTGAAAATACAAAATTGGTTTGGAGACCAGGCACGTTTTTTACTGAGAGAGAGAGAAACAGAAAAACAGCCTAACAGTAAAAGGTATATTCATTAATTTAGTCCATAAAATGTGACTTTCATACGTGACCATAACTTTGTGAATCTATTAATTTGTATACTTGATATATATGTTCTTGCTGGAAATGTAGCACTAATTTCTGAGGACGTGCTCAACTTGTGCAACAAACGCACGCAGGATATGCAAAGTATTCGTTATACAAACATGCACACGTAGTTAAAAGCAACTGTGTCTCGGTCCTAAGTCACCAGCTGTAGGGTTTCAACATCCACCTGCATCCTCCTGAGCTGTACCTGTGTTGGCTGCTAACCTTTTTGACGCACGGAGAAATAACATTTAAATGCCAATCATAAATTTGTGTGTCTTTGCTTACACTTGTAAAGGTCGCCAGAGCAGAGTGCTGGCAGCCAGCTGTTGGACAGAGGGCCGTGTAATGCTCTATCAGTCCGTCTTTAACGGGCTGTTTGTGTTTTAGAGCTTCCTCTTTGCACTCTGTCTCCTTCCTCCTCTCCTCTCCCTCCCTCCCTCCCTCCCCAGTGGTGCCAATCCCCCAGATAGCGAAAGTCCTCCCTCTGTCCTCCAAAACCTCGCCGGCCCCGCTGGGACGACTCGGCTCGCTTACTTACTCAGTCACTCAAGGATCACTCTTTCTTACCTCGCTCTCCGTGTCTTGTGCTCGTGACGGCACACGATCTGCACTGTCACTCTCCCTCCTCCTTTTTGAATAGATCTCTTCCTCTCCATTTATCCTTTACCTGCTCCTTCACTTCCCATCTTTCTTTCAGTCCGTCTGCTCACTCACTCAACAAAATGCAATGCAAGGGGGGGGGTGGTATATCTGCCAAAGATTTACAGGTTTTTTGGACCCTGAAATTAATTTCAACCTGGTTTACATGTTCTTATTTTGACGATCACATTTCCAAAAACTCCTTCCTCCTGCTTTTACCGTAACCACCCCCTTCTCTCCTTTGTTCCTCTGTCCCTGTAGGTGATGCAGGTGGTAAATGCTGACGCCATGGTGGTCAAGCTCAACTCCGGGGAATACAAGACCATCCACCTGTCCAGCATCCGGCCCCCAAGGATTGAGGGAGAGGTACAAACAAACCTGTGTTTCTTTCCCAGTGTGTTTGTCAGTACACAGCTTTGCACAGTGTGTGTGTGCGTGTGTGTGTGTGTGCGTGTGTGTGCGTGAGAACAGGTGACTGATTGTCTTCATGTGGCAGAGCTTGTGTGCAGCCAGGTAATTAGAGCCACAGCAGAGACCGCCGGTGTCGCCGCTGTCTCCGTCTTCTTGACAGAGTTGCTTCATTTGAAGTCGAACACAAGCTGTTTACATCTCCATATTTTCATCCATCTCTCTCTCTGCTCAATATTCACGCCCTCTCCTCTTCCCCTCGCGCATCAGTCTTTCCTCTCCCCGTCTCTAAATGACCGTGGGAATCGCTTTGACCACTTGGTGGCGCCCCTGTAGTTGGGGCACATGCAAACACAGCGAGACACTTGCACACACCCAGTGGTTGCAGCACTGCAGAGAGGGGAGGCAGATCGTTTTTCTTTCCCCCCCCCCCTCCCTCTCCCCTCTACACTCCCCCATTTTCTCAGAAAGCCTGTGAAAACACACACATACACACACACATATATAGAGGTAGCAGGAGAGACGTATATTTATTGAAACACGTATATAGTGTCTGGGGGAAAAAAAGCTGCAGTGACCCAGACGTCGACTGCGCTGGACGTCACTGTCTCTCCATCACTCACCTCACTTCCCAACTCTCATTATCAAGGAGTGTATTGGTTGGAATGAAACCCTGTTTCTCCACGTTACAACGCTTATTCACCCAAAAGATTTCATTTCATAAAAAAAAGAAGCGATCAGTTTTTTATTCCTCACATTACCGGTTGTGTCTGACTCCTTTAAACTGCTGTCGTTTTGTAAACAAGAGGCTCAGGATGTGTGGAAATGTCACACCCATTAATTAGAAAGTTTTAGTGTCACAACAGCAGAGTGAGTGTTTTTCTTTCTGTTCGAGGGAGAGTTACATCTTTCAAATGAAACCCATCTCTCCCTTTTGTTTAATGTGTCTGCTGCTGTTTGACAACCGTTCCTCTACCCGACACTGTGTTTTCTGTAATATCAATTCATACACAAGTCGTGTCTCGCGTTTCCCCCCCCCCCCCCCCCCCCCCCCCCGTTCAAAGAGCGAGAAAAGAGGGGGGTGGTGTGTTTTGGTCTCGATTGCAGAATGTTTGAAACAGCCCTTTATTTTTTTTCCTGCTTTGATTGCTTTTGTTTTATTGACTCCCTCGCTGCTTCTTTGCCATTTTTATGGTTGACGTTTTTCTCATCTTTTACTCCTTTTATTGGAGTCGAGTTTAGTTTTTATTCTCTCCGTCCCTGTCCCTGCCTCCACCTTGATGCTGTAAGTGCCTTGCATCATTGAGCTGCTTCCCCTCTTCTCCACCGCAGTCCCTCTCCGTTCCTCTTGGTGGGGACACTAACGTCAGATTGTTGACCTGCACCCCCTCATATGCGTTGATCTTCTCCTTCGCTCTCTGTGGTCTCCATTTTGTCTTGGATATCATGTATAGTTTTTCCACAAAGTCACTTGCCTTCCCTGCAACTTTGCGTTGCCCCTCATCGACTAAAAGCACACACATTTCATTCTCTTTCCAAGTTCTACATGTCTGGTACTTGAGGAATATATATTTATTTGATTTCTGCATATTTGTATATTGTTAGAAACTTTAAGACGCTGTAAGTGGAACTTTAAATGTTCCTCTTGATGTCGCACATGGTCTCTTTCTGACATTTACGTAGCGGCAGACAGGAGGAGTTCCAGAAAATGTCCGCAGCACCTGACTCGGACATTTCTCACTGTTAAATTTCAGAAAAATGTTTGGACGTCAGTGCATGTCTGGAAACAACTCTACTCTCCTTTCCGGTTTTCTTCCTCTCCCTCCTACTTTGAATTCCATCTTACTTTTGACTTCACACCCTTGTCTCTCTCTTTTCTTGTATTTCCTCCTCTGTCGTTCAGCGCCCGACTCTTTTCTGTCTCTGCCTGCACCAGATGCTTCGACAGTATGTGTTTTGTGCTTCATTAAACTGTCGTATGTTGCAGGGAGCCGGTGAGAGCGGGCCCAGATGTGAATGCCTGTGTGATATTGTACTGGTGTGACATTGCCACAGTGTTGTACTGCTGAGGTCGGGTTCATAAGTATTGGATCAGGGACACAGTTGTCGTGGTTGGGCGTCTCTGACCAGGATGCATTCGAATCAAAGCTTTCAATTTGTGGTTGAAGTGGAGACGTTTGGCTTTGACTTAAAGGTTTTACCAAAAATATTGCATTAACTGCTGAGGGATTAAATCCCCTTTCATACATTGTCCCTCTATTTTCAGATTCCACAGTGAGATTTAGAAGATTATACATTGTGTGTCTCTGCTCGCTGCAGGCGGGGACTGCTGGAGGACAGTGTGTGTGTTTTCTTTTCCAGAGGTGTCGTTATATGACAAACTGTTGCTGCGTTTTGAATTTAATAAGGGTTGTTCGTGGTGCTGCTGCTGGTGTTGTTTTGTTAGCTAGTTATTTCTGTCTGTGAGCTAAAGAGCCGCCTGCCTGTCTGTAATGCTGTTGGCTCAGCTTTGAGTGTTGTCGCTATGGCAGCGATGCAGAGTTGTGATGGCTTCACTGAGGCTAAGATGAGCCCTTGGACTGTGGAACAAACGCCACTGACAGAGAAGCACCGGAATGTCTCTGATATCTTAACTAAATATTTTCATATATTCATGCATGAGAATTTTATGTTCCGTCTCATTTTCCAGCCGGCCTGTCTGCTGGAACACTAAATTAGGGAAGTGAGCTGTTACCTTGGTGGAGCCCGGGAGCTTAATTTCATGCCCCGTCCACACGACTTTACAGAAGCAGATATGGCAGCTCACATTGTGTTAGTGCCAGCGATTGTGGACATTGTAATCTGTCAATTTCCCCTCTTGTTACTGTCGCTTGAACTATGTTGAAAGTCACATTTATTGTGTAGCACCTTCAAGTATGGATGCTCACCTGCCAAAGTATTTCAAAAGAACAAACACTTAGGAGATATGGCTAAAAGCTTTTCTCCACCTTACATCCACCTAAACCTGTTTGTTGTACATCTACCTCCACCATTACATATACAAAATGTGGACAAATTAAGGCAAAAGATAAAGACACAAACACAGTGAAAAATCAAACGAAATCCAAAAGTGTAATTATCAAATACAGAACTGTGACATTTCCATAAATTACTCAATAAAGACTTCCTCCTGATGACTGGCTAATTTAACAATTTATCAATCTTTGCACATTACACACACACATATACATCAGCATCTGTTCTATGACAAAACAGAGCATCACACAGTTCACAATGATAGCAACAGTAGAAAACAAAATTAAACAAATTTTTCTACATATCGAAGTAGCACTAACAGAGAAGGCCAAATATCTTTTTCTTTTTGGGAAGGGGTGGGTATGAGGATGGGGGGTGGGGCAGATCATTCTAACCTTTAGGTGAGTGAGAGGTTACAGCAGGTATCTCTCAGCCAGAAGCTCTACACACACACACACACACACACACACACACACACACACACACACACACACACACACACACACACACACACACACACACACACACACACACACACACACACTGACGCCACGTTGGCTAACATTGTCACGAGTGAGCTGGCTTCTTGCTTACAGCATCAGATGGACAGACACAAAGACGCAGTCACGGTTAACAGCGCAGCTTACACACACACACATATATATGCACACAAAAACATTAGCACACACAAGAAAGAGAATGACATGCTTGGTTAAGCTGCATTAGCCTATGTCAGGAATCATCTCGGAAATTGCTGTCAGCGAGTGCACAAACATGGATTACACAGACATGCTGTGTGTGTGTGTGTGTGTGTGTGTGTATATAGAGATACTCCAAATGTGTGCATGTTAACACTGTAGCCTTGTGCACCTCCAAGGAGAGAAAACAACCTCAAATTATATATGTGTGTGTTAAGCCATTTTCAGACAGGACCTACGGGCAAAACCCGGAGAATTTGATATGGAGTCTGCCTTTCACACATGCACAACACAGCGGGAGGTTCTCTGCACAGCATCAAATCCTCCACGTTATTCATGCGAGAGGTGGAGGAGCCGTGTGCAGCAGACGGAGGCAGGAAGTGACGTATTAGCTCCGCTGCAGAGATCACGTGATCATGTTTTTACAGCTCCTTGACACCATCGTCAGCTCTTATCACCACAAACTCTCTTGACATCTTCATCGGTGTCTTCTACGTGGATGACACCGCTTTCTCACCCGGAGAAACTTCTTTTAGTTTTTAATATTTGCGTCTGTCGCGTGTTAGAAGCGCCTCCTCCGGAGAAAATAGGGAGGAGTAGTGGAGTCCGGTGCATGTCTGACAGCAGCTTTACATCCTCTCGAGGTCTGCAGGGACTTTCTTGTGCCAGTCATTATTATCCCCGTCGGTCCGTGCAGCGTTTGACCGTGCGTTCTGCAAGCAAGGCCGTTTGTGTTTGTGTGTGGGTGTGTCTGGGTGTGCGTACTGTGGTGAGGAGGCCAGATGCAATGTCCCAGTGCACTGATGAACTGTGACAGTTCCTGCCAAGCCCCCTCCCTCCCTCCTCCCTCCCTCCCTCCACCACCTCTGGTTCCTTTTAGTCCTCTAACACCACACCTCCCCCGCTCTCTCCTCTCCCCTCTCACGACTACACTAATTGTGCTCAGAATGACAGATTGGCTGACCAATGGTGTCTGGCTGCAACAAAACACAGGGCATGAATTTCCTCACTTGCACTCCCTTTCCTCCTCCTCCTCCTCCTCCTCATTTTGGTTTCACCCTCCCACCCCCCGCTGGCATATATTCATTTGTTATTTTCAGCTCAGGAGCTGGAGTCAGCCTTCCCCCTGCCCCCCCGTCTCTCTCATGTGCAGGACAAACCCCCACTAGTGGGTCGAGGTGTCTCTGCCACGAAGTCACTCACTAGAGCCATTTTCAGAGGTGAAAATGTCCAGAAAATTGCGTTGTTTATAGCACATCGACAAAGACATGAGCCTTATCGCTATCGTGTCTTCTACGAGTACGGCTCTTCTAGACGTATCGTGAGTTTTAGAAACGTTATGAACACGTCCTCTCGCTCGCTGTGAATTTGTCTTGACATTTTCCTACTGTATTCTCACATTGGCTCACTCGGACACTTCCAGGACTTTTCACTAGAGGGTTGGCAGGAAAAGTTCGCTTAAAATGTCTGGAGAAACTGACTCGGACATTTGCGTCCTCAGGAAAATGTCCGGACTTCAGTGCAGGTCCGAAAGGAGCCTCGCACACTCAACTGCTTTGACGATGCGCACGTGTCGAGTGTGTTTGTGTGTGTCTCTCTCTCTCTTCGTGCATTGTAATGCGTCTGTGTGCTTATGTGGTTTAAGTAGGGTTCAGGACAGTGCTGATGGAGCACAACCAGAGGTCAACCTGCTGTCCTTTTATATAAGGCAACACAATGGCTGTGTCTCATCGCCACTCTATTCCATACAGCCCTGCCTACTCGTCTAACCTCTGTGTGTGTGTGTGTGTGTGTGTGTGTGTGTGTGTGTGTGTGTGTGTGTGTGTGTGTGTGTGTGTGTGTGTGTGTGTGTGTGTGTGTGTGTGTGTGTGTGTGTGTGTGTGTGTGTGTGTGTGTGTGTGTGTGTGTGTGTGTGTGTGTGGACTTTGTGGATGATTTAGTCTCACAGTACATCTTTCATCCTTCTGCCGCTGCCTCCCATAAATCATCCGTCTCTCCACCCACCTCTCTTTTCTTCTGTCTCCCTCTTATTTTTACTTTCACATTAGCAGGTTTATTTCTGGAGTGGAACATTGCACATTGATTAGCATTTCTGTAAATATAACCGTTTTCAGCGCAGGTCTGATAAGTCGGTGGGTAGATTTTTTTTTTTTTTCCAATTTCCACATCTTCATACCTGAGGAGGAAGTGCATCCGATTCCGTGGACGAGTCTGGAAGGCATGTCACAAAACAAATCAAGGCAGATTGTTTTTGTAGTGGCACCGCTACTGAGATTTCCCATTATTATTTCAAACAATACCTTTAAACCTGTTCAGTTTTGTTGCTGTTGTCTGCGCATGGTAATGAATCCACAAGTGCAGCCAAGACTTCAAGGTTTCCAAAAAAGAGCAGGTAGAATATAGAAATAGAGAATGAGTTGTAATACAAGTGAAGCTTGTCGGGTAATTATCAGCTGTAGTGCGACACCGGATGTTTCCCTTTGTAATTGTCAGAGCTGAAACATGATGGTTACACAACGGTTCCCAGTCTCTCTCCCCCTCCCCTCCCCCATATCTCTATCTCCTCTCTCCCCTCTTTTCCACTCACCTCTCCTCTCTTCCCCTTTTTCCTCGGCTCACCCCAACCGGTCCCGGCAGATGGCCGCCCACATCGAGTCTGGTTCTGCTGGAGGTTTCTTTCCAGTTAATGAGGGAGTTGTTTTCCCTCATGAACTGTCCTCGCTCGTTGTGGGAACTGTTGGGTTTCTCTCTGATTTTCAAGGTCTCGACCTTCTTTGTCAAGTGCCTTGAGATAAAGTCTATTTTGATTTGGCGTTATACAAATAATATTGAATTGAAGCTAAAGATGCAGACATTATCCAAATCCTGTTAAACAGAAAATTGACACCATAACAAACAAATAACAATAACATCTGGGAGCAACAGACAAAAGGAAACGGAAGAATACAAATATCTTGGGATGTAAAAAGAGGAGCCAGACAAGATTTGAGAGATTTTGCCGATACGGGCCGGCGTCTTTTTTTCGTACATGTCCCTGTTGTTGTGAATGCTTTTGACGCGAACAATATCCTGTTGCGTTGTTCATATGTGAAAAACAAACTCGATCAATGCTCAGGCCCAAGTTTCTGCACATTTTCCGAGTTAATGTCTGAAAAGGGCTTCCGGTAAATGTTTTTTTCACAACAAAATCAGGACTCATATTTGCAGGCAATATCACTGTTGAAATACAATTCTTCAAAACTTAAACATACATCAGAGGAGTTACAGTTTTACAATAACCAAATATTAACATAGAAAAACCCCATCTGCTCTTTCCTGTGTTTGTGCTGCTGAGATATTTTATCCAGTCACCCTCCTCCTCCTCCTCCTCAAAGATTTCTACATCCTCCAAATCTTATGTCTGGCCATGTGTGTGCCCTCAGCGTGCCCCCAGCCCGGCATCATGACATCCTTCGACCTCAGATTTTGGTGCAGGATGACAAGGGAGGAGGGTCGTCCCTGCTGCATGACTCATTTGTACGCCACTGGCTGGGCGAGGCGGATTGGTAGCCAGTATCCCTCCTCACCACTGGCTGAATATATATTTTTTTGGCTCTGTGTGCACCGTTTGGCTGTCACTGTCGAAGAAGCAAGGACTTGGCTTGCCCGTGTTTGTGTTACTGCAGGAGATGAAGTTAGTCAAGGGGCTTAAATTGGGAGATGAGGTCACTGCTGCTTCCGATAGATGAAGGTTGCAGAGGTATCTAGAGCACTGTGTGCACTCCCACCTGTTTGAGCACAACTTGTTTTGTTTTGGAAAAGGAGGTTTTTGGGTTGGAGATAATTCAGTATGTTCCTCATCACCTCGTAGAAGCCGTGCAGATATTCCGTGGAGTTGGATTGGAGATTTTGTTTTGCAGACAGCTCTGCAGTTCGTCTCACACTGCATCACCACGTCTGTCTGCAGGGCCAGTCTGACCGTCTGTCTCTTCCAACAATTATAAACACAACGCTGCACATTCGAGCACCACACAGCGCAGCTGCCTTGCTCAGACAGCCAATTTGATGCTTTACCACACATTTTATTTTCCTATGACATCCTCATTAATGACAGCAGGATCATAACAAGGGGGGCTTCCACCTGTCACAGCTGTCCCAGTCGTTTTTTACCTGCACCAATTGAGAGGCTGTTTGCTCTTCATCGTGCTGCAGGTTGATTTCATTCCGAAATACTGGTTCGCTCTCTGGTGCCCGTCGTGAGGAGTCACTTAGTAATGACTTATTTGTATTCTGCCGTATGAGCGATTATTCTGAAATTGGAATTTGATTTTGTATTGTGGTACTACAACCAGCAATATCCTTCATGCTCTTGCTTCAGGAAATGCGCGCCCTTTCCTCTCCCTCCCTCCCTCCATCTCTCTTTCTTTTCTTGTACCGTCTCCCTCTCTCCACCCCAACCCTCTGCAGCTATTCCATGTTTATGCATGCACAATTAATGTCGTTAGGCATATAATACTAAACGCACAAGACTCTGAGTGCTCTTGGACATGGACACATCATTGTTTTTCAGCTTTTTACACAGGAAAAATACTAATGATTCAGTTAAATGCAGAAGTAGGTAATGCTGCACAGTCCCCAAGCACCAGAGAGCATGATGTGCTCCTGAGTCATGATTTCACCCTTGGAAGTTCCAGAAGCTGCAACTGCTTCCAGCGGTAGCATCCACACATTTGCAGCCCAGCCCCCCCTGCAGCCCTGCGACACTGTACAATCCAGCTAGCGTCATGCCTCTGCAATAGTCAAAGATGATTCCTGAGCTTTAACGGGTAATTTGGAACGAAGGGAATTTACCCCAAATAGAACAGAACTCCCCCCGAGGATAGTGAGAGCAAACTGTTGTTATCGGGTCACGGTTGAGACATAGCAGTGACTCTCTCCTCTTGTGTGTAACCTTCCTACAACGGCACGATAACAGTTTATAGACGACGTGCGCAGAGAGTTTGCCTTGTTGGAGTAATTTAATGATGATGATTCTATCTCTTTATCCCCGTCTGGAGACTGAAGTTTAAATCGCCGTCATCGTCGAACAATTAGACTTGTCACAGTGTACTTTTTTTCCTCACAGGTTTGATTGCACGTAGCTGTCAGGGGGGTGCTTGGTTTCCCCTTCAGTAGCACTGCAGCTGATGTGGGACCTCTTGGTAGTTGCAACGTAAAGCAGACCTGGCCCACTGTGAAATATCAGACAGTTGTTTACGAATCGATGGGCCTCATTGATTCGAGGTCATGCTCATGCTCTTGCCGGCTGCCCTTTAAAAACCACCACTGGTCTTTTGCTCTTAAACACGCTCTCACCCTTTAGCTTGTTGACCATCATAAGGACATGAGCACTATCAGCAAAGACGAGGTAGAAGTCGTCCAGTGGGTCACGTCGGAGTGGGAACAGCGGCTCGGTTCGGAGAGTGCACTCGACAATGTGTTCTTCCTCTTGATTGCCCGTGGGGTTTATTTTAGTCGTAACATTTCCTTTCATTGTCTCATTTTCTTGTTTTCCGACTCCCTCACCTCAACGCCTTCCAATCAGCCCTGTTCGTTCCCCACAGACCTTCTCAAAGAGGAGGAGTAAGTACCTTTTGTCCTCCTCGTCTGCGCCTCCACTCCTTGGGCCTAATTGGCGTAGAGTGCTGACATTTACACTCTTCGCCCTCAGTGACAGGCTCCCTTTCAACTGTAAAAAAAAAAAAGCTTATTAGTTGGGAATGATTTTTTCTTTTTCTTTTCCCCTGTCTGCTTAGGTTCATCCCTCGCTTTTCCCTGTTGGGGGTTATCCCGTTGATTTGACCTGTGTCTGTCAGAGTCCTAATAGCCTTATTCATGGCAGATCTCCATTTTGGGGGGGGGGGGGGGGGGGGGGGCGTGTCTAAGAGCCTCCCAGCATTTAAACGCTCCATCATCCAACATCTGGGAGTCGTGTTAATGTTTGACATAAAGAAAAATGTGCTCCTAATGGAGGATTTCACTTGAGCGATGGTGAAAAATGGTCCTCATCCCCCAGCAGTGGACGGCTCAGCCCCACAGCTCAGGCACAAAATGGTGGATTCCGGGCTGGCTGTGCTCCTAAAAGGCCCCATCATCCCATCGCAACTGACTTGATAGGGATGAAAGAACCCGGCTGAGGCAAAATGGAGGACACGGGCTCTCGGCTGAGCATTGTGGGATCTCCACTGGCCATGTGTAAGATTAACTCACCTCCGAGGCTCCATGCTGCGCTGACTCCGCTTGGGAAAGTGGAGAGGAACGGGGGAGTGAGAAAAGAAAGATGGAAAGCTATTAAACTCAAAGGTTATTACATCGCTGCCAAGGTTACGGGAACTCGGGTAGATTTGGCAGTTTTTCCTTGGTTCCTCACCTGAGCCAATCCGGGACCCGCACATTAATTTATTTTAAACTATACTCAGTATTTTGAAAGGAAGGAAAAAGCCACTGAAACATCGCTCTGCGTCGCACTTGTTTGCCACCAGCGGGAGTTCGTCTTGCCAGATGAGTCTTTAAGACGTTAATGGAGCCATAAGCACATGCTCGAACATACGAACACATGCTCGCACCCTCTTCGCTCCCCACGTGTCTCCCCTCCACATCCATCCGCCCAGCTGTGTGCCACACCTGGCGGCTCCGAGCAACTGGAGAGGCATTAACAATGAATGAAGAGCGGAGGAAATGAGGAATCAGTCCAAGCCTTTGTGTTCACACGGACGAGTGTTACTTGTGTTTGTATGGCGGATAATGATGGCGCTCATAGAGGAGTGTGGGAGGGGCAGGGGTGGCGAGCGCACTGGTATTGTCATTCATAGCCTTATTTCTCCTGTTAGTGCCTGTCGTTTGTTTTCCCACTGCGTCATTGTCATTTGCTGTACGATTCTTTATTTTATTTATATCCCGCCCCTGCAAAAACGGCACCTGTCACTGTGTGTGTGTGTGTGTGTGTGTGTGTGTGTGTGTCTTTGTGTGTGTGTGTACTGTGTGTGTGTGCGTTTCCTCACACTGGGAGCAACACAAAAACCTCAGCCTCCTTTGAAAATGCAAATAGGTTCTATTTGTGGCCGACTCCTGTCAGAGAGTGGGTGAGCGCATTGAGGGAAGTTTTTGTGTGCAGCTGCGCGAGTGTCTGTGTGCGCGGCATGTGGCTTCGTCTGCGTACACGTACATATGGTGTCAGCTCGTCTTTATGCATCTGTTTAACACAGTGTCTGTGCCTCGGCCGCTTGCATGTGCGTGTCCTTGGTAACTGTGATTTTTCTTGTTGGTGCAATGTGTCAGCACTGACGGCAAGAGAGAGATGTTTGTGTTTTGAGGAAGGTGTGTGTGTGCGACTGTGCGTGTCTGAAATGCTGCCGTTCACACTGCATTATTTCAGCGAGTTCAGAGTCCAGATCCTCCTCGGTTGCAGGACTTGAAGTAGAAGGAACAAACAAGCTGACTGTGTGTTTGTTTTGTGTTCATGTACAATGTGCGTATGTGTGAGGTTGTGTTTATGTGTGTGCGTATCTGCAGCGGATGTGTTAAGCCGTGCAGCCTTGAAAGTGCAGCGTGAATAACTTTCTCCTTTCATTCTGTCTTCCCTCTCTCTCTCTCTCCCTCATCCTCTTCCTGACCCCTTCTCCCCACTGTCTCCTCCTCCGCCCTCCCTCCGTCCTAATTCAGGAGAAGAACAAGGACAAAGACAAACGTTTCCGTCCCCTGTATGACATCCCCTACATGTTTGAGGCCCGGGAGTTCCTGAGGAAGAAGCTCAGTGGTAAAAAGGTAAGAAACAGTGAAACAAAAAACCCACCAACACCCACTAACATGTCAACAAAGGTTTTTATTGGCTACTGCTCGTGATGTAAACATGACACCCGGGTGAATTAGCTAATTGAGGATGCTACACGTTTTCCTGCATGATGTGCATTTAACTTCCTGGTGTTACCGTGTAAACAGCCATGATTGTTTGTGTACTTATTGTGTTTTTACATCTAGGAAACAACGTGCAACAAACATTTTGGTTTTTATCGTGTAAGATGCAGCTGACACTGGCAACAGCGAAGTTTCTGCCGTTTTTTGTGATATCGAACATGATTCACTGTGTGGGGGGAAAAAAACGAAAAGATAAACTCCTCTTCTGGCAATGTTAAAGTTGTCGATCGACCTTTTTAAGCAGTTTCACCTGCGCTCAACCCACTCGGACCTAAGGCACCGTCAACAGAATTGTAAACATTGGTTGAGAAGAACCACCTAAAACCTGAGGGTTTTCTGAAGAATTTCCAATGTTTACTCTTTAATTTCTCAGCCTCTGCAGCAGATAGAGACAAGAAATAAAAACGTTTGATATCTTAAACGTGTGGCTTTCATTGTAAATCATTGTTTTCTCCCCTTGAAAAACAAAACAATCCAGCAAACTCACCATTTAAAATATGCACACGTCTCATCTCATCCGGCTTCTAAAGGGAGAAGCACACAAATGCCCCCCCCCGGTCTTAAAGGTATATACATGCATATGGTGCATCAGGTCTAAACAGGTAAAAAGACCCTGCGTGTAGCTGCTAATTTAGCTGTGAAGGAGGTACGACAGACCTTGACAGCGCTCTCTCACTCTTTTCCTGTGTTTGTTAAGCTTGTATGCGAATGAACTTTATTGCCTCTAATCAGCTTTTAATGAATTAAACAATAGCTCTAAACAGGAATTCCCCCAGTGGCCGTACATGCGCTCCCAACACCCAGTCCCCCCCCACCCCCCTCACCGGTAACCAAACACACACACATTTCTGGAGCCCTAAGCCTCAGATCAGTTTCTCTCCCTCTGTGCGTGTGAATACCAAGTGCTCTCAGTAGGTGCCCTGGGGCTCGGTATTAGCTCGAACGCACCCTTTTAAACGAGCTGTGTTGATTTCCCCCTCTTGTGTCTATTGATCTGCTCGGTGTGTACACCTTGGGCGCCGCTATGATTTATACGCATCTGACCCAGCGGAACCCCGGCGCTCAACGAGAGAGCACTTGAGAGACGCACCGCTGCTTGAACATCTGGCCTCTTTGTGTTGAACTCGAATAGATGAAGTATGATTATGGGTCTAGATAAAGAGAAACTGATGTAAAGTAGGTGTAGTGTTTTTGAAATCGTGTCTATGGAAATTTTTTAAGTTAGAACTTGTAACCAGCTGTGTCCCGATTTAAACGTGGCCAACTTTTCCATTTTTTTCCGCGAACACAGCAGGTTGTTTTTACACCAGGGTCCCTTCAGCAAATCTGTGAAATAACGTCCACATTGTTATTGTCCGTACATTGGCAGTGATGACACGGGGAGAAAAGGCCTCACCCAGAGCTTTTGTCCACTATCGTATAGTTGAATGAATGATGTTTTCGTTAATAGCTAACCGAAACACTTAGAGCAGCATTATAATGGAACCATTCCGGAAAAATGATTGGAGTCTTACTTTGCAGAAATCTACATGAAAATGCAGTTGGGCGTCCAGATAAATGGAAAGCTCCGTCAAAATGATGCTTTTATGCAAACGTTATCTCATAAATACAATGATGTTTCGCAGATCAGATTCTGGAGCTTAGACGTCCACAAATCAGTTCTCAGTGTGCTATTTAAAATCTCGCAGTTTCTGTTGAGGATGCACCAAGCAAATGCACGGAGTTCAGGGGTCCAAGCCACAGCAGCCGGATAAGAGATGGAACAAACAACAACCGTGTCACACACTTTCAGAGGCTGACGGCGGTAAATAAGAACATTTGCACTGCAGCCTAGTAAACACAGCAACACGCACAGACTCGAAGCCAAAGAGCCAAGAGAGTTCCTCTTGGCATTCAGTTCAGGAGTGAGATTCATGTCGCTGTCCCAGCCTCTCATCGCAGCCATTTTAATCATCCTCATTAATGTTTTTTTAATGACGGAGAATTCAGCCGAAAGCTGCCTTTTGACGAGTGAAGCGAGAATAATGATCTTGCCTGTTTATTTGTGGTGTTTGTGTTCGGGGGGGATAACGAGTGCACGTGTGATGGGAACAGGGAGACTATAGTTTTGTCAAGGTGTACAATTACTGTACAAAATATGGCAATATTCTGATGATAAAATGTGTATGTAGCTCGGGTTTGTGTAAATACGTGTAAAGTACCATATCTGGCTTGTTTACAGAAATATATCTTGGCTTTAAAACACAATAGTATGTTTGTGTGGGCACATGCATCCACATGAAGTAATCATGCATGTGTAGTATATTATCTTTTAGAGCCTGAAACATACAAATACTCACACAGGCAAACTAGAGCCCTTCTGATTCATCCGTTGGCTGATAGTTTTGGCTGATATGAGCCTTTCACGGCCATATAAAGGCCTTTGTTTTCTGAAATCTAGTCCTATAAAGTTGGTTGTATTTGGGTTTTCTTTTTATTTATAGTTATTTACAATGAAGTTTATGAATAAACTGTAAAATATGAACTTTCTTTGTCATAAGGATTTGATAATGACATCTTGGGAATCATTGCTAAATAGATATATCGGCCAATATATCAGTATTACTCCCTAATATCAGCATCAGTCCCCAAAAATCCACATTGGCTTCTAATGCAAACCCATATCAGTCTACTGTGAGTATTAGCTGTTTACTTATGTTCGCAACCCAAAGAAAGGGATGAATAATAATGCAGTAAAATAGTTCAGTACATAATAATAATAATAATACATATAATATATATCGCTGCACATATCTTCTCTTACCTGCTTTAAATGGCTTTTCTTGTTTGGTGTTATAATTGTGCTCAACACATGCGAACACAAGCACAACATCTGACATGGCTCAGATCAATCTGTGCTGTTTTTTTTATTCTGAGCTTGATTTCACACTTTTGCTTGCTTATACTCTGGGGTGTTTCAAAAGTCAACTCAGCGAAAATGTTCCTGTGCTTTTTTCTTTATCCTCAGGCAAAATCGCTGTTTGTTGTGTTTATCGGAGAGGAAAGTATGCATGATTGTCTACGTGTCGAAAGGAGTTTGTGTCTTAAGCGTGATAATGCATGTTTTTAACCAGACTGTGTCCGTGGCTCTGTTTACAATCTGCATTAAAACACATCCAGAACGATCCAATCACGTGCAGACAGCTCTTAAAGCAGGTGGGGGGAGTGCACTCCACGATGTGTCGAGGCTACAGGTGAAGGCGGCGTTCCTCAGGGATCTGTTCGTCCACATGAAAAACAAATTTATTCCTGGGCTCCTAATTAGCACAACACATCCTCAAGTCGCAGCCTTTTTACTCTTTCTCGCTCCAGCGTCTCGGCTGTAATTGCCTCAGTTCACACCTGCCATTAGGAAGCATCTTCATGTGCATCTTGAGTGACCACTTCTGATGAGATGGCCCTGCCACGCTCCATCTGCAAAACACCTAATGCTCTGTTGTTTTTCTCCAGTGCAGCTATGACAGACAGGTGTAGAGAGGGGGGGAGGTGAGGAGGTGAGACTGAGCGAATCAATGCACCGTGTACAGCTCCATGATTAAAATAAGATTTTACCTATTTGAAATGGCAAAAAATAAGAGAGAAAATCAATTCATGGTGGTAAATGTGACGGGCTACTACAGATAAATCAATGAATGGGAAACACTGTAATAATAAGAATACATGTTATTTATAAAGCACCTCATACATAATATGCAGCTCAAAGTGCTTTACAATGAAATCAAAGACATGAAATAAGATAGATCAATAAAAACTCGTCAGCAATAAAACAGACTAAGGATAAAAACATGAAACTAGCAAAAGGGATAAAAAGAAGTGAATAAAATAAAGACAGTGATGTTAAAAAAACAATTAATTAAAAGCAAGATCTTCGAAATATATTAGTACAAATATGTCCGACATTAGCACATTGTTAAAATCGGCTGGTAGTAATTTTTCCGTTTATAATATTTCTTTATCACTGTAATATCATTATGAACTACTACTACTATAAACAACTTTAATTGGATCTCGTATACGTCTTGGGCACTTTCTCATCTGCACTAAGTGCTGTCCACTTGTGATTGGATCGCCTGACTCTGCTCTGAAAAGGGCCAGTGACTCTTTTCACTTTACCTCTTCCTCGCTCTATCACTTAAATCAGCTCGGATCAGGCCCCACACACTTCCCTTCTCTATCATTAAGCTGAATGTATAGGTACAGTATGTACGCCACTGTATTGCTCTACATTTGATTAGTATTGAAGTTGGGTCTCCCCGGTGTGTGCTTGTAAGCTCTTTGAAGTGAGTTGGGTTTAAGTGGAGCGCTCTCGCCCCTTCGCCAGCAGTGAAACCTCCTCACTCTGCAAAATCAATAGCGGAAGAGCTCTGGAACGCTGCTTCCCTCCCTTTCCTTTTTATTGTTGCTAAGACACAAGGCTAAAGCTCTGAATTATGCCCTCTGTCACAGTGTATCATCTATTTTAATTGCAGAGCCCTAAAAAGATTTTTTTAAAAAATTTTTTTTTTTAAACTTACATCAGCCCTCAGCTGCCTTGGCAACAAGAAAGAATTGATTTGGATGAACTGATCGCAGGGATCATGGCTGAATGTTTTGTATCTGTGCTACTTTGGTTTGCTCTACCGTTCACGTGTTAGATGCACAGAGGAACGGAATAAAAGGGATGGAAATTTCCTCCCACTTATTGTGATAAATTATCTTGATTATCAGTATTATCAAGATAATGTTAAAATTATTATTTCATTATGTTGTTTTTTTACTCCCCCACACAAAACACTCGGTCTTCTCTTCAATCAAGCTGCACCAGATATCACACACTCTAGATATCAGTCCCCTGAATCGACCCGTCAGTCAAGACCCATGAACTATTCCCTTGGGAAATGGGTTAAAATGTCTTTTTTAACTGAAAAAGAAATTCTCCGGGAGGAAAATGCAAATGAATAAGAGGACAATGGTATTAACTACAATTAGCTAAAAAATGTACATAAAGGAGGCATATTTAGTTTTCTCTAGTGTTTCTCCTGCTGGAACAGTTTTTCAGCCAATTTGATGACAGCCTATTTTAAATGAATGATAGTTGCTGGTTGGGCGACCGAACCATGTAACATCTTGCATTTGGGGAATTGAGTCCACAGACACACAACACATGTGTTGTTTCTACTACGGAAACAAGCAAGTTACACAAACAGTGCATTAAACAAACTGTCTTTCTGGTTCCCCTCCTCACTCTAATGAACCCAAAATACAACCAGGAGGGGTCACTGCCTTCTGTCACGTTTTCATTGATGCCAAACCAACCCACAATGCACTCTGCTTCTGCGGACTGTTGCTAACTATGCTCACGGTTTTTGATAATTAAAATTTGACTCATTTCTACCAACCTTTGGGAATTTCTAACTGCATTCTACTACGAAACCGGTAACCGTATTATCCGTAGAGGAGTTTAGTCGACCCACTTACTCTGTCATCCTGCCTTCCAACACTAAGCTCTATTGAGACAGATTTGGAGCTGTAAGCATTAGTAGAAGACTCTAACACCACTGCTTCCCCTGAAATTCCGCTCCAGAGAAGTCCACTTACTCATTTTCCTCTCCATCACAAGCCGAGACAAAGATTTTACCTCCGCGGTGGGGTAATTGGGGGTTTGACCTGGTGGATACAAAAGGAAAACACTTGGGGTCTTCCCTGACAGAAAAACCGGAGGAGAACTTCATCATCGTCTCTTTTAGTGTCTTTGCATCGACTTGCTTCACCTTCCCGTCCAGTCCTGAGGTGGAGTTCTCACATTGACCTACAGGTATTCCCCTTGACAACATTTCCATTCATACCTCAGAAATTGCCTCAGAGTGCAATTGGGAAACAAGCAGATTTCCCCCTGACTAAACCTTCCAGGACGTGACTAAGCATTAACTACGAGTCGCAGTGTGCTGAGCTAAAGCTCAAAGCCTTAATGCCTCCGCTCCGCTTTAGGAGAATAAAGCGACATTAAATGCTTTTTTTCTATTAAACCCCCTATTCCTCATATCTATAAGGAGAGCATGGCGCTTTTGATCTTTTATAAAGCATATCTAATATCCATATTCAAAAGATTGGCTTTTTTTTTTTTTCCTTTCTTTTTTTGGCCGAGCCGAGTCTATATTTAATAGCTTTCAGAGGCAGAAAAAAAGAATTGGTGCAGTACCTGGTCTGGTCTTTTCAAAAGAGAAATTTACAGCTTCAGGTGGTGATGAAATTGTGTCCTGGGCACCGCGTCAACTCCTACAATAATATATCCTCCATTAGTTTCATGTTGACAGTTTCTAATTTAGTGCCCCAGTCATAAGAGCTGCAAGAGAGATAAGAACTTAAACGGTTAATTATCACTTGGAGTAATTAAAGTAATAGTGAAGCATGTCCTCAAAATGACGAATACAAAAACCTACTATGACTAATTTTAGAGTATTTCCTTCCAGCTTCCGTCAAACAACTTCCTCTGAGCTTCCCCTTTAAGGTAGTCTAAATATGCACCGAGGCATTTTCCCCTTCTCTCCTTTCTCTCCATCATTCCACCACTGTCTGTCGCCTTCTCTCTCTCATATACATGTCCCCACCCGCATTGAAATGACAGCGCTCGCATGGTGACATAATCCCAAAAAGCTTGATTTGGCTAACTTTATAAGTAGTGCTTCTTGTGCGCCTGGGTCTCAGCCTCAGCAGCAAAAAAAAAAGTCCAATGGAAATGTTGCATTAAGCCACTTATCAGGGTTGAGCACATTCGGATAATCCTGCGTGCTCAAAGTGGCTCCTGTTATGCAGCTGCTTGTGTTGTACTGTTAGCACCAGAGTTCCCCCCCCTCTTGTCGGTGTGCATGTGAGTGCGCGCACGCTCCGAGAAGGCTCCATGCGCTAAGGTGCTATTTGATGCGGTGCGTATTTGTGAGAGTAAAGACTTGGATTTGAGGGGGGAAGCTCGAGGTTTGTGCATTCAAGCAGAGGCTGAATGTGTGTAGACCTCAGCGTCACCGGGTCCTATGGTTGAGGATCCAGATGGGGCTCCCTCCTCCTCCTCCTGTTCCTCTTCCTCCTCTTCCTCCTCCTCTTCCCTCACCATCTCTTCCAGCGCAGCTCACTTCATTAAATGATAGCCAGCTGCGATTACCGCCTGCTAAAACACAGCAACATCTTAAGCACCTCTTTGACACACACACACACACACACACTTCTTTCACTTCACCTTGTTTTCCCTCTTGTTCTCATTTTCTGAAGCATCATTCCGATCACTTCTGGGTCTTGTTTTCCTCTCGAAGGCTTAAAGGTGTCCAAAGATCTCTCCTGTTCAAACTCAAACGTAGCTTGCGATTGGCCGACACCCCAGACTGTGCATAAAGATGGACGACACGTCTCCACCGTAAAACGCTGATGTCATTTGGGACGATCTGTCTCAGCTGTCAATCATGACCTTTCATGCTTCAAACTATCAGCGTGATGAGAACGACCTTAAATGACAGAAAGCATCTTCAGCAAAAATCTGTGTGACTCCTACACTGAGTTTTTAAGTTTGGTTCGATATCGTTGCTCCGCACCATGATCACAACAAATCCGCAAGATGGCGGCTTTCATATCCAGGATATTTTGGCTTCATTTCTAGATAGTGGGAGGAAGCAGAGACGCGTTTTACGTCTTTATTTACAGTCTATGATAAATTGTCAACTTTCTTATGTTCTGTGTAATGTATATAAACACAGAAACTCAGTCATACACAACGGACATGTGTGTAAATACTTGCGTATATATGCAAGATACCACCCAGCTGAATCTCCTCCTGCTGCTCATCACATCAGCCTAACAAAATAATTTGGTCTTGCTCTTGTCCTGCTGCCCTTGTCCTTATCACCCCCCCTTCTCTCTCTCTCTCTCTCTAATCCATCCACTGCCTCTTCCCCTCCATCTCGCCCTCCTCTGGGGGCTTCTTATAGATAGCTTTGCCTTATCAGGGAGATCTGTTAGATGGCCCGTGGAGAATGGGCTTGGAACTCCTCTAATCTAACATCGCTCGGTCAAAGTTTATAATCTGTCATCACCCCGCTTAATGGGGGAACTACTGGTGTTCTGGTTTCACGGTTTATAGTATCCAGCTTTATATTTTAGTTTGTTCAAATCTTTTTGAGGTGTTGGCTTTCTCTTTTCCCCCCCGCATTTCATTTTCCTCGTGTGTTCCTGCTTGTCGTTGCTTTCTTTGTCTCGCATTCGTTACCACCTCCTGGTCAACGCACGGCCATTGAACATAAAAGCGGCCGAGAACAATGCAACATGTTATTTTTTTCCCTCATTTTAATGGCTTCACTTTTCAATAAGGCTGAATAGACCTCGACCTCTGTCGTGTTCGGAACACGAGAAAAAGAAAAGCTTTGATGAGGTCTGCATGACATTATTTCCTTTATGACTGAGAGAATGGGTTATTTTCATGCTTACAAAGTTAATATGGACTAATTGGAGGTGGTTTTTAAATCTGAATGAAAATATTGTCCCTGCTCGGATGTAATGATTAAATGTAATTTGGAGCTGGTTTGCAGATGTTAATTTGAGATGATAATTTTCCCTTTTGTCCCATCGGTTTCATCTTTGAGATAATATCACTGTGCAAATAACTCCAAACACAATATCTCTATCTCTATACAATGCTGAACTAACCGAAGTGAAACTCTATTGTTCAGCGACATTAGTATCCGACCCACACGTTTTTAGTTTTCTGCCATAAAGCAGCTTCGGAAACATCTTCTGTATTTAGCAGTGCAGTCGACTGTGGCTTTGGAGAAACCATAATCCGTCTCCCGCTATCCTTCTATCTTTCACCTGCGCTTAAAATACAGACAAACACGTTCAGCCGAACAATTCACCACCGCACATTCACTTCACCTCGACAGAATCTCCGTTTCCGCCCGCGTCACCTTGTCCTCGTCCCGTCCATCTAAAGACAAGACGATGTCATTCAGTGTCCTGTCTGGCGTCTGTCTCACCTCTCAGTAATAGGCCTGTGTGCGCCGCCTCCCTTTGACTTGTGTCCCCGCCATGATGCCACGTTCCCACATCATTTGTTCCCTCCATCACACTTGTCTGACACGGTTGACACATGGCTCTTAACCTGCCGATTGTGTGTTGTGTTATGGCTGCATCACCTGCTGTAAGTGCTGTCTGGACCCAAGCAGCCTTCTCCTGTGCCGTTTGCCTTTTGCATATGAACGAGGCAGCAGGAGATTGTCTGGGTCAGACGGGTCCACGACGACGGGAACATTTCAGGTGAAGGGTGACTTCAACAACTAGGACACCGATGTGCTGTAAACAAAAAGGTCTCAATCCTTTTTCCAAGTTGACGTCTCTATCTTCTACTTGTATGGCTCCAGAGATATTTGTATTCTTTCAGCTTTGCGGGCTGGAGAAAAAGTAAAAAGTCTCAGACATATGCATTCCCCACATACAGCCCCTGCGTAAAGTTCCAGGAGAATGTGACGACTTCACCGCATGTCTAAAAGCAGCTACACACACACACACACACAATCTCACACACACACACAATCTCACACAAACAATCTCACACACACACAACTGACAACAAAATTGTGTCTTGCGTTGAATTTTTTTTTTTGTGTGGGGCTACAAACAACCACAGTGTGTTAATACTGCTGCTTGATGGGACTCACACTGACTGTGGGGGTGACTTTGAGAAATGGGACAAACACACACACACACACACACACACACACACACACACACACACACACACACACACACGAGTCAAACCGCTCTTAACACTTATTGTTACCATAACTGCCGTTGCCTTCTTTTTGTCTGGCTCCTCTTTGACGTGTTCCTTTTCGCCTGCTCCTGTTGCTTTAGGTCAACGTGACAGTGGACTACATCAGAGCAGCTACCGGCCCAGGAGAAGGCACCCCTGCCTTCTCAGAACGCACCTGTGCTACAGTCACAATCGGCGGCATGTAAGTAATGAACCCGGCATCATCCACTTTCTTTCTTCGATTATTCTATTCAGGTTTACTGCCCTCGGTCTCCAGCAATCCTCACCGACGGATCACACAGTGCGTTATTTCTCAGTGTTAGAGGCTCAAGTAACAAATTTCATTTTATCACACGAGCTTGTCTCCCTGTGTGAAACTTTAAAAACTTCAGGTCATCGGATGCAAGACGACACAAAACAGTCGTTTGTAAACGCTTTGGAACTTCTAATCTCCCCACGAATCACAGAGCAACCTGAAAGTGCTCGGTTTTATTTAAATTTTCACGGGAAGGGTCGTCTCGGTGCAAGCAATTATTTTCCATCTACAAACACTGCTTTGAGGGAGTCAGGTTTATCTGTTTGAAAGGTGTATTCTACACAGATCTAAACGTCATTAAACTGCTCCCGGGTTGAAATTTATTCAGTTCTGTGACAAGAAGAAGCTTTAATGTCGCCTGACTTCAAATGAACCTTCAGACGTCTGTTCTCACTCAGAGAAATAACAGTTGAAAGGGACACTTATCATCTGAGTTTCTCCGTCTGCATCGGTGCTGTCGCATGCGCACACGGAAACATGGCTCCCTCGTCTTAGCACTGTTGTATTGGAGAGAACATGCTCACACGGAGGTCAGGACCTGGCCTCATGACCAGTCCCAGCATCCGCCAACTGTACCAGCCGCTCTGCTCCACAGATAACAGTTGGCACACCCCCCCCCCCCTTATGAAAGCAGAGGGCAGGGGCCAATTCACTCAGTAGGACGGAGGATTTGACCTTTTATGACCCTGTCTTATACCGTTTTGCATTATTTACAATGTTCTTCCTTGTGCTAAGAGACTTGATGCTTATCTCGTACATGTTTTACATCAAAATTAGTGGAAATACGATGTTATTTTTAAAATGCAGGTAAACTCACCTTGAAAAAGGTGGTGACTAATTTCCATCACCAGTAGAGGAGTTTGCCTTTCGTATTTTATTACCCCGGTGAGTCATGTTCGGAGAAGCTCTGTCACCTCGCTCTCTGGCCAGTGTTGCATCTTGCATGATACGAGGAAAACGTACGCCCGGAAATTCAATTGCGTGTCATCAGTGCCAAAATAAAGACGCAGAAGAAATTGGCCCATTTCTTGTTTCCATCCCTGCCAATCAGAGCTGATTAAATCCTGTCCACTGCAGAGAAAGTTTTGGTCAGGGAGTGAAATCTGATTGTGCACATTCCCGTTGCAGATAAATGCCAGATGTGAGTGGGTGGCAGTGAGTTTTGACCAGTGAAAAAGGGACTTTACTTTGTTTTGGACAAAATATATTCTGCTTGAGATGTAGTTCAGTTTTATATTAAAATACTGAAAAAAGGTCAATAAAACATTTTATCTGAGAATGAGCGTCGTCAGCGCCTGTAACGCAGGGACACGCGAATGCACTCGGTGCCACAAGCTCGGTTTTCTCTTGTCCCTTCGTTTCTTTCTTCCTACACTTCAACTGGAACGCTGATGTCCAAGGGCTAGCCACAAAGTGCTGCATTAAGTACAACAATACCCCCCCTGCTCTGCCCTTCATCCTCTCTGCTGTACATCAGCATCACAGCGAGGAGGAGGAGGAGGAGGAGGAGGTGGTGGTGGTGGTTAGTCAGCTGTGCAAAGTCAACATTTAAGTGACCTTTGTTCCTTAGCGGAGCCACCTTTGGGATTCGTCATGTCCTTATTTTCTGTTTTGTCGAGCCAGCTCGCTTAGAATTCTGTTTGCGGCCACTAGCTTTTTTTATTAAAGTCATCTCTCTCTTTTTCACCTCCACCAGTAACATAGCAGAGGCTCTGGTCAGTAAAGGCCTCGCCACGGTGATCAGATACAGACAGGACGACGACCAGCGCTCCTCCCACTACGACGAGCTGCTTGCTGCAGAGGCTCGGTGAGGAACACACACACACCTGACACGTACACACACACACACACACACACACACATCCTTTCATCTCCCCTTTACATGAAGCTACACTCTTGAATGTCCATGTCTCTCACTAAACCTTTTACTACAGACCGGCAGCCACTTTCTACCATCGAGTAGTGTACGACTCTAACAAACTTCGCTCTCGGGAAGTGGAAGAAAATTGAATGTGACCTTGAGGCTTTAAAAAAAAAAAAAATTGCTTTTACATCCAATAGACACAGGTAAAGCATCTCAGCCTATCGTAGCCCCCCGCTGCTGCACTTTCCCCAGGAAACATGTCACTGCTGTCACATATTCTCTCATACTTGTATTGATCAACCCTTTTTTTTACTTAGCATACATGCCTGGACTCACATATATACCCTCCCATGCGCTGGATGCTAAATCAGAGTCTCTCTTTACACAGGCCCTATGAATATAATTATGTGAAGGTGCAGCAGAGAGATTTAGTACGTGCTTTATTACTCTGCCACAGATTAAGATCTGCTGGCTATAGGTAGAGCAGATGCAGCCACAGCCTCTTTTTATAAGACGAACCCCCCCCTGCCCCCTCTTTCTCTCGTGCAGTGTCACTGCTCGCCCGCCCTCCTTTTCCTGCTCGCCCCCTCCTCCTCCTCATTTCTGTCTTCCTTTGCACATTTTGTCCTTATTTCTCCACCATCGCCGTTTTCCACTTTTGTCCTTCTTTGGCCTTGCTCTTCTGTGCCTCCTCTTCTCCCTTTTCCCTTTCTCTCTCTCTCTCCCCCCCTCGCTCTCTCTCTCTCTCTCTCTCTCTCTCTCTCTCTCTCCCCCGTCCCTGGTGGGGTTTTATTAGAGTTGATGAGAGTTTTCTGTCTATAGCCTTGGTTTTATTTTTAGATCCCTCCGCACGAGGCCAATGGCCCGAAGCCTACAAGGAACCTCCCCCCGGCTATTAAACGCACACATATATATATATTTTTATATGCATGCTTTCATAAATGTACATACTATCTCAGAAGCAATGGTGTGTGCATCCCAGTGACCCAGTGGTGGCATCATTCCTCTCAGCAGCCGCAGCCACAGTGGTCATTTCCATCTCATGTGGCCCTTGAGGCTTTTTAAGGCAGCGATTGCCAGCACCGGTCATCATTGCTAAACCCCCTAGCTGGCTCTAAAGAAAGCAACCCATGTCTCTCCGCTTCTCCTCATCCCTCCATTCTAACAATAATGTCTCCACCAGTGTGATTTCTCCACCACCATTTCCACTATTCATCTCGAGCCTATAGATTATCTTGGCGGAGAGAAGGGAAAAAAAAAAATCCCTGTAGTGCTTCCAATTGAGCCGTAATGGCAGTTCGGGGAAGAGAAACTGGTATAAATTTCCATCCTGCTATCTACGGTAGTTACTCAAAGAGCCCTTATTTCTCCAGGTCTGTTCAGCCTCGAGCCTTGTGCTTTCTCACTGTGTTATAATGGTGTTGGTGATGTGTGTGCGTGTGCTTTCTGGTTTGATTCTAGGGCCATCAAAAACGGGAAAGGCCTGCACAGCAAGAAGGAGGTTCCTATCCACAGAGTGGCAGACATCTCTGGGGTAGGTATCTTTTTACGGACGTAAAGCTTTTACATGACGTGTATAATCAACATCTGTCTGTATGCACTGATGTAATTGAGTATTTTTAACTCATTTACACACAAACCCCCATGACTCTGCGACGCGTCAATGCCCAGAAGCCACTGACTCGTTCTATCACACACACAGTAAATCTCAGAAGACGATCCATAATCCTCGAGTCACCCACTACCCCTTTCTCTCTGATCCTCGCAGCCGGTTCCTTCATCTTAAAGAAACCGAGCGGCCTCTAAAAATAATCGGCACCATTAATAAAACCATCAGCTGTGCTCGGTCCTGGCTTGTTTACGTGTGCCCGAGGGCTTGATGGAGGCATCATTTGGCTAATGAAGCCTGATTGGGAGCGCTCACCAAATGAACCTTAGTGCAGCAAAGCCATAAAAAATCTGAGTAACGAGTAATGAGCGATTGGTACACATTCGGGTTTTTAAGCATGTTGTTGTAAATGCCACAGGAGCCGGGAAGCTGGTTTTTAAAATTTCATCACCGTGATGTGTTGTCTTGGCATCTGTTGAACCTCAGGGTAACGCTCCCCTTCAAATGTTAATTGTGTGGAAGCCAGACCGGCTTTTGTTGTAAATCAAACTCCTTTTTATGCGTAAAAATCATTTCCCTTGACCACTTTTATTTGTTTTCGACTACAAATCCATCTCTTAATGTTCCCCTCTCTAACACAAGGGTGTCACACTTCTATACCCACGTTCAGTCTCTGAATGGCCATCGTTATATACATTTTGATAATCCACGAATGACTCAAAATGGAACTTGAAAAACATTAGCCCCTCATTGTCTGTCTCACTTGAGCCCTCTTGTGGTACTCGTATCCTCTGCAGAGATCTTTGGTCAAACGAGCCCGGCTCAGAGTGGTCCACTACATCTGGTGGTCGTGAGCATGCTCTCTAAGTTGCTGTTTAAAGTGGCATCGGCATAAATTTTAACAATTTATAAAGACTCTTTAACACCGAGAGTACTCGAGGCTAATTTATGCTGCCTTTACATGTCAGTTTCGAACGATTCAATTGTTTACGTTCAGCAATACATCCACTAGAGGGCAGCAAATTTCCCGACAACAAACATGGCGACGCTGGAGCAGGTTGTGATGATGTATTTGTTAAGAAAAAGGCAAAAGCAGCATTTGTGCCTTTTACCCACGTGAAGTAACATCATATAAAAAGTTCTGCCATCGTTGAAATTTCTTCCTCGTGTCTTATAACTATTGGCTCTACTGCCCCCTAGATTTCCGGTGGTGCGTGAAGACGGGCAGAAGGCTCCGTCTGTTTCCGTATACGTACAAACCGACGTTGAGCATAAACAAGCCTTTAGGGGTCAGATGTTGCTCCCCCTCATTCCACATCATCATCAACATACCCTCCCTGCGTCTTATTGTGTCAGCAGGACAGATAAATGTCTACACCCTGTAAAAATAATTATGGCGGGGAATTGTTGTGCTGACTGAGTAACTCCCACGACTCTCGGGGAGTTTTAGTGCATTTTTACACTTATAAACCTCCAACCCCTTAACTGGCTAAATTGACCATATCCTATGTGTAGCAACGACTTGGGAGTAGTTGCGGGGGGGAAGTGCTCAATAATTGATTTACTTTAATAACACGGAGACAAAAAGTAATATATGCCACACCCTGTTTCCAGCTGGAGATCCTACGTCCAACTCATTAAAAAACTGTCCCAGTAACCCAGCAAAGGCTGCATCAGTGGGAAAATGATTGTGCTGAGTCATGTGTTTGTGTGTGACATGCACATCGATGCCATGGATCCCCTCTAAACGCTCCCTGATTAGCGCCTCCCTGTCATTGGTTCAGGTCAGGTGCTGTTCTACGCAGCTCCTCCTCGCTCCAACATTTCTGTACGTTTCCAAAAAGGACTCGAGAGGATTTGCAGCACAGTCCAGGATTGTTGCCAGTCAGCGCCGGTGGGCATGTGTGTGCACACCCGCATGCACCAGTTGTTTGGCTAGGCTAATGTAATGAGCATTCTTATAAAAAGGACGGAAATAGCAACATCGCCTCCCACCTCATCCTTCCCCCCCCCTCTCCTCGTTTCTCTTTCCCTCTGCTCCTCTGTGATACACACCAACACACAACTTTACACGTGCAGCGGCGCATTCCCCCACGCACATGGAAACACACGCACTCCCATACGTCAGCATCCTTCAGCTCGGCGCTGGAGGTTTGCAGAAAAGGGATTATGTACATTGAGTGGGATGCAGTCGCAAATAGAGCAGGGATGTGTTTAAGAACGTAGTGTGGGAGATGAACAGAGGTGGTGGGAGGAGAGTGGATAAAGCACTTGACTCACCTCGTACCTTTAAAGGTTGCATAATGAGGTCCTCTCTTCTCGCACGTCTCTTCACCTTTTATTTATTTATTTTATTTGTCACTGAACCAAGTTAGACTGCAGCGCCGGTCCACGAGCTGCAAGTGAATGTGTTTGTGTGCACGAGAAGGTGTTTGGTTTAGTTTTCTCCCACTCGAGGGACTATTTCAGACTGAGGTGGGTGGAGTTCAGCTGGTGCATCTAAAGCACATACCCTTTATTCACAATGTCATGTGTTTCCCACTGGTGGACTGTGTGTGTGTTGACCATCTTTTCTGATGCAGCTTTATTTGTTTTCTCTCGGTCAACACTAGAAAATGGAAACTGCATTTTTTGGATTCTCCTTATTTGAACTCGATCCTTCTCTTTGCTTCTACTCGCATGTCCACGCTGCCCCGCACATGGACACACACAAACACACTGGTCTGTGACTCACTGCTCTGTTGTGCCTACATGCTCATGCCTGGAGTAGGCACATAATAAATTATTTTTTTATCGTTTATGAATCTCCCCCCCCTGCGCCTGCATCACCAGCTCTTCTTGAAATCCTCATGATTTAGCTCCGCTTGTAATTCTGGCCCGGGCACACCAATAAGCTTGTGACTCACCCCTCTGCAGAAGGAGATGGAGGCAGGCAGGGATGAGAATTATTTCTGACTGCATGAGGTTTCAAGATGTGTCAGTGAGAAGTGCAGCGGACTCCATTAGGGAAGTCCAATATTTAAAGACGCCTGGAAAAAAAGCACATTTACTCTATCTCGTCTGTTTGTCTAGTAACTTCTCGTTTGGCTGGGTTTTATTTTGTAGATCCCATATTCAGATAGATTTTTGTCACTTGACAAATTGTCTCGTACACATGATTACTGAGGTGTCTCTGTTTGTCTCAAACAATCATACTCTATATTTTGACAAATGCCAGAATCATTAGACTGTATTAGAAAGCTGTACTTACTGCTTAGTGTCACATCTGTCTTTCTTTCTTTCTATCCATTAGGACACACAGAAAGCCAAGCAGTTCCTGCCCTTCCTGCAGAGGGCCGGCCGGTCAGAAGCGGTGGTCGAATACGTCTTCAGCGGCTCCCGCCTCAAGCTGTACATGCCCAAAGAAACCTGCCTCATCACATTCCTCCTTGCCGGTGGGTAGATCTCTTTCACCCTCCTGATGCGGCCACTTAATTCAGAGTCCTCTAAATGACTCGCCCCTCGTTGCTCGGGAAAAGTTCAACGGCATATATTTTAGAAGTGGACAAAGTGCATTTTTTCCGAGCGTTGCAGTTAGTACAGGAAATGCAGAATGTTCCACGTTGTGACTCCTGCCGGCTCCGAGGTCAGAGTGTCGGCCCCTCGTCACCCCGCTCAGCAATCGACCCCCTGACAGGGCAGGAGGGCAGCTTGATACTGAACCAACCACCACCCACTGTCCTTCAAATCTCCAGGGTTGTTGTGAAGCATGTGTCACCTTTGACCTCCCCTCAACCTGCTCTGTGCCACGTTTAGTAGTGTGCATCTTCATTAGAAACAAGCCACTGTGTAGAAGTAACAGGAGGCTGATCTCTGGTGAATTAGCAGGTTTATAACGGCGTCCGTTGAAGTCTCTTCATTCCAGATCTTTTCCTTTCCCTCTCCTCGTTTCTGAGAAGGTCATATCGTGAAAACTTGATATGTCCTCAGAATGTAAAGTTGGACCATTTGGCATTCAGCAAGAGTCAGTTATGTTTTCCCGGCCTGAAAGGTTGTTTTTGTTTGTGTTTCATCTGATTGGCAATACAAGGGCACAGAGGACAGCTACTGTAATGAATCGGAAATTTACGGAAGCGGATTGACAAATCAATTATCAGCTTTGGTTTTGGAACGATAGTTGAATAAAATAGGCCGTACAGAGAGCCTGATTGATAGATATGGACTTTGGGGGCCAACACCGATATTTGTCGCTATTTAAATATAAATATATACATTTAAAAGATTCATATTATCTCTGATCTATTCTCTAAAGGAAGTTTTCATGGTGCAGATACCCCCTGCGAAGGCTCAGCTGAAATTATTGGCCGACGGATAAATCGATCTGGCTCTAGTACACATGCATGTAAACTGCAGTGTTTTATAAGAGGCATCTAAACCATTAGTTGAGAAAATAATGAGGAGGATTAAACTTGGGAGTTAAAATAATCCATAGTTGCAGCCCTGGAGAGAAATATGTCGTCTCTTTAAGTCTTTTAGGCTGAGAAAACAACGGTGTTAAGTCTGGGCCGAGATGCAGATGGGATGAAATACACAGTGTTTGATCGCGGGTCCAGTCGTTTGTTTCCGCTCCTCGACTGTCTTGACAGTTTGCGCTAGTAATAAAAACACCGAGACTGTATCTTGGCAGCCGGCAATGATTTGCACATCCTCTCCGATCATGGGAATGGTGCGAGCGCGCATCCCATCCACAGCCCATGATACTCTTTTTGTTCCTGTTGCAATAGAATCAATCCATTTCAGTCGGACACTTCCTCTCCCGCTTCCAGCTGGACGAGCACCACACACTTCTGATAAACACCCAGATTCAGTTTAATTATGCGTAGCTGAATTGTTGATGCATTAATTAATTTCGTAATTCGCTTCTGATTGTCTTTGCCTTTCTACTGATGGGTTTCGTAATGAACATTTCCGTTTTTCTGTCCGCTGCCTGCTACTCCATGTAGTGACATGACCCTTGCCAATAGGCAATCAACATATAGGACCATGCAAGTTTTTTATAGCACTGCTTTATGTTTTACAATCCCCCCCCCCCCCCCCCCCCTCCCTTAATAAGATTACTCAACGTTAACACTTGGTGATATGAGGTATGTGTGAGATGTTTATATATCCTTCTTTTTTCAATGGGTTTTATTCAATCAGGGGTTATTAGCAAATGGTGAGAAGCACATTAGAGCTGATGGCCCCTGTGCGGGTTTGATTAAGGTTGTCCCCAGAAGAAAAAATTAATCTGCTGGAAATTGGATGGCGAGTATTGTCTACAATATAAACATCAGGCTGCATTAGCGCTGATTGATACACAGGATCCCGTCTTTTGTAATTTTAACTTCTATTCCAATTAGATTCCTGGAACAGCTCCCTGTGTGTGTGTGTGTGTGTGTGTGTGTGTGTGTGTGTGTGTGTGTGTGTGTGTGTGTGTGTGTGTGTGTGTGTGTGTGTGTGTGTGTGTGTGTGTGTGTGTGTGTGTGTGTGTGTGTGTGTGTGTGTGTGTGTGTGTGTGTGTGTGTGTGTACTTCCTTCCTTGTCAGCCTCTTTTCTTTCAGCTTGTTTTCTTCTCCTGGAGATTGAATGTTTATGAGATAAAACATTTATATCCTGAGGGTCGCGACCCCAGTGTTTCCCTGCATGTACTGTATGCCGTCGTATGCACGGCTTCCTCTGCGCGATAACCGATGTTCAACATTTAACCATACATGAAATGAAGTCCGTAGGCCCTCTCCTATCTGTCTACCTGTAATCTCAATGTGCGCCCTATCTCCTTCCCCTTCCTCTTTCCTGTCAAAGTTATCTTTCCATGTTTTATTCCCCTCATCTGCACCCTGGGCTGTGTTCAAAATGACACGCGCGTGATGAATCGGCTCCTCCGAGCCTCTTGTGTTTATCAGTGTATGAAACAGCAGAAGCTCTTTTCCTCAGAAACTAATGCATATCAGTGACAGATAATGAGCAGTGAGAACCCAGTTGTATAAGTGCTGGACACTGCGTTCTCACTGCTTTAACTTTAAAATCAAACAGGCCTATTATCACCGAAGTATCTGTGTGTGTGTGTGTGTGTGTGTGTGTGTGTGTGTGTGTGTGTGTGTGTGTGTGTGTGTGTGTGTGTGTGTGTGTGTGTGTGTGTGTGTGTGTGTGTGTGTGTGTGTGTGTGTGTGTGTGTGTGTTAAGTTGTTCTTGGAAGGAGGCAGTTAATGATGAAGCTGTTCAATTGAAAGATTGGGTCTATTGACACTAACACCTTCATAATGCATTTAGTCACATAACAATAAGATCCTATTTCTCTACAGGGTTAAGTATCATCGTTACTTATCACTCCATTCATTTTGGTTAAAAGAGGTTTTATATAAGATGAGCTCTCTTCTCATGATTAGAATTTGGTGGCCAAAGGTCAAGGTCGCTGTGACCTCGCAAACCCTGTTCTGCCTGGTGAACACATTACTTTAAGAACACCTTGAGAGAATCGTTTCAAATTTGGCAAAAATGTTCACGTTTTTTTTTTACCTCTTGAACATTCAAATTGGGACTAATTGTACGTCAGACTCAAGGATGAACTGATTCGATTTCAGTGGTCAAAGGTCACAGGTCATCGGTTGATGGAGTCTTCACCCTGTATTCATTAAAGCTAGATCTTTTATTCTTATTCATTTCAAGGGGTGACATTAAAAAAGAAAATTATTTGCAGTAGTGCTGCGAATGAAATGATCTCAAAGCATCAAGTGATTTCACACTACAAATCAAAATCCCCATCTTTAAGCTTCCAGCCTGTTTAACCAGCAGAGTTTCTTTCTTTTTGTTTTAGCTACATATTTGTCCTCGTGTTAACACTGAGCCACACTCATTGCAAGGGCCTGTTTGTCCTCAAAGCCTCAGTGTCTTCAATGCGCGTTGTCTCCTTCCCTTTTACCCCAAGTTTACCTTGATGGATAAAGACAGCGCTTAAAGACAAACGGGGGTGAGGAAACAAAGGGAAGCAAGAGAAGAGAAGCCCGCGCTTCAAAGAGGGCCGGAGGTGTGCTTCGGGGGTTGAAAGGAAGCTCCCTCTCCTCTCCTCCCACATCACCCTTCCTTTCTTCTCCTCTTACGCGGCCGATCCTGCGCGGTGTCACCTGCGCATGCAAGTTTGATAAAGGGTAAAGAAGTCATCCTGCTCCCCGAAAGGAAAAAGGGATTTGGGAGTGTGACGAGGGGAGGGAATAGGAGGATGATGAAACGACGGGGGCGGCGAAGGAAGAGGTGTGGAGGCAGAAAGGACAGACTAGGAATAAAAAGGAGGGTGGCGCTGTGAGAGAAGACAAAAAACAAAGTACAATTGATGTGAAGTATGTGGGTTTAAGGGCCTGTTGAAGCCGACTGAGGCCGAGCGGCGAGGAGGCTGTAAAAGTTTACTCGCTTCAGTAGCTTTCACCGAGTTTCAGATGGAGGCCACAGCAGGTGAGGGCGTACTTTGAAAGTTACTCAGAAAGGTGTGTTGAGCAGCAGTCTGTCAGAAAAGATGAAACAGCCATCACGCGGACACAAAGATGTACAGTGTCAGCGAGAAGCATTAGCCATCACGCAGCGGGTGGCTCAGTGCCATTCGTCTTGATTTTTGATATCGGAGGGCGTGCATGGTACTTTGCCCGTGTGTGTGTGTATCTGGTACACCTCCTGCCGTGTGTGTGAGCACAGGACGGAGACAAATAGTAGAGAAGGTGAGCAGAAAATCTATATAGACTTCTTTCCTAAAAATAACTGAGCGAAAAAGAAGAGGAAAAGTTTAGCATAGTTTCAACTTGAGGCAGCGAGGAAAGGTCTGCAAATAAAATGTTATCGTGCTCTGTCGTGACCTCTACATATTGGTGTCCTTGTTTGG
The DNA here is from genome assembly GCF_009819705.1 of Hippoglossus hippoglossus. Classification (NCBI taxonomy): domain Eukaryota; kingdom Metazoa; phylum Chordata; class Actinopteri; order Pleuronectiformes; family Pleuronectidae; genus Hippoglossus; species Hippoglossus hippoglossus. The sequence continues at coordinate 12,784,186 of NC_047173.1, forward strand.
AGCCGCAGAATTGCATCTCACTGCGATTCACACGTTTATTAGAAGTGTGTGTGTGTGTGTGTGTGTGTGTGTGTGTGTGTGTGTGTGTGTGTGTGTGTGTGTGTGTGTGTGTGTGTGTGTGTGTGTGTGTGTGTGTGTGTGTGTGTGTGTGTGTGTGTGTGTGTCAGAATGTTTGGAAGGCCTTGAGACACATTTTAAGGCCTGCCACATAATAAAGTTGCCGGTGAGGAAGGAATAATAACTTTGGATAATAACACTTTATTGGTGTTAAATTTACTGCGCTCCGAGCTGCAATCTCGAACCTAAACATAGGCTATGAGCTGCATCAGCCTATAGACAAATCAGTCATCCGCCATAAACCTTGTGCCGCTGCTGCAAGAGGGAGATGTCCTCAAGCCCCGGAAATACGCTCGTGTCAAAGCCTGGCTAATATTTAACGGAAATAAATAAAGAGTTGGCCGTGCATGAGTAGTTGGGCTGCTGTCTCGTGAAGGTGGAAGCACACACGGGATTCAATGAACTGGATGTCTGCAAGGAAAGTGGAGTGAGCATTCGTAACGTGTCACAAGTCTTCATTAAGCCCAAACCTCGTTATTTGGGTTAAATCATCCAAACAGCTACGCACAGGCAGCTAACGATGCCACGGGGCAGTTTCTCCTTCAAAGGACCATGTCTTTGAAAATGGAAGGAGTTGAATTAACGTTGGGCTTAAAATGTTTGATTCCACACAATTAGAAATGTGATGGCACTTCAGATAAGTCATGATACCTCAGCAAAGACCAAACTTTGGAGGTCGTAATGACATTATTAGCTAATATTTGGGATAGCTTACGAATTAGATAAATACATGGCTGGAAAAGAGCTTTACAACGATGTGAGAATCATTTCTCTGTGACCTATACTGAAAAGAGATATGATCAGTCAAAGTCAGAGTCCCCCCTAAAACAGTTCAGACTTCATCAGTCTGAACTTAATTACAATCTGAGAAACTTAAAAATATCCAATGCAGCATTTAAATAAAATGTTTATGACAAAGACATTTATTTGAGGCTTGATATTCTAAAGTTTAACCATGAACTTCATTATAATCATTCAGGAATCACAGGAAAAACACAAAACACACGGAAAATATAGAACTTGAAAAAATATAAATGCAGATCTTTTCAGCATTGTTGAAGTTCTGACATCGGTGCGTATTGGCAAATGAAGAAGCCAATTCCTAAATGTCTCTGAAATTCAGTTATTTGCCGGTATATTATTTGCCGACAGATGTATCAGTCAGGCTCTACTTTAGAGAAGCGGCTGCAGCGCTGCCTGAATCTCATCCGAGGTAATGAGGCCGAACATTCGAGGGAAGCGGCGAGATGATGCTGAGACAGAGGGATGGATTGAGAGGATAAAAAAGAGGGATACTCATACAATCCCAGGATTTTCCCTTCAGAGCACAATCCAACCGTCACCCCCCTTTAGCCTCTGTTTAATGCCCACCTGCATCTCTCACCTACCACGAACTTCCTGTGCGGAACTGACATGTCATGGCGGTGGAAGGAAAATACTACTAGACTTAAAATGTCGCAAATATTCACAATAACACCCCGTCACAGCATTAATTGTGTCCTTTCAAAAATGTGTCAAAAATATAAAATTAGTAACAATAATATTAAAAATTTGACACTAATTTCGTTCATACTGAGCTGACTTGACACAGGATGTGATCAAAACAAGTCAGGGGCTAATCCGCATGTACACCATTAGCGTCAGTGTTTACGACATGATGCATATTTGTGTAAATTGCAGCGGTGACAGTAATTCACAGCGGCCACGTTTCTTCCTCTGGACCCATTCGTACAGGATGCAGCTCATTTTCTCGGCTCGCTCGGCGGAGACGGGTCGACTCAATTCTGTTCTCGCTGTTGGGTCAACTGAAAACGAGTTCTCTTACAAAGTATAAAAAAAAAAAGAATCTATTAGAAAGCGCTCGGGAGGAATGAACGCATGTGAATTTATCCAGTTGGTTTTGGAGAAGAATTCTTCTGTGAGAAGAATTTCATCTGGTTCTCACAGAATTGATGCACACTGTGTTTTAGGTGTTGCTAAAATATCCTGTGTACAAACGCTGCATCTTGCACATTCGTCTCGGCCCCGTTGATAAAGGTGCTCGACCGATAGTGAGTCAGTCTCAGCTGTTAACCATGAGGTTTGAACTCGTTTTTATAGCATCAAATAACTAATTAAAACCAAACTTATCACAGAAATAATCCCTTGAATAAACATCAGGGTGATGAGAAATACCCAAAATGACAGAAAAAACATATTTGACATGTACTCTGACTTTTTATTTGTATCCTTGTCCCATCCACTAACACGGAGAAGGCCAGGTTTATGAGCTGTACTGCAGCCAGCCACCAGGTGGCGATTGAGATGCTTTAGCTTCCCGTTTGGGGAGCTGTCATGTCGACCATCTTTATAAATGTGCGTTATACACGTGACGTGTTAGATTTCTTGTCGAGAGTTAGAAGAGAGAGTTTGCCAGAGTTCAAAAAGTCTAAAAAAACTCAATCTTTCTCCTGTTTAAGTCTTAAATATTTTAAAATATTAAGTACATGGTTAAGGTAGGTCATATAAATGTAACATTTAACACTACTACTACTAGTCTACCATATCTTCAATTATGAGGAAGTGTAGTTATTCTGGGACAAAGATATTCCTTCATATCTGTCATAGATCCTCTGATTCCTTCATTATCATCTCAAATCTTCAATATAACTTTTTGAAACCCTGGAATATCAGTGGTGGATGGAGTTTTTTTAATATATTTATTTAACGTTTTTTTCTTGAGAGCGAGGCCAAGAAACAAAAGGATGTGCGTGCATGCTTGAGCAAGAACAGTTTTTAGTTTGCGCTAAGGGGGCAGGCAGTATTTCATCAGGCGCGTGGCTCGCCCCAAGCCACAGATTAAAACATTACGTCTTCTCCACGGGGGCCTCCCTGCCCATCTCTGAGTCACGGCTCCACGGCGGGGCAGGGGGAAGGAGCATGGTGGGACCCGGGCCGGGGGAAGAGATGCGAAGCCGCGGCGTTGTTAAATGAAATGCTTGACAGTTTTTTTTTTTTTCTTTTTCAAATCTGTTTATTCAGTTGTGCATTTATTTGTTCCATCACGCAGTCGTCGCTAACTCTGTTTTCACTTCCGTCTCTAAAGCCAGAAACACACACACACATTTTACGATGAGAATGAATTGTTTCTGCGTGTCTGCCTGTGTGTTAAGTGTGATGTCAGGAGTGATCAGCGTATATGTGTCTGGTTTCCCTCTGAGATCAGATACGATGGATCTCCTGTAGTTCGAGCCCAGATGTTTATCTCGGTGTCAGGAGCGAGTTAGATATCAGGGTGCAGGTTAAATTGGTGGAGCTAAGTGACTCGCTGGCTCGGTTTAAATGCTGCGGGGGGGAGGAGACCTCGCTAAGTGTGAGTGTGTGGCAGGATATTAAGTGCAGTTAGACAAGCTGTTAGTCATTTAAGGAGAGAATGTCAGTGTTTGACCTATTTTAACCCCCTTTTTTTGAATTATAATCCTACTGGTTTTTCTTTGTGTATTAAGTTTTTTTAGGGGATTTTTTTTTTCTTGCCTTCTTAAAGAGCTTAGTTTTGGGTTTGCATACGCTTGCTCCTCTGGGCCCATTAAACCATTTGAGACATTGTACTGTACGTGCTCGACAATTTCTTTGTGCATTACATTCTCGTCATCTTTTGTGTGAATTACGCTGCAGAAAAACACAGTTCCAGCCCTTTTATTATAACCCCGAACAACCCAAGCAGAAACTCAAATATCCCTCCTCTCAACAATTACTTCACACACCACATTTTGCTAACAGTGTGCGGCATTAACCTCTCCTGCTGCTTTTCCTCTCTTGTCCTTTTCTCTTCCTCAGATTGTGTATTTCTCTAGAAATGCCAACTGGGAGTGCAGCAGCAGTTTGTTTAACGGTGTCTCGATGGCGGATTCAACAGACCTCTGCCCTGTGTTGATGAAAATCTATAAGTCATCATGTCAAACCTGCCCCATTTTCGATAACCGTTTGTGATTGGCCCACAGCATGGAAATCAGTCAGACCCATCTGTGATGGCGACTAATCGTGAGCTCGCCGATTGGTCTGATTTCCAGCGAACGTTCCTCTCCTCCTCTTTATTCTGGCTCTGCCGAAGCCACAGTGTCCCACATGGAGGCCCCGTCCTGGTCCACTTCTATAAATAGTTTCAGATGATCTTGGCCGTCAGTGTCGTCTCCTCCTCCTCCTCCTCCTCCTCCTCTTTAGGAAGATGTCTGTTATTGTCTTTTATTGAACGTCTGCATAAACATCAGCATATTTAACTGTGTATTGATAACAGCAACAATATTTAATTTGTTTTCTTTTGTTGTCTTTGGCATTTCTAAAGTCATTATTTTATCACAGTTGAATTCAGAGAACTTGGATTAAAGGATCAAAATATTAGAGCTGCAGTGCAAAAGGTGCAGACACTTGAGGGTGAAGCAGGAATTTGCATGTATCCACCAGTTTTTTTTTGTGCTTTTACACTGAAGACCTTTTAAGTTTTCGAGAGGCTTGACTCAACAGTTCTTCATGAGGCTCCGGTGCTGACTGTCCTCTGGCCTCATTTTACCTCGCCTGGGTCATTTGCCCCTCTCAGCCGGAGTGAATACGCTGATGTCTCCTGTTCTCGTCCTCGTAAATGGGACAAACAAGGACATTTAGGGAACAAATAAAGCTAATCAAAAATATAGCATCTATTTTGTTAGAGGCTCTTGCAAGAAAACAAGTGCGTCCTGGAACAGCGGAAAGTTGGCTCCCTCTTTGTAGTAAGAGGGAGGGTCAGGTCACACAGCTTTTAAGAAGCTAAAACAGGGCGAAGACAATGTTCTTGAATTATAAATAAATTTGTATTTCAAATGGACCTGGCACTCAAACCAAAAACAAGATAATTATACAAACGTGGCTTGTTGAACAGATCTTGTGAGATTTCCTCCGCTACTATAAAAAGTCACTCTTTGTACACTGTGTCCCAGATTAAGAACGAGTTTGAAGGTCTAAAAAGGTCCTTTTTATTTGGCAAAAAAAACTAAAACCAGCCCTGGTGTTCAGTATTTAAAGTCACAATTTAATCTTATAAACGCATCTACTAATTCTTTTTTTTTTACTGTGCACATTTATTTCAAGTTCTGAATTTGTTTTCCATCTTTAAATCACATTGGCACAAGAGCTGAGCAGCATTTTCCTCAAGTAAAAACTGAAACTCTCCTCCGGTTACTTCATATAAATCAATACAGCACCGACATGCCTTCTAGTGCACGTTTGTAGTGGTGAAATTCCTTCTGTGCTTGTTCTCGAGAACCAGAACTCAACATACACATGTATACCCACTGTTTCATATCCACTCTTTTTGTCTGTTTCTTCAGCGTGTGTTGTAGAACATGTTACACAGTTTTCACTCCTAAGGGGATAACACACAAAAGAAGTGAATCTCAGCACATGTAAAATTCATTCTGCACAGAACTTCTGCATTTCTCTTTAATGCTTATATGTTTCTTACTTTTTTTTAGTACAAAGAAATCCTACTGCCTCAATACCCACTCGTTGCCCTGAGGCTGATCCAATCCTACCTATGCTTTATATAGCTGCTTTCAGACATGCACAGAACTCTGGATATTCTCCTGAAACTAGTTGTATGTCTGAGCGTAAATGTCCAGGTCAGGTGGTCTTCCTTGAAGGCTCCACCCAGACACCAGCCCTCACCTGAACACAGGAGATTTTTCTGTTGCTGTGAACACGTTTGATGCAAAACCTTCAGTTGCGTTGCCTCCTGATGATTAATTATCTCTTTAGTTGACAGATCTATATCGACACGAGTCTATTTCTGTTGTCAGGATCACAACAGGTCCCAAAAACGTGTTGATACAAGTCTGTTCACTAACCTGCAGATGTTTGTATTTCTTCATTTTGACAAATACACGCAGTTTATGTCTTGTGGTGTTTAATGACTTGATCGTGCCAAATAATGTTTCAACCAGCCAGGGCACCTTGCTGTTCTTTTGATTAGCCGCTGCGCTGCTCCTGTAACTCCTGCGATTCTTCCTGTCTTTCCAGGTATCGAGTGTCCACGCAGCTCCAGAAACACGCCCGGGGGCGTGCAGGTGGCCGAGCCCTTCAGCGAAGAGGCCATGCTGTTCACCAAAGAGCTGGTGCTGCAGAGGGAGGTAAGAGCTACAGCGGGACATCCCTGGCCCTGATTTCATCATTTCTCTTACTGTTTCACCGCCCGTCCCCGTGTTGGGGAAACTCTTGATGTTCTGCTGCTTTGGCTCCGACATCGCTACATGGTTCATGTTTCGTTTTGCTTTTGAAGACAAGATCGTGTTGGTTTAGAGATTTGTGAAGAATATCTGATATATACTTGTAATACAAGATGGTGGTAATCACTGCAGCTTCCCGACATACAGTGCACCATTGATTATCCCCATGGTTGATGTTGATTTAATGTTTGATGCAGTCTTTAGGAACTTTTTCATTAACAGCAGTAAATGCATTATTCAAAAGACAGTGGTTTAAATAATTAATTACGGACAGGATATTTTTTTTCTTGTTTCTCCCAGATGCTTTTTACCACCAGAGAAATCCACACCAGTAAAAAGTTTTGTTTCTTTCAAGTGTTTTTTCTTCTCATGCATTTAAGAGCTTGTACGAAGATACACTGACAGAGTGGTTGACTTTTAAAGTGCAACACTCTCTGTATTGTGAGTGCTTTGAAATCCCAACAAAAATCCAGATAACAGTGGACTAGACTTCCACCTAATACACACAGACACACACACTCTACTGTCCGTTTGCTCCCAGTTTATGGAAAGCTCACCTGATAGTGGATCAGTGCTCTCGGGCTTTAGGAGAACTCCATCCACTGTGTGCCCGTTCATTCACATGCTAATAGGTTTTTATAAGAAGCAGTGAACGGACCAAAGCCATGATGGAACTAGCTATAATCCTGCCACCACTTATCCGGGCTCCACACTCCCTCTGTCTTGTTCTCTTTTACTCCCCCTCTCCATCCACATCTCCTCGCTTACAGGGCCCTTTTTTCCGCGCAGGGTGGCTGACTCCTCTGTCCTCTGGTGTTTAATTGTCATGTAAATGTAGCCTTGGCCGGCGTTGGAGGTGGGCTAATGTCAAGAGTGTCCGTGTGTGTGGGGGGGGGTTGTGGTTGTGTGTGTGCAGGCCAGTAATAAAACTTTGAAATAATTGGCTCAAGCAGCAGCAGCAGCAGATTTTGATCGACAGGTTTTTGCATGACTCAGTACAGATGCACATGCTTTATTAGTTTTTTCACCAAATGCTTATATGCTCACAAATGAATAATCAATCAGATTTATTTCAAGACTTGCCTCGGTGTCTTTATTCGTTTCTGCGCTCAGATGAAATTGAGGTTTGTCGCTGACGCACACGCACTCGTTACACATTGTCTCCGTCGCCAGTCACCGGTGGTGTCGGCAAGTTTTTTTCACAGGCAGGTGGGTGTTAACAGGCAGGACCGAGGCTTATAATGAGTCCTGAGCCCAGTGCGGGGGCTGCTTGGCTGGCTGCACTGACCCCCTGGTACGGGCTAGTATGAACACACAGAGACACACACAGAAACACACTCTCGAAGGGACACGTTCCAGTCGATAACGCAATTAAGACTTCACACGTGAGAGCTGTCGATGTTCCAAAAAAGACAAATTATTCTCTGAATGAAACTTTAAAAAAAAAAAGGTTAAAACGTTCATGGAGCAATTTGGCGGCTCTGGAACACACACAGACACACACACACCTAGCTGGGAAAAAGGTTTAATGATACACAGAGTTGCATGGAAGCTAAAGCACAGGACGAGTTGGTGGCAGCAGAATAAAGACGTGATGTGCTAAAGGCAGGAAGAAATGTTCCCTGCTCTTCAGCCACACTTCCCTCCGTGTCTCCCACCCCCTATAGAACATGACAAGTGGAGCCTGAGCAGGTTATTCAGGTACATGCGGCGCTAAGACATGAATATGGATCATTTGATTTCATTAGCACGAGATGGCTGCTGTCGATTCGTCTCTGAATGGCCTCTGATTGCGGCAGCGTTTTTTTTTTTAAAGATGTTCCGAAGACGGCCTCGCGTGAATAACATTTGATTTGGGTATTTATTTGCATTCGTTAAATATTTTTCCTCACTGCCGCCACTCGACGAACCATCTTGAGCTTTCTAGGGCTTTGTTGATCTGATGATATGTTGACTCAATCGTCCACATTTCCTCTCCCCTCTCCAACACTTCTGCATTTCACGACTCTGTAATTAGCTCTTTTCCTCGTCTGCTTTGAAACGGGAGCTTTAGCGCAGACACGGCTCGAGCACACTTTTCTTTCTCATGCCTTTGTGCTGCTGTTTTGGTCCCTCACTAATAGCCTTTTCTCTTCTTCCCCTCTCCTCCTCTTCTTCTGTGTCCAGTTTTAAATCCCTGACTGACATCCGCTCTCAGCTGCCTCCGTCCTCGCCTGCCGTCCCTCCCTCCCTCTCCCAATCTCTCTCTCTCTCTCTCTCTCTCTCTCTCTCTCTCTCCCAACTGCCACACAGCCATGTCTTAATTTCTCCTGATGCCGACACGCATAATTAATGTGGCATCCAGTGCGGGGAGAGGTCCTGGTTTCTGTCTCCTCTATTTATAAGCCCCACCTCGCCACCCCCTCGATCTCTCCGTGTCTCTATGGTGATTCTCTCTGTTCTGCGTTTCCCTGACTTTAAGACTCCCTCTTTTCTGTTTATCTGCTCCGTCTGTCTGTCTGTCTGTCTGTCTGTCTGTCTGTCTGTCTCTCTGTCTCTCCCTCCGTCCGTCTGTCTCTCTCTCTCCCCGGCGTTCTCTGTGTAGTGTTAATCTCTGACAGACACTGCTCCCCTATCCCAGCGTGGAGCCAGAACAGCAGCACAGAATTCTGACGGGGGGGGAACACATCGGTAAACACTACTCCCCAGACATTTCCATTTCCTCTTTTTTTGATGTCTCCCATTTAATTTCCCATCACCTCCCACCTTCCATTGACAAAAAACACATCCATTCACGCTATCGCAGTCACGGAGCCGATCGGTTGATTTTTCTTTATGGTATTTTCTTTTCTTGGGTGGCAACTTCAAACGCTCAGTGGGAACCAGGAGGGAGGCCGACAGAAGAATTTCACCGCATTGATGTTTTTTATCTGGGATGAGTCAGTTAGACAAGGGACATAATTAGTGGCGCAGTGTTATTTAGTATAGACATAAGTCAGCGAGGCAATATTTAAACTATTCCCAGCACCTCATTAATATACTTTATGTTTCAAGAAATATAAAATCCTCATGCCATCTCAGGTTAAAGTGGGAAAAACCTTCTACTTGTGTTGGAATGTTTTTATCTTTAGATTAAATGTTTCAGACTAATCAGCCGGGAAACTTTTTTTTTTTAAAGTTTGCATTGGAACCACTGTTATCACTGGGCGGGAGAGGAGGGAAGATTAAGAACACGGGGTGGAGCGGGAGTGGAGTGTTAGATTGAGCAGGGACGAGAGCGGGCTAAGTGGACAGTAATGTGCGGTGCGCTGTTCCACCTACGTACACTGTCAGTCCCATTGACCTCATTCAGTCTGGGCGGTCTCCTATCTACTGTACTGCGCTGGCTGTCGCAAACAATCACGCCTCATCTCACACGTACAAACGCTCACAGCTTATATTATATTCTCACATGCTTGTTGGCATGTAATGTAATGTAATGTGGCCTGCTGCGTCACGTCTGGCTGTTTAAGCACAGATTTGCTTTTAGTCCTAACTAATAATGTAAGTGAATATGATTCCCAACAAGTTTACATGTGATCCAGAATAATACAACAGCTTGTTTTCCTTTTAGAAACTCAATTTGATCTTGTACTATAATGTATTGCATCCATTTAAACACATTTGAACCTGATCATTGTTATTATCCACTTTTAATGGCCCAAAAGATGTTATCACATGTGGCTGCAGAGGGCGCTGATCTTGAGATTTAAAGGCAATAATCATATTAAAAAAGATATGTTAGCTGTTAAATGTAATGGTCCTTACACACACACAAACACACAGGCACTTACCTCTGTCTCTGAGCAGTGTCACTTTTAGGTGCGATGTGTTGCATGCTAGTTGTTCCCCTGCGAATCGCATCCTGAACCCGGCCCAGTCGTGCTTTAAATGCCCCCCCCGCACCCAGCTACCCCACCTCCTTAACATGAACGCTGCGTGCGCCAGGCTGCCATGGGTGGGTGTCAGCAGAGTCTGCCTTCAGACCTGCAGGAGGTTGTGTTGTGGAGCGTTGATGAGTCACAGTGCCAGCGAGGCATCACAGATGCCCTGTAGTGCCTCCCTCCACAGATCTCTCTGCTTTAATACACGTTCTTTGTGGGCATTTTAATTAAATGCTAATAAATCCCACACATTTGCAAAAATCCCGAGGATTTAGTTTTTCTGTCTGTCTGGTTGTGGTAATTTCTTACTTCTTAAGTATGAACATGGACATTGTAGCAAGTGGATAATCAAAGTGTTATCGGGTTGCTTTTCTTTTCTCCCTCTCCACATTTGTGGTCAGCGCAGCTCAGATCAATTCATTTAGCATTCTCCACACACAAACACACACACAAGCACGCAAAATGCATTGGAGCCTCTTGTGCACGTCTTATTTTTGCCTTCCAGGGCCGCAGGACAGCATCGGATTCCTCCACAGCTTCCATGCTCTCACATTGATTTCCAATCACGCTTGAATTATTTTGGCATGAGGCCGATTACACAAGTACTGCATCTCACACTCTTTGTCCATGTCTCCTCTTCTCTCTTCCCCTCCCCCCCACCTTCTCCCTCTCTCTCTCACACACACACTTGACTCACACTCTGTTGTTGGAATCGGCCTATTTTGCCGAAACACATTTGTATATCTGTTGTTTTTTTGTTGTTGTTTTTTTTTTGCATCTATTTTTGACTTGTTTTTCCTTCCTCATGCAGCACATGCATGCACGATGTGTGTGTGAGCGATGGAGGGGAATCAGTACACATGATGAATAATGCATGATGTGGTTTCCTGGTCAGACAGACGGTGGGGACAGTGAACTGCCCCTCGGGTCCTTTTTTCTCCCGCAACACATACTGTAGTTAAACAAACCATGAGTGCAGAAGACGGCGCTGTATCCATTACTGCTGCTTTACAGCCACAGACAGGATGTGTCCCCATCAATTCATCACCAGTGGTGCAGTATAGCCATACATCAGAAACATTTAATGCCTTTTACGATCATGGTATAATTACATCTTCTGCTAATCTTACAGTTAACTGTCTCACACACCCGTCTGTGTGCTTATCAGAGGGATGTGACCCAGATGAGCTCAAGTGAATCAATAAGAAAATCTGATTGTAGAACTTTAAGTTTTTTGTTCTCGGAAGTTGCGTATCTTTGCTATACGGTCGCTTTATATCGTCAATATTTTAAATCCCATATTGTCGCGACATGTTGAAGTCTAGCTGCTTTCCGTGTCTCACTAGCAGCAAAATAACTGGCAAACCATCGCAGTTAGTAATTTAAAGAGAGATTAAATCGGTAATTTAAAGTTTGACCTTGACACCCACCTTGTGAGCATAATGCCATTAAATGGTCATTTCTGTTGAGTACTCAGCGTAAATCCTGGCGTCCGTGATACTTTGGACAAATTGGTGTCACAGGTAGAGATAATTTTTATTCTTTTTAACAAAAAAAAGAAGAAAAATACCATTCAGCCTGTTTGCGGGCATCAGTGTCACAGTCCGCTTGTTTCTGTTCCTTGAAGAATCTTGTATTATAGCCTGAAGGTGAACACAGCGACCCACATATAAACGCATTCACACCGTCGCCAGAGATGGAGAGATAGATGGCTGCTGAATCGAGATGGAGCGATTCAGAGGAAGGGAGAAACCCGCTCGCCGCTTTATCGCCCCCCCCCCCCCCCCCCCCCCCCCCAAACTCGTTTACTTGGGCGACCTTCTGCCTTGACGTGCGCGTTTGTGTCTACGTGTGCGTTTGTGTGTGCGTGAGACAGAAATGCAACTTCACTGTCCGGCCTGATAAGCATACCATGCAAACCGTGCAAAGACACAGGCACTCACAGCGCTTGGGGACCAGCTGAATCCTCTTAGCCTTTGCCTCTACATGAAGGGCACTGCAGTACTCTTACACATCAATGAGGGCAATAGTATAATGCTCTCATGCACTTGCACTGCACTGTCTCCCATTATATTGCTCAGTGTACTCCTCATTTTCTATTCTTTCTTTCTCTGTTTTCCTTTCCCCGCACATTTGTCTACGTTTTAGCTGCTTGAGTTAAACGCTCAAACTTCCTGCTGCACAGAGCGAGAAAAAATGGATGTGACACATCGGCGCCCGTGCTCCCAATTCAAACATATGTCTTAAATAATTAGCAAACCCAAGGCCACAGGACTTTGAGCTAACTTTTGTAAGAGATGGAAGCAGCAGGTAAATCGGCTTCTATTGTCGTTGTTTGCCTTTTCTCCAATTACACTCCAGTCCCTCTCACTTAAAGAGAAAGTAGCCAAACCACATATTGAATTGTGGGTCTGTCTGAGAATACCGAAGGCACCCAGCCAGATAGCCAGTGGCTGTGTAAACAGATACACTGCTACCTGTTGTTTTATGCAGCTGCTGAATGTCTTTCATTTCGCCTCCTGTTTTTCTCGTCCTCTACAAGTCAATTGTTGTAATAAAGAATAGTTTTATATGCAGTTTCAATTCTTCATTTTTGTTCCATCACTCAAAACTGTCCAGCCTGTGATGGGAGAGAGATGACGAGCAGAGGAAGAGGATTGTCGAAAAGAAAAGAGAGAATTAATGATAAAATCAGACTGAGGAGTTCTGACTACATTATTTAAAGAGGTCAGTCTACCGGGCACATATAGAAGCACGGACGGCATAATGGCGACGCAGAAGTTAGGCCAAAGCGCCTCGATCGCCCACTGGTGAGTGGCTGCAGTGTCGGCTGCAAACCCCGCCTCCTCCATGTTAGTGGACGGAACATGGATCAAACTAACAATCCAAAATTCACATAAAATTAAAATAATAATTGTCATTAAGTAGTTCTTCTTTAAGTAGTGCTGTGTATATTGTTATGTTATTTGATGATAGAGAATGGGATGAAACATGATTGACAGCTGAGACTGAGTTATGATTGGTCGACCTCGATACTGCGGCCCCATCTCTTCATTGCTACCTCGCAGACTCTGGCTCCAAATGATGTAATTGGCACAAAATGGCAGCGATCGCTTTTTGGGATGTTTTGGCTTCATTTCTGGATAGTGGGCGGCAAGTGGAGACATGTTGTCCATCATTGGGACTCAACAGCTTAATATTTGTCTGATAGTTGTCACCATAAGTCCCTGGCTAGATGGGTGGTTTAACTAGTGCCTGATTTAAACTCACTAAGTAATTCTAGGAGTTTTAACTATAACATAATCCTTTGGAGATTTTCAAATGTTTGGGTGAAAGCCACAACATCCTTGGGTCTAAAAAACAAGTCGGGAAATACAGCTTTTACTCTTGTTTTTATTCTGCGACTCTTCTTAATCGTCCTTCGGCCAGCTGCTTCTCCTTCATCTCTTGTTCTGCCCCATGAGGCAGCTTCATTTTTACTGCTTATTCCTTAATTTGCTATTATTGTTGTCGTCCCTCCCCATTCTTTTCACTTGACCGGCATTTTATGTTCTTCACTAAATTAATGTTAGTGGTCGCACAAGCCGGCACGCTTTTGTTGTGTTTCATTACCCTGACTTGCCCCCTCTTTGTGGTTTTGTGTGCAGTTCCCCCCCCCCCCTTTTTTTAGGCTGAGTTACAAGGAAAACACTTGCATACAGTTGCACGCACACTAAAACACACACAAAGACCCAAATCTCCCTGCTGCGCTGCCTTCTGAGCTGCTGGCTGTTAGGTGTTTGTTGTCTACATATTCAAAACTGTTTGACACTGTGACTAAATTGGAGTGCGTAACTTAATCTTTTAATGTTCATCATCAGCAAATAGGTTCTGTCTTTTAAAGCTGTTTTCAGGCCTGCACTGGACATGGGCATGGGCAGTTGCTCTGGACACTTTCTGGAACTTTTCCTGCCGGCCCTTGAGTAAAATGTCAGAGCGAGACCTTGAGAATGGTGTAGGAATATGTCCGGTGTGTTAATGATGTTTCCAACACGCTACGTACGCATAACTGAAAGAAACTAAAACAATACAAATATTTCAAGGTGAATAAAAGCTGCCACATACGTCCTGCTGTGTTTTTTTCATATATGAAAAGCAAACTCCGGACCCATTGTCTGAAAACGGCTTGACAGATATTTTATAGCCATTTCTGTCACAAAAAAAAGTAGTTAAAAGAAATTGATATTTAATGCCAGAATATCATGCTATAATTTGAATGTCTCCTCGCTGAAATCTCACTGTTGCAGTCTGACCTAGAAACACTATATAGTCTTTGTCCTTCACCATATGTCCGTTGAATCTCTGATGAGTCCGCCTCAGGAAATGGCTCAAGGCCTCTCTCTGTTCTTTATCGATGCCCGGATCGATCCCGCGCCGCTGATGACCGTCGCACAACAGCGAAAAACATATCGACAGTTTTGACGGACAAATGCACGTTCATCTCTCTGTGTCTCCACCGTGCATTCATCGAATACATCCGTAGGTCAGGTGGACTAAAATGGTGTATTGATGTCGTTCCCATTTTCTCGCAGTCAGCGTCAACTGTCGCTCTACTTGAAGCTTCTTTCCAACTTGGGCCTCTGTATGTGGGGCCCATGCAGAGAAATCATTTTCTCAGTAATGTCGAACAGAGGGTTGAGGTATGTGTGTGTGTGTGTGTGTGTGTGCGTGATGATTACAGATACCAGCCTCAGTTGAGCTAATGGTTCCCTTGACAACACGGCAATTGCCACACATCAACGTTGACTTGGCTGAAGGTTTAAAACGCATACACACACACACTGAAGCCAGCTGTCATGATTAAAAGAGCCAGTCAGTCTCTCCACCTTTCATCCCCGTCTCTACTCTTTTATACGATGGCAAAATTTACATATGGTCGACGCAGACCAACACACACCCCCTACCTCCTCACCTCTTCCCTTCCCCACAGCTCCCACACTTCACGTCACTCCCCCATAACTCGATGAGGGCGCCCCTACTTAAGACCCCCCCCATATCTTCTCTTGTACTTTTCTTCTTCCCTGTCACCTTTTTACCTCTGCAATCACAAGGCTGTCCTTTTCCCCCCCGTCTGTGCCGACGTGTGCGTGCACCTGGCTCGGGAAGGAATTCAGCCTGAAAGATCTGAATAAATAAGTGGCAAATAAAGTGCAGAAAGAGGGGAGATTTGAAGCGGTAATCCTTCGCCAGCTTACCACAGCATAACGTCCTCACGCCTGCACCCTTATCCCCATCTCAGCATCTCCTTCCATCTACCGCCGCTCTCATTCCATTCCTTTATATCCCTTACCAACAAGAGAGAGGCTATCTCAGCGGCTGTGTCAGCGATCGGCATCTCTTTCCCTCCATCCCTCCCTCTCTCTTCTTTTGCTATGTTTTCCCAGAGGAGAGTCAGGGGAGGGGTGGAGGGGGGGGGGGGGGCATAAAGGGAAGAACAAGTCAGGCAAAATCTTTTCAGAAAACCAACAGGGATTGGGCTCTGAGCTTTGAATTCAGACAGATAAAGCTAATGGCAGAAGTGGGCGACAGGCAGGGGAGCTGTGTGCATGTGTGCACGAGCGTAGCTTCAATCGAGGCCAGCTATAGAAATATAGTTTCTTTAAACCCCTTTGCTGGCTGAGTCTCTCTGTGAATGTGAAAGGGGAAGTGTATGCAGGGGAAGTTTGAAGAAAGGCTGGCCGGGCAACTGCTGCAGTTTCTTAAAATGCCTCCATCGCCTGCTGAGTCTCTTGAAGTGAGTGTTTCTGAAAGAACATTGAGATAGACTTGTCTGAAAGCTGATCAGTATTTCTCCAGTTCAATTTACATGCATTTAGTATCCTGGTTCTTATCAGGGTTTTGTCCCATTTTTGTTTTTAAGCATGTAAAAGTAATTTCCAGATTTCCTAGATGAGGATACTAACTTTCATTTCACAGGTAATAGGGGAAACATGGTATCTTGATGAAGATGGATGCCTTGACAGGAAGTTAAATTCTTCCTCCACTTCCTGTTTAGCTTCCAGCTCTTTGGGTTTCTTTCATCATTCTTTCCCAGCAGCTGCAACATGATACTCGGTTTCTCCATCCACATTCTTAACCTTAATAAAAGAGTCATTGGAAGCTGTGAAGTTGTTATGGCCTCTGGTGTTTCTATAGAGCGAACGTTTAGCGCTGTAGTCTGACACACCCACAGACAGACTGACACTTGCTTCCACATACATTTCACTTTGCAGCTCCATATTGTTTGTCTGCCACCTCGTTGCAACTCGTTTGGCACTTTTTCCTGATAGTTACACACACACACACACAGTTATTATCTCCTGGAACAATACTAATAGATGCATGTACTGCTGTGAGCAAACAGTTTGTGCCTCTGCTGCCAACAGAGTGGGAGGGTGAATGCTTGCCAAGTCTCTTCTACCCTGAGCCTCCTCTCCTCTCCTCTCCTCTCCTTTCCTCTCTTTGTGTTTTCTTTTCCTCCTCAGATCATTTCTCTCTCCTCCCTCAGTTAATTCATCCCATAAGCTTAGTCACATCCTCCATCCCACCTCATAGTATTAAACTCCCATCACAGTAGTAACTCTATAGGCCCTGTGCTTCTCGTATATATCACCATGATAGCACCTGCTTGCATTATATTTTCTGCTGTGCTGTGCCACCGCTCCCTGATGTTTACACTCTGAGTACAATCATAACTTTGGTTTGAAGTCATTTCATGCTGCAACAACAACAACAACTTTAATTGATGGGCAAACACAGGCCTGCGTGCACTGATATGTCCGGTTCTGTTTAATTAGCTTGTGAGTGAGGGACAAGCGATCGAGGTGACAAGAGCACTGCAACTGGCGGTCTAATTAGTGGCTCCCCCATTGGGCAGGTACTCTGGTATCAGCCAGGCCGACGAGGTCACACTCGGCTTGGGGCCACGCGGCGCCTCTGATTCACCTCTCCTTGCGGAGTTCTTCTATCCGAAATGATTCACACAGCCCTGAACACAATAATTGCTCAAAGACTCTGGTCTGGTAACTCCTGTGCTGCAGACTCAAGGCTCGTTGACGCTGCCTTTATGTACGAAAGGAGAAACACCAGTTGGAAGCGATGTAAACGACACTACGGGCAAAACACCAGCAATGCATCCATGAGAGGGCAGCGTAGAGGCGACAGTTTCTGACAACATTATACTAAGATAATTTAAGAAAGAGGCAAAAGTGCCAAGGCAAAGTAACAACAACTTTTAGTCTCTCCACCACTGTTGAGATGTCTTCCTTGTGTCTAAAGGTTGTTTCTCTTAAACGAATAACTACAGTGCCCCCTCACATGATTTCTGGTGCTACTACTCTTTCGTCAAATTCATCCGTAACGGTAAACTTGCAGAAGACAAAATTAAAGCAGAATTCTGTATATGTATCTAATGTTGAGCATAAATGAGTCTTTACTCTCACTTTACGTGCAGCGATGTAAGATCTGTCCTGACTCTACAGGAGCAGTTGCTTGTATTTGTGTTTTTAGTCAATTAAATTGATCCGGCTCTTCTTGCTTCAGGGATTTGCCAGATACCAACTTTCATTTAATTACCTTCATCTTCAGTCTTTTATTCAGTTTGTCCCAGTGCAGCTCTCGCAAAAGTTTTGGTGTTGCCTCCTCTGACATTAATAAGCAGCTACTGGATTAAAAAAGTTCTTTGCTGTCTGTTTGCCAGGTTGGCGTATGCTTTGATCAGTTTTTGTGCGGAGGTTGCACAGTTACGCTGGCACAGGGTTCACCTGCAGTCAGTCCTACATAAGCTCCTCAACATGCCATCGCACATCTGTACTTCAGGTGCTGGTACAGAGAGCTGCGTCTCATCTTAACACACGGCAAAAAAAAAAGACTGAACCGTGGAAAATAATGCAACAACAACAGCTACTATATGTATGCAAATGACTTTCTTACATGTGCAATACAAAGTCAAACAAATGCGCCCACTCGACCACACAGAAAAACACAAATAGACCACATCACAGCTCCTTTATGCTGAAATCCAGCCGTCATCATTTGAAGTCGGAATTAAGGGAAAGGGGGGGGGGGGGGGATGAGCTAAATGTTTACAAACAGCTCAAAAGCATTTTATAGTTTAAAAAGTCGCCTTGGATCTGCCAGCGAGCCCACATCCTTTTCTATTAAGGGAGGACTGTATTAAAAGCCAGCACTTTGGGTGACATTGTTTATTTGGGCTCCATTAAAACTTGTGGCTGGGATCAGCGCCTGGACCCCGTTGCCTCTTAAAGAAAAAACGCTTTTGAGCTGATCTCTCTCTTATTTCTGTTTTGAGCTGCATGTCTGTTATTCCCCTCACTGCCAGTAAATAAAAAGTTTGACAAATGTCCACTGAAGAACTACTAAAAAGCCCGAGTGGTGGCAAAAAAAGACTTCACTACCTCCAGTGCACTGGGGCCGAACTGAGGTTTCCCTATTGATTTGTTTGATCTTTAAAGAATCGCTGCTGACCCAAACACACGCACGCAGCAGTTTGCTGCAGCGGCTGAATAATTCTGCCGTCACATGAAAAACCGCGTCTCAAACCTCGGGATGCTCCACGCAGCACGTCGGCTGCTTTCATCCTGACACTGCTTTCATGTGCCATTCTGTGCTCGGCAGTGCACGTTTCCCCTGCCAGTCTCTGACATTAGCACGCTGCTTGTCATCTTCAAGTCCGCATTGGTGTTTTAAAAAAAAAAAAGATGATCCTACAGTTGCAACAGAACAAATACTGAGCTCTTTGTCTGTCTGATAGCGGATTTCTGTTGCGGTCACCTTGTCAATTCTTTCCTTCTCGTATGCGCTTTGTTCCACATCCCTTTTGTCTCTCTCTTTCCCTTTTCGCTCCGTTTGTCCACTTCTCTCCCGCCGTGTCTTTCCCATCTAACACGGCTGTCCCCTGTCAAACTAAATCAGGATATCATAGGTAATGTGTCGCCCTCTCCGTGTACCTCACTTGATTCTGTTACCCTTGTCTGTTTTCCTCACTGACACCTTTTGTTAATGTCTCCGTGAGCAGGGCAGGAGGCCATTTTGAAACCCCACATGCATCCATTCCCACTCACCGAAACGTCTACATCTCACTCATTGCTCTCAGGCAACTCTGAGCTACTCGCTGGGTTTTACTGCAGTCCACACCAGAGGCAGGGAATTGTTCTAGATGAAGGCAAAACATGCTTAATTTTCAGTAGTCGGCCCACTTTTCTTTTTGAATTCTGTAAAAGCTGCCGGAAAAGACGTTAAACATGCAGAATTTGCTTATTTCTCTCTATAAATGATGAGAAATGTTGATACAGTTCCAATTGAAAAGATTGTATTGAAGGTGTTAAGATATTTATTGCATTGTGCGAGTGTGTTTGTGTGTGTCTATGTTTGTACGTGAGTGAATAAGGGCTGAGACACTGCACAGTATCCTTGGTGATGCAGCTCTCATGGTCACCGTTTCTCTCCAGGCTGTAAATCTCGACAAAAGCAGTGAAATTAATGGTCAATGGCTTCATTTTTTACACCCACTGTGTGTTTGTGCATTTGTGTCTTTATTTGTCGTGTACACACACAAACACCTCAACAACACACCCCCTCCTTACATATGTCTCGGCCCCTCGTTTGCTGCTCTCGGCGAACGTGATTTACTACTGGAACGCCGCGGCCCGAACTCCTCGTCGGGATCATAAAAGTGAGGCTGCGTCGTCGCTGGCTGCTAAGAAAACACAGGGATGTTTTTCACACGACAATCGGCAGTAAACCGCGTCTCGCAGAGCGTAACACACTCGAGTGGTCATCCACCTGGTGGAAATGGCTTGAACAACCCATCTGCCATTTAGTCTTTTAACAGAAGAATCTGTGTGAATTTGGACCACGGCACAAATCCGGTATCTGTTGGCATGCTCCAATTCAGCGTTACAGAGTCCGATGGCAGCAGGCTCATTTACAAACAGTGATGAAAATTTTGGTCTGCCCCCCGGTGACCTCGGTACCCGACAAATCCCATCACCAGCTGGACACCGATTATGGTCATTTGCTTCAGTTTCCACATGGTCAAAGTCAGAAGCGTCACGTGGACTCGTCCTCACTCTTTCCTCCCGTCTACGAACAACATCCTCGTGTTTCTTGATATTTCAAATTAAGATGTAAGATAATGTGATAAAGTTAAATATTAAAAGTTACACTTCCCCCCCTGCTCCTAAACCAACTTTCTCTATTGTGAAATCTGCACCTTTGACTCTGCACCCCCATTTAGTTCCCCTATTTGATATTAGGACCAGTCAACTCTCTGGCCCTGACTCATGTTGACTCACAAGGCAGCACGCTTGCAGGCCTGCTCAGAATAGCCTCCTGTCTGCTCCACTAGCACACTGGCTAGTGCTCACACAAACATACTAGCACATGCACTGTGTAGCACCCAACATTTGAACGCTAGGGGTACAGATTTTTATCAACAATCAATAAAAGCTTGGTAAACATAAAATGCATGAAAACACAAAACAGTCGGCATTGAATATTTCTGCCACACAGCCCCCCTCAGAAAATTAGGAGTTTGAATCTTATAATGATGCTGCTATTAAAAACTAACTGCTCCTGCTGCTCTGCTCTACACTTGATCTTCAGCAAATAATCACATTTCCATCATTAAACATGATAATTATGCACAACTTGCAGGCTTCCTTAAAAGAAAAATCACATGAAACTGAAGGGAAAAGAGGCTGTAAACACATTAAGCATTAAAAGATAATACATACATGAGTCATTATCACAGGCTCTGATCAAAGATGCTGTATTAATCCTAACTTTATGAGAACTCAGCTACATAAAACATCTGCATGAGACAAGGTCACAGGATTGGATACATAAAATTTCCCCTTCATACTTAAATAATCTGTTTAAAATCATGTTTGCCAATTGAAATATAAAAAATCCCAACATTTACATTTGAACAGTTAACAATATGGATAAGTGGAAAAATGTTAAACAGAAAAACCCATTGTTTTTGCTGAAATGATTCGATTGAATGTGGGGCTTTGATTGATACATGTCTGGCTCTGTTGCCATTCTAACGCCTATCGCTCCCATTTTAACAGAATACCGTTTTATTACAGCCGTCTTCTGCGCAGGTCTCAGTGCATAGTCATTTTATATTAAGAAGAAAAATCTAATGAAGAGATTTCATCAAAATAAAAGCTTCAAAATGTGCTACAAACCTTTTTACATTTGACGATTAACTCCCTTTTTTAAAATCGGTTTGAAGATGAGTCACACACTTTGTGTTTGCTGCGGCTCTAAAGGCTGTGGCCCGTTAAATTCAGTGTCCTCCTGATCACAATGAAAACACACACGTGTGCACGCACACGGCTGCACTGTGGCAGTTATCGTCCCCACAGTTCCATTTGTGCTGACCCCTTGATCCTGCCATCCTCTCAGCTTTCATATTCACCGGTCTCCCTCCCTCAAGTACCCCCAGCGGACCAGTCCATTACTGGTATCAGCACTTCTTATCTGCTACCACTCTCGCTATATGGTAACATCACACCCTACTACCCACCCCCCGCCATCACACCCCGCGTGGTGCAGTCCAGGCCTTTTACCAATCATGCAGGAGCCATGATGGCCAGGCTATATATCCCCCATTCCATCTGTAGCTGGCACTCTTGCATCACATTTGCACTGCTTACTCTTCTCCCAAGCGCCTTTGCTCTCTCTTCCTCTCTCTTGCACACTGCTTTGCCTTCCCCTCTTACGCTCGCTCTAACTCTTCTTCTCTCATTTTCATTTTATTTTAATCAGTTTTCTGATACCGTTTCTTTTCTTTTTTTTTTTAATCTTCGTTTTTCTGCTTCTACCGTCTCCCTCCCTATTTATCTTGTGTCCTCATTCTTCCTTAATTCCCTCACCCTTCCTCACTTCTTGTTCTCAAAGGTATTTTCTCTCTCGTCTCCAAAACGGTTTTCTGTTTTGACCAAGTTTTTCACTTATGCTCGCACCCTAATAACTTCTTTCGAGCAATCTGTCATGCCTTCCCCCCCACTTAAATTTTCTGTCCTACATCTCAATTTCTTTTCCACTTAATCTTCGTCCTCCTCTAATTCCAATCTCCCATCCTTTCTGCCCCCCCTTCCCCGCTTGCTCCCCGAGCTCTCTGAGCTGTGGGTAAATAGGTACATCTTGCCTTGCTTCCTCTTTCAAATGGCTTCATGATTGCTAATGAAGCACTCAGACAGGAAAAAAACCAACATGATGCGGAGGAGGAAAGGATGGAGGGAAGGAGTGTTTCCCATGGAGACGGCCGCTCAGTGGCTGGCTAGCTGATAGGCTGATTGATGACCTTGTGCCCATGTTGACTGATTAGTATGATAGAGCCTTTTATAACACACTGGAACTACATATGTGACCGCAATGCACAACACACTCTGGCATTTAGCAGTGTGGTGTAGAATAAGCCCCAACCTGCTACACAACACTGGGGTGCAGCACAGTTATCTCCAAGCTTACGTGCCATAGAATACCATCACACAGCTTAATGCCTAATGCAGTGCTTACATCTGTTCATACAACTGCTCACAATCCATCTAACCCATTTACACTATGCATTTACAATTGACACACTGATGCCCACTTTTGTTGTTTTGCTTGTTTGAACATTCCTCTCTCATATTTCACATTCGACACAACTGGGGAAACTGTCCCAAGTTATCAAAACAATAATGAGTAAATAACAGGAGTGGGATACAGATGCATGGTTTCAGAGTGTGAGTCAGCACAACGACAAATGCTCAGTACAGTATGCAACGGCCATGTTAAATGTTAATTTGATATGAATCATCCTGCTCACTCTCTCTATCTCTCTCTCTCTCCCTCTCCCTCTCTCTTTTTCCCTCATCCTCTTATTCTTTCCGTCTTCCTCGTGTGACGTAGCCCAGCACATGACATAAATCCCAGTTGACACCAGAAGACACATACGTGACGAAACACAGACTCGCATGTCCGACCTATCGAGCTCGCTCCTGCACCTGCAGGAAGCTGCTCGACATTTGAAATGCAGGCTGAGTCATCGACAGACTTTTGCGAGAAGGGGAGGATGGTGAGGATAGCTGAACTTGATTTGATCATATCTGATTTTTTGCGACCAGTTGTGACAGCCTTGGGTACACTGCAGTAGGTTATTTTTACCCCCAATTTGATGACAGTTGGTAGGAGATAGTAGAAGCCTCGGTTCGGGGTGATGACAACACAGTGATGCAGTCGTGACCGCTCAGTATCTAACCACGCCTATGTTTCAGCCTAATAGCGCCACTCATTGCATTGTTGTGTTTGGTTATATTAAAAAAGTCTCTCTGGCCCCTTCCTGTCTTTCCATGCCAGATACCCATGGTCCAGTGGTCTGCCTCTAAACATGTTTGTCAGGAAGGAACATTTTATGGTTTCCTTTTTTTTTATATGGTTAAGTAATTTCTCTCTTTGATATATATTTTTCTGTCTCTGCACAGTTTTGACGTCCCTGTCTTAACTGCAGAAGTAGTCTCTCCCCCATTGGGATCATCATATCCACCCCAGCCTCCTAATGTAGTGGAGAACATTTGGATTATACATTTACAACAAATGCTCTCTTACTCTACAACATTTCCAAACACAAGATGGCACATAAAAAGATATAAATGTAAAAAAAAAAAAAAAGAAGCTCCCTCTCACTTCTCTTCAGCTTTTTTTTATTTACCTCCCTCCTACTCTGTCTCTCTCAGTCTCCCCTCTTTTTGTCACTTCGTAAGCTGGACTGTCGCCCTCACAAACAAACATATCACTCTGCTCTTCTGACAGACTCCACTGCAGGTTAAGTACATCACAAGCTTTCAGCGATCTGCTACTACCCCCTTTTGTGATGCACCGTGTCAACTTCTCTCTCTCTCTCTCTCCAACATCCTCCCTGTTCCATTCCTCTGCCTTGCATTTTTGAAATGTTCCAGTGTTGAAGAGACAAATTGTCGTATTGCTCTCGTGGCCCTCACAGGTACTCCCCACAACCAGCTGTCGACTACACTAATAGGCCAAAGCTTTGCCAGCTCACACAGCCTGTGGGTCAGATGCATTTCCCGAAGATGATTTATTGAATTCTCTCAAATGTTGTCTTTAGAATTGTGCAGCTTCATAGAGATTAATGACAAAGAAGTGTTTGGATCTGTGTTTGGAACATTCACTCTGTCATCCCTCACCCACATGTTGCCCACTCCAAACATGTTATGACGCCTCTTCACTGATATATGCTCCCGGGCTAGTTCACGTCACCTTTCTTTCTCTTTTACCATTTAATAATACACCACTGTGCTTGAGACTCCGTAACAAGAGTTGCAGTAGAAAGGCAGCACCACTGCTTTGTCTTCAATTCAATATACATTGTTTTCCAAGCAAACTAGCTCCCCTGTCCAATAAATGCCACCACCACAGTGTATGTTGTATGTTATCTTTCTTTGTTAGCCAGAGAACTGTGAGCTAGATTATGATTGAGAGGGGTGATATTGTCGAAGATGAAAAATGCACAGTTAACAGCGAGACCCGAATGCATTTGTCACCATAAAAAGCCCCCATGCTGATTGATGAAGGCCCAACAGCTGGCAATGCAATGAAAAGTGAAATGAGGATCTATATTTTCTGGCAAAGTGCAAGACAGTGTTGACACCCAAACAGTATTTCACTGTAATTTATCTCCTTTTCACTCATTAGATCCATGACTAATAATACCACTTTTTGATGCAGAGAATAATCTAGGTAACACAATCAGCTTGCATTATGTAATGAGCATTTCAATTAGCAATAGATAGCACTGCTATTCTTGCTTTTCCACACATCATTTAATCTTTTATGATCTTAAGGCATTTAGAACTTGCTTTTCATTAGCCCCACGTTGAAGCATCATCCAGTAGTTTTGTAAAATAAAGACCAAACAAAGACTTGCGCTGAATATAATTAATATAATAGGTGTTATTGAGAAATGTACAAAAATAAAGCACAATCCACTTCTGCACCATGATTCATTCTGTCTGAGTCATTCAGCACACGCAGGGTTAAAGTATAGCTGCAGCGTCTTACTGCAGTGTCTAAAGCATTTGGCTGATCGTTACAGTATACGCCAGGAGAAGAGAAGGGGGGGAAAAAACATCTCTCTCTAAAACTTCCTTTTTTTTCTTCCAAAAATCCATTTTATTGCATTTATAACATTTGGCACAGTACAAATTCTTGGTGCTTTTACAAGATAAACCTGTAAAGATCGACACTGACCTTTTTTCGGTTTTTGTTAAAGAAAGTCTTCTCTGTATAAATATTTTTCTCATCACTGCATTCTCTGTAGCATGGTGTAAAAATCACACAGAATGCCCCTTTTTAAAACAACACTACCCTCATTTGTCAAAGTCAAGACAGCATCTTAAACAACTCATTGTTTTAAATAGAAGTTACAAGTTAGAAAATAGTTTCAATTTCTTTTTAATATATGTTTCTCTATCACCAGCCCATGGTAGTTTCAATTTGTCCATATATATATATTTATTTATAAGCATGTACAACAAGAAATCATCAGTCTTTTTAAGTTTTCACTCTGTACAAAAAAGTAGTTCCTGTCCTTTTTTCGTTGTGCATTCTATTGCATGATTTTATGGGTAAAGGACAATTGGGGGGGGTGTGGGGCTGGGGGGTGGGTGGGAGCTAGGGACCTAGGAAAAGGAGTTGGAGCCTTTTAAGGGTTCTTTTAAATCTGAGTCTCCTGTACCTTCTCCTTGGTGTGAGTTTTTATGACAAAGGGCTCAGCCATTGCTGTGATGGTGCTGGGCAAGGTTCGAGGCAAAGAGTTCCCAACATTGTTGTCTGTCCATTTAGCCCCATGGCCGGTTGGTTTATAGGTGTTATATTTAGGCTTTAGAGTGCTGTAGTCCGCCTTATGGGGGCTGTAGTCCACTTTGTGCGGACTGTAGTCAAGTTTAGGTCTCTGAGTGTGTGGACTAAAGTCACACTTGAAGGCGCTGTAATCCGCTTTGTGGGGGCTGAAATCAGTCTTGAAGGCGCTGTAATCGGCTGCAGTCTTATGGGGGGTGTAAGGATCCTTGGGTTTGTAGGTAAGGTCAGTTTTAGATCTCTGGCCATTGTAGTCTGTTTTGGGTTTAGGTTGAGTGCTATAGTCGGGCCTATATGGACTGTAATCAGGCTTAGGTCTTGGGTGTGTGCCAAAGTCGGGCTGGAATGGACTGTATTCAGCCTTAGGTTTATGCTGCATGTTGTACTCCGATTTTAATGGGCTGTAGTCGTGTTTAGGTTTTGGTTGGGTGCTGTAATCTCGTTTGAATGGGCTGAATTCTGTTTTCTGTCTGGGATGAGTGCCGAAGTCTGGTTTGAAGGGGCTGTATTCTCCTTTAGGTTTGTGAGTGTTGTAGTCCTGTCTAAATTGGCTGTAGTCAGGCTTTGGTCTATGAAGGCTGAAATCTGGTGTAGATTTGTGAGTACTGTAGTCATGGATGGATTTGTGGCTACTGAAGTCCATATTTGGCTTATATGTGGTATACTCCGCCTTCGGCTTGTGAAGGGTGAAATCAGGCTGGGGTTTGTATTCGGCCTTGGGTTTGTGAAAGCTGTAGTCAGTCTTGTGGCTGATAAAGTCCAATTTGTGTATGCTGTTATGGTCCCGGATCTCAGGCAATGTGAGAGCTGTCTCTTGAGCTGCAGATGCTGGTGGTGGAAGGTCCTCCTCATCCACCTGGATTATCTCCACAGTGCGTGCAGCGGCCACTGTGCTCCTTTGCTGGTGGCGCTTTCTCAGTTTGTAGAAGGCAATGAGCATGACAGCAGCCAACAGTGTCACTGCTACAAAGCAACCAATTATGATCTTGGTGGTCTTCATCACTTCATCCAGGCTAGGCCCAGACCTTCCTGGCTTGCCGGTGGAACCTTGGATTCCTGGCCCTACAGATGGCTTTGCTGCACTTGGTGGGCTGTCAGTGCTTTGCAGTAGTACAGTTGGTGTGGATATAAAGACTGGTTGAAACACAGAAGGAGAAGCAGTAGTAGTTGTTGTTCCAAGGCCTATCCCTCCTCCAGCTACTCCAGCTCCTGCAGCTGTGGCCGTGGTGGTGGTTTTAGGTTTGGGCATCTCCGTGGTTGGTCCCAAGACCTCCACAGTCACTGTGGTAAAGTAGCTTAAGTTGGATGTATTCAGCTCAGCTGCACTCACATTGAGGTAGGCTGAGGCATTGGAGTTCCCAGCTGCGTTGGACACCATGCAGGTGTAAGTGCCAGTGTCTGCTGCAAGAACATTTGAGAAATTTAGAGTACCATCGTTGAGGACTGATATTCTCAGATGACTAGAGGCATGTGTCAGGATCGTCCCATTGGGCAGTAGCCAGCGCACTGAAGACATTGGGGCTGTGCGGCAGCGAACCTCAGCCACTCGCCCTGCTGAGATGTTTAAGTCCCTTGGCGCATCAGCAATGAATGGTGCAGAACACTGGACTGCAGCGCCATCTCCTCGGTCCACCTCAACCAGCTGTCGACCTTTCATGCTGGGAGGGGAGTGACAACGTCCACAGCAAGTTGAGTTAGTAGGGATGTACTCCCTTAGCCAGCGTGCTAACCATACAGCCTCACAGCTACAGGTCCAAGGGTTATGGTGGAGATGGAGCTCCACCAAGTACCTGAGCGGGGAGAACAGATCATGTGGCACTGCACTCAGATTATTATGGGCGAGATTAAGCTCTACCAATGAAGATAAATCGTCAAAAGCATTCCGCTCTATCACTGTGATTTGTGAGTTCATCACCCATAGCTTTTTCAGCGAACGCAGGCCTTTGAAGGAGCCTGGCTTTATCTCGGGGAAATGGTTTTCAGACATCTCCAGTTCCTCCAGGCCCTTTAGGGGACTCAGGTTTGGCATTTCACCTCTTATGTTGCACATGCCCAGATTGAGGTACTTGAGATTTTGCAGGCCCTCAAAAGCTCCTTCTGAGATGTACTCCAGTTTCCTTAATTCTCCCAAGTCCAGTCGCATCAGGGAGGGCACCCGATTGAAGGCATAGGAGGGTATACTCTCAATGGGGTTGTTCCTCAGCCACAGTTCCCTCAGTTTAGACAGGTACTCAAAGGCCCCACTTGGCACCACTGTCAACCGGTTGTCAAACAGCTCCAGTGTGTTGAGGCTGGTGAGTCCATTAAATGCGCCCACCTCAATCTGGCGTATGGCATTTCGCCCAAGCTGGAGCACCTCAAGGTGGTGCAGGTGGCGGAAGGAGTCAGCCTGCACCGCCTCAATGGCGTTTTCCATTAGATTGAGGTGGCGCGTGTTGGCAGGAATGCCGGGGGGCACACGGGAGAGGCCACGTCGGGTGCACACCACCTTCCCCTGCTGATTACTACAGGAACACTGCGGTGGACAGCCCTGGGGTCCTTGAGACACCGCCGCCCCCGCCAAGGCCAGGGAGGCACTGCTCCACGCTCGCGCCATCAGAAAGACTACACAGAGCAGGGCGGCTTTCCTGGCACGATGCACAGCTACCCGCCCCAGGAGACTCATGATGTGGCACGTTCATAATTCAGCATCATCTGGGGGGGAGGATGGGGGTGTTTGGGGCTAGTGTTTGGGGGCCTTGGGTACAGGGAAAGTAGCTGGTTGGCTGGTTGTAGTGTTAAGGTTACCAGATTAAAAAGGTTAAAGGAAGTGAAGAGGACGAGGGGATAATGTGGTGTGGGGGTTTTGCTAAGGGGTAATAGGACTTAACTTATCCTCGATTAAGCAATGCTTTTATTTCCAAGAACTGCTCATGGGCAGAAGGAGAGCAGAGGGTAGGAAGGGCTGGCTTTTCTGAAACATGTGTATGATTAGGACATAGTGGGAAATTAAACAACCAAAAACCGTATTACAAAACAGAAGGGGTAGGGTGTTACAAATTGATGCAAAGAGGGGTTGAAACACTAGACACCTACCTCAAGTTATTATTACAGGTCCTTGTACTGAGATATATAGCTTCCCTCCTTTTTGCAATCAGAAAGCTGTGGTATTCAGATCAGATGTATGTATATCCAAGAGCAGCAAAGAAAGCCTTTTTATATTTGCTCTGTCAAAACAGGTATCAATGCCAAAGAGCTTAACCAAGATGAGCCCTTTTGTAAATCCACACATCCAAAGAGAAAGGTTCAAAGGCCCTTAGTGAGTTGTTTTTTTCTCCGTTATCTTGCTGACTACCAAAAAAAAAATAAGAAAAAAGATTGTAGATAGGAATCCAGTCAGGCTCCAAAAGCAGCAGTGGCTCCTTGCTCGCCTCTTGCTGTCGGCTCCGCTTCTCTCGCTTGTCCTTGGAATCCGACAGTTGATCCCCCTGGTAGACACCTTACCCAGGTCTCCATAGCACAGGCGACCACACAAACACACATGCACAATTTTTTTTTGTGCACCAAATGCCAAAGCAGAAAGGACAAAAAGAGAGAGGTAGGTGGGGGTGGGATCGAACAAGGTTGAATGGAAATTCCACAGTCCTTTCCAATGTTCTTTTGCCTTTTGTTTGCGATGGTTAGGAGGGAAGGCTGACAAGAAAAAAAAAGACCCCCTCCTCTCTGTATTCCTCTGTTCACTTTTTACTGGTCAATCAGTTGGTCGGTTTGTCAGTCTGAAAGCCCTTCTCCCTCTCGCACTCTTTTCCGTTTTGCTCCCCGTCTCAATGTGGCGTCGTTTCCATTTAATTGTCTTTTTTTTTTTCTTTTCTCCTCCAGGAGTTCTCAGCAGGGGTTGAAAAGACTAGGCGACACACACTGCTTTCATTAGCTTCCTTCTTCTCTTAACTAGCCACATGCTCCTGCCTCGGTGGCCGCGGTGGCAACAGCAGCAATTGCGAACGCACACACACCATCCTCGCGAAGCGCACAGCAGCAGTAGCAAGCACACACAGCAGCAGCTGCAGCCTGCCTCCCGTGCACTTCCCAATAATCCGTCAATTTCTTCAGAGGGGGAGTGGGATGGGGGATGGAAGGGGGTGCTGGGAGGAGTGGGGGTGTTGTAGCTGGGTTGATCGAGGTGGGTTGGAGGGAGGAGGGGTGGTGCGCAGTTTCTCCTTCCCCTCTCCGGCGTGTTTCTTTTTTCTTCTTGTTTTCCAGTTCTTTTTTTCCCTCCTCTCCTCGTGGTGATCAGCACCCTCTCGCTAATGCAGCATCCGACTGGGGAGAGGAGCAAGACAGGGAAGGCAAGCGCTGGGTGAATGCACGGCTTACAGGCGTGACGTTAACAGTAGCGTCGATGTGGAAAGGATCAGTTGTAGCAGCAAAAGAGTGTGTGCGCCGGCTTGGATCTCTCTCTCTCTCTCTCTCTCTCTCTCTCTCTCTCTCTCTCTCTCTCTCTCTCTGGTCTGTCTCTCTGTCTGTCTTTTACATTCTCTCTCTCTCTCTCTCTCTCTCTCTCTCTCTCTCTCTCTCTCTCTCTCTCTCTCTCTACCTCCCTCCTTCTCTCTGCAGTGTCCTGAGGTAGTTGGGTAAGCTCAAAGCACTCAGACCTTTTTAGAGATCTACCTCTTCAAAAGCCAGTTTGCTCCTGCTGTCCTCCACTCTCTTTTTTAATACTGGCAGTCTCTTGTTCTGTGGCTTTCTGTGGCTTAGGGGAATAGACAGATTGTCCAAGCAAAAGGCAGAGATGAACAGTGGCATCCCCACAGCAACCAGATTTTAACCCCGTCCTCCCCAGCAATAATCCAGGCATTCCTAACGAGTCTGGCAAAGCATTCCAGCATTGCCTTGGTGGCAAAGGCAGGCAGATGGGACACAGTTTCTCTCACTCCCTCACTTCCTGTCTCTCTCGTTCCCATCCCTGCTCTCCCCTTTCCCTCTCACTCCTTTCGTCCTGTCCTTTAGTGCAAAATAGAGAAACATGAATGGACTGCTGACGCATCCTGCTCGGAGCAGTGCTTTGGTTTGATGCAGTGTGTTTTTGTGCATTTACTCCCCCCCCACCCACTCCACCCTCCTCGCCGTCTTCCCCTCTCCGCTCACTCTTCGTCCGTCACTGTGTCACTCTACTTAATCTCTAGCTTTCTATGTGTATATACTGCAACCTCACATTGAATCCATTTTTATTTATTTTCTGCTTTATTGTGCAGGTCCCTTTCGCAGTTTTATTTTTGGGTTGTTAGGACATGAGGTGTGATTTATTCCATCTCAGCTTTGCTCTGCAATGAAACAAAAGTTTACATTGTAAGAATGTTGGTTACTTTATTAATACCCGGTATGTATTTGTAAATATAGTGAGATAAATATATATATAAAAAATATATATATAAATAAAATATACATATATAAACTGTGACAGGAGTAGGGTTTATGAAGTGAGTTGTTTAGGTACTAAGATATGCAAGAAGGTGCAGTATATAGCATTAAAAAAATACAACATTTTCTGCTGTGTTTACACCTTTTGCATTTCCCCCTCTCTGTCCCCACTTCATCATGTAAACCTGCACAGGTAGCAAGAGCACTCTAACCAGGCAGGCCTTAACCCTCAATTTGAGCGCAAACTGTCGCTCCGGGAAGCACCCAGCCATAAAGGTCATGTTAAGGAAGGCGAGCAGGAGAAAACGAGACATGCTTTACCTTCCTGCCAAGGGAGAGGATGCAAAACTAACGTACCCTACTGTCCCATTGTCCCTCTCTCTCACCAATGATTTGTACAAGCCTCATGTCCATTAAACTAGGAAGCAGTGCGGGTAATTGATGGTGGGTAAAGGTAGCTGTGACAGTCCTGATAGGTGTGTGTGTGTGTGGGGGGGTGTTTGTGTCTGAGCTGGATAGTAAGCGTGTGAAAGAGAGAGAGGGAGAGAGAGAGGGAGGAGGAGAGAAAACATGCGAGCTAGAAAAGGTCACACTGCCTGTAGCACAGTATGTTATTCCCACCGGCACAGAAGTATATAGCCAACTCCTATATTACACACACCACACACACTGACTTTCTCCTTGACTTCCCTACAGTTGAATACGAATGGGCTTCAATGAAGCACATGTAACAGTGAGGTGGCAGCCACAGGAGTATAGGGGGATTTTCCTGCTAGGAAAGGGAGGCTGTTTCCTTTTCTCTCCACAGGGGATTCCCTAGCACCGCGACCATTCGGGGGGGTGATATCAAAGGTGTGCTGGGCTACTGTGTCCCCATCACTGCATTCTCTGAGCAAGTGATAACGCAGGCTTACAGTGTATATATAAACAGATGAACAGTAGCAGGTTATGATACAAATGCAGGATGTTTTGGCAAATGTGCTGCAAAGAACAAATTTCATTGATCAATTTTCAGTTAAGCCAACTGCAAATGAAGGCTTCTGGTTCTCTGTGTGCTTATTGATTAGAAAAATCAAATGTAGTACAGTGTGCCTACTGGCACTGCTAACTTTGTTTGTGTGTCAGATGGTGCCTGGACACTGTTCCGTAGGTGTCGTGTGCCACTATTTGATGAGCAACTGACCCAGAAAGAGTGCAGGTTGTGTTTTACCTACCCAGCACAGTACATCCCTAACTTCTATCCAACCAAAATCATCCATTGACCCGTAACATGACCGATGCTGAAAGGGAACCTCTCTCCTCTTGGCCCTCTTCCTGTCTAATTCTCTCTATCCTGTCTTTTCTATTCTCACCTTATTTTTGTCTGTCAGTGGACACTACTTTCACACTCCTGCTCGAGTCTGGGTCATGGCCTGCCAAACTCTGTAATGCTCCACTGACCAAAAGTCGTCAACCCTTGCGTTATATAGTTTGATCCTGGCCCGGAATGACCAACATGCCTGGATGGTCAGCCAAACACTGTGATCACAGCAAGGTTTTTCTCAAGGTCCAGTGCGTGTGCACGTGCGCGTGTGTGTGTGTGTGTGTGTGCGCGCACACCTCATGACATCCCTGACGGATACAAAGAGTTGAAGCAGAAAAGCCTTTTCCAAGTTAATGATCCTTTTGTCCTGGGTCGAATTAGATTTGGTGGTTCAGTCCAACTCTGCAAACCTGGCTAAGATGTTTAATTCTGGAACATCTTTCAATGTTTAGGTTATACTAGTTATATCTACTGGGGCACAGTGGCCAACACCCTGGCCAAACAGGGGTCCCATATGTTCACAGTACTGCATACAGTGCTCTGACATGAAAAGTGTTGTCAGGCCTCACCTCCAGGACTTGCTGACCGATGACGGCTTGATGAGCTGTCAGATATGTGGGACCTTCACGCTGTCATGCCAGCCACTTGCCCCTACTTCCTGATCTCTGCCCTCCCTGGTTCACCCAAGGCTCTATGGAGCCACCAATGGGCCAGGAGGGTACTGGGTGTTGTCTGGGGGTACCGCACGACCTACTTTGGTGCGGCTTGTCCGCGAATCAGCCAGCATGTTCAAGGGGTTATATGAAAAACAGTACAGAGCCCATCCCCTGGGGTGAGTGCTTGCAAATCTGGGCTGCGGCCAGTCACATGTAGGTCAGCAGCCTGTGTCGGTTTGCATGCGTGTACGTGTCAGTAGTTCCATTTGGATGAATGGCCTGCAGTATGGTATAGTAGCAATTACAATCGGATTAGAAGAACGTACACTCAAATGATAGATCTAATGATAATGTCATTGCCTCTGCCATTGCCAGGATCAAGGATTTACAGTACAGGCCCTTGGGCAATCCACATACGGCTTTCTGTGTGTGTACACGGGAGACGGAGCGATATTTTCTCAAGGAGACAAGAGGCACACTATTTTTGGGCTTGTCTTGTGCTTTGAGAGCCATTACAAATTGTATGCATCTAGGTGTGCATGCATGCAGGTATGTCCTCTGGTGAATTGGATACCAGTTCCCACCCTCGCACGATGTTATCACAAACCAATTTTTCCATGTCACCAAGCTGAAATGTGTACACATACACACACGCGTGCACATAGACACCCCAAAGTCTATGATGCTGACCTTGAGGTAAAGAACCTGCTACTAGACACTTCCTCTCTCATTTTCATTTCAATCTCTAGGAATTAATTCTGCAAGAGATTACGTGTAACCCACACACACTCACGTACACATGCACAAATGCAAACGCGCGCTCACACACACACGCTGCTATCAATGTCCCGGTAAGGGCTTAAACTGCTTGGTGGGGATTTTTTTCTGTTTATCATTTTTCTCATCATGCTCACGCGCTCAGCGACACACACACACACACACACACACACACACACACACACACACACACACACACACACACACACAAATCTTATGTCAGTGTATCAAGAGATTATAAAAGGCGATAGGGTATATTAGTGGCTTTCGTCTGGCCAGGTTAGATGAGTTGTTGTATTTTCATTTACTGGCTCCGTCTCGCTTTGACTGACCTTGCGCGGCCTCCACTCAGTACAGTATACTAATATTGATAACATTATCCTACACTGAACATCCTATGACATTTTCAGTTAATGCTTTGGGATGGCACTTAAGTATAAAGCAATTTGGGCAGACAGTTGAGGTTAGTCAAACAATCTACTCTGGTAATGAATCATTAATCCTTCTAAGTTCTTGCTCTACTTTTCCATATGTTTCTCATGTTTCATTGTTTTTCTTTCTCCTCTTTCCGGCTCCCTGTCTTCTCTCCCTGTGCCCTACTCTCAACTTGTTTCTTGCCCCCTTTTCTTCCTTCTTGTTCTCCTCTTGTTATTCTCCTTGTTCTTTTCACACTGCATTTGTTCTTACTGTTTGTACTTTCCTCCCCGTCTTTTTCTTTTTCTTTTGCTGTGCTGCTTTCTTCTCTTTCTTTTGCCTCCTCTTCCTCTCTCGTCTTGCCATCACTCTCATTCTCAAAATTGACACTTCATTCGACATATGTTTTGGTGTGTGTCTGAAAGGGACTCAAGTAACTGAAATATCAGGCCCTGGCAACTGAAGGCTCTCTGTAGAAGATGACCATTTTCAGTCCCCTGTTTTTCTGTCATCCTCTGTTGAAGCTTTGCTAGCAGTCATTGTCTCCAGACTAATGGGCTTCATTATGTTGAGCTGTGTTCATACTGGCTGCCAGAGCAGGGATTAAGCCCCAGCGCCATGTTAGTTGGAGGCAGAAGAAAGATAATGCTAGGTAAGCACTGCTAACCCAATCAACATGAGCCAAGTAGCTAGCTGAGAGGAGATGCTTCACATGTATTTGGGAATTCAAGTGCGTTTGTCTTTGGCCTCTTGAATTTTCAACTTCTCAAGTTCTTTGGTGAAGAGGCAGCATTTATTTCAAGTGTAAGGATAGAAATACTGATTCCTGTGTCGTGTTGAGCTTGTGATATAATTTAATCAGACTATTCTCAGATCTCTCTAACCATATGCTAATGCTCACCATGTCTTGCCCTGGCCTCGTCACTGGTCAGTTGGCCTCATTAGGATTCATGGAGCATCTCTGTTTGTGCGTTCATCACAATGTTGCCTTGCCAACTGCCTGGCCGTAGGAAATGGATGTCTCTTTCTCTGAGCAATGTGAAGGTAAAAACATAGTAATTCACAGCAGAGAGCTGCTAAATCTTCTCGACTTTTAGCTCCTTTGGAGCAAAGATGCCGTCTTCATTCAGAAGCCCCCCCCCACCCCTCTCCATCTTCTGCTTTTATGCCCTCGGCTCTGTCAAAACAAAATTCTTTACTACTGAGCTGCTACTCTGCAACATTACATGTGACATTACTCCCTGTAAAGCTTTTGCATTACTTCCACTTGTCTTAGTTCACTTGCTTGTTTTTATAGGATAAACGAGCGTGGTAAAAGTGATTTATTGTTCTTGTTTTCTCTTGCCTTGATGATGAGAGTAATTATCAAGCTCTTCCTGTAGCTTTTATATTATAAATAGTATGAAGTGTCTTCTCATAGTTAATTTGATAAAGCGAAAAGCTCTGTTTGCCTCTGAAACGACCTATCTTCTTAGATTCTATTATAATATCTCATACTTTTTTGGCCGCACTATCATGTGGGTTTATGAATTGACTTACATGCCTCACAGACAACCTGCTTTTGTTATACTCTAAATGGCCACCTTTATTTCCTCTCCCACTCTGATGCCCCTGACCTTCATATATCCCCCTCATCCTAAAATCACAGCGACAATTACCTTCTTTACTGTTTTATTTCTATGAAATTGTTAATCCTCAAATCTCCACCGAGCCTTTATGGAGGCGAGGATTAGCCCTACTGAGGCCTGGTATTGCACAGACCCACAGATGGGAAGAAAAAGAACGAAAGAGCTTTTCATTTTTCGACAAATCCACCTGGCCACACACCCACATTACAGCAGGACTGGCCCACATATAGAGGTGCCAATAATCTTAGCTTACCAGCTCCATGTTTGTGTATTTGTCTGTTTCACTGTGTATTTTTTACCTTGTGCAGAAATCTAGGCACAGACACAATTTAACAAACTACTTTCAAATGATTTTCCCATGTTGAAAAGCAGTAGTGAGTTAGGGAGTGAGCAGAGCTTTTTTTTCTTCTAATGTGCTTCCAATTTGGATTTCATTACTGATATAGTTGCCTTGTCTACCTTATCTGTGTTCAAATGAACTATCTGCTCTCCAATGTGAGCATAATAATGAGAAACGGTCCTCAAGTATCCTTTGAGGAGGTGTGAAGAGTCATTGTTGTGACATGAAATAACATTTTGCTTGCCTATGCAGAACTGGTGATGCATTTCCTGTGTGTGGGTTCTCTAATACCTCTGCTCTCCTCCCTGCCGGTTATTTTTCCCTGTGTAATATCCTCCCTCTCTCTACCTTCATTTCCCCCCCCCCCTCCACACTGGAGGATTTGAGAAGCCAAGCTAAGTGTGTCTAATCTATGAGTGCAGCCAGCGCAGCGTCAAATGTTTGGTGCCGATGTACCTGCAGCCTCCAACAATGGAACACTTCACTAGCTGTCCAGCCAAGCACGCAGGAGACAATGTGGGATAAAGAGGGCTGAAGGTTGAGCGACAGACACTTTAGTGGACATTGACGTTATTTCTAAACACCTAAAGGACGTAATGTGAGTAAAAGCATGGAGAGATTATGGGTCGAACAGAAGAAGAAAAAAAAGTACCCCCAACACGCCACTTTCCTCGCACACCTCGTCAGACCCTTAACTCCAGGTTCTGCGACCTTGCTCAAATGTGTTTTCTGTAGCAGGGCAATCAGGGATATCCCCCAGAGGTAGGCTGTGGCTGGGGGCCAGCAGGGTCCTGGCTTTGAAAGGAGGGGAGGGGGGGGTGAAAAGCAGCAGGCAGCACTTTCTAAATTGAAGTCAATAACACAGCAGTCCATTCTATAAGAGCCAGTCCTCCCACACAGTCCGCTTACAGCCACTAAGGAGAGCTGATGGTAGGATGTCGATTGAGTTCTCCAAAGTACCACTACACATGACAACATGTGTTTGTGTGGGTGAATGCACATGAGGGGGGGAATAGGGTTGTGAAGAGAGGCGAGGCACCAGTTGCTGTACAACTCATAAATCTCTCTGTGTTCAAAGAGAAAACCAATTGGTCGACAAGTTTACAACAAACAAAGAAAACCTACATTTCAGGAAAAAACCTACCTGACCAACTGCCCTGAGACTGCTGCATGACGGTGCCTCTGTTCCCCATGTAGCTGTGGCTGTCATGTGAAATCTTGCTAATGCAGGCGTATCTGAGACACACATGCACATCTGAGACACACATGCACACGCAGCCTTATTTTGCCTTTAATCCCCTTTTCTCATGTTTGCACTTCTATGTAGCTTCGGGGGATTTAAATCCGGTATGGTTGGCCTGCCCTGAGTCGGGGTAGGAAGGGAAATTAGTGACTGGGAGAGAGGATCCGGCTGACACGAGTTGGGCTGTGTGTGTTGATGCATGCACAGTGGGCTTACATGCTTTGTATTTGAATTTGATGACGACGTAATGGGACCCACACATCCGCACAGCATGGAACAGGCATGATTTGTCTGGGAGCTAGCACTTTTGCTCATACTTCTGCTGAGCCAAATGCTTAAAAAAAAATAGATGATAGGCTGCAGTTTTAATACACTGTGTTCTCAGTGGTGTGCTGACATGCTTATGCAAGTTGTGTTTTTCACCGGCAAAAGCAATTTTATGATAAAAGCACATTTACCTTTCAGCCCCTGTAGATGGCTGGATTTTATGCTCTTGTATATAAATGGCACATTTTTTTTTCTATTTGTGCGCGAAAATAAATCTGTTAACTTAAGATTGTTCTTGAAAATTGCTTCATAACTCTCATGCACTTTCCCCAGTGATATATAGTTCTTGTCTCCAGTATCTGGAGAAGACAAATGCACATGTAGTCCCAGATGTTCATACTCGTATTGCATGTCCATGGTTTTATAATGCAATGAATTGTTTAAATTTTACATGATATCGAGGGAGTGAGCTAAATGAAGTGTGAAGATATTCTTCATCCACAGGGCTCTTTATCTCTAGCTCTCTTTATTGTAAAGCACATTATAAGCTATCATCTTCATATTTAACAACAAAGTACATTCCATTTGTTTTTATCTGCATTATCTCTTTCAGTTTCTTGTTCTGCCATTGTTGGCTACTATACATTTTATTTGTTATAGATCCAGTCTGCACACAGGCCACTGCCTACTAGTCATCCCGCTGGTGCTCTTTCTATCCTCGCTGTCGCTTTCCTCACTGATGGCATCAGTCTAGGTCACTTGCACCCTAGTTGTGTTTATTGGTGTGTGTCCCGGTTATTTTTTTCCATAATAACCTCTCACCACTCACACACACTCACACTCACACACTCACATGGATGAACAGTGGTAATTTCCCCAGGCAGACATTGATTTCACTTTCATTTTCCTGCCACTCATTGTTTGACATCCTGCTGAAAATTACAAGTTTGACTTGAAACCCATTGCTTTTTTTCCCCAACAGCTCATTTTACCCTCTTTTTTTTTTTTCTTTTCAAGTGATTGAACAGTTACACATAATGAGGGAATCATATTGAGAGAGGGTTGACGTTGACGAGCAGTAAATTACTTTGATTGTAACTGCTGCAACAGTGCTCAATAAATAATAGTAGTCTTAAGCTTTTTTCAGACGTTTTTTCTTTAAATCTTTCCTGAGGGGCTGAATGTGAC
This sequence comes from Hippoglossus hippoglossus, assembly GCF_009819705.1. Classification (NCBI taxonomy): domain Eukaryota; kingdom Metazoa; phylum Chordata; class Actinopteri; order Pleuronectiformes; family Pleuronectidae; genus Hippoglossus; species Hippoglossus hippoglossus. The sequence goes on from NC_047173.1 coordinate 12,823,560, forward strand.
ACCGCAGATGTACGAGTCATTTGAAAATTATAAGTGAGCTCACGTGAGAATACAGCAGGAATACAGTGTCTGTTGATGATATTTCTAAATCTGGTCCTGCTGCTACGTGAACAGCAAACTCGGGGAAATGTCCAGACCCAATTTTGCGGACATTTTGCAGGTTTCATTTCTGAAAACGGCTTTAGTAATCAGATTTAGAGCAAGTAGCATGTCTAGGTCTTCTTCCTCAGTATCAGCACCCTCTTATCGTAATGATGTGTGCAAGACTTTTCAAATTTTTCCTGAGCTTTTTTCCTGCTTAGCCTCAACACTGCTAATGAGTTCATTGTGTGAACTTTTGTGATTCCACATCATTGCTCGAGGTATTAGCCGTTTTGCTTCAATCTCTAATTGTCCCTTAAGTGTTTGCTCAGATTGGTTGTAAGTTCATTCGCCTTGTTGTATAGTTAAACACAGTGCTGCCAAGACTGAGTGCCTGCGTATGCAACTTAAATGTCTTATTTTGTCTGGAGGTGGCTTGCCTGACTTAACTGTCTAGACACTCTTCAAGAGCTGGCATTTGTTTTTTTCATGTTGCCTATCCCTGTTATGCCATCCATTTTAGTGGCTCAGCTGTACACTGCAATAAATAACTGAAAATTGATGAAACCGCCGAGATGCAGGTCTCCACTTATTCATTCAGCGGAAATACCACAAGACAACAGCCTGTGGGCATAGGGTTTTACTTCTTAAAAGGGGCCCCATTGGGTATTCAAGCAGTAAGTCTGTGCAGCGCGTGTGTCGAGCTCGGCCACAAGATTGCTGTAGCTTGTAGCTCCATGATGCAGTGGCGGGGTGTCAGCTTTTGCCTGTGGCCACATTGTTGAAATTGAATTTGAAGAGAGTCGCTGTGCCTCCGCCTGTTTTGGAGTGAGTGTTATCCATCCTATTTGGAAGCGCAATTGTCATATTGCACACCTGGTGGTGTTAAAAGCCTCTCCTGCAGGAAATGGTGCATTCTGAGCCAAATGGATCAAGTACACAATCACATACTGAATGTATTGTAATTGTGCCTTACACGTTTATGTTCAGTTATATGCATGAACCCTTATGTATAAAAGTCTAGCAATCTTTACCTGTCATTATTCTGTATTTGTCCTGTATATATAACCACACTGTTGTTTTTGAATGGCCACTCAACCTGATAAAAAAAAGCCAGTCTCTGAATTGTTGGAACACATGTAACCATAGTGACAGTGCATCCCTAAGATGGTGACTGCAGTAGCTTTTAATAGCAGTAAAAATAAATCACATGCATTCGCCAAACTGTAATGAGCGTACACCAATGGAGTCGAGTGACATCACTTCGCTTAAGGATATGTTTGATGCCCTTTTGTTCATGTCCCCTCAGAAATGACTCAATCTTCCTGCATATTGTATTGAGCAGTGAATGAGCCTTTTGTTCACATGTTTTCACAATCCGGCACAGGTTGTCCACATGTGAGGAGAATGGCTCAGAATGTGCTGCAGTCCTGATTGGACTCAGCCCTGGAGATGCTGTAAAAAGAAAGAAAAAAAACACAATGGTGATTGTACTGATTCTCTGGTTGTAGCATGTCCTCTGTCCATTAGCTGCATCTTCATAGTCGTGTGGAGAGAAAGGAAAAAAGAACACTGCGTCTACAACACACTTTCGTCATTTGTGACCCATTCTAGGTTTTGTCTGACAACCATACGACGCTTTTCTACCTTCACCTTTTTCTCTGTCTCTCTTTCTCTCAATCTTATTCCACAGTTGTTAGCCCCATTTCGCTCCCTTGTCTCCTCATTATGGAGGTGTTTGGAGGCCCACTCTTGTTTTTGGCACAGATTTTTTTGTCTTCTCCCAAATGGCAGGAGGAAAAGCAGGAAAGGGATGATTGGAACAAAGTCGGAGAGAAAACTGATAACAAACTGATGGTGTCACATTTGAAACTTTGTTGTGGGTAGTTGGCGCTAGGGTTGCAAAGGGGCGGAAAATTTCCGGTAAATTTCCGGAAACTTTCCATGGGAAGTTAAGCTTGGGAATTTTTTTTTTTTACCGCAAATTAAACGCTGAGCAATAAAAAAATGGAATGCAGCACACGCTGCACGTTGAATTTCAACCCTGCACTGTGCATTTCTCCATCACATGCACAGTGCATTCTTCCATCACATGCACAGATAATTCCCAGCATCCTGCACACTACAGCAGGGCTGTTGAGGCCACACTACTGCATTAGCCCAAGGACTAGTCAGGGAAGTTTTGATGATATTACTGGGGAAAATATATAAGCATGCTGATTGAGGATTGTTCATCTGTTCATCTAACCTATTTCTATTCATTTATCCATCAATTGTAAAATATTTTTAAAGACGATTCCAATTGTTTAGCTAACTATTTATATCTCTGGCATTGCATTAGTGTTTTTTGCAAGCTTTTTTCTCATCTTATTCTACAGAACAATGCCACGTGCACTATCTCATGTGTGGAGACATTTCACCCCAGCCAATGTAGAAGGAAAGGCTGTGTACATTTGCAAATACTGTGCAAAGACCTATGTTAAGAATGCCACAAAGATGCAGAAGCATATAGTCAAGTGCCCAAAGTTTCCTCAGGGCTCAAATCAGCTTATGACAAAACAAAATGTTCATATTTATGTCTGTATATGACAAGGTAAATACAGTTAGTATAAATTACCCACAAAATTTCCAGTTTATTCCCGTTAATTCCCGTATATTCCCATGGAAAGTTTCCAACTTTGAATATTCCCGGAATTTTGCAACCCTAGTTGGCGCACTTCAAAATCTCCTTCTCCTTCCACGGACTAAATTGTTTTAATAAGTCAAATTAATCTGAATCTTGTCTCGTATGTTCAGGAAAGTGGTTCATTAATGTGTATGTATGATGAAAGCACTTGACAATACGACCAATAGAGGTCATTTATAATCCAGGTAACAATATCTTTATACCTTTTCTCAACCATGTAAACTGGGGCATGTCTCTGCAGATGTAGGTTGCAACAGCAGCTGTTACTTTCTTCTATCAATCTTGAGTTTTGGCCAGATGGTGTGTGTAACGTCTGTCTTTGCGATGCCCGAGTCTGGGATTTGTTTCAAGCACTGTACTTTTGAGGTTCTTATCCATACACTCTATGTTACTGTTTGACATGATACTTCTCCTTTCCCCTTGTGGATACTTCTCCTTTCCCCTTGTGAAAAATACAAGGGGAAAGTTCAATCATATAAACTTAAGGAAATCACAAAAGATTAACCTGGAAAGAAAGTCCCTGAATCCAGACTCCTGGCATGCAAACATTTGACTTGTTGCACGTAAACGGACAATTCAGATTTTCCTCATATCGTGTCTGACATGAAATGTGCTAAATGCGTAAAGCAAAGCCAAAAAGAAAAGATAAAGCCAGAAAAGGGGTAAAAAAACTCCTTTTCATCAAAGGTCAGTACTCCAATAACCATTGCTCTGTTGTCCAAGTTTCCCTGTCTCTTTGACAAAGGCCCAAATATCCATCACTGGGACCAAGCTGAGAAAAATTGCTACCGTGAGATAACACCCACCTACCTAATCTCCCTTCCCCCAACCTGTGATAGAACTCTGTCCTGGTAGCATGTTCCTAAAAGTGGGCCTATAAACCAATCACAGGTGGGACATAATCCCATTTATCTGATGCCACACTGATAAGATGAACTACCATGGGCAGGTACTAGTATAGTCAGACTCGTCAAAATGGGTTGCAGTTGAAGAAAGAAAATAGAGGGCACATCCTTTTTCCCCATGAGTCATCATTTGTAGTCCAGCAACGGACCAGCTGCATGGCTCCTAAGCAGGCATGACTTGATTCAATCATCCCCCCCCCCGCCCCTCTCTCCTGTCTCTCACACACACAATCGCACACCACCCACCTCATTCCTCCGACTCATTTGCTGATGGTCACTTGCCATTTATGTGATTGAACGTGCAGGGAGGTTGAATTGGATTGCCGAAATTGAAGAATGATTACAACATGATTTGTCCCAGGAGGTGTTTTTTCTATATCTTGTGCTTGTTGACTGGGGGTCAGATCATCATTTCCTGTCATATGACCTCTGACAACCTGTTTGCTTGACAGATTCATTGTAGCTCACTGTTATATACTTTCTTACGGCGTTTTCACAGCAGAAAGTCTTGACCATGGTCCGAGCCAAGGTTCTTTCTTACGTCCTCGTTGTTCAAACTTATTATCGGAGGCGAATACTACAAGCAATCCCGAAAGCTGCTTCTTCTTCTTTTTTCTCTTGTGTTGTTTAACACTGTCTCAACTTCCTGCAATTGGTCTGAAAGTCCAAATGAAAAGCGTTCTCATGCTGCCAACGACCCAAACCATGGTTTGTCCGATCTGGACCGAGACCTCCTCTTTTGGTCCGTTAGTCCAGATTGTGGTCGGAGGCACCTTTCACATCTGTTATTCTTGGTGTGGACCAAACTGAAAACGCAGAGGGCCTGGGTGTGAAAGCATCCTTGGTGTCCCTCATTGTTGCCATCCAAATGTCTTCAACATAATCTTCCCATTTAAACCCAGACTGGAGATTCAGCTGGATGTTGTGTTCCTCTACACTTGGATGAAGCAGCAAAGTCTCTCCGTCTATCCGACTCCTGGCAGCCTCCACCCTGCAACGTTGACTCTTAACCGCCGTGCTAGTTACTACTATATAGCGACATGGAGCACCTCTTCAGTACCTCGTCTCCACCACTTTTCTCACTCTCAGAATTCAACCTCTGCCAACCAACTCTCCAACCAGCCCAGCAACTGGGCACTGCCTCTCGTTTTGACAAGCACACCGAAATTGACAAAAAGCCATGTTGAAAAATGCCTCTGTCGGCTCTTTTCCTCCCCCCCTCTTTTTTCCTCTCTTCCTCATTCTCTCACTCTGTCAGCACAGGCACAGTCTGGGAGGACAGAAATGGCTTTTTGAGTGACACAGGCTGGCTACGCCATTTGCCGTGTCAACTGGTGAAAGAGGATAGAAAAGGAGGTGGAGACAAATGATGATGGCCCGGCCATGATTGTTCTGCACCCCCTTCTAGCTTTTCAGCCGCCATCTTTCCCCCAAGGTCACTGAAGTCCAAATAATGTTGACACATTGCCAGTAGGTGTAGAAACGTTTCTCACAGAGCTTCTGCTTCCCCCCCCCCATCTGTAATATACCATCACTTCATTTTCTTGTCTTTCAATATTCTTTTACATGCTTTAAATTATTTCTCCATAGCTCAGATGCTTGTGTGCGGCACTTGTTAATGAAATCCATCCTGGAGTAATTGGAAATTCGACTAGATACTGTAAGTCAGTAGTGAATAATGAACCGAGCCACATCACAAACCCTGTCTGTCTGTGTTTAATTTTGAGTTTTGTTCCCGCTTCCACTCTTGGGAACATTTTCCTTAGAAGAAGAGAAGAAAAAGAAATCTAAATTGACTTGCAGTAATTCAGTTTCTGATGTTGTCAATCAGTCCACACTCTTCATTCTCTCGTCTTTGACAAGACTCCAGCTGGCTTTTGTCCAACTTTTTTTTTTTTATGCCCTCGTCAGCTACAGTTGTCAGTCTACCGAACTGTCCAGTAAAGAATCATGTAACCTCACTGTTTTCCCCACAAAGGGCTATCTATTACACATAACGCAAGTTTTTTCACAGCCACAGAATAATAAATATTTAAAATTCCATTATGAAATCTTAAATCGACTCATAAAGCCGCAGCAAGTGGAGCGTGGGTGAAGAACCAGCTGCTCGTGTGGCGGATATGACTGTCGAGGTAAAGACTCCGGCTCTTTATTTCCCCACCTCTTCAGTTATTAACCCCCCCTTTTAAATGGGAATAGTAAACAGGATTATTTGTTCTGAGTTGTTAATGAGAGGTTTCTACCTCGTAAAGTACATCATGCACCTCAGTCCAGACAGTTGTTTTCCACCAAAATGGCTGCTTATGCCTGTTGTTGAACACCCATGGTTGTGCAGTTATAACATGAGAAGAATATGTCTGTATATAAATATATTTACACCAAGAGTTTCCTTTATGGTTGTGTTGCAACTTAGCTGTAGTGAGGTGCAGTGAGCGAAAAGTCATTGTTGCCTAAGTGCTCCGAGCCACGCAACAAAACAAAGCTAATCTTTTCAAGGTGGTTTGACTTTGTGTGGAACCTACATGCAAAAAGTTAATGGAGATAGCTTTTGGTTTGTACTGCCGGTTGAACAAAATAACCCCATTGCTCACATTCAATTTGCGCTCTCTTCGTCACAGGCAGTAAAAAACATGTCATTTTTATTTCTTTCTTCTCTGTGTCCTTGTTGCTGCTGCACTGCTCAGCGATTGCAAAGTAATGGCCAGGGTTTATTGGTTATGTACTTCAAGGTGTATGTATAAATGTGGGGGGAAAGCAGCGCTGTCATTTTGAGAGGTGTCATGGGCTAATGCCCTCTGCAATCATGTTGACCACCCCTAAATGTGCTCAATGTGGCTTGACTGCTCCCACCAAGCCCTGGCTGCTTCAGGCCACAATTTGAAGATTTGGACCCCTTACCCTCCCGTAGCTTTCTGATACCCTGGGGCCTCAAGAAGCTGTTGTGTCTCAGCCCAGAACACAATGTACTGATGGAAAGTTAAGAGAAAAAGTGTTCATACCAACGCGTGCAATTATTTTCGAGTTATCCACAGTTTGGTTTCCATTTAGATCTGTTGCAGCTCGGTCGTGTGGTTGTTGACAAAATTGAAAACTGCTTTGATGTAATAACTTTCGCAGAGTTATGTGACATTTGCTCTTAACACCCATTCAATAACTTACAGCCCAGTTCAATTTGTGTTTTCCCACCTGCACCCTCACACGATCCAGTTAAAGGGGAATTATATGATATTAGTAATATTACAAATGTAGCTCAATATTCATCGACCGACATGCCATGTCGCCCCTCTCTTAAAAATGAGATGGATTGTAGTTATTGCTGTTATTGATTTTAATAACCAGGCTGCTAAAGCCCAACGCAGAGCCTTGTTCGAGCTCAGCTACCTCTTGTGAAGTGCGAGGGCTCTTGCTTTTCTTTCATCTGGATAACTAAGGATCTATAAACTCATTTAACTGCAGGTTTAGCATGATTAGGTTTGCTGACTCTTGCAGTTTTTCCTTTTTTGTTTCAAACCCTCTCAGATAATACGGGTTTTATATGTTCTTTACCCTACAGCTCCCTTCAAACGCCCTAAACCATGGATACACAAATGAATGCGGTTAATTGTAACAGGGTCCAGTTAATGGACTCAGATTCAAGGTGTAATGTGTAAGTTGAAGGATCAAGCTTCCTCACAACACTATTGATCCGTTAGACTAGTTGGAGAGACGCTGACTGATTTAGAATCTTGTCGGCCATTACATCACCGCAGGTCTTGCATTACTCAATGTCACCGACCCTTTCTCCATGTTGGGGCATGTCAAACCCCTGCGGTGTCTAATTGTTGTGCATGTCATGGCTTTGGGGGGTAAATGACAGAAAAGTAGGATCACAAAGGTCACTGAGCATCACAAAGGCCTGCGGGCTCCAACCAGAGCCCATTTACGATTACACGATTCTGCATGACCTTGTTCCCGTGTTCACGTTTTCTAAGTAATGGGTTAAAACCGTGTCTGGTCAGAGTATAATGTAAGAGCATAATGGTTAAATTCAGTAAGTTAGTTAATTCAATGCTACATGTTCATCGACTGCCCATAATTATCAATACATGGCCACCAAAAACTAAAAGGATACAAAGTGACTTCAGTTGTTTCTAGTGATTTATGTCGAAGGACAAATATGTTTTTGCAATACTATAAATTTACCTAGTGCAGTAAGTTTAACCCCCCCCAGCAGGAGATCTGTCCATAATTTATTGCTTTAGTTTTGTGCTGTACTGTAGGTCATTCACAAAGGACAACACCAGCTTCTACTCTGATTGACTCACTATTGCCTTTTCTCTCACTCCATCTCCTCTTCGACTCCCCCTGATTCGGTGAAGGCTTCATAACTCTTTTAAAGCCCTCCTTTGAAATGCTCCTTATGTTTAACTCTTTCTCTTAATACTTTTTTCCTCGGGGCCGGCAGTAACTCAGACTATAGACTTGAATTGTTATAGATTTTCGCTCTTTTTTTGTGAGGTAAGACTGAAAGGTGACCAGCCGGTAAAACACACCGCGGAGCATTGATTTAAAATGTTGTTTTAGGTATCGAATTCGACAACTAATCATGACCCTTGACTTTAATGACAAAATATATTAATGTTTATGTCAAATGGGCAAAGTACATATAAATATATATAATACATGCAACGTTTATATGTATGGAGGTCCAAAAAGACTTCCACTTGAATTTTGATAGTGGATATCTGATTCGCTTGAGTGGGAAAGTGGGAGTTTATATTGAATGTATTATTAAAACATTGAAATCATGCAGAAATTGTCCTTAAAAGCCTTCCAGTTTCTTCAGCAGTGTTAAAGCACTGCAACTTTGGCCAAAGACGTCTTTGACTCGTCATATTCTCAAAGTAAAAGAGGCATGAAAGCTTTCTTTAAATCAATAACGAATGGAGCGCCATGGCAAGCGTTAATGCATTTGTCAGCGAGAGTAACACTTGTATTTTCTGTTCATTGGAGATGGCCGAATGGAGCCTTTGTCAACATCTTTTTCCTACTAAGGAGGACCAAGGGAGCAAACGGCTAAGTAGTTTTAGTTTAGGCTGTTGGCTTTTTTCTTTTACCCTGAAGGGGAGTCAAACATAGTCTGATCTCCACTTGATAGTCGAGCGAAGCAAGTATATAATCACAAATCCAAAAAGATAAGCAGGTAATGAAGGCAAATCATTTTGTGTCCCCACCTGCATGAACTGGAATCATATCCCACTCATTCATTCGTCTCTCCATCCCTCTCTTTTAATCCTCCACCAGCTTCCCCGTATTCACCTGTTTTCTCTGAACAGTGATGCAGGGCAAACACCAATTATCTATTGATGAAAGAAAAACTCATTAATGGGCATCAGGCAGGTTTAATGGTGGGGATCATGCTTGTTTGCCTGACCGTTAATGGTCCTGACCATTCGAGAGGTGGTTTGACTTTCCCCCCACCCTGCCACCGACGGACAGCAGCCTTCCGCTGACAGTGATGCATGGAACCCCTTGAGTCACATTGATCACCCTGGGAGGGTCTATACAGACGTAGTCACACACACAAACACATTCCTGCCCACTGTGCGTGTCCTCGTACCTTTGCTGGCAGCACGGCCCTTTTCTGATATCGGAGGAACACATGGTGGTTGTTTCCTTCCTATACAGAATGTTCAAATAGCAGCGTGACTCTGGTGAAACCACCAAGAAAGGAACCTGTCAAAGTTAACTTACGTCTCCTGAGGATGTACAGTTTGTCCCCAGAACTAGTGGACGTGTGCTGTGGCCAGTTTGCTGTAGAGCCTGTATATGATTTGTTTTCCTCAATGCTACTGCACTTGTGAATGTAGACTTTTGGCATTTGAAGTAGTAGTTTTGTGTTGTTGCCCAACTTGTTAGGACAGCCGGGTTGAGACACTCTTCAGCGAGCAGTGCATTAATCGCTCCAGACAGCAATATCCTGCTGAGGTGAGGCCGGTCCTCACCTTGCAACATGCTGCAAAACTTCTTTCTTTTTCTTTTAGCATGAGCTCTGACCTCGATTTCCACCTTTTTCTTGTTTGCCCACAATGGAAAGTGTTTTTTAAGCTGTGGTCCAGACAAGCCCTTTGGGTTTTTTGCAATGCATCCACTGCTTGTCCTTTTATTTTTCAGGATATTTGTATCCTGTATGCATGCTTATAAACTGCAGCACGTTTGTTCCAGGGTATTTCACAGCCTCCCCCTCTCGGGCTCAACTCGATCAACATGTGACAAATAGCTGTCTGTCCTGACCCCGTGGTCCGAGAGTTAATGAACCAACCTAGTTTGGAATTGGTTGGTGCCACAGGTTTGGCCCTTGGCCTAGAGCTTAGCTGTACTGCTAGCTTGCCAAAGCAGCAACAGTCAATAAGCGGCACCCACAGGCATCCTACTGGCTCAGGATAGCCGAAGGGGGAAGCATCACCTCGTCCAACCTTTTTCAATCTAAAAGTGTCCCACTGTTTTGCTGTTGCTGATAATGGAGTCTATCTCCTCCAGGTTTTTTAATATGTTTTGTGTGGATAAAAATAAATCCCATTGCAAACCAAATATTAAAATGCCAGCAGAGTGTTCTCCCCCCTTTTTATATTGAGGTTGTTTGTTTGCATTTAACATGACTTACCTTCACTTCACTGACTGCTGTCCTTTTTCCTCCATTTTCTTCTTGTTCACCACCACCCTATAATACTACATGTGACACTGAAAATGTCTCTCAAATAAAATAAACTCTCATACGTGTGTTGACGAAATAGGTCAATCATATGAGCTGATGTTGGTAAATCCAGGATTAGCCCCATTAACTGTATTAAACCACCTGAACTCTTTTAACCTGGGGACCACACAGGTCATCAGTTTGCCCGATCACCCATTGTTTAACACTGGTTGCAGCTGTTCACCTCAATGTTAAGATTTATTTTTTATTTTTTCTAATTACAGGCCCCATTAACACGCTACTTGCATCGCCGCCTGATCTATGCCATTAAGGGATCAATAGCAGTTTGTTTAATTCATTCATTTATTCTTCTCTGTCTCTCTCTTATGCTGTCTCTTTTATTTTCTTTCCTAAAAGGTGATCTATATTCATAGATTTCTCCTGGAACCGACTGGCCTCTGCCTCTCCCGGTTCGACCACAATGACGTTGTTGCACATTTAGCCATTTTCAGACCCACATATCCCCGATGTGACAATACCAGGCAAGTGTAGCACTTAAGAAAGAGGGTCTCTAGTCAGAGTTAGGTCTTTTTATCAGCAGGATGTCAACTACACCTGAAAACTGCCCATTACATAGTCAAATAGCAAATTTTTATTTGGTGGGGATTTAGCATGTGTCCCTGTTTCCTGGCAGTGCTGTGCCACTATGTTCCATTAACAGCAGTTTATGGACCTTAGTAATGGCTTTGCACTATTGATAATGGGCTGTGGGATGATTTTTAGAGGGTGACGTGCACTAGTACGGTGAATATTGCCTGTAGCTTTTGTGAGGGGACACCTTTTTTTTTCTTGTTTTCAGCCAAATTATTGCACACATGAAATCTCCATAAACATTTTTCTTCTATCGGCCTGTCATCTTTCTCATCTTCCCTTGTTTTTGCATGTTGAGATTATCCAACATACACATTAAGATCACGTGGTTTATTGGTCATTAATGGTGACGTCGGCAAAGAGATGTCACTCCTGCTCTCTGCCACACCAACACAGAATCCCACACATACCTTATCAGCATTCGCCCTAAAACACAGATTTGGAACTCACTCTAGAGCCGTTTTCAAACTTGAACTCAAGAAAATGTTTATCTGGAGTTTTACTTTCACATATGAAGACCGCAGTGGGTGATTTTTCGAGTCAGACGCATTCACAACAACAGGAAAATAAGATTTGTATTCTATTTAAACATTTATATTTCAGTTTTACATCCGTCGCCTTTTAGAAATGTCTTCCACGTTCCCACTCGCCCCTTTCCCTGCTGCCCCTCTGCAAAATTTCAGGAAAAAAGTCCGGACTTCAGCGCATATCTGAAAGAAGCTTCGTACACACACACACACACACATACAACAGGATCATTGTGGGGCGATGCAGGTTCCCTTTCACATAGCTGTCATTGCTTTTAGCAACTCTGTCACATTAATAGTGTATTTATTACCTGGTAGAAGTTGCTCCACCCTCATCCGTCATCCCGGACACTTTGATTCAGTTTGCAATTTAGCTCTGATTAATTATCTCCGCCCCAACAGCAACACCTTCACCAGATATTGATTTTTTTGGTCGAGATCTGATCAGAGTTGTGGTGGCACGTCTTGCTTGAGTGTACAGACGTATCATTTAGAGGAACTCTGTGTGTCCACTTAGAAAAATGATCTATATAAACCAGCATGCGTGGCAACAGAGAGGGAGAGATGATGGACGTTTGTGGGATGGGGGCTGTTCATACTTCCAAATGGACTTTTCACGCAAGACTGGGCTCAGACCAGTGAAGCTGACCCGTCGATGCTCAGCTTTTTCTACTTAAATCCACATGTCCCCCCATGAAAAGGACAAACTGTCCTCTTCATGTGACAGTCATGACTCTGAATTAAGTGTTCAGAGCCATTGATTTTCTTTAAGTGAATAGGGAGGGTTAGGAATATGAATTAAGGTGTAGAGATTATCTGATCGCCCTCCCCCCCCTTTTTCTCCCCTTTCTCCCCACTTTGCACCACAAGCGAGGGCTTAGGATCGCTCATTGCTCAGAGGAGTTTTGATCTCTTTACCCCATCACACAAAGGAGCGAGCACACACACACACACACACACACACACACACACACACACACACACACACACACACACACACACACACACACACTTACACACCACCTCCACATCCCTCCTTCAATCTTCTCCAAGGCTCAGTTTGATAAATGCCTCATTCTGCTGGATGAGCAAAGCGCTGTAGATGAGAGTGACTCCAGTCTTTCATTCTTCCCATTTCTGACTCTCTCTTTATGTTCGTCTATCCGTCCATATCTTTCTATTGCATTTGTTTTCTCTGCGTCTCAGGGTTATGAGGGAGATGAACAAATAGTATGACTAAGATGGAGATAAACTGATGCCACTTCTCTCAGTTCCTCAGTAACTTCTGGCCTCGTCAGTTTGCTGACATCCGGTGCGTTTATAAACAACGGTAGTCTGAAGTGTGGTAAAACACAGAACGCACACAATTCACCAAAACGGTGTTAGTATGAAGTATTATTCTTGAAACTCATGGGTTTCTGTATAATTTAAAGTGCCTTGAAATATTTTATGTTATGAATTGGCGCTATACAAATTGAATTATGTCAAACATCGGCTCATGAATGTGATGAGCTCATGTTTGAGCAAAGAGGTTTAAAAAAAAGCAGAAAACTAGGCTTCATGTTGGGATACATACATGATCGAGTGAATCACTTCCCCTGGTGGAATATTTCACATTTTGAGTGAATTTTGGGAGTAAAGATTTAAGTCTCCAGTCAGGATATTCCCCCCCCAGTGTTGAATTGGTGGCTCAGGGATGTAAACTGCTTTAACAACCACAGTTGTTAGCTTAATGGTCTGCATGCGATAGAGTCACTATCAGGTGAACAGTGGCCCTCTTATCTATATTGTTTCTTAACTATAATATATTTTATCAATGTGTCCTTTTTTACTTTATTTAGAATTTATGCATCATTCATTGTATTTAGTACAATTCAATGACAATAAAGGTTTTCTATTCTATTCTAATCCACATAAAACTTGTCCCCCTGCATCACTTGACTTGCTGCTGAGAACTACTGATATCTTCACTTTGATTTGATTTTACACACACAGCCACACAGCCACACACAGCCAGACGTAACAGTCCAGCTAAGTCTCAGAGACTGGTATCCATAAAGCAGCCGTCTCCTTGTTGCTTAATGAGAATGAATGAAGACCTGCCAAAACGTCTCCGCCTGCCAGTCTGTTTTCCCGGTGTTCAGTGCTTGCATCTGCACATTACAGCGCGCTCTTTTGACAAACACGTCCAAATACACTTCTTTCACACACACACACACACACACACACACACACACACACACACACACACACACACACACACACACACACACACACACACACACACACACACACACACACACACACACACACACACACACACACACACACACACACACACACACACACACACACACACACACACACACACACACACCATTAGCCTGAGCTACACACTGAACAAATGCTTTGTTTGTCAAAGCTTCAGCCCTTAAACTTTTACGACCAGAACCGGTCATTTGGCTCAAGCAAACCTAAAAATCCTCTCTGGTGATAACCGTGATCTCAGTAATTGGAATATGCAGCGAAACTCCGATCTAAGTATTGGCTGAGGTTTTGTCTGCGATGATTGAAAGCTTTGACTGACAGATTAATTTCCTCTGTAGCTTGCATTGTGTATACATGCTGCTCTTTCCCCGATGAGAGAATTCATAGCACACACAGTGATGCTGTGTGCTTAAAGCAATACTGGAATTGACTTTCAAACCCGTGCATTAAGTTGTACCTCATGGCCACATGGACACACAAGTGAGTTCACCCTGCTCCCTGTAACCTTTGGTTATTAATACATTTACTTTTTACCCTGCGGGTTTTCAAAAATTGTTTTGTTTGGATCTGGTGATAAAAGGAAATCCCATTGCGAGCCAATTTTTAAATTGCCAGCCCACTGTGTTCTTCATTTCCTTTTGTGTGTGGGGTATGGCTCTGACGTGACGTGTCACCTACCGCAGTCTTTTCAGAATATTATTTTTTTTCTTCCACTTTCAAACAGCTAAGTGAATTAAATCTGCTGCAGTTTTAAAACATGCCCTCGGGCCAGGTTTCACTTCAGTGGTACCAAATGGCTTTGTCTTTTGTACTTGTGAACGGCTGCACATGTGTATGTGCTTGCACGCCACACACGCATGGGTCTGTGTGTATGCGTGTTTTGCCTTTTTCCTCTTTTCCGTCCACTGTGTCGACACAATCCCAGCGTTTATGAGATTACCAGAGCCCATTTGTGTTCCGGCGGGAGCCATCTTGGCTCGAAGGAGGCCTCCGCTGGGAACCATCTGGGCTCTACTCAAAGCAGCTTCCACTCCGCCTCCCCTGTCTTCTTCACATTGTGACCAAAGCTATTTACTTAAAAGGAGAGGGGAACTTGGATTCAATTTGTGTGTGTGTGTTCATAAAAACTCTGAGATTTAGCCCGATCATACTAATGAGCTCTGGGGTGGCACCGCTTCAGCACGCAAGGTGACTGACGTCGCGTTAGATTGTCATTGGTTGCAGTAATTGTGAAGTCATTAGCTGATCATTTTTGCAGAGTTGTCATTTAGTCAAAAATGTGACAAACGCTGATTAAAAAGTAAAAGTAATTAATCTTATCTAAAAATCAGACTGACTGATTGAACGGATGTTGGAAACAATATTAAAAAAATATACCAATTTAAAAGCAGAATTGCAAGACCAAGAGAAAAGCAAATAATGGCAATCAGGGCTGTGACGTTATGCCAACCGCGGTATTGCGGCAATTGCTCACCGGATAAACGAGCTGTGATCAGTCCCATTTTTCAGATCGCGAGTGCGACAAATTGTACAAATGCTGGTTCTACTCTGCCACCCGGTCGTGGAATTTAAGCCTCTTCGAGCCGATCTTATTCCGCCAGTGGAAAATTGGGGCTTCTGCTCTCTTTTTAGAAATTAATTTGTCCTTCTTAATTTCACATTTGACCTCTCCATTAGCCTCCATCATCTCTTACCCACTGCCCGGTAAACTGCCACTTCCCTCTCATTTAATGATGCCGTCAAGGTCTCGGTCAGCCATGTTTTATAAGTCACTTATAAGAATTTAGTTTTTTAGTATCGAACTTTCACCACAAGGACAAATGTAACTTAAGACATGATGAGTTCCCTGGTGATTAACTCCTAAAGTTGAGTTGTGCGCTTGTTAGTTTGTCTGTTCTTACTCCATCTGATTTGTTGGTGTAGCATCTAATTATAGCACAGTTCAGTGATGTATACTGAAATCTCCATTATGTAGTGATCGTTGGGAAGTGATTGTATTAGTATTCACAATGGGTGCAGATAAGCTGGATGTTTGTGCTCATGAATTGACGATTATCACCTCTGCTCGGGGGGGTATATACAAAAAGTCCTTTCAGTGTGTATTTCCTAATTTGGTGTGCGTGTTCCGCCTGTGTGATGCATCCTGTTGACGCTCCTTGCACTTATCAATCAGGTCATGTAATTTAGGTCATATATTCTACAGTATATTACTGACATTTTCTCAGAAGGCGTATTTGTAATTGTTAAAGAGATGTGCAGTAAATTCATCCATCTATTCTTCATGTGCCGTTGCCAGGAGCCAGCCAATCTTCTTCTATAAAGTTGGCAGTATGTGGTAAATGAAGTTTCCTCTATCAGGAAAGCAAAGTGGACTCATTTGCTTTATTATGAAAGAGCGTAGGACCACATGTTGCCAGTAATTTCACTTACACAGCTTCTTCCCCTTCAGTATTTGTGTCTCGATATCATTGTCGGTCTGACCTGTTTTTTTCCTCATGCATCAAATTGATGTAGAATTGTATTCTCCTCAAGCAAACTTTTGGGCGTTAATCAGAATTAAACGTAGATGAAATGTTCCCTTCACCTCAGTGTAGCTCTCTGCAGCAAAAGTGAAAACCCGAGAACTCAGTTTGTTTCGACACATTAACAATGGGTAGAACTCCCTTTCCAAGTAAAGGTCTCATCAAACCATAAAAAATTGCTACCAGAAGGTATCCACTCATTCTACACTATTTCACATTCTGTACTTTGTAGAAACAGATTTCGTTTTTTTGCCTCAAATTCTTTTAACACCTCGTGGAGCAGACTCTGGGTCAGCAGAAGGCCACTGGCTGCACCAATCAGAGCAGACAAACTTCTCGTTGAGTTTCAATTTTCCTTCCAAATTGGATTTTTTCCCAGCTAAGAGTGTTGCTTTTAGTTGTTAGCGCTGTTTTATTTTTGTTTTGCATTCGCCGCTCCAGTAACAGTTAAGTTGGTTGCAGCCGTTCCCGTTTTTTCCCCGGCGCTCGCCCACTTCGCCATTTGACATTTGGGCACTCGGAGGACCAGCGATGCTCTAATAGCCTTGTTACATAACGGCTCCTGCACTCAGAGACCAAGAGAGATAAAATGGGGTTGAGTATCCGAGATAGCAGAGAGGAGGGAGAGTAAGAGGAAGCAGATTATACAGAATCAGATTGAACTTGGATCCTATCATGGTCGTGACCTGCGAGGGTCAACCCTTTTGTCCTCGCTGCTCTTTCCTCTTTGTTTGTTTCTCTCTCTTAATACATGTAACAGACCAGCACAGTAATTATTATATGGTTTTTGTTTCATATAACAAGTAACAAGAGTTGTAATAACATAACTTTACAGAATTTGCGTTTTTATTATTTGTGGCTTGATCCAAATGGAATCTGCATCCGTTAAGTGGAAATACACAGTATCAGACTTCTGCAGTCCTCTGTATGTCACTGCTATATGCAAAGGTTGTCAATTTAAAGATTAATACGAGAGTAGATTATGCATTCATTAATAAAAGCTTTTAACTTTAGCTGAGAACAAGTCAGAGCAGTTTACAAACTTAATTCCCCTCAGATTTCCCTTGTGGCTGTGGGGCTAAGCAGCCCGAGTCTTAATCGCTTGACTTCTCCCTATCTCTTCAACACACCTGCCCTCTCAATTTCTCGCTGACTGAGGCTTTCGAGTGGGATAAAATCAATTGATTTTTTTTTTTCTCCTTTCTTTCCCTGGTCGTCCATCACTTATGAAACAAAACGCAATGAATAGATAATTAGCCTGAATAGGCAGAATTTGGTTAAAGTCCATCGTGGGCAATGTTGTGAGATCTTTCCTACTTTGTCAGCAGGGTTAGCTGATTCCGTGGCCTCATTTGTTAACTTAAAGAAATTGCAACTTGGCTGTCACTAATCGCAAATGACTTAAATTGCAAAAAAAAAAAGAGGATGACAATATTTACAGTCTGTAATTAGTTTGAAGTGCATACGCAACACATTTTCAAAACCATTTGTGCTGTTTCTTCAGGCTCAGATTTCTACAGTTAAGAGTTGTTTTATTTAACATAGCCACCAGTTGTGTTTATTGGAAGCCGACAGTTGTGGTTAAATGACAATGTGGTAGACGAGTTGGCCTCTATGTGCACTAAGACAAGAGATGACTGCTGAAATGGTATTTATGTTTTAAAAGGAATGAAACAGGATCTCTGTGTGCCGGCCATCTTATCAATAGAGAGCTCACAGTCGTCCATTGATGTGTCTGTTTAAGAACAGAGGTGTCTTGTCAGAGGACCCCATTCACTTCATCGCTGTAATGGAATCTCAACCCTAATCTCGCATTCAGAACATTAACCCCTCTCCCTCTCCTCTTATTCTTCTGTTCTAGGTGGAAGTTGAAGTGGAAAGCATGGACAAAGCAGGGAACTTCATTGGCTGGCTGCACATCGAGGGTGTGAATCTGTCGGTGGCGCTGGTGGAAAACGCTCTGTCCAAGGTCCACTTCACAGCGGAGCGCAGTGGCTACTACAAAACCCTCGTCTCAGCAGAGGAGGGGTGCCGAGAGAGGAAAGAAAAGGTAGGTCCCGAGCAGACGCCCTGGGAGAGCTGCACAAACTGTAGATCATATTAAACTATCAAAGTGACGACTGCACCCAAATGACATAAAACTGTCTTCATAAAGCTTCCAAGGGGTGAAAAAGGCACCTGGAGGAAGACTTGGGGAAACCAGCGTGGCATCTAGTTCAGTATTGTTTAAATTCAGTGAGAGCTCAAGATACATTTGTCATGTATCACTGAAGATAGGCCACGGTGTCATGTTTGTTAGGGGCTATATAGAAACACTGACTTGTGTCACAGCAGCTTTTCAGCCCAGGTTACTACATCAGGATTTACTCTGCTGGCTTCCACATCCCCAATTTATGATGTTCTAGGTTGAGCTCTCTGTGGACATATTTTAGTCTATGCTGCATAAATCTGGAAATGGCCTCTTTATTCCCTTGGCCGGAGGATTGTCCATTCCAATGCAAGCTCCCCCTCCCACCTTCAGCTCCACTACTCCTTACTAGTTCATTAGTAGAGGTAAAGATGCAGTCAGCTGGAATAAAGACACTTTGGAACTGAGGGGAGAAAACATAAAAAGCTGTTTGTTCTAATAAGGGAACACACAAACACATTCTCTCTGCGGTCGGTACCCAGATGCTGCTTTTGGCAAAACGCAGCTCTTCTCTAAACAGCAACTCTACTCTTCTCCCTGGTAAACTTCCACACGCTGACCTCGTCAAAGGGTAAAGCCCCCACCCCCCCTCACCAGCCTGACAGCCAATGAGGAGAGGTAGTGCCCTGACCTTTTTTTTTTTTAAATCACAAGGTAGAATAGGACACATCAGTGATAAATAACCCCAAGTCGTCCTGGAACATGAAATCGTTTGAAATATATTTATAAGATGCAGTCGGTAGCGTGAGTTTAAGGAGACATATGATGTTTTTCCACTTTTTCTTTCCTTTAGTGTGTTTGTATAGTTTTTTTGTGTATGTAAAGGGACTGCAAAGTTAAAGGGAGCTCCTAAAACTCCTCGTCAGTCGTCCAATACTTCCGCGTCGTTGTGATAGCACAATGCCCTACATTTAAATATTGCACACCTAGCGGCTAGTCTGGCACGCCCACTAACAAAGTCATGCAATACGAGAGCGTACGCAGTTGACCAATCGCATCAGAGGGGGCCAGCGAGCCAATCAGAGCAGACTGGGCTTTAGCGAGGGGCGGGGGGGCTTAAGGAGAGAGGAGCTACAACCAAGAGGCTGAACAGATGAGCCGCAGCAATGGAAAGTATTGGAGCATGTAAACCTTTGCAAGTAATAACAGTAATTAAAAACGTCAACCTGAATACGAGCTTAACATGTCTCCTATTGTGACTCTGCTCCATCTGGGGCAGAGAGCAGCAACATATTTGTGGTTATCATGGAAAGTTTCCTCAATGGGAGCCCTGTGATGGATGCAGGCCTCCTCTCACCCTGCATTTTCATTAAGGCTCCACTAGTCACCCCCCTGCCAGATGCATGAACTGCCCGGCCAGCTGTCAGCCTTGTCCTCTTTCTCTCCATCTCTGTTACTTATTTCACTCCTCTCCCTCTCTCCCTTCTCTCATCCCTCACTCACCTCTCCCTGTTTGAGTCCTTAAGGATTCACAGATGCCTCCTCTCCCCACATAACTGTGATGTATTGCTGGAGCCGAGAGAAGGGCTGTGTTCTTTTTCCCTCCCCTAGAATCTATCATGTTCACACTTAGTATGTTCCCTGCTCGTCTTTCTTCTCCTTCCCTCGCTTTTCTTACAGACTCACTCCATCTTTGTCTTCCTGCTCTGAAAACAGTGAGTGAGAGAGCTTAAGATGATGCGAGTGGTGCGCAGGTGAACCTGTGTCCGGAACGATCCTGCCAGCGATGTGAGCACACCGACTCTGCCATGTTGAGTCTAGCTCCGGCGAGGAGGCACATTCCTGACACCTCTGATGACAATTTCACTCGCGGTTTCCTCCCGTCTTTGCGGCGTCGAGACAGATTGACTCTCACCACAAGGTTTTGACTTGAGCCAACCTGAGTGCGGACAGGGCTGAGAGGAACAACTGCAGAACAGGGCCCGAGTCGACAAGACAGACAGTGATTATGTTTGATGTTAGTTTGCCACAGGCACCGGTGCACCGATCAACCGCGGCCTGATTTGTTTGTGTCTGTGCGCGTGCGTGTTGTGTATGTGTGTGCTCGTACACGTGTGTGTGTGTGTGGATGCAACCTATGCAAGTTGAAGGCAGATGAGGTGGGACTTGCTGTTCTAATTAACCCGTAGAGACCATCCAGAGAAAAGCTGAGAGCTCGGCTTTTTTTTTCTTTTCCTTTCTGTCTTTCTCTTTTGAAGTTGGGGCTGGTCTTTGTCTGTATGTAGGCTGAGGCTAGGTAGGGCAGATTGCATCTCCTCCCCAGCTCCCTCCCGCTCTTCCTCTTCTCTCATTGCCCTCTCCATATAGTCCCCACGGCTGTGGATATGGAAGGCATCGGTGGTACTGCTGTGTCAGGCGTCCCTACAAGAAAACAATGTTGTAATCAAGCGAGCTCATTGGGGGGTGTGTGTGTGTGTACACTGACACACTCATTAAAGGAAACTCTGCGTTGGTGGTCCAGCCGGGACCTGGGGGACAGCGAGGGGGATCGAGGCTTGCTGGAGTAGCATCCTGAACCAAAACTGCTTAGTTCGAGTGACTTAAGTGAATATTTTGCTTCAACGAGACCAATGGGACAAAGTGATTGTGTTCTAAATGAAGCATTCCAAAGGGTTTGAAGACGAGCCTTTTCTAGAGCTCAGCAGATTCTCGACTTGCGTATCAGCATCTCTTGGAACTCTCCTCACAGCAAACCCCCCCCCGATTGTCCACACATGCAGAAGTCGAAGGCCTGGGCACATTCCTAATTCTGTCCCCCTATTATGTTTATTTATGGCTAAGCTATTGTTTACCTAAATCTCTCTAAAGCGTGTCGACCTGTCAGAACCCATTGTCACGCTTTCAGTATTAACATTTACATGATTCAGCAAGTCGACAGACCCGGGACGCTGCAGAAACTTGTTTCACATCGTTTTAACAATAAGTCGGCCGTTGCCAAGCGTTGCTCATGCCCTCTTAAATCTCCCTTTTTTTCGCCTGGTGTTGCAAGGCATTCTTGTGTATATTTGGATTCTCCGAGGGGGTAGGAAAAACTAATTCTTGCTTACCAGGCATCTCCGTAAACAAGATTCGTTGCAGAAAACAGTGCGTTTTGTCATTGTAATGTGAGACGGCTCATTGCGGCTATTCATATGATGTTCCAGTATTCCCGCAGCTGAGCGAAAAAATAAATTTGACAAGTTAGCAGCAGTTTGGCTCAAAAGTGGATTGGGAGGAGTCATTTCCGACTGTGGAGACATTTGCTGTATCCGTCATTTAAGTTCCCCCTAAGCCTGAATTGGTGTGGTTTGTCAATATTTGAGTTTGGATCAAGGGACTTTTACAACCAAGAAACAAAACAAAAATGAAATTGAATTGTGATAATGAAAAGGAACTGGTCCTGGTTCTTCTTTGCAAGTCAGAGATTTTAAACATCCTCCAATGTCGCTATTTAAAAATGTCAATATTGAGACATGGGGGTAAAGCAGCCTAATGGCGGCTGTACATCAGAAGAGGATAGAAACATGCAACTGGAGTGGCATCATTTTAAATAGGTGCTCTAACAATCGGCCCACAATAATGAACCAGTGTGCTTTCTGTCTTTTGCTGTAATTGCCCAACCTTGAAGGAGATAAACACACTCCAATGGATCCGGGAGTGGAGACGAGAAGATGGAAAAGAGGAAGAAGTGGAGAAATGAAAAACAAAAGAGGATACGACATCCCCAGTTGAAGATATTTCATGTCACAGGACTCTTTTCATCGCCGCCCGCCCCCTTTTCCTTCAACCTCGCTTAGCCCTCCTCACAGACCACTGTCTTTCAAGTCTTTTCAGTGTTCGTGCATCCTTATGCTCACTGTCTCCACTTGTTCCCCCTCTCTTTTCTACTGTGCTCCCTCAACTAATCATCTCGAAATCCCCTCCTATTAACCGGATTAATTTCTTGTCGGACGCCCTGTGTCGTGCCCTTGCTCTTCTGAGCTGCTTTATGGTTTTGCGGATGCTGCAGGACACTTTCCTCTGTGGCCCACAGTGACTCAGACACCTGCATCACTTGTACCCTATTTTCATTTAGAAAAAAAATCAAATCCCCTGGAAGCATACATTCAGGAGTCAGTGCTGCTGTTCCCTATACTTCACATGTCAGTCAACACCGCTGGTCAAAGTACACGGAGTAGCATCATTTTGACATTGAGCTTGTTGACGTGTCCTTGGCAGGAGCCTGATTGAAGCACATAATCCTGTTTCAGCTCTCTTGTTATTGGTGTGGAATTTAGAGTTGAAAGTCCAGCTGATTTAGAGTGACGCTTCTCCCAGGGGCCTGCACACAAGTAGGCATTAACACGTGGCTCACACCAATCATTTTTTGCTCTGCATTAAAAATCACAGCACTTGCAATTTGATGTGATTGTGATATGTGGATATAATGGTATGTTGCAATTTCTGTCCCTTTTTTATTCAACTTAACTTGCCTCTGGCCAACGGTCTCAAGGGTCAAGTGAAAATATCTCGACAAACAACCAGTCCTCACCAAACCTCTGATTTCTTACTAAAGCCGTCTTCAGACTTTGCAGCAGGAGACTGTTCACCTCGAAAAGTGTGTTGGTTCTGATCCCTTGAATCTCTTCAGCATCTCCTACGTGTATGGCACCACCTTATCATCCATTTTGTCTTCAGTTCTGCGTCTGCCATGTGTCAGAATCGTCATTAACACACCCACTTGCTAGCTGGGAGATGTTCTTACGTTTTCCTGCTGTTTTCCCAGCTGGGCTAACTCCATACAATTTCCAGAGCATCTCACTTGGACCTGTGCGTTCTCACTTCCAGCCCCTATGGATCACTTCAGGAGACCATCTGAAAGCAGCATAATTTAACCGTGTGCCGAAATCAACATCTCCCTGTCCTCCCATCTAATCTGTGTCTTCTCAGCAGTCGGCACATCACACACCTGGCTAAACAGCAACATGCTGTGGATGAATCAAGATAATTGGGCTTTTAGCGTAGCTAATAGGCTTGTGTCTCTGAGTTCAGGCTGCAGGAAGTTTACCTCTCGTGGACTGGTTTCCATCTCAGGGATTAGTCATGGTTAGCATTCCGTCCACATGCAATAATAGGATTTCTATGGAAATCCACATGGTATTGTATGTTTTACCAGGAGTGATTTCCGTCCAGCAAATGTAAAGAATGCATGATTTGTACAGTGAGGCACCATTTACTGTTATGTACTGATTCTTAGTCCTCGGATGTAGAATTACATACAAGCAGCCTTGTTTGCTCTCCATGGATGACAGTCCCTCTTCTATTAATACCACGCTCAGTGCCTCCTTAAGCCCTGCAGCCATTGAAACGCTTTCAGGGTTGCAATCTTTTTCTCTTTTCTCCCCCCATTGTTCCCGGCCTCTCATAGTGAAATAACCTGTGGCAGTCATCAGGCAATATCATGGGGAAATGCTGCGGATTAATATTAGAGTAGCTCAGCTATGGAGGCTTCAAGTGAAATAACAAAATATATTTGACATATTGTGTTGCTGAGTCAACCCATTGTTTGACCGAATCATTTCGCTGCAGCATTTTCTTGTTTACTTCTGGCCGGATAATTGCACCAGCATTACCATCCCAGTTTCATCGTACTCCTCTCTCTGCCCCTTCTATTGCTTACGGCTGCCACTGCTGCCTTTGATTCAAGAAAGAGAGGCTGTATTGTGTGTTGCATCATGGATGAAATAGCCAATCAGAGAGTGAAATTCAATTACAAACTGGAATAGATACCTGTCCAGTCCATTTGAGAGGAAACATGAAGGCTGAGTAAACTGCCTCTAATTAGTAACCTTGTGTATCAATCACATTTCAACCAGTATGGTAAAGGTACTGGTACCTTGAGTTCTGCACCGGTACTCAACGGTACCATCTTACAGTACTTTACTCTCTCTGTAGGTCAACATTTGCTGTTGTGTTGTTGTCACTACTAGACGTATTTCGGTCAGTGCCCTTTAAAGCACTGAATCTGATACCCGACCCTAATAATGACTTAATCGAAAAGCATAATTGAATATCGTCCAATTTATCTCTGGTGATATCCTCAGGGGTCATGAGCATCCGCAGCTTGTTTGCATTTTCTCAATTGCCTCTTGGAACGGTTTCAGAACAGTTTGTGGCGAGGCTTTGTACGGGTGAACCCTGGCTAACAAAGAAAAGGCACTTTGTCTCGTTACATTGTCCCAACTCCAGCAAACTCATCTTAATTTAGTAAACTTGGACGTCGGCCATCATTGGTTTCGAGGTTGAGTCTGTCGGGTCTAAAATATACGCTGAAGACTTTTGGGAAATGTATCCTGAAGACCATTTACAATGCAGGTGTATGTAGAACTGCTGACTCAGTGTAATTAATGCCACTAAACCCAACAGTTAAAATACCTTTGTTCTGTGGTAAGTGTTAAACTGTCCATTCCTCCCTACTCTACTCGATAGTCTAAAGCGAATATATGTCAAAGTGTCAGGTATGTGTCCTAACTCCAGAAAACCGATGGGTGAATGAAATGCTGTCAGTGGCAGCATTTTTCTAAGAGACGGGGGCGGGGGGGTCAGGAGAATCATTGCGTCGGTGGCGATTTGCATTTTTTTGCCCTTTAGGAGACGAGTGGCTCAAACTGTGCCAGGAGTCACAGTACATCACCTCTCCCATGGCCGATGTGCTAATGCCCGCCTCGCTTCTGTTGTGAATTCATCATCCCCGGTGTTACAGCAATCGGTAGAAAAATGACCGCTCACGTCTTCGCCTCATTACAACACAATGCTGTAACCTGTGAGTAGGATGTTTCAGTGACTCATGGTGCAGCGGGCCTCAGCCTACTGCCTCCAAATCAGGCACTACTACACCATCACAGCCACTACTACTGGTAATGATTATCTGATTCACCCCTATGATGAAATCACAACACGCCGCAATGTCTCTGTGGCACAAGCTAACTAACAACATGCTCAGAAAATATCACTTGCAATCTAATGAATAGGCCTCAAGCTCCTGAACTTCTTTTTGAAACAGCACAGTTATTAGTTTGCGCTGGTTTAATTAAGTGCAGCGTTACATCTCCATACGCTTTTATTAATCACTATAAATGTCATGTGATCTGCTAAATTCACAGCCGAGTAATAATTCCGGCATTTGTTAATTTAAAGTGAAATCACATGCCAGTGAATTTCAAATCAGATGGGATTAAGGAGGAGCTTGTTAGTATCAGATGGCAGAGTAATGTTGTGATGGCCTGTCAGCCTATCAAGTGGCTCAGGAGACCCCCGTCCCCGTCCCCTGTCCCCCCCCCCGTCCCATGCTGGAAATCAACATATGTGGGCCCGTTGCCAGTGTGTCAATACACAAGCAAGATAAAGGCTGTGGGGGTTTGTTGGTATGTGTGAGAGGAAGGCGGGCTCACAGCAAGGAGTCCTTATTGCCTGCATGGTGGCCACAATGGGAGAGGTGACCCATGTTGAGACCTCACATCACTGGGAAGGATGGAGAGGACTGAAAGCCCCGTTATATGTATATATACCACAAACTCCCAGGCTTCCCTCTGTGTTCATATGTGCAGCGTGTGCAGATGTGTGTAT
Source organism: Hippoglossus hippoglossus (assembly GCF_009819705.1). Taxonomy (NCBI): domain Eukaryota; kingdom Metazoa; phylum Chordata; class Actinopteri; order Pleuronectiformes; family Pleuronectidae; genus Hippoglossus; species Hippoglossus hippoglossus. The sequence continues at coordinate 12,849,645 of NC_047173.1, forward strand.
TCGTGTGTGACTGCATACCAATTTCCTTTCTGTTTGTTTACTATGCCATAATGTTTGTACGCCTGTTTGCGTGTGTGAGTCTGCTCCCGCCTTCATCTCTCTTCTCAGCCCCGTGTGCACAAAATGAACCACCGACCACACAAAGTCAAAGAGCTGACGGAGGCTTTTTCATACGGCTGAAAGATTACATAATGATTCTTAGTGCACTGTGTACACATCTGCGCACACACACACACACATTAACTTGGTTGCAGATGGAGGGAGGCGCCGCACGTGCACACACACACGCCCACACCATACTGTCACTGTCTCTTTCAAGCATGTGCAGCCTCAGACATACACATGCATGCTCTCTCTCTCTCTCTCTGGGGACACCCCTTCCTACTGTAGACGGCACGCTGGACCCTCAGTGCCCCGAGGCAGAGAGACAGAAAGACACAGGAAGAGATCAGTGGACCCAGTGATGTGTGTGTTATTTACACCACAGCCCCCAGTTTCCTCTGTCTGCCTTCATCCTCCTTTTCCCCCAGTTCCAAGCTGCAAACTCAGCAGTCTGTCAACTCCACTCGCGCTCTCGTTGAACACACATGCAAAAACCCCTCCTTCCGTCTCCATCCGCATCTCCTTTGCCCCCCACACACACACGCACACTGTGCCGCGCGTCCGTGCCCGTGGCGGTCATCGGCGGAGCGGCACATGCAAGCGCGTTTTTGATGAGCAAGAAACTAAAAACCGTAACGCACACTCATCGGAGCGAGTCTGTCTCAGCAGTCTCACCTTCTGCTTGCTGAATTATACATTCACACGAGTTGCAGGATTTACACGCTGACTTCGGAAATGTCATCTGAAAAATGCATCCAGCCACAAGGACATGACAATCCTGGAGAACACACACACACACACACACACACACACACACACACACACACACACACACACACACACACACACACACACACACACACACACTCTGAGATGAGACATTCTACTTGATGAAGCATATAAACAGGAAGTCTGCCTTTTTTGTTTAGTGCAGCCTTTTCTTTTGTGCACAGCTTTGCCCGTTGCAGCCATGTGCATGTGATCCGTTCTGTCCACGTGTCATCGATTTGTTTGCCCGCTCCCTTAAACTTTGGGTTTTTGTACATCTTTATTATGCATCTGCATGTTTTTTATCTGCATTTGTCTTTATGTCCTTGGCCTTGTGCTTCCTCCTCTCCAGTCATGCACAGGATTCTTGCAGGCTCTTAGCAGAGGTCCACAGGGGCAGGTTTGCGGCTGCCTCTGGTTCATCAGTGCAGAAATAACTCAGGCAGTCCCTCCAACCCCCCCCCGCCCCCCATCCCCATCCCCGCCGCACACCCTGCCACCCTCCTGCCCCTCCGCTCCGCTCTCGGGACGAACGGCTGAGGCCACGGGAGGAGAGAGGGCTGAAAAGAGTGAGAGTGAGGTGGAACGCTGGCAGAGTAAATGATGTGATATGACATAGTGCATTGCATTATGGCTGATTAACACATGCTCAGCTACGCCACCCGCAACAGAAAAACACAAACCCCCAGGTCTGCCCGCCCGCCTGCCTCGCTCCACCACCCCCTCTTATATCTTAGGGCTTCCCTCCTTGTTCTTTTAGTTTTTTTCCCCCTCTCCTCTTCCTCTGCCCCAATTCCTCCTCGATCTCCGCTGATGAAAGTGAGTGTGAAGGACGTGCGCTCACTGGAGTTGGGCTAGCGGATTATTTGATCTCCCTTTTTTTTTTTGCTGGTTTGGACACTGTGAGGAGACACTTTTCCACTTGGTTTGCTGAGGACTGGTTGTGACCGGCTGAGGGGAATATACACCGGCACCAAGCCTTGTATTTTAACACATATATTTGATCAGACTGCAGAGCTGTGATTGTTCAGTTCCTTGTGCAGTGGCCGTTAATTGACGCATTAAGGATGTTTCCTTATATGCTGTCCGACTTTGAAAATCTTCCCTTTAGAATACCCTTAACATCAAGGCACATCTTTCCTTTTTGAAAAGCTACCCAGTTAACAAAGTCTTTAAATTTGTTATTATACATGATATATGATAATGTATAATAAAGCGTTGAATAATGAAACAGTTTGCAAGGAGCTTGTATTGGCGACATTCCTGTGACCTTGCAGCAATTTGCACCGACATCCTTGTCATGATGTATCGGCCGCACCATTCGTGTGAACATCCATTAAGGGGGTAGAAGCAGCGATGGCCTTTTCTCTCTGCAGATAACTGACATTTATGTGTGTTTGGAGTCATCAAGCAGATGCTGTGAAAACCTTAAATCCTCCTTCCCTCCCCCCCTTTTTTATTTTTTTATTTGCCGCGCTCCAAGTGTCCTCGCTAATCGTCCCTTGTGTAATCAGGGGAATATGTGCGTTTGCACTAAAAATAAGAAAGGCGACTTATAGTCATTTGCACACACTTTGACATTTTTTAGGGCCCCTGCTCGGAGCCACACTTAACTCCAGTTAATATGGGTCGGCAGTGAAACACCCCTCTCCTCCCCTCTCTTGCTTTTTTTTCTCTGCTGTGTAATGAAATGCTAAATATTTGTTTCTTCGGGGCACCATTTAAATGCTCTCTCTGCTGGTTGGGACCTTCAAACCTTTCCCCCCCGTTTAATGAGATGCTGTTTTATTAGTTCCGAGGCATTAAGATTAGACCTCGTCACCTGAAAGGGTTTTGACAAGGGTTACGTGCGTTCGACATCTCCGACCTTCCCAAATAGGTGTTATTATAGTGATGATTATTATTGCTGCTGTTGCGGTTACCCAGATAAATGCAGGTTCCTTTGACCTCGCCTCGGTTGCAGGTCTTACCGATGCAGTTGTGGACAGAGTAGGAAGAAGCTTGATGCTAACGCCTCATCGGTTCGCTTTATTACACCTGCTCATAGACGCAGAATCCTCTACACGTCGACTGCATTCCCTTATTCTCTCCATCTGTTTGCTTTATGACTGCTTTCATTCTTCTGCCCTCTCTCACTCACTCCCCCCCCCTCCCTTCAGCCCCTCCACTGTTTCTCCCTCTCATTCATTTGCTCTTGTCTCAGCACCTGCACAATTTCATCCGCACCTCTCTCTCTCTTTTTCCCCCATCTCGTCTTTAATTCAACCTCTTTTCTCTTTCCGTCTCCCTTATTCCCTCACCCCCTCTCCCCCTAGAATTTGGCATTCAGTTTACTACCCTTACCTCACATGCTCTCTTATGCTGTCTCAATGTTAGGAGAATGTAAAGTGAATTGATTCATTGCCGACCTTAAAGTGCAGTTTCTAAGACGAGCATCCGAAAAAGAAGGTCGCTGCAGTTTCTCTGAATGAGGCGTTTTTTTCCCTCCAGCAGCTCATTTGTGTCAGAGTGGATCTTTGAAAGAGCGGACACGGGGGTAACAAAGACTAGCTTCTGTATGTTGCACTCACTTCTCATGTTTGAAATTTTCTAGAACGTCAATGCTCTACCTGCACGGGGGGGGGGGGATATGAGCCTGGTAACTGCACAGGGCTGCACCTGTCACTTCTAGTCTCGTATTTTAGTGTCTTCAGCGGCCGCTCTCCATCACGAAATAAAAATCTCAGGCGTCGTCACACTGTCCGACCAATAAAATATGTTGCTGTGACCCCCAGTTAAGTTATAAAACGCCAGCCTGCCAGCGCTGGTTTGTGGTGAGGCATCCAACATGTTTTTTTTCTTACACCTTAAAAAAATAAATGGTAGCCCCCTTAATAGAAAATTGATGGGCCCTTTTTTCATGGGCTGTCAACCTTGGAGTACGGTGACGTGTGGAAAGGGGAACAGACGGATGAATACAATGAGGCAGGGAGAGATGGAGGATCGGACGGATCGCTCTGAGGATTGACAGACTGGATTGTTTGTGAGTTGTGCCTGTCATGGTTGATGATCATTGCATTCACATGGACAGTTGGTTTAATCATTTCACTGGCTGTCTCTTTCCTTTCCACAGATTTGTAAAACCTCCACTTATTCCACTTCTTATTTTTTACTTATGTGGCAGATATATATTCGCATGTATACAGTTTTGTTTTTTCCCTACATGTTTGTATGAATGGAGTTAACTTCTGATACAGAGTGAAAACACCAGTATAAAAGAATTTGAAATTAAAATGTAAATGAAATAACTGCTTTTCTGTTATTTCTTTTTATTGTAAAGATTCAGGTTTGAAAGAGTTTATTTGAATTCTTGAACTCAGTTGTAATTTAGCTCAGCCCACTGTTACCCGGCTCGGTGTCCTGGCTGACCCGCCTTCAGAAATCACTCTATATCTAGAGAATGGGACCACTCTTTCTTTTTTTTTTTTTTTTTTGCTTTTTACAGTCTCTCTCTTTCTTTCTTTCTCTCTCCTTCATGCCTCAGGGACAGACAGTTACATAAACAGGCTCTCGTCATTCCTGCATTTCCGATTCCCACCATTGTACCAGTCCCTCTTCAGCCCCCTGCCTTTCTTTTTCTCTGTCTGTATTTCTCATTTTTTCACAGATTATGTCTTTATCCTGCTGCTACTTCCTCCATGTTTGTATCCATCTCGCCGAAGCTTTTCACATTTAGACAATTGACAGTTAAAGTCAACTCGTACAAGAATCTATTGAAGATTAAAAGAGAATAACGTAAAAATTATACTTGCTTTATGTGGGAATTAAGCATCAAACTGGCTCCTGAATACTTGATGGGGTGAACTAATACTTTATTTCTCCAAATGTGAGCGAGAGACAAAAGCCTATCCTGAATAAATGAGCTCGGTGCATGGTGTTCTCAATTAGAGCCGAGTTGATTTTGCACCCTTGTCAACATATTAGTTTGTGCTCCGGCACAGAAACACGACGGAGCCGACCTCAGTCTCTCCTACAAAGATGCTGATTAGCTAAGTTGTTTCTCAAACTGTCGGATTCACAGGAGGAGCATCACACCACTGAGTCTTTTTTACAAATTGTGAAATGTGGAAATCAGTGGCGATGGCATTGTCCTCTTTTTCTCCCCCACCTCCCTCTCCCTCCTTTTTTCTCACTTTCTATCTCCCTTCCTCACCGCGTCTACAGCCACATTAACCTCTCTGTCGCTCTCTTGCCATCCTGCATCTCTCACTTTTCCCTAATCCCCACCAGCTCTGCTCTCCTGCCTCAAACGCTCCCTCCCGCTCATACCTCAATTATTTTTCTTCTTTTTAAATAAAGCGGACAGAGGGAGCAGAAGAACAATGGAGTGGAAGGTGTGATCAGCATCCTTCAACAGAGAGGGGGGGAATAAAAGAGTGAAAGGGAGATAAAAACCACCCCCTGGAAAGCCAGTTGTCATGGCAACACGGTGGCAATCCGGGACAGACCGGCCTGTTAATTAAAAAGTTGATTAATTGCCTTTTAATTGCATACTTATACATTGTAACGTTGAGGTAGTCCTGTATCTTAATCACTCTGCTTTGTAGCCACTCTTTTCTCTTGTGCAATCTCCAGTGATCAGTCGGAGAGCGTGATCTCATGGCCGATAATCCGCCAGAGTTGATAAACGTATCTTGTAGAGGACGGATGAAGTGGAAGCGGAAGGGATGGGGGGGCGGGGGGGTGGTGAACTGCATGTCCATTGTTAATTTCGTCCCACTTTTATCCCGCGTGGTGTTTTAGTCATGGGTGCTTTTTTCGGGGAGAGACAGAATTTCACCGATATGGCATCAAGGTCATGAGAACGTCTTGCATGAACGAAGGACAAATCTTGAAGGACGCGCACGGTGAGACCGGGGGGGGGGGGACTTCATCTGGCAGATCATACATACAAATGCAAAAATCAGCGGATGGCAAACAAACAGTAATCAAACACGAGTCGAGTGTGTCTGGAGTCCATCTCTACAGCCCTCCACCTCTCCTTGTAGCCTCACCTCATTTTTTATCAAGGTTATCATGATGCACAATCAGACAAAGTGTTTGTCTTGGCCACAACTTAATTATTTTTGCCTCCCTCTTTGCTTCTGCCTCCGTCCACGCCATCGGAAGATTGAGTGTCTGTGTCATGTGCCCTTGCACTTGCAGCTGGTCGCCTTTAATTGCGTGCTGATTCCCCAGCACCGCTTTTGTTGAGCTCTCGACGGCATCTCGCTCGGCTTGATCATCATTTAATGACCACACGTAGGCAAGAAGACAACGACCAGGGACGACGCGTGCGTGTGAACCGTGAGCGACGCCCAGTGCACGCGCTCTCAGCCGCCTTCCGTACCCGGTGAGTGGGGTGGCGCCCGTGAGGATTGCGAAACAGGTGTCGGTTTCTGTGCGCGTGCACGTATTGCCCCCGATTACATATGCGCCCACATGTCTTGTTTCCATGGTAACGCTATGCCCCCGCCCCCTCTCGGTTCACGTGCACATACCAACCACCGATCTGTCAGGTGCAAGTTAATGCTTGTTGCTAATAGTACTTTGTCAGGGGGCCGGCAGACCTGCTCCCACCCCCTACTCCACCACACACACACACGTCTAAGTGGATCAATTTGTGTCAATTTAAAAGTGTAAGAAGTTGCCACCATGATAGCCTCGGGTCGTTTTCAAGCCCTCTACTGTCGTGAATGTCAGTGCGTGTGTATACGGTGGGGGGGGGGGGGGGTCATATTCACCGTGTAAGCCTGGGCTGAGTAGCCTCGCCGCCTGCCTGGTGCCTCTTTGATGGCAGAACATCTGTTGGCTGTGATATGAAGCCAGGGAGTAACTCGACTTTCTCCCCTTCTCCCCGGCTGCTTCGCTTTCTCTCCCGTTTCTGCCGTGAATTCCCCAGCTGCTCGGCTCCCTCCCTTCACCTAAAAAACCCTGTCCCCCGCCACCTGTGCAGTTTTAATGCATAATTTATCTGCTAAGTAACCACATCCAAGAGACTCATCCCTCCATCCGTCTCATGCTCGCCCCCCTCTGCCTCCCCTCGGTGTGGTTTGGCCTCGGACGTAGAAATACACACCTATGTTTTAATATTCTTCTTTAAGCAGATTAGGATTGATTGGGTTCCAGCACCGGAGAGTGGAGCCAAGTGTTGAAATCCGGCGTCCCCACAGCCACAGGCCTGCATCTCCCTTAGCTTAAAAAGCTGTTTGTTTGAATGCAGTAACTCTTGACGCCTGCAGTGTCAACATCAATTTTTATTTTGAATTTTCAGTTATTATTGTATAATATTCAAATACTGGCTTTTTTCATATCAGTCCAAAACTAGTCCAGGTTTTTTTTTAGACCCAGAAACCAAATAACCTCTATTTTGACCTCTCTCCATTGTCAAGTATAGGATTGATTTATAAAATGTATTGATCAACGTATTGGGCCATGGTGACATTGTTAGTTTGTAGTGTTTCATGTGTTGTAGTTCTTTCTCAATGATAGATATTAGTTTGCTGCAGTAAAACTACAAAGAAACATTCTCTTCATGTGTCGTACTTGACATACAGTAGCTCCTAAATTTCATTTGACCTGGTCTTAAAAAAGACTTTAAACTTAACTACTTGCAGACCTGCAGAAACCCACATAAATGCATCAGAAACACTGCATGTGTTTATGAAAAAAGAATTGCCTCTGGAACTCAGGGCCTTCGACGCATTAAACCTTTATATCAAACATGATATATTGGTGTTGTGTGATTTCAGTTTTTACAGCTTGTCACGCAGGCCTGTGTGCAGCTGACATGTTTTGTTACCCTGTCCACATGTGTGGCCTTGCGGGCCCATAAGCGGTCGTATTATATTAGCCCACTGAGGCAGGAACGATGCCGCCCCCACCGCAATGTAGCTCAATCTGGACCAACTCTTCCCAAGGCCACCACCGGGCTTTTGTACACATACATGTGTGCTTTTCCTGGAATGGATGTTTTACGATGCAAGGCTGCCATGCATTATATATCTGAATATGAGGACGACAGGGAAGGAATGACAACGAAGCTTGTCCCCGCATGCGATAAATCATTGTTCCCCCACTGCCACGGCCCCTCTTACTTGGCCCACCATGATAAGGTGAGCCATCGAGGTTAATGTCCCATCAACAACCCCTCTTAACCTTGGAGAAAGGTTTTTTTTTTTTAGGGGGCTGGACATGGGGGGATAATGTCTTTTCTCAATTGTGCCACACTGACACCTCTCACTACACTCACTGACCAATCAAGACCATTTTTTTCCCCACAAGGTTACGCTGTTTGAATTAGAGGTTAAAAAAACGAAGTGGCCGTGAGCCTGTTGTGTCGCCCGCTGTACATTATGATCATCGCACCTCAAATGAACTCTCAAACGGTTGATAAATCAGAGCAGGGGACCCTGATAAGCTCGACTGTCGGCCTGTGTTGTACCTTTATCGGCTCCAAGGATTTACCCGACATCAACCTCTCACATCTGTTATGGCTACTGAGTCGTAATGGCCTGAAAAGACTGAGTTCTCCTACAACTTTTACAACATTTGCTCCCAGGAAACAAACAGGACGAGGGAGAGGTTCTCTTTCGACTCTTTGATTTATGTTTATTGAATTTTCCACAAGGAGAGTCTTCCTGTTTTTGTTGTTGGTTTTGTTAAAGGTGATTTGTCACTGAAACCCCTCATGACATTGACCGTGATAAATGAAATTATGAGCAGTGGCTGGACTAATAAAAAGGTAATTTATCAGCCATTAACTTCTCACCTGTTTATCAACAAAGTCATGTCATTAGAATCAATTATCATTTATGATGACAACAAAATAACAAGCTGCTCCACACGAGTGGCTCTAGTATGAATTATGATTATTATTTCCTGTTTGTTCAATCTACTTTTTTTTTGCTTAAGACTTCTCAGAGTCTTTTGTCCCTGAAGGCAGAACCTCTGCTATGTTTCTTAGTTTGTTTGGCTACAACAAAAGGGTTAAATAACCTACTACCTAAGTAACATGGACACTAATTTTGTTGGTACAATGTCAGACGTAACGCTACCGGGAATTGAACTCCACGTCTCATCTGTGATGTGGCCGAACGCCTTTTAATGAAGCAATTGCCCGTCGTGTTGATCAATCTCCGCCTATAATGGCTTAGTCAATACAGACAACATCATTGAGGAATGGGGAAATCCCACCTTTTTCTGCCACGCCAACCTCTCCCAATTATTAATGTGAGGCCAACGCAGCTTTCTAATGAGCTCCTCCTCACTTTGTATACTGATCAAATTCTTTCCGAGAGCATTTTGTAGGTTACAGGGATAAACTTTAGGGAAATGCTGAGTTGTAAGATGGCACATGCTCCGAGTTTGAGGGTTTGGATTCAGAGGAAGATGATTTCAGGCAGTCTTCAACTTTTACCTGTTGGTTTGTTGGTTGGCTTACGTACAGACTTTTCAAACTATTTTCTTAAAAGTTGGTGTAAGGATAGGACATTGGCCAAGAATGAACCCATTAAGTTTTGGTGTGCATCCGAACTAAGAGGCGAGATGGGGATATGCACTGTGCTGAGTGCCGTTCTAGTTTTGATCTGGATTCTTTGCAGACTCTTCCCTTTGATGCCATCACTTGTTGTGTTGTTGCATGAGTCGAGCTCACCCACCTATCATCCAAACAGAATAAAACCAATCAGACGTAAATGGGGTCCCATTCTATTCTTATGCGTAGCTTTTAAACCTTTTGATGTGAAAAAAAAAAAAAGTGAGCACAGTGAGACTGAAAGAGAAAAATGTGCCCTCAATTGAATTAATGAACCATTCTCTCCAAAGGGGATTCATCAGGGATATAATAGGGGCTAAATTGATTTACAAAGTGCACTCTTATGAATAACATGCTCCTATTGATTTAAATCATTCTCCGAGTGTGATCGGGTAATGAATGAACAATGGAACTATGTAAGTTCCCGTGTTAAAAAAAAAAAAGAGAGAGAGAGAGATACATCTCCATCGAATCGTATCTTGCTCAGTGTCACTCTGGGCCTCGGTTATTTTGCGACACCTGCGTTGTTTCAGAATTGCACAAGTTTGCCACGGGTTGCGAGGGCAGAGCCGCCTTGTCCACTGAGGTGTGTGTGAATCAAAGGGCAGCGACATGTGCCCTCCGCCGCTGTCAAGTGCTCTACATGTGTCAGGGCAGCGCAAAGACGGGTTAATGAGGAATTGTGAAGATTTAGAGCCGCGCTCACGATGTTCTTTTCGAGGAGCACTCCATGCCCAGTGTGTCGTGTTAAAAACAAAAGGCTGTAACGTTCTTAATGTCGTCGAGTAAAAATAAAACACATTTTCTCAAACGGTAGAAAAGTTTTAAGAGTTTGAGTTAATTTAAACCTGGAATTGACGATCGCAGTTGTGGGTGTTTCCTCTATATTTCTCGTAACAGTTAATGGATTAAACCAGAACCATTTATTTTAATTTTCAACCCAATGTTCTTGTAGCCTTCTTAACTGATACATTTTGGCATTTGCCTGCTGAAAAAGTGCACAATTTGTACTTTTGGGTAGCAACTATGATTTTTGTTTCACCATGCACACACACACACACACTGAGGAATTGACACGCTGCCACCTTTAATCAGTGTTCAATCCAGCCCTCACCCTCTCGTTCTGGCTCTATGTGTTGGTTCAGTCATCCATCTGTCTGTGTATTCATCCACCTGTGCTTGCATGTGCGAATCTCCGAATGTTGCACCATCGCTCGGTCTTTGGAGGGATGCTACGCTCTTCATCAAATTAGAAATATTCAGGCAAACCCGCTCAAAGGTAATCAGCATTAACTCTCTGAAGCTGAGATGCACTTAGACGTGAAAGAGCTCCACTTCCATCAGAGAGGTATCTGGTGTGCCCGGGCTTGGAAACCGAGACTCAACAATGTGGCTGTAACCAGGTCTTTCTTCCTCGGGAGCAAGCAAGTTTCAAACCAAATTTAAGAAACCACCCAAGTGGCTAATGTCTTCGAGAGTTTGTCAAAAGGAAAAATAGATTTCAAAACTCTAATCTGCTGAAATGCTATTAACTTTATTAAAAAAAAGAATCCAACGATAAAAAGATTGACTGAAACTGCAAGATTATTGAAGTCGAGCCCGAGAGGAGAATCAGGGTAATAGAAGATTAAGAGAATGAAAGGTAGAGGAGTAGAAAACTGATTTTGTAAAAATGGAAAGAATTAATCCCTTCCACACATGAATTCCTCTTTGTGCCTGTGGGTTCTGATCGTCACCATTTACAGCAATAGACCGATATGCCCCGTCATCACATAACCCAACTGGACTCACTTGTCACCCACTTGGCTGCGAGTGTGTTTTTGTCATTCAGGAGTTGTGAAGGTCAGCCCAACCTGCCATCTCTCGCCGCTTGGCCCCCATTATCAGGAATTGTTGTCCTCTCGGCCCCAGCTTAATGGCCTGCCTCTTTTCCCTTTTTCCCATCTTCCTTTCTTTCTATCCCCCTCTTCTCTGCACCTCTCTCTCTCTCTCTCTCTCTCTCTCTCTCTCTCTCTCTCTCTCTCTCTCGTGCTCTCTCCCATTGTCTCTGGCAGCTTAGTGGCTCTAGCGTCTGGCTGCAGTTGCAGAGCAGCAGCAGAAGCAGCAGTCATATACCTGCATTCAAGTGGAACAAACAGGATGGTTGGCTGCTCACGGAAGGTCATCAGCCCTGGGCACAGACCGTGTGTGTGCGTGCGTGTGTGTGTGTGTCTCTTTCAAAAGAGATGGAACTCTACAGTGTCTCTAATACTCCGAGGCAAAACCAATGTTCATCTTGCTGTAATCACACTGACCGCTGAAGTCTCTTGGCAGCGTTGGCCACAAGTAACCAATATACAATTGAAGATGTGGTTATTTATTCTGGCAACATATTGTTAGTGTGAAATGTGTCTGTGAGTTGTAGCTTTCACTAAGTGATCACCATTAAAAGCCGGTTATTCACCCGAATGAAAAATACTCAACCGATTGTCGTGACAAGTTCTGGAGGGGAGTGTAATGACTCAAGGAATAATTGGGAGATCCAGGATTTTTTATAAGAAAAATCTTAACACAACATACAACGATACAGATTTCCTTTGTTTTCACAAATCACATAACCAGTCAATTACACATTAATCAACAGCCACCATCATAGCAAATATTACTCAGTTCGTGCTGTTTCATTATTTTTTTCTAAAAACATTTTCTTCAACTTTCTTAACTTTTGAAATATTCGTCCCTCTGTGATCCTCCTCATTTGATTTTAATACAAACAGCTGCTGTAGGTTTTCAGGCAGCTGTCTGTTTTCATTTCATTGAAACTGGATATTTTTTAGCTCATATTTGAGAAACTTTGGTGACAGAACAGGTTGCACTGTTGTAATCCAACCAGCTGTCTACACAGGCCGAACTCGTGATGTTCTCACAGTACACATGACAGGACTCACGGCAGATTTGTACATACCTACCATGATCAAAATCTGACTGATCCATACTTATACTCCTGTTTAGACACAGATGGGGCTCTGAAGCTGCTGCTAGCGCTCTGCTAGCTTCTCATGCGTGTAGCTTCAAACAAGCTGCAGTCACTTTCACTGGAAACCCGCCACACAAGATGGCGATGACGCTCGAGGTGCGAAAAACACACACTGGTCGACAACTCGGATGAAACAATAACACTTATGTCGGTTGCCACGGAGAACAAACACACGCAGCACTTCACCACTGCCCTTCCGCTGAGACAGAACTCAGTATGTGAACATGTTGACGGCGAAATGGAGAGACTGCTGGTGCTAATCTGCATCTGCTCGCCTCTCTGACTTTATATTTGCGCAACCTTTTAAATGTGAATATATCACCTGTGTCATGGTGTCGTCAGCGCCTCATCGAGGACTTTCCTCTCTATCTTCGTCTTCTCGCCGTGACACCGCCACTCCACACGGAGTCAGAGGTCAACGGGGAAACCTTGTGGCTGCGCCGTCCAATCTCACCATAATCCCACCTACTTGTTACCGCCCTAACTGTGCGGCGGAGACGGCCACCGGGCTAATGAATGCTGACACTCTAATCTTTGTCATCCCTAATTGGTGCTGCAGGTTTGATTAAAAGCCAAGCCATGTCAGCTCTATTGCAATGTGGAGAGCATGCTTATTACCACACTCTGCGTCTTCCAGCCTTTTGTGACTGTGCATATAGCTGTAGGTACGTGTGTGTGTGTGTGTGTGTGTGCGTGTGCGTGTGCTAATAATGCACATGACTATCTAATGCCGTACAAAAACATGGCGGTTGATCTCGGGGTTTACGAAGCGTGGCTGTGTTTTCAGTCTTCATTAACCTTGCTTGCCCTCAATCCCCCGTATTTCTACCTGCTTTCTTCCCTCCTATTACCTTCTGTTCTCCAGCCTTTTTTTTTTGCAGCGTTTGTGGGATAAATAATTGAATGTAATTGGGTTGTACGACCCTGTCTTTTGTTAGCGGGTGTGGGGGGGGGGGGGGTGCTTATGTCACTTATTTCGTGGGTGATCTTTTCTTTCTTTCTCTGTCACTCACTCACTCACACACACACGATTCCCTCCTGTAAGACTGGAGCTGCTGTACATCAGCACATCAATGAGGTGAAATGATAATCTAATAAGCATGCTGAAGAGCCAGCATATAAAAAAAAAAAGCCTCGGGTATGATTAACTAAGCTTTAAAACTAGCGTAGCTCTGCACATGAGCCAAAGCAGAGGGGGGGGAAAAATGAAAACATTAAAACTAGCTAATCTAATTAGCTCCATGATACCATGCAGTTAAATAATTAGCCAGAACCTAATTGGCTAATACCGCCACACTGTTAAAAAAAATCTGTCTGCCTCTTTCCTTCTCTTTATATAACCTTTAAAAGTAAATACTTCCCAAATAGCCCGGAGAAATGAATGGTAACAAGCTGTGCTGCTGCTGTCGCTGCACACGAATCTGGAGCGCAAGTGAAGCTCACTTGCACTTTTTGACTTTTCAGTTCCCCACCTATCTGTACTCCCCGTCTCCTCCTATACAACATCTCCTTCACTCCCCCTTCTGCAGCGTTTCCTCTGCAGGGAGCTGATTAGCTCGCTTTCATCCTGACCATCGTGTGTTTTTGCCCGTGTTTAACACTGTTACTGTACTTGAAGCTGTAAACATGCCGCCGTATTTAGTCTTAACAACCACGCACTTTCTCGGCCGCAGCCCTTGCTCTCTGTAAACACACACACACACACACACACACACACACACACACACACACACACACACACACACACATACTGACATCAATGCGGTTTGATATGTGGCCCAAGGCAAAGCACTTCCTCCTAATGAGCCTCCTGCCCTCTGTTTCTCCTGGGGAGCCGAAAGAGAACTAACCTTGATGCAGCGTAGAAAGGATGTAACCTGCTCACACACACACACACACACACACACACACACACACACTGCAGTGCTTGTGAGGGACCTCACAGGCTTCACTCTTCCCTAAGCTTGTGACATTTTCACCAGCTCTACACGGCTAATCTCTAATGTAACCCTAACCCAGGGCTGAACCCTGACAAGACTCTATTCTCTAGAGGCGACAATAGCACAGTAACACACATGGACACGAAGGACATGTCAAACTAAAGTCCCGACTTGTCCACAGTTGCATCCAATGGGTCCTGGGTTAGGACGAAGTGTAACCCCTGACCCTGCCCTTAAAATCGTTTCTGTAAAATGTCCAATGTTTTTTATGTTTTAATAGACACTTTTAATTTATTTATGATCATTATTACTTTCAAATCATCAATTTATTGGTTATTATTCATACAGTATCTTCTGTAATAATTTTACCGACATCTGCTGTGATCTGAAGTATCTTTGAGGCGTCAGGGCATCGTAGGGTTTGAGTTTAACCCGAGATAATGACTAGTAAAAGGTTTGTTGTTTCAGTTGAAAACATCATCAAAGCCTGGTTTATCTTATTATTCTGGTTTCCATCATTATTCTGGTTCCCTCATAAATATGACAAATTTTGTTTTAAGTGCAAATTTAATGCATCGCTATTGTTTCTCTTATGAATAGTAAAGTAGAAAAAATAAGTTAAAACATTTAGTGAGTGGACATTTCAAAGACTTCCCCGAGGTCATCATCCCTGTTTATTTCTCAAATTATACAAAGCTGTTCTTTGAATTATAGAAAGATGAATTAAACTGCCTGAATGTAATGCACAGATCTGGTGGCGCTGACCTGTCCCTGTCATCTCTCTCTGTGTGTTTGTAGGTCTGGTCCAACTATGAGGAGAAACCAGTCGAGGAGGTTGTGCACGTGAAAGAGGAGAAGGAACGTGTGGAAAACTACAGACCAGTATTCGTCACCGAGATCGCCGACACCCTGCAGTTCTACGCCCAGGACGTAGAGACAGGTACGCTCAGATAAAAGTTTGACACAAAATACATGACTAGATCAAAAAGTTGCTACAGGGACTATCTCATCATCCCATCCAATCCACTCCACCATGAACAATCCCCTCACAGACATGGGAGTAAGGGCTCTCTTTGCTTCTTACTCCCTTTTCAGCACAAGACCGATTTTATGAATGACAACTATCTCTGATATCCCCCTCCTCCTTTGCTGCAGCATCCCTGCCAGCAGCAGAGACAAAAGAAAGGATGCCCCACATTTTTATTGTTACTACAGAATGACGGGAATAAATCACACCAGCCCCTCGTGTCACCGCTGACACGGGGAGGAAGGGAGAGGAAAGTTTGGAAGATGGGAAAACTAACAATCCCTGGTATTCCCGCATGGCTGCTCCTTCTGACAAGCTCTGTGTGTGTGTGTGTGTGTGTGTGTGTGTGTGCGTGTGAATAACTACTCACATAATACCTCCCTCGTGCTGGGTCCATCTTTCAGGTAGTATGCTTAATGGTCCAGCCTCTGCTGTAACAGAATCAAGTTATGTCTTTGTGTATACATATGTACTGTAGCCATGTTTATTTACGAGGGAGGATGGCCCACAGTGGTTTGTTTGTAATGAAGGTCAGACGGAGGTTATGCTTCAACGACAGTTCACTGGAGAAGCCCCCTTGCTGTTATTACCACCAAAATATAGATAATGAGAAAATAGAATTGTCTTTTTCAGTCCATATATCGGTTGCAATATTTTGGGGCTCCCGGTGTAGACGGCAGAAATCCGAGGCGAGACTCCGTCTTCTGTTCACCGCAGACCGTTAACAGTCCGACAAGTCAGAAGTTCTCTCCACGCAAAACGCGAACAGAGATACTTTTCGTACATGTTCTAGCTCCAGATAATATCTTGTCCCTGTAACAGCTGTCTACACATGAATGCAGATAAAGCCGATAGCTGATGCATTTCGGTCAATGCGTTAAGCCTGACCAGAAGGCTTCTAACCTCGAAACCTTGCCCCCTTCGCCTACAGATTTTACATATTCACATGCAGAATCCGTTTATAGAGATTAACGGGGTAGCGAACATGGTGCAGAGCTGTGGCGTCATGGTCCTGTCAATACACAGGCTCGTTTTTAAAGCACAAAATAAGTATCCAAAACCAAACTTTATGTCTATGTTCAGAGTTATTCCAAAGTAACGTTAGGCCTTCTTGGCTGATTTAATCCGACTGAATTTTTGGAACTTGAACATTCAAATCTTTGCCACCGTGACTCCTTGGATTTTGCGACTAAATCATCCCCTTACGCAACTTGACGTTCGGAAAACAGTCAAACCTGTATTCACAAACCAGTTGGAACAGATCACAGGCCTTCATGCCAATCACTGTCCCTTCATCGCCTGCCAGGTTGTGTGTGGGAGCGGCTCGGGATGCTGAGGCCTCCCTCTCTCCCCGCCGTCTCCCACATCTGGATTCTCTGGCAGTTGACTGTCAGAGGCCATGAAATTGAACTCTTAATTTTCCTCACTGCCGTAATTAATTAATTTGCCTTCATTTAGTGCCAGTTTGAGCCTGGGCATCATTCACATCATAATCACATGAAAATCAAACACAAGAGGGAAAAACACGTGGTTCCAAATTGTTGTTTTTCAACACCCCTACTGTTTCTGCAGACTTAGTAACAACTATGTACTAATCGTCTTGTTGCCTTGAGCTGTAGAGTAAACATCTAAGGCCCTCACACCACCTCCAGCTTCACTCCCCTGCAGGTCGGGAGTCATGTTGAGGTTGTGTGCGATGTTTTTTTATCACTGATCAAAATCACATGTCACTGGGAAAGAGGCTGAAACGTAGAGTAATTGGTGCGTGTTAACCTGCAGCGAGAGTTAATTCCTTCAGCATCACCAGCCGTCAGCAGGGAAAATGTACAGGCTAAATGAAGAGTGGACCTTTTTTTGCCCTGTGTGATGGAATATATGAGTCTGGGAAACGCGTCGTGCTCGAGCTACACTGCAAAGAGCAAATCAGAAATATTTTTTATTGATTTTGAACACTTTTCTCATAAATTCCTCAGCTCTATTAGGGACGTGGGGAAACCGCAAAATGCGAAGCAATTACAACTTTTTCTAAGTAGCAGCCTGAGTGTTGCATTTTTAAAAAATGTACACAAGCTGCACTTTTCCTATATTGCTGCTTTAAGTTCATTTTGACAGGAGAGCTGTGAGCTATTTCATTTTTTTTTTTTTTTTTAGATGATCCAGCAATGCTTTTTATTTATTTATTTATTTCTCCATTTAATTGGCCCTGTGTTCTTGCAGCAAGAGGCTTATGTGCTAGTTTTAAAAAAAAAAGTGTTATTCTCAGCAGGGAGGCACAACCTGACCAGTCCTGCCCCCCCCCCCCCCCCGCCTCGCTCCCCTCATATATCTCTCTATCACGTTGTTTACACTTCCCCACCTTCCTCCCTTCATCTCTCTCTCTCACTTCTTTTTTTTTTTTTTTCTCCTATGGTCTCTTTCATTTTCGCTGACGCTCCCTCAGAGCTACATTAAGTCATACCAGCCCCTTGAAGAGCACATCAAAGTGTGAGGACCAGTAAAATCATACAAGCTGAGTGCTTTGCAATATTATTACATGTTCCACGCTTTCTTCCACCCCCTTACCCGTCCCCCGCCTCTCTCTTACCTTTTCCCTCAAATTCTGAAGTGAAGTCATTCTTATAATAAGATGAGCTCGGGCGCAGAGGCCGACTTTCATAAATATTCTTGGGATTGCAACTGATGATAACTGATTCAAAATGCTGAACTATGGCACTTAATAGAGCAAGTCCCCTAAATTTCAATCGGGCAGCAATTAAACTGCACACACACATAGATATCAGTCCCCTAAATATACCCAGTTTGACATTATACAATAACAATTTTACTATAAGTAGTACTGCCTCTTTGATATCAAAATTCAGAATATTTGTCAAATGTGTAGCTTTTATTTAGCCTGTAAGGTTAAATGAACAGTTACCCTCTTCTAAAAGTTATCACAGAGTTGGATCAACACCTTCCCTTCGACCCACATTATAGCCCGAGTGTGACAGTTTCTACCTCCGCACCGTCCTCCTCCTTCTCCTCTCCTGTCGCAGTATTTCCCAGCTCACATCAGAGACAAAATTCACTCTGTGTTTTTTGGCCGCCACTGCCGGCGCTCCATTTGCCAGATGGAGCAAACGCTTTCATCGAGCACTCCTTGACCATCCTTGAGGTATAGCACATTAATGACATGGAGTGCAGGTACAGTAACCCCCCCCCCTTTCCTGGTCTCTGTCTCGTCTGATGTTCAGTTTGGAAGCCAGGAAACAAGCCTCAGTGAAAGATACTTGGAACAATAGAATAACGCCACAGCTTTGCTTTTGACATCATAATGATGATAGGTGCGAGTCCATTTACTTAACTGTGGTAATCGCCAGCTTTTATTGTGGGTGTGAAGCTAATCATGAAAGGTAGCTGTATTTAGAGAAAGAAAATGAAATACAGCAGCGGCTGGCAGGAGAAAGACTCATTTTCCCGTCTGCCGTTAAGCTCCCATTTGTTTCAGCCGTTCCTCCAATAAGATAAGATGAACTTTATTGATTCCGCATAGGAAAATTAAAGTGTCACAGCAGCGAGACAAAGAGAAATATTCCAGGTTGCTGGATAATACTGGCAATAAGAAGTATGAGTTAAGAAAGTGCTTGGAGAGAGGGCTGCTTTTTTGAATGATGAAGAGGAGCAAGAGGAATGAAAATGGAGAGCGAGTGAGGAACGGTCTATGAGAGATGGGGTCAGGTGTCTGTAGATGGCACCGACGCAAAATAACCTCAATTGACAAGAGCTTATAAAGCCTGATGCAGATGGCAGCAGATATTTCAGTGTGGTAATAATAAGCGATCTAGACACATCCATTAAGTCGCCAATATGTTACTGTAGAAGAAGGAAGAGGACGATGGAGGAAGAGAGAATCATAAAAAATACTACTTTTACAGTCATTAATATTGAGATGCATTTCCCAAACCATCAACCTTGTGGCGGTCTGACAGAGTGGGATGTATTTATTTATTTCTTGTGGTCTGCTGAGGGCAGCGGTGATTGAAAAGTAGCTGTCGTGACGCTTTTGATGAACGCACGTTTCCCCCGTGTAACTTTTCCCGCTCTGATCTTCTGAAGTTACTATTATACATTATAGAGAAAACGCCGTTTGTAATATCTTTTATTCTCCGGGGGTCTAAAAGCACTCTGTACTTTACCCCTTTTAATTATTCACATTTAATTACTCTTAAGTGTGTTATATATATATATATATATATATATATATATTTTTTTTTTTTTTCGTATATGGATATCTTTACACCAGCTTGATAAGTGATTAATTCCACATTAGGAATGTTTTTTTCACTGAGAAGCTTGAGGGATTGCGCTCTTTAATCCTCAGTTTATTTGAAGGGTCTTTATCTGTTGCTCTATGCGTTTATCTCTCATTGTCTCCCCCCCCCCCCACCCCCCCCCCCCCCCCCCCCCACCCCCCCCACCACCACCACCACCACCACCACCACCACCACCACACACACACACACACACACACACACACACACACTATCTCTCTCACTGTCCTTCGTACCGCTGTTTCTCTTTCCTCTCCCTATTTTCCCTCTTTGTGTTGTGTTGCTCCCTCTCTCTCCGGAGGCTATATGTAATTACTGTCAGAGGGGGACCTGTGTAGATCTGTGTGACCTTGGACACTCAGAGACAGAGGCCGTTCCTAGCACGGGGGTGCGGAGGTGACTCTGCTGTACACCGTTGTTGCTTTGCCACTGTGGTCGTGAGTAGACGTAATTAAAAACTCTCTAAATATAGCCCTGTAGACTTGATGGGTGTGTAGCCATAATTGCTGGAACCTGAGTATTGGATGCTCTGCAGCTTTTTAATTTTTGAAAGACATATCTTAGAGCGGTATTAGTTTATCTTAAAACTCATAAACTGTGCCTCAATTTCACAGGCTCTCATAGTTTAGGGGAGTTTTGAATAAAGTTTGAGGTATGAAACAACTCGAGACGTTGACGAGAGACAGTTGAGATGGCTCGGGGAATTTAATTAAGTTGGAGGTTTATTGGGCACGCCCAAGCAGCAGGAGGAGGCCCTGGGGTGGACACAGAAGTCGATGGAGGGACTCCATATTCCATCCTGCGTGGGAATGCCTCGGGATCCCCCATGTAGAGTTAGGAACTGTGGGTAGAGGGACGTCTGGAAATACCCTACTTGGCCAGCAACTTGACCTAATCTCGGATAGATGGATGGACGGATGGATGGGTAGATAAACTGTGTATTGTGGATGTGTTCTGGAGGGTTGAGCCAGTGGATAATCTCCAATGGCTGACAGTCATCACGATGTTGAGCCCAGGATTATGCCCCAGTCGAGGTAAATGCAGCTTTTCCTCAAGATTCCACCTACATTCCATGGTCTTCCTCAACAGATGACCTTTTGCTGTGTCCTGGGAACAGCCCAGTGGTCATCATGTGACCAAGTATGGAAATGGGCTTTCTCTATGGCTTACTGCTCTTCATCTTCTTAGGAAGACCATGACATGGAGTTGAAACCCTTTGAAAAAGCTCGTAGGTGGACTAATACAATGCAACCGTGTCCTCTTCACAGAAGAAATAAAATTATTGTATATATTGCGGCAGGGAAAGTATAGTACTAGAATTAGCACAGCAGACAGCATTCGACTGGGTGTTTTTCATATGCTCACCATGTTTGTTCTGTTTGTGTGATCATTATCGCACAATGTTTGTGGTACACAGATTAAAATCCTGTCCATGATGAGTAAGTTACAAAAAGTCACGCTCAAACGTGTAAGGTCTAGCCTGTATGGGGAACCCTTGTTTATAGATTGTACCACTGGGCAACTTTCCTACAGGGTTTTAATTATCTTTGTTGTTGTTTTTTCCTTACTAGTCGCCTCCCGCAGATTTGGACGTTACCCAAATGTCACCTCCGTGAGACTGGATAGCCAGACCAGGCCCAGCTCGCCCGACAAACACATTCTCTGCTCTATCCCACCCCAGGCCTCAGTTGCGGCGCAGTTGGTGGTACATCCTGTCTAGTGCTTGTTTCCTGGCTCCCACACAAACTCATAATGAGTGAAGTCCCCCCCCCCCCAACCAGGTGCCACTCCGTCCGCATTATTCACACTTCTACCTTTTACACACAGCAGCTGTTCATCACCTAATGATGCTGGACCCGGCGAGGCAGGCAGCGAGGCAGGCAGGGGAGCTGTTCTCGCTCTGGCTCGACTTCAAACCAGGGCCCTTTTGAAACTGAATTCCATTATTATGAAATGTTACGTTTCAATCTTATTTTGTCAAGAGCTTGTTTAGGTCCCGCAGCTTGAGAATTTCCATATTGGTTTATTTAGTTGTTCGCTCTCCGAGCAGGTTTTCTCTTTAATTTAGTCTCTTCCCAAACCACGTCTTATTCCAGGATGGCTTCCCGACAGTGATCTCACAGCATCACTTGACACTGTCTCTGTTTTCTCTGCTTGAGTACCACTGATACTGAGGGTTAAAACAACATGAGAACTGCTGTAGTACTTCATATTGATCAGGGTGAGTGGCCCCCCCTAATTTAATGTTGTGTCAAGGCAGCCGAGCAATGATTACTTTATACCACGGAGCTCAATAGAAAACACAGGTTCACATTTAGAAATGGTTTTCACAAGGCTTCCTGCACGACCATTTTATTTCTGTCCCCTAATTTTCAGTGAGAAATCTTTCGGTGGCGCTTTGGGCTTCAAGCCAAAGTCGTTGAGATGATTGACTCCTACAGCTATTCGTCTATTTTTTCTTTTAAAAAAGTATTCCTTGTGAATCGTGCAAGTTCTTCATTTAGCAGACTAATTCAAACAATGAAGAACTAATTGTACAGAGAAACAGTTTCTAGAGAAACGACATAGGAAAATCCACCAAAGTGCGAAATGTGACAATTGAATTAATGATTTTTGTTGAATAGTTTAATAGCCTCCTCAACTTTTGGGATTTAATTGCTGCACTGTTCTCCCAATACGGATGCAATTATATTCAGGCTCAAGCAGAAAGTTTTAATTTCAGATTCCGCCTACATAAAATGTGTTGCTGTCTAAACAATCAGAAGTCTCACAAGGCCTGAAAGAAAGAAGTTATTGTTTCTGTGAAATCTTCCCCCCGACATCGAGGACCATGTATCTTTGTTCATCTGCCTTTTATGTGTCATGTTTAATTCAGCTGAAGTGAGTGCGAGGCCTTGTTGTGGTGCCATTCGACCTCATACCTGCAGTGAACAAAGTAAACCAAGCAGGTGAATGAAAGTTGCAGTAGCAGCTGAGGCGGCTGTTTTTTTTTTTTTTTTTTACTCTCGCTGCTCCTTGCCACTGCAGCAGATGCAATATTTAGAGGTCAGACCCTGCCCGGATGAAGTCCCCCCCGTCCCCAAACATTCATAATTAAATGAGATACGCAACTTAGCTTCTAAAAGGTCAGCTCACCTGTCGGTTTGAGGCGCGCTGCTTTTGCTTTTCAGGTGGAAAAATAAGCATCTTCGTGCTCGTTCTTCACCGTCTTAGCGAGCGCGATTCGCACTAATGGCAGCTCCTGGCTCTATTGCCAGAGAGCTGAATGGCTGAATGACACTTTTCACAGTGGTGAGCCACTTACAGGCCCAAATGGGGTTCCTCTTCAAAATTGGCCAGGACCCACCCCCACACCCATTTCCCACCCCTGTCCAATTCCCCCCTGCTCCTCTTCTCCAAATACAGGGCCATCTTATGAGTATATTTGGACTCCTCACAATCAAAACGGGGCATTAGCTGCAGTCAATGAGGCTCGACAGGTGGCAGAGAGAGGAACGGGAGAGGCTGATGCAAAAAAAAAAGGCGAGCCACAGATGCTGCCTCTGTTCAGATATTTCACTGATGACTTTTCCAATTACAGAAACAGTAATTTGCCGTAAAAGGCTCCAGACTGCCGGGAAGGGTAGAATGGAACAGGGTAATTGGTGGTGGTGGGGGGGGGGCATCACATGAGATATAATCCATATCACTCTCCAGTGGGAGTGGAGCAGCATTAGTCAAGCAGGGGGATCATTTGTTTTTATAGCGGCCTCCCTCAACGCTCTGCAGATGCTGACACCACTTTAAACATCGCTCAGGAAGGGGGAGTAAATGGCCTCTCTCTCGTCGTAGCTCCCTCCTTGTCACACTGTGTCTTCAGTAAGTGTACAAACAATCCCTGGGTGAGCGCCGCTTCTTTGTTGACCAACCACTGGGGGCATTAGACTCTTGACAGCTCTATGTGTTTGCCCACACGCACACGAGTTCAGTCCTCCCCCGACCAGAACACACATTGTGCTGAGCCGGTGGATTTTGTTGTTTGTCGGTTTGCGGCCTTTTAGCTTTTGAAGTGTTGCTCGCACGTCCCGAATCCCGGCTTCTCCTCTACCCGCGAGGATAAAGCCCGTCCAGAGCTCATGCATATTTAACACTCCGAACTAACAGGTGAGCTAAAGCACAAAGCCCTGTACGGCGACAGTGTTTGAGCTGTTGGCCTCAAAGCAAAGGTTCTGCTGTATTTCTCAGGCTACATCTCGACTACTGCATCACTGTTCCTGTCAACACGACTCTGGAGCTTTTAGGCTCCCAAAACGGAGAAGTTTGGAAACACTGCTGGTCCTGGTTGAGTTTGAAACCTCTGAGGCTGCGTTGTCTTATGGACATGCAGAAACAAAGACGTTTTTCAAACAATCATAGTCACCTACATTTGCTTCCTTATTAGTTACGACTCGACTAATCTTTTTTGAGGGCAAACGTTTTTTAACTATAAAACATTGCTGTTCTTCGTTGGTAGTGTTTGCAGTAGATAATCACACGCCCAGTATATGTGAATGGTTGCCTGATATATACATTATCAGGCATGTTAGCATGGACACAGACTAATCCTCGTAATAGTTTTAGTTTCAGTTTGACTTCGTCTCACTCGCTCTCCCTTTTTTCCATTGGTGAATTCTAGTCGATTTATAGCCAGGTTTACGTTTCTGGATCGTCTCCAGCTGCTTGTTTCCCCAGCAGGTGTCCTTTTCATGGATGCTCTCGGCTTTGTCTCCTAATTCCTTCATTCTTATAAGCCAGGAAATTAGAACACTCTCATAAGCAACCATTGCTCTCTTGGCCTCTGCCTCTGCCATATTGCGATTATTTACCCTTCTGTGGTTTAATAGCTCTGGTAAACAGCTTAATAGAATTCAGTACGGACTCGGGATGTGTGGGTACATTTTTGTCCCCCCTCCCCTTGTCTGGATTTTACCGTGTGCCACAGTATCATCAAATATGATCATAACCAACCTGTAAAGCTGTTGTCGGTCTCCTTTTCTCTTTTGTTTCCTTGTTTTTAAGCCTTATCGTTCCCTCACTCCGCACCGGGCATTCACAATGTAATTATATATGATTTACAAACAGCTGTAGCCGTAATGGCGTATAAACAGATTATGGAACAAGGGAGGGGAAAAAAAGACGGGAGAAATACGGAGATGAGGACGAGAGAGAAACCGGCCAGCATCAGACACACTCAGTGGTTTGGATCTTTTTTCTTTCTTTTTTTTTTTGGCTCTGCCCGCAACACAAAATGAGCTCTCACGCTCGACAGGGTTTAGCCCTTCCACATGCAGATATTTAGTTGTCTTTTAGCCAACATTAAATGGGAATCTGCCTCTGTAATGCAGTGTGTCCTGGCTGCATTTTGCCTCCTAATGTGACTGCTGCTCACATTCACTCAGAATTTCACTGGGCTGCTGCACATGCATAAGAGTTTGCTCAATTGACCCCCACAGGGCCTGGATTTTCTCTCTCTGCATGTAAAACCCATTTCAGTTTCCCTCCACGCTGATTGCAGTCGGAGCCGTTCCTGTTATTGTGGTCATTTATGTCCCTTTCCTTGTGCATACTGGCTCTTCCTGTAAATGTATGTGTTATGATAAGCGCATTTACACTATATTACGTCTGTGTGATATTGCCAAAATCTCATACCCAGATATTGTTACTTGTTATGCATACGTTCTCTCGACTGTGTGAATTGGGGCCATTGCTTTGCAGATGTAAGTTGTGATGGCAGCTGTTCCCTCCTTTCCATTTTCATGGGTTCTTCTCGCCATATGTTACATCTGTGGTTTGTTTTAAGCACTCGACTATACGCTCATCCACAGACTCTGATTCTGATGTAGGTGGTAAAAGAGGTTTATTGTGTGGAATTTGGAAAGCCTGGTCTTCTGGTTTGTTTCAGACTTTATCATAAACCAAACATGTCCGTGTGACAAAAGGTCTTTCGGATACAACCTCCTTTTTTTGTTTCAGATGGTTAAAGACTTTTTTCCTGTTTGGAATCATCCAATTCTGAGCCATCTTCGTTGACCACCGATGAATAGAAATGTTATCGAAAGATGTTTTGATGGCTGAATGATGTTGTGGTGAATTAACTGCATGACCCTGAGCTGTCCTCGAATATTTCTACAACAAAGATTCTTAGTTCAACTTCCATGCGAACAAACCAAAAAGCCTTGAGGTACAATAGAAACATCTCAGTATTAAATCCTTTGGGAGGGAGCAGGGAACAAGTCTGGATCACGTGAAGTCATCTCAAGATCATTCTCTTCCTGAGAAAGGGAATTGTCTCAAGATGCGTCTTATCCCAGGGACATGGACAGGATGGCAACTCCTAACACGAAACATAATCTCAAACATTCTTGCAGAGGCCTCACGACATCACTTTGGTCAGGCTCAGTACGCGTCTCACACAGTATTAAAAGATGTAATAGTCTCAAATTCCCTGACAGCCATGTTTGCGTTGCCTTTTTCCTGCCTGCATCCGTTCCGCGTGGTAGAGCACAAAGTGCCGTCCAAAAGACGAAGAATATTTCTGTAAAGACTGAGAGAATGTGAAATGACAGATGTCGTCGCATCGCACAGAGCTACACCGCACAGATAATGGAATAGCACTCACGCACGCAGAAGGATGATGTGTTCCTGATAAATTCATAACCTCAAACTCCAGTTTGTCCCGCTCAGCAAATCAGAACTCGAAATCCCAGCAGAGAATAATGACAATGGATGAAGCCCACTATGCCCACTAAATCAAACACGCACATTGTAAAATGCTGTATCCACATATTGATTTGTACAGTACAGTCTTTTTTCTTTCTATTATTTCACAAAAGCCAGAGTTGACATCCGTCTGTGCAAAGGCTCCGGTTTATTTTCAAGAGTGTAACTGGCCCTGACTTGGAACTAATTCAAGTGAATCTATGGGTCACAGCTTGTTAAGATTGCTGATCCATAACACTGCACTCTCACTGCCCTTTGACTTCATAACCCAACCAGAGCCTATACAGTCCAGAGGCTATAGAGAAAACGCTTATAGTAGAACATACAGTGTCTCAGTACCAGGGAAAGAAAGAAAGTTTATTCACTTATGGACTATAAATAGCCCATTAGTGGATTATTTAGTACACTGCTCATCATAGCTTCTCTTAAGATGTCGCAGTGTGGATGTGTATATGTGACTTTATGTTTCTTGAGCTGGTCTCCATAAAGATCCATCCATATACTCTCCATGTGTCTATAATGGGGGAAACAAATAATAACCATGTGGGCTTGGTTAGTTTTGTCTTTGGTTCTTTACCTCACACCTACGGTCAATTTAGAATCTCCACTTAAGCTAACCCCGGTCTGCATGTCTTTGGACCCTCCTGGAGAAAACCCACACAGAAACCTCAACCACGACTTAAACTAGGAACCTTCTTCTACCAGGCAACAGTGATAACCGCTTTCCCCCCCCCATACCACCTCTGCACAAAGATGCTCATCTAACATCCATCAATCCTGTACAGTGCAGTGATCAATGTCTTCTTCCAGGAGGAAAACGCAGCAAATCTGAGGTGCTTGGGAAACAAATTGTACAATATGTGTGCGAAGCAGTTTAATCACTGATACGAAATGTGAATAGAAAATACAGAGGTTGACTTGAATGGCGTCGGTGGCTCTTCGGGATGATTTAGAGTGATGCATGTGAGCAGCACAAGCGGTAACGGGACCTTCCGAAGGGAAAAAAAAAGCCTGATTTGTATTTACGACTGCACTGTAGGTGTAATTCAAAGCCAGCAAGCGTGATGGCGACGGAACGCATTTAGGCAACCCATCCGATCTGACAGCGAGGAATTGGCTGTCAAACGTATGACACACGGAGACATGGCAGTCATATCATCTCACCATCAGCGAATCAGGACACTGCTCAGGATGTGGCATGTGAGAATATTTCCTCCCCATTTTAATGTATCGCACAGCTGCATCTACATACCATCACTCAGGCCGGCTTTTACCATTCCCATGAATAACGCATTGTTAATTAGGCTCCACTAAGAGGCCCCATCCATTAGTTAGAGTATTAGTATTAGAGTATATACTGTATATAGCAGGTAGAAGCCCCTTTTAAAGGTTGCGTGCCATTTATTTCGGTTCTTGCTGGACCCACAGCGGAACATGGGAAGAGATATAAATATATGTCTTGTGTAAATGTACACGCATAAATATACACTGGTGCACTTGAAGAGGGAGGGAAGACGCACACTAACCTTTTTTAATTAGATTAATAAATCAAGGAAAGTGGCCGGCTGCAGCCCCAACGCAACCGTGGCAAAAGCTGGGGCGCTATGATGTCACCACACCACCTCTGAGGGCGTGCGTGTGTGTTTGTGTTTATGAGATGCAGGCAATTCATCCGACAATGTTTTTCCAAAAACTGCTTTCTCTACAAAATGCTGAGGATGTGTCTGTTTGGTGCGTGTGTGTGTGTTTATACTCCTATTCCCCACACTGCATTCATCAGCAGTTGGTGAAGCAGTAGGTGGCCAATGAGGTGTTTGGACACCCCCCCCCCGCCCCTCCCCCCTCCCCTCCTGCCCTGACCCCCTCCACAATCAAACTGAGCTCCCAGTTTTCCCTCCACACTTTTTTCCCCCACTCTTAGTTTGACATCACGCTAATGAAGATTTCCCGCACACGGCTGGTTGGCAGCTGCCTGGCTGTCTCAGCACAGACAACCCTGGGAAAACAAGCTCATTATTTATATGTCTTTGTATTATATTTACCAGCATAAATAATATAAGGCGTTAATGACGACTTATAGCAGCAGTGCAGGGGTAAGGTGTGTGTGCTGCCTTCCCTCAAGCTGTTTCACAGTAACGTGTAAAGTAAGCAGAAGTCGTATTACACACAGACTGTGTCCGTGTGCACATGAAATCAACAGAATGTGTTTACCTGAGCTGTGATAAAAACACAAGTCCACATCAGTAAAGAGCCTTTTTCTTCTATCTTGTTTTAAGCTTTCTTTAAGAACTCTGGAAATTGTCCTGAAAATTTGCGACTGGGCAGAGCAGCAGGAGTTAGGACATTCATGACGTAAATTCTGTTGAGAGGCACAGTTTGTTCTTATCACCAAAAGACCTCGAATCTCGGTGTCTTCAAGTTGACGTTTTTTGTCAGCATCTACTACACGTATGACATCTTTTTTTCTTCATGACATATTTGTATTTTTGCAGATTCGTGTCCATCACGTGTTTGAAAATGACATCGACGCGCACTTGCAGGCTGTGAATTTTTTCATTTTCCTGCTGTATTGTCACATGGTCCCACTTTTTTTCTGAAAATGTTCTGAAAATTTCTCTGCAGCAGCTGAGTCAGACATTTGCATTCCCAGGTACAGCCCCTCCAGAATATTTCAGGAAAATATCCAGACTTCAACACATGCCTTAAAGCGGCTTTAGAGATTTGATAGAATATATTCTGCCGTGTGGGAAGGACACAGCGTTGTCTTAATGTTTGCACATGTTCAAATTTCATTTTCAATTTCAAAGTTCTCTGTTAAGCTTTTGAAACCAACTCACTCTTTGGTTAAGTTGGACCCTGGATCTTATTTCATTTAGTTTTTTTTAAACTTTTTCTATTATTACCTATTTTAAGATCTTTTACAAAGGAAAACAGTATCGGGAGGATCCTGGCCTTCATGCCTGCAAACACCCTTTAGCAGCTGAATCGATGTAAAATAGGCTTGGAATGTGCAGCCATTGAATTTCATTTGGGCCATTTTACTAAATCAGCCGCTTTGATTGATTGTGCACACACACACACACAGAGAGCACAAACATATCGACTGTATATGTTGCACAAACAGCAGCAGGTGACTCTCTCGGAGATGCATATACATAGTAGCGCTCGCAATCAGCCTCCCAATTGCAATTGATGGGTGTCAATTAGGCCTCCATTTACCACAGTCATTGAAACCGCGCAGCCCTCGCTCACTATCTGCTTTTTCCTCCTGCAACTATATCGACAGCCACAATCTCCTGAATCCACCATAATCGGTCTGCCCCTCATGATGTAATGGTTTGATGGGCCATAAAGGCCCATCGGGAGAGCAGGCTTGCTTTACTCAAATCTGTATTTCTCCAACAGGGTCAAACCAGCTTTAACTACGTGGTGGTGAAGTGCCAAGAGTCACAAAAACCACCGATTATTTTTCTTCTGGGTATTTCCGCTGTCTTTTTGGGTTCTAAAGGGCAGTTGAGGTTAACATGGGTTTGGAGCAGACACCATGTGGCATAACAATGGAGTTGTAGCGTTTGAGATTTAAATGAGTGTCTTTCCTCCACATCCAAACATAAATCTTTTGACTGAAAAGCTTTGTAATCTACCAAGATGAATTGGTATTTTTTGTGCTTGTCCCTATGAATTAAGGGAGTGATGCAATTTAACTTCAACCTCAGCATCTTGTATCAAACTAAGCTGCATCGTGCAATAAGTAATAATCTAATTTTTCTTAACAAAAGAGACGTGATTACGAGAAGATTTAGCTACAAACGGCACAGACGACCTCCAGAAACATCCTCAGTTTGTGTGTGTGTGTGCACAAAAAGCTCTGCGAAGTATCATCCGACTTTATTTCTCTTGTACTGATGAATTTATTCAGGTCTGCGGAGGTTGGATACAGGTGTTTCATTTTCTGCTGTTGCTCCAGGACCTGCTCTCTGTCAATCACTCAGTCAGGCCAACATGCAAACCAATGAAAACGCCTGCACCTCGTAGCAGAGAGAATTTAATGAAATCTGCGACCCAATATTTCCGACGTCCTCTCTGTGGGGAGTAGGAAAACATGTTTTAAATTAGATTAAATAGTAATAAAGGCAAAGCAGCAGACGTATCCGTGTCAAGGTAGGGGGGGGGGACTGTAAATTGAAGTGTCTCTGCGTCGAAGTTGTCACTCATGCTGTCGCTGTGTCTGTTTCAGGAGGCCAGTTGGAAGGTCTGATGGAGACCATTGAGAGCAGAGATCGCCGCCCAGCCTCCAGTGGAAGGATCCTACGCCCCGCGCCGAGGGGACCACTGCATAGCCAAGTTCGCTGATGGCGAATGGTGAGCAAACACTTTGATACTCAACCCATTGACAACACACACTGAAACTAAAACGAGTGCCTTATCCGTTCTATATAGAACTAACTGATCTATCCTGTAGGGTCAGAGGTGACAGATCCACCTTAAATACGGTTTCTTCTTCCACGTCAATTTACAATGAGTTATGAAGGAGCTCTAACTCTGAATCGACATTGTACCATGTTTTCCTATAAATCGGTGTTTCAGCAAATACCCTGAATACAAGTATCATTAACACTGGACAGAAAAAATCTATCAGAGCTTCCTTACCTGCAAATGTTTGATTTATCATTATCCCAAACTGCCCGACTCGAACAGTTTGTCCAGCGACAATCTGTACGTTTGTTTTATTTTCTTCTCTCCGTCGACACTTCCCTTTTTACCTTGTTTCTGTTTAAGCCTGTGATGTGTTAACTGCAAACACCCTCAGGGTGTAATTAGCTCACTGCCACTGCTCTGGCCCTGTAGAATCAGCAGCCGCTTGACAGTAACACACACACACACACACACACACACACACACACACACACACACACACACACACACCTCTTCATCTTGTCTCTGCACCGGATGCTGGAAGTTTACAGATGGTCATGGGGACAGATAGAAGTCACAGTGATCGAGGGAGGGAGGGAGAGTGTCTATGTCAGGAAGGTGACGACGAAAAAAGATCACAAAAGTGATGATGAAAAAAGAAAGTTCCCTGAAGCAGGTGTTCTTCTCTCTTCCTTCTCTCTTCCTCTCCCTCTCCGGGGTATTGGGGGCCAAGCGAAAGTTATTCTCTCGCTCCAGCCTCCACAATAAGTTGTGAAAACCCATCACTCCCTTTAAGCTATTGTTTGTAAAGACAGAACAATAATCCTGCACCCTGTGGCAAATGTCTGAAATTTCTGTCTTTTAAAAAAATAAAACAGCTCCATATAATTCAGTGAGCTAATTAAGTTCATGTTCACATTGTGTCCATATCTTTGTATTCTGTGACGCATGTGGAATGTCGGCTTGTTTCATTAGGGGGCTAATTAGAAATCCGTTGCCTTTCAAGGCCTTTCAGAACACCGCAGAGTCAGAGTGAATCGAGAGGAGGAGAAAACTGTGTTCGTCAGTCGCTCGCTCCGTCTCTCACTCTTCCTCCCCGCATCTGAAGCTCGTCTTCCCGTTTATCGTTTATAACTTTGTTCTGTTGTCTCTCTTCGCCCGTGTGGCTCTTCTCTCCCGCTGTCCTTGCTTTGCTGCCAGTTTGTCTTTGTCAGTGGTGGTCAGATGAAGAGACTGAGGAAGACATTCTCTTCTGCAGCTTCTGTATGAATTCATTACGAGGATTCAGCTCCGATCACAGACTGTGTATAAAGATAGTCGACATGACGGCTCCCCCAAAAACAGTGAAGCCAAAACATCTTGATTGCCCTCCTGGGAGTTGGCTGCGTTACAGATCATACATCCTGCCAGCTCCATGTTAGTGGATGGGACATGGGCCAAACGAAACACACGCTAGTTCTTATCACACAGATTTGTGTATTTCCTGTGAGTTTGGTTTTAATTGGTTATTTGAGGCTATAAAATGGGCTGAAACTTTAGGATTTACAGCTAAGTTTGTCTCGAGATCAGTCAAAAGTTTGTTTTGACGCTGTGATCCAAATACGCAAGATGGCGTGTTCGTAACCGGAATACTTAAGCTTCAATCCTGGATAGTGAACGGACGTGGAGACGCGTCGTCCATCTTTATATACAGTCTTTACTTCAAAAATGTACTATTGCTTTTCCTTAATTTGGTCAATAATGTGTTGGTCAATAAAATCAACTTCATCTTCAAAGTGCCCTTATCATCTTATCATTAACACTAATGCTCTAAAGTTATTTTTCTACAAGACAAAAATAGCCTTAAATTTCTGTCCTTTATTGCAAAGAGGCCTCTGTGCAATTTCACAGCCCGTCCTGATGTCCTGATAGAGCCCCCCCCTCGTCCGCCCGGTGTCCCCCCCCCTCACTCCCCCGGCCCGCTCATCCTCGCCTGCTCCTCTCCTCCGATCACAACAGACAGATCCTCCACACCTTCCCCCCAGGGAAATAAGCACGGAAATCATTTACTCATCTCCTTTTCCCTCTTGTGCCCTCTGTCTTCATCTCTTGCTCCCCTCCGCTCTACTCTCTCTCTCTCTCTCTCTCTCTCTCTCTCTCTCTCTCTCTCTCTCTCTCTCTCTCTCTCCGTCTTCCTCTCCCCCTTTCAATTATTCTATTGCTGCTGCAGGTACAGAGCCCGAGTGGAGAAAGTTGAGTCGCCGGCGAAGGTGCACGTCTTCTACATCGACTATGGCAACGTAAGTATCTCTGTGACCGAATATTTGACCGCGTGACAAAGCCACTGAATGTTGCACTATCATCGTTAAGGCAAACAAAACAGTTGTATCGGGCGATGCTCAGAACCCACAGCCGGAGGAAACCTAGTGTCTGAAAGGGGATTTCTTTTCTGTTTCTTGCATCTACCCAGACACCAGTTGTTTGCGTATCTCCATGTTCAAAGCAGCCTTAATGTAGCCTTTCAGCCGGAGTTTTCAGGACAAATAAGACGCAGGCGTATTTGTTTTCCTTTGTTTACTACTGAAGCAAATGGTACAACTGAGTATATCATTTTTATTTCTTTTTGTACCGGTGACAAAAGCAGAAACCCCCCCCCCCCCCCCCCCCCCCCATTCTATCTCAGTCTCTTTTTTTTTTTTCTCATACTCTGTGATGATGAAGGCACTCTCTCGTTCCTTGTGTGAGTGCGTTATTGTCTGCGTCCCTGCCCACGTGCGTACACATGCTTGCATCACCAAGTGGCTCATGCAGCCAACCCCTGGCCCGCGGGAGATTTCCCATAATGCAGTGGAGCGGCACAGTGTGTGACTGACCTCGGAGTGGGGGACAGCTCGAGGTTTGGCTGGCAGACGCGATGCATCCTGGCATGTTGCTGAAAGTGTGATTCTCCGAGGCCAACCTGGCGCGCGCGCGCGCGCGCACACACACACACACACACACACACACAGGCTGCTATCCACCTCGGCCTATGTAGTTTTGTGTCTTCTTGGATTGAGTCATTCTGGCCTTGATTTCATGCTGCTGTGTCATGAGCTATTAGTCACAGGTACAGCGCCGTACCTGAATTATTATATGATCATTAGCAAACACAGCAGAGCACTTTTGCCTTTCATTTTTAAAGGCCACATTTACAGTGCTGTCAAACTCTAATATGACGTCAATAAATCTTAACCTTCTAATCCATAATAAATGTTGAGGGTATTCTCTGTCTAGACTGTACAGTCCAATGAACACATTAACCTAAGATATGGGGGTCATTAAATTAACTCCCCATTTCTAAGGGCTATATTTGTCTGACTTTCCACCAGCGTGTTCTCCCTGTGGTGATCAGCGATTGACCATTACTCACTCCGGCTTATTCCTGTCGGGACGCATTAGCTTTAACGCTTCAATTTGTATGTTTCATTTACTGAAATTTGCATTTTTGTTTAGATTCTGAACTTGGGGTCAGAATCAGGGTCATTTCAAATAGTCGATGATAAAAAGCTTTTCAGCAAAAACACACAAATGCAGTCACTACATTGCACAATACATCCACATATGAGGTTGGAAATGCAAGTTAACATATTAATCTTAAGATAAGACATTAATAGAATCTTTACACAGTTGAACTGGTATTACTGGGATTTACAGTCCCTTCGGCGAGGTCTGCCCCGGGTTCTCTGGGCCATTTAGAGCAGAATCACTGAACACTGAATCCTTACCCTACCTCTAACACTTCAATCATAATTTTATTCGAATACACAATAACGCCACTGGCAAGTAATGTTGCCTTTGACGAGTCTGGCGACGTTTAACCCAACGTCTATTGTCATCTTTACTCATTCTTCACCTTTTGCTTGTCGCTGAGCTCCAGAGCAGATGGCTCAGAGAGAGAGGGGTCTCAGCGCTGCTGTAGAAACAGCTGTGAAATGAGTGGTAAGGTGACATATACAAGCATGCAGCCCTAAAGCTACAACTACAAAAACGGTATCTGTCCTTCCTTCACATTGCGAAAGTAAACGTGTGTAATGCGGCGCCGATTCTGGATTGAAGGAAACGTAGAAACGTACATTAGAGGGAACAGGACGAGTTCCAGCGTGAATCTGTGTTGAGTTGTGTTTTGAAAATGTTCTTCACTTAGAGACAAAAATTTCCTCACAAGCTTCCAACGAGCTTGTTGCATTTTTCTGTTTCATGTGTCTGTATCATTATGAACACGCCTGAGCTTTTCTCCCTACATCTCCTGTAACTTGTGTTGCTGTAGTTGTAGCATGAGATGGAAGTGTGTCGTGTTTGCTTTGAAGCCGTCTTCATCTCAAACAAATACACAAATTACCGTCGAGCTTTCGCTTCATGCTCTCAAAAGCCTCGCCCTCCAAAATCTGATCATTTTACGGAGAGTAAATATTTCAAACCATGAACAGAGACTTTAGGAGCTTTAGTAGCCGCGGTGTTTGCACATAGTATTACAGCCGTAGTGAAAACAAATGTCAGTGTGTCTGTTTGATTGCAGAAATCAACATCATGCAGGCTGCCTTGAAAGCTGTTCTATATTGGGTCTGATTTCTGTCCTCTGCTCATCCTCCCTCAGAGAGAAGTGGTGTCGTCCACCCGTCTAGCTGTCATGCCCCCCGCCTTCAGCACCAGGACCCTGCCAGCACAGGCCACCGAGTATGCCTTCGCCTTCATCCAGGTCCCACAGGACGTAAGTGCACGGACGCTCACGCACGCATATCTCTTAATATGTGTCGCCGCTGAAAAGCTTCAAAATTAACTTCCAGATATCAACTTCTTCAGGCTCATTTTCTGCCAGCTTTTGAAAGTCGACTTTCCTGGCAAGACATAAAAAGTGTTCTGAGTTTCACTTATCGCACGAGGTGATAAGTTTGCGGCCGACGGAAAAGGCTCGAGTTTTTTTTTTCATTCCGAGCAATAGTGCTCATCCATAATGTATGTGTTACAAAGCCGACAGGGCATTGAACACGAAGCCATTGATTTACTCCAGAATAATTGAGATGGTATCAGAGAAGCTTTAACTTTATCTCTGTATTGATTCGATATTTCTGCAGCGACCAAGAGTCCCAAAGTTTCTTTAGAGAGATCCAGAGTTTCCAGGTACTTGCTGTGTTTGTGCTCAAATGTCCATCTGATAGTTGAGAAGCAGTTGTTGTTTTTTTTGTTTTTTCTTCCTGCAGCCCTAATCTTCTTGTTTACATCAGCGTGTGTGTTTACCTAACCCCCGGTGTGTGTTTGTCTCCGCCTGCGTTTTGAGTGTGTCAGGGGGGTCAACTCATTGGAAGCATCCTGAGCCGGTAGCTTCCAGAATATTTGGTGCAGATACAAACATGTTTTTATTTTTTTTGGTGCCTCTTCTGTGCCGGAATAACCTCTGGGTGGTTTGGTAGTTTTAAGGATATTTGTTGCACTATGCAGATTTGTACAATATGTCCCTAGAATTAATTAAATACAATTAAAATAAAGATTTTTGGAGTGATAGCAGCACATGGTTGCCAGTTTATTAGGTACACCTCGCTAATACATTTGGCTTGCACAGTCATTTATGATCACGGTGCTAATTTGACTTAATTTTAGAGGCTGTAATGTGTTTTGCTGTTGATGTTAAGTCTTATTTTTGTCTCGTCTCTCCTGAAATGTTTCAAACCCCAGCATCTGTTATTAGGTTGTTTTTAGCTTCAAAGTGTTACTAGGACAACTGTCATGGGATTAGCTGCATCATGACTACATATGCTAAATGTTTTTTTTTAATGCAGCAATGCTTATGTTTCCGAATTATTTAGGATATAAATGTAGAACAGAATTTGGACCCATCAGCTTCTTACTCGACACTCAAAGCTTCTCTCAGTTCAGTGGCTTGGTAGAAGCTGTGTGTGTTAGTGTGTGTCTGTACACACATTTGTAATCCCTGTGTGCATGCTATCACCTGTCTCATGAGTCAGTGTCTCCTAAAGGAAGTGGCCCATCTGTTGGTCCAACCCGGGGGACAGAGGCATCACCTACACTTTACAGCCCACACACACACACCTCTCCCTCTCACTCTTCCTCTGTCACTCTGCATCTGTCTCACCCTTTTCCTCTTCTTTTTGTTTCCTCTTGCTTTTCCTGTCATGTGTTTGTCGTCTGTTCTGTCTGGACGGTTTCACCGTGTCATTCACGCCGACTCCACGCTGCCCCACTTGCACTGCACCTTTGCTGCCGCACACAGGACAGGTTGTTGTGTCTCTGTCGCTCAACCTGCCAGGCGATGCCCTGCACATATGTCTGTCTCGACTATGAAGCCACACAGCTTCACAGTCTAGTCTTAAAATCCTTCTTTTTCGCAGCAACAACAAAAATCTGCTGCTTTCTAGTGCAGTTTCGTGAGATGCCTCAAAAAGTGACATTGTTCTGTTTTGTAGGAAAACAAAACTGAAATGTGAACTTGTAACTTAGCCCAAGCTACAGAGCTCGTGTCATCTCACTGTAGCAACAGACGCCAGCACATTTCAAGTCCAGTTTTATCCTGGATGTTGTGAACTCCTGTGAAGCCGCCTCCTCTCCGGACACCCGGACACTTCAAGGATGCCTCGTCAGCTAATTAAAGAAAGTAGTTAATGTCTGGAGAGCACTTGTAAAAAAGACAAACAACAGAGTAAATCCTAAAAAATGCCAAATAAAAAAAAAAAGTCCAACCACAAAAGATACAACCTCAATTAAACGGTTTCCTCAAGGTTACACAACTTTCCCTACAATTTATATTTGTGCATTTTCAACACTTATAACTCGCTGCCATCAACATTTTCTCTTTAAGGTCTGGGTATTGATTCTCTCTGTACCAGCTCCCTCACACTCGTCTTCACATATCCATATACACTCTCTTGTAATGTGCATGTCCTTTATACACTTCTTAAGCGGGTGCTTTGTGTGAAGGGAAAGTGAAAGATGGATGCATTGGCTTTTGAAAAGGTTCTGTAGAAAAAATATCTTTTTATATTCCTCTAAGAAAGAATCAAAGTATACATGGCAATAAAGTTTCATTACTGAAGCTTGGGTTTAAATTGGCTCAGGTGTTGAATGTAAAAAAAAAAAAAAAAATCATGCCACAGTAAGTAAAGTGGAAATATCTCAGCCTGCTGTTAATGCGTCAAAGGGTTTTAACTGGGATTGTTCTGCACATAAGGTCGACAAGATGGGGTCACTGGAAGGCTCTCATTAATTTTGTATAACCCCCCCCTCGCCAGTGTTGACGCATCCTTGTTCTGTAATACTCTCTCCCTGTGTTTTTCTCTCTCCTCCGGTGTCGGCGGTCTCTCTCTCTTTCTCTCCCTCTCTCTTTCTCTCCCTCTCTCCCTCTCTCTCTCTCTCTGTGTCACACACCAACTCTTCCTCGGCCTCGCTCTCTCTTGCCCTGAGCTCCCCTGCAGCGCGTGTGACAAGCTGACCAGGGGGAGAGCGGGGACAAAAAAAGACCCTTCGTTTATTGTGCCTTGAACAAGCTTCCCTGCCCACACATGCTCACGCACACACACACACACACACACACACGCACATACCCAAGGGCGACTAGCTCGAAGGGGGTTGCCATGGAGACAAGACCAGGGCAAGAAAGAAGGGAAGCAAAGAGATGGATGGTGTAGAGGAGGGATGTATGATGGCCAGGGACCCATTTTTTTTTGTTTTTAAGTGTCTTCCTGTCTTTGAAGATGCAGCTCCCTTTGTTTTCAGTTTTTTTTTTTTTTTTTTTCTGCCCCGACCGCCGGAGGATGTGAGGTCAGGTTTGCACCGCAGCCGCTCCACCTCCCCCCGGCACACGCGTTCAATCAAAAGCTGGCCTTTCACATTCAAGAGGGTGAGGAATAAGAGACGTAACTAACTGAAGAATGAGAGGAAACGAGAAGAAAGGGACATGATGATGAGGAGGAGGTGGAGGGCAGGTGAGATTCAGGCCGTTAGAAACTTCAGCCCAACTTGAATCTCTTCTCTCTTGAACCGGCTGAGGAGGTAATTTCCACAGATTACAGTGATCAGGAAATAGTTGCCGATTGGTGAATGATACGTTTGATTGCGACCACATTATAACGCAAATTGAACCCCTACCACTTTAGTACCGCTTGCTCTCCCCCCGAAATCAAATCCGAACATGTTCATGCATATGTGGCTTTTTACATCAGCCTCTGCATTGCGTGTCTTTGTGTGCGTTTGCCCATCAGGAGCCATCAGCGATAACACACTAATTATCCCTTTCACCTCTTTTTCCTCACTTTCCCTCCCTTCTCCATCTATTCCATTATCTCCTCACCCTTTTTTTCCCCTCTGCTGATCACACCATCTATTAATGCCCCATTTCCTCTCCTCCTCCTTTTCCTTCCTAATCCCCACTCCTTATCAACGTCTCTTTCTCTCTGTCTCTCTTCCAGGAGGACGCCCGTGCGGACGTGGTGGACTGTGTGGTGCGGGACATCCAGAACAGCCAGTGCCTGTTGAACGTGGAGTACTCGGGGGCCACCTGCTCACACGCCACGATACAGTTCGGGGACACCAAGAACGACGTCGGCCTCGGGCTGGTCAAAGAGGGATACGTCATGGTGGACGTCCGCAAGGACAAGTACCTGCAGAAAATTGTGAGTGAAAAGACAGAGGAGGCAGCAGTTGATGGGGAGGGTTGAGCTGGATAAATCTAAATTTGAGACAAAAGCTGAATTCTGGGCTGCTGTGGAGCCTTCTCGTGTTGTTTCTCTCTGACTTGATTGGTCAAATTATTTTCCCTGTTCAAATCAGTGACGCTTTCTGCCCAGTCTGCTCTGATTGGCTAGCTGTTGTGATTGGTCGGATGTGCCGGACTAGCTGCTAGGTGTGCATTATGCAAATGTGCATGTTTGTAATGTCCCTTGACTGACTTGACTAGGAGTTCAATTCAATTAAACTGTATTGTGCACCACATGCATCATCTCAAGGCACTTTACATTGTGAGGTTGAGATCTTACGTTATAGAGAAACACAACAGGTCCCACAACGAGCAAGCACTTGGCGACTGTGGAGAGAAAAAAGTCACCACATTTTCAAATGAACATTTTTGGATTGATTAGCAACACTCAGTTGCAAGTTTATTAGATACACCAAGTTAGTGCATTTAGCGAGGGGGGTCGTTTATGATCAAGTTGTTGTGTCTGATGTTCCTGTGGGAGAGAGGAGCTCCCGTTACTTTAGGCTTTTTAACTTTGTCGATTTTTACACTAGAGGACAAAACAAATATGAAAAACCTCTTATGTCATTTTTGAGGTGGAGGTCTAACTGTGAAAGGTTGAATTTATTGAACAGGTCATTTCCGTCGGTTTCTGTAAATTTCAGATTGATTTCCGAGCCCTTTACTCTGACGGCTCTGTCTTTTAAATCATCTTAAACTCCTCACTTCCTCCTGCTCGCTTGTTCTTCTGCAGCTCACAGTGGTATGGATAAGTATTTGTGCTGCTGTTGTTCGATCTGTGTAACATAAAGCACGTAGCGGGGCCTCCCCCCCATTCTTTATTATTTGATGTAACAAGGTCCATTTGCCGCCTGTGGCTTTCTGACACTCCAATAATTACCACATCTCCAAGCTCGCATACAACTGCCTCCTCGTTTCCAGCTCTGTGTTTAAATCCATACGTGCAAACTTGTATTAGTACGTTTTGTCATGTGATCACCGCGCCTTTGTCGATCTACGGACCGAAAAAATACACAATTTACACAACAATATTGCCCCCGATGGCGGCCATTTTGTCAAACCATTTGCTGTCCCCTCATTATGCTAATTTGCCGACTCAAAGCCACTCTGTACATGAAAGATAAAGAAAATATAGAAGTATTTATTCCTCCTGCAATTACTGCTGCCGCACATCCCTAATATTAGTCACTCTGCTGTTGGCTTAAAAATCCATACGCACAAAAGGGATGGAGAAATATGTCCACCAGAGTGTAATTATTTACAACCAAATCAAAAGGTATATTTATATAAATGAGACGCTGTCGCACATTTGTACATGCAAATTATTCACTCGTGTACAGAGGTGTAAGTAACAAGTTTTGTGCCGAAGCAATAAAAGCACTCCGGGCCCCGTCCGTCAATAGAGCTCTGTGATCACATCGTTGTGAGAGTGTTTTGACCTCTGACCTCTAAAGAGTAGCCAGGGATCGTAATGCAGTCTCTGGGTAATGGACCCTATAGACAAAGACAGTGATTAAAACCTCCCAGCCATACGACTAATAGGCTTATAGACCGCACACAGATTTAGGTTTTGTTGGATCAAATGGTTTCTCGTTAGTATTCAGCCGCATCTTTTTCCAGTGTTTTGCTTCGTCCTCGCCGGCTGCAGACGTGTTGCCAATGCATCTACGCGAGTGAACTGAAGGAAGTTCCACAGTTATTTTCTTGTTGATTCCAGCCGTCAAGTCCGATCCTGAGATCTTCCATATTCCCAGCTCGGTAAAAGCAAGCTGGAGTCTTATTAGTCGGCTTTTCCAACCATGAAATGTTGTAAATGTGCTTCTGATCCATAGAATATGTGGACCAGTAGCTGAAAGGCCCAGTTTGATGTTATTGGAGCTGAGGGATATATTTTGTTGATCATAATCGTGATGTTGCCGAACTTCATCCTCCTTTTGGCTTCATCGATCTTTCCTGTACTTAAATGTGTGAGAGCTGAAACAATAACTTCATTATGGACTAAATTTTGAGGATTGTTTACTTGATTGACAGGAAATTAATCAACATTCAGCTATTTCTGACATTTTCAATATCCTTCCTCGGATTACGGCTTTTCAAATTTGCTGCATTTCTTTTTCTAGCACATTTAATATCTTTTGGAATTGAACTCAACAAAACAAGATATTTTAAAACCTCACATTGGAGAAAACACAGAGTTTGCAGGTGAATTTAATGAAATTCACTGTGAAAGTGGTTTCTTTACCAAAACTGATGTCATTATTTACCACGTTCACTCTCATGGATGGATTTGGTTTAATCTTTTAATTTGCTGTATTGCTGCCTTTTGTTCCAGTTCCCTCCCGGAGTTGACCTCAAGTCTTTTGTTTGCAAGGTGCATTTCTGACTCAAATATTTATGAGCAGCACTGCAGCTGCTGCCAGTGCGACAACACAAAACATTATCTTGCCAAGGCAATAAAGCCAAAAAAGGCTCAAAGATACAACCTTTTGTTGACCCCTGGATCCGTGCCCCTACTCCTTTTCATCTTATGGAAAGTTTGCCTTGAGCTTTTCGCAGTGGAGGATCCAACCTTGAGTTCTTCTGCTCCTCCTTCCTCTCTTTTTCACTCATCCAGACTATCGGCTTCTCCGAGAAGTGACTTTTGTCCTTCCTATCTGCTCCATTTTGGCTCCATTCTTTATTCATTATCCATTCCAGGGGATTGGAACATGGTCATTGTAATCTGTAGTGCTAAGCATTGCATAACAGATGGGCTGTAATGTTCACTGGCACTTGAGTGACTATCAATAGTCAGTCATAAGTGCACTGAAGGTTAACACCAGTCTTTGAGAGTGGCATTGTCCCAGAAGAGGCAGAGCAGAGAGGGATATTCATCCATTTGGGGCTTTTATTTATTTTCTTCCCGAGTGCATTTCAGCCTTAAACCCTTCACTGGCTGATGCCCACTCTGCGCACCATATGGAGTACATAGCTATTGTTGCAGCCATCCATCAGTATCATGGCAAAGGAAGAGGATTCGTGGTGAAAGTGTAGGCGAAAAGATGATCACGCACCAGCTGCCCGGTCTCTCATTGAGGGGAAGTGAGGTATTAAAGGGAAGGCAGGGAAGTGGGGAGGTAGGAGGTGGGTGGACAAACAGTAATCTAAATGATGATTGATAGACTGTACTTAGTGAGGGGAGACTGACAGCGACCTAGAGGTGTGGACGGACAGTAAAGCATGAGATTAAAGTACAACAGGGAGGATGTCCTGTGGTATGGAAATGACCCGTAACATCGCAGATAAAAATCAGAGCACCCATAAGCACTCGGTCGTAAATTTTTTAAGGAACACCCGACCAAAACTAGTGCCGCCATTCTGAGGTTTATGGAGGTTTTAATTCAACGTGGACTAGTGCAGTGCCCGTTCTGAATCCACCTGTTTGGAATGGGCTGTTTGTTCGGCCCGCGGTGACGCTGGTTGCAGCTTTTCTTTCTGAAACCGTAAAAGTGACCTGCGGTAGTTGAGCCGCGGAAAAATAAAGAGCGGCTGCGTGACTCAGTCCACAGAACCCCGAAGCTACAGCTGCTGCACAAAGAGCCGTTCACCTGTTTATTAAAAGTTCAGTGGAGATGACTTTGGTCGAGTCCCAGCCGCTGCTGCCACAGAGCGCTGGTTGCCTTTTTATTCAAAGTTTATGAATATTTAACGTATCGCATCTCCTATTTGTACCAAATTCAACACCGCACTTCCTTGGGCCTTTAACAAGGCACATGCCAAGTGTGAAGCCGATAAAATGATTCTCGAGATACGTGAGCCCCAGACCGACAGAAATTTGCGGAATTATTAGAACAATGTGGTTTGTAACAGTTGCACTGTCTTTGTATAATGCGACGGTGCTGCAGCCGTCCAAATGACCGCCCAGTTAATACCACTAACACGCCGATACCGTCTGACAGACAGATCTAATGTCATAATACGAGGTTTAATCCGTCATACATCTGTCATATCATGTGTAGACCTTCTGCATGTGTTGTTTATGAGCCTTTGGTATTTAGATTACCATCAGTGAGTGATATCTGTGCGTTATCACCAGATCAGGGTTGGAAACAGAAGCGTGGGGC
Organism: Hippoglossus hippoglossus; assembly: GCF_009819705.1. Taxonomy (NCBI): domain Eukaryota; kingdom Metazoa; phylum Chordata; class Actinopteri; order Pleuronectiformes; family Pleuronectidae; genus Hippoglossus; species Hippoglossus hippoglossus. The sequence continues at coordinate 12,893,341 of NC_047173.1, forward strand.
TTTATATACAGTAGCTACAGTATTTCAGCCTTTGTGAGCTTGTAACTGTGTCACTTTGGTTTCAGTTATAGCCTGAGACTTTTTTTTGTTTTGTTTTTTACTGCCGACCATATTTCCTTTCTCATAAGTCTCACCCGCATCACATTACTCATCCGTGTTGGTCTGGTCTTCCTCCTTATTTGTCGCCGCTCAAACTTTTTATACTCGGATACAGATCTCGAGAACGGTTCTGTTTCTGTGGAAAATAGATTCCAGGCCCCACAGTCCCCTTACATTCAATCAAGCTGCAACACATTTCAGACACTTGTAGACATCAGTCCTGTAAATAAGCCTTTTTTTAATGAGGATCCATGAATTGTTCTCTTGGAAATTGGTGAAAATGCTGTGTACGAGTCGGGCACAACTGTCTGCCTATTACCGACGTGTTGTATCATAAACGAGCCGTTAGCCAAACTCTAACAGAAATTGTCAACCGCCGTGGACGTTTGCCAAACGCAAACGTGAAGAGATCTCCTCTCTCGCTCTGACCTGAGACTCTCACGCTGACTTCATGCCTTCACCCCCGGCACAGTCCATGTACCAAGCCATCCCGAAATTGTCCTGGCACCGTCAACCACCAGCCACTGCTCGGATGGCAGGTTGCCACGTTGGCACACACACACACACACACACACGCGCGCTCACTAACGTATTTCCTCCTCGTTCCTCATTTCTCTTAACGTCTCTCTCCGCTCATTGTTCAGGACCTGATTTCTCCCATATTTCCTTCTCCCCTCTTTACCGCTTTGTCACCATCACTCACTTTCGCCCTCCTCTCCCTCCCATCACCACTTATAACTCCACTGCTCTTCTCTTCATCACTTATTTCTTGTTTACACGCTCCTGTACTCTCCATTCCTCTCCTCCGCCTTCTCCGTATAACTCCCTCACTTTTTGCTGCTCACACTCGTTAACCCCCCCCATCTTTTCCACACCCCGTGTTCTTTTTTAACCTTTGCGATCCAAACTGAGCCCGAGCATTTTATTTAACCAGCACTGGCAGAGGAAGCTTGTTGGACTTTTACATTCTCTCATTAGCATTTTGTGTTTAAGTGCAATTATTTGTATCTTGCATCAGCCGATTCTGCCCCGTTGAACCCAAACTGTGCTGACGGCGATGCCTCTCTTTTAAGATTATAAGTGATGGAATACAGTGGAGCTGTCGGATAATGTTTGAGAGAGAACAAGATAGAGAAACAACATATTTACTGACGGCCTGTTAGTCAGTTCTTTGAGGAACACATAAACTCATCCTCGGATCTGATCTGTTTGTGTTGTACCTGAAATGAGTCCGTCATGGTGAGCGCAGTTGGAAGACGGCTGCGTAGGTAGAGATACAAACTTTTCCTGTGCGCCGCTGTTTTCTGACGTCATGACCGATTCCAGCTCAGACAGGCCACTGGGCGCTAACTGTCTCCACCAGTCACCTCAGCTCACCGACATCGGTGCGAGACCCTAAAGTTAATTAGTGTTACAAGCTTAAATCTCCGGTTTGCTAATTACAAGTCAATTAGAAACACGGAAGTGTCTGTCAGTTCCTTGCAAGCGCAATTATTATCAATCACCAACAGCGATGGCTGCATCGACCTCGGCCTCGTTTCCAATATGTTCCCCACTGAAGGGATTACGATATAGAAACTATGTTCACACCTTCGCCAAATGTTTGTGAAGTGACTCGTAAGATTTTTATTAAAATGTGACCGTGTGCTCAAGGCAGAGTTTAGCATCGTGGAATCTTTGATTATCCACCAGCCCCTCGAGAAATATCCTTTTATTTCCTCCTCTCTCTGTCTGTGTCGCAGCTGGATTCCCACTGAGGCCTTGTTTTTTATGTATGACGGCAGTGGACGACTTTTAAGTAGCTTCAAGGAGCCTTTAAGTTGTGGCTCACATGCAGTTGAGTTTTTTTTTTTTAAGTCATGCATTTCTTTTCACAGCAACTGCTTCATGTATAATCTAGTTTTCTTACAGCTTGTACTAGGAGTCCCTGGTGTGGTTAATAGCGCAGCAGTTGCATTATACAGTGATTGTGTTAATGGGGGTGGGAATCGTAGATGAAATGGCGTGTTAAAGAGGTGTGGGCACACCTACAGCTGCATATGGCAAAATCCATACAGGAAGTCAGGATGGACGCTCCTGCATACACAGGATTTCTCCAGGGAATCGCTGTTCCATTTATCTAAGTACAATTGTGCTGTTTGGTCAACACACACACACACACACGTGCGCGCGCTGTAGCAAGGTGGCTCATGTAATGTAACCACACTGTTGGAGGAGACTGTTTGGACACTGATGATGTGCCTCATGGGAACGTTGCCGTGTCTATACAGCGGGTTCACTCTCAACAAAATGAGGCCTCGTGGGTAAACAGTGTTTCATGTAGTAGCACGGCTGTTGTCGCTTATGGGCTGTCCCCAGGCAGAGAGGACGGACATGGTACATGTTATACTTTTAAACCCACGTGGGAAATAAAGAGAAGGTGAGACACAAAACAACAACACAACACAAAGACGACACCTGATGGAGAATAGACAAATAAATGGCTGGTGGTTCTGTGTCCGAGTTTGCCCCAAATGGCTCCTGCCACGGTGGATCAGGTTTCCATCGCCCCCCCGCCCCCCGCCCCCCGCCCGAAAAAATTGTCACCGTGTCATCTATAAATGGCTTTTAGCCGTATCCGGATAACCAACTGACTGACTTTCAGGTCGCTGCCCTCCGTGTTCAACCCCAATGCCCGCGCGTCACAGCCCATCAAAGATCCAACCCCCCCTCACAAAACAAGGGCACATAAACACACACACTCACACTGAGCTTCATGGGTATGTGAGAGCATGACCGCTCCTCACCAATGGCTCAATACCTAATTTACAAGTAGAGTTAGAGATGGGACCTTTTTAATGGACATTTTCTGCTTCCCTGTTATTGATCACACACACACACACACACACACACACACACACACACACACACACACACACACACACACACACACACACACACACACACACAGTCACTTGCACAGGCAGTTGCCTCCCCTGCTGCCACCGCTCTAAGGGCCCTTTTGACATGTCCTAGCTGACACGCGCCACTTCCCAAACGCAATTCCATCTTCTGCAGATGTACACACACACACACACACACCCTATATCCTCCTCCCCCCCCACACACCGGCGGGGTGCACGGAGGACAGGCAGCAGGGGAGTGGAGGCACCAGGTTGTTCAATCCTAGATTATTTGGAGTTGTGTGACCTCGTGGGAGCAGAAGAGTAGAAGAGCGAACTTTTTACTAAGCCTTTGATAAGTTGTCCGTGTGCCGCATGTTTGTACGATACATTAGTGTTTACGTAAGAATTGTTTTCTTTGCGCTCTCCCCTGGTACCGCACTGGAGAGAATGTTCTCTGTCGTATCCATTATGTCCTTGTGTTGGTTGTGTGTGTTTGTGTGCACATGTTTTACTTGTGTGTGCGTGAGTGAGTCCTCCTTAACTCTATGAACCCACGCTGGTGGGCTTGTCACGCCACGTTCCCACCAGAGCGCCTGATCTCCTCCGACAGTCATGCTGGGGGGACCAGCGTGCATCAGGGCGTAATCCCGGTTTACCTCAGACAGGGACAATGACACTCATACACTTGATGTACATGAAGAGACCCCTAGTTTTTTATTTCATTACGGCATTCACAGAGAACTGGTCACATACATAAGAAGCATCATATCTGAATAAGTGGATATTTTGCTGCAGTTTACAATAAACACAGTTCTCTCGAGCCGCGATGCCTCAGAAAACACTTTCAGCAGGAGGAAGTAAGGAGAATAATTGGAAGCCGATACAAATCAGATGCTGATGATGAGTCTGTCTCTTTAATTTAACACTAGAAATTGATATTCATTACTTTTTAATTCGTATTTCACCCTCTTTTATGCAACACTTATGTAAAAGTTCAGCTATTCTTTTTTTTACGTCCATATAAATAAGCAAATGCAGAAAACAACGTCCGTCTTTTTATTGAACGTTGACTGAAAACACTTCCCGTGTCCCTCAGACACACGAGAAGCTTTTGAGGATTCTCTGAAGAGACTTTTCTCAAACTCTGTCCTCTCTGCTTACCATGCAGTATTCATGCATGCGTATATTCAATGAGAGATGTTTCTTTGGACAGAAATCCACAGCTCAGACAACTACACTCAGCCCAAACTGGTGTGAGTTACAGACATGAAAGACTTTTTGTTCCAGCGAACGCTCGGGAGACAAACTGTCCCGTGCAGATCTTTCTGCTTTAGGTGGAGTCAGGCGGAGGCGGAGTTGGCAGGTGGAGGGAGACAAGAAACCAGAAGTGATGAGGATGCAGAGAGCGGCGTGGAGAAACAAAGGACAAGTGTCAAAATGGAGTTAGTGGCACTTTGTTTTTGGTGGGAGGTTGATGGCTGGTGTCTGGGAGGCTGTGTGCGTCTCATCGTCATTGCTGTTAATGAGAAAAGCTCAACATGCGTGGAGGACAAGCCTCATTGTTCCCTTTCCGCTCCAGTGGCTTTTACGTCGCCTGACATCCCGTCTCTGCGGCGAGGACCAAGAGAGCGACCGGGTGAACATACCCCGGTATTAGTCACTTGCGTTTGCACTCCATCCAAAATCTGGTTTTCACTCTGCGTTCTCGTGGCCCGCGAAATCAAAAAAAAAAGTCTCGGCTCACCTACGCACCAGACGCACACAACCTGTCAGAGAGCTGCGGCGTTAGCGCTCGCTCAGATCCATCACTTTCACACCATGCTAACCAGAACGCCACCTGGGCACGGCACGCCAGCCAGTGAAGGCACATGCATGCTCTCTCGCTCTCTCTCACTCCCAGGCAGACGGATTCGCTCCTTGGCAGACACGTCGCCCGCTGCCAAAACGCCAGACACACACCACCTGTCGTTCATCTCACGAAAGACATCACTTGGACCAAAGTCTCCCGCCAAGTCTTCCCCCAGAAACTTACCTGCATATATTACGACGGACTCCGACACTAGTTGTACATAATCCTTCTCTTAAATGTGCACCGAGCATCAGATGATTGTTTTCTCGTCTCAGAACGCTGTTAGAAATCCACTCAAATGTAAACTGTTGGTTTGAAATTATAATAAACTGACTTCAGTTGAACTTTCTCACTTTCTGGACACTGAGCAGAGTTAAATTGATGCTAAGATTGAATCTCATACATTCAGGGACTACTCACAAACACACACTGAGTGGCCTCTTTAGCCAAACAGCATATTCTCTTAGTGCCAGTGTCCGTGGCCCCTGCTCACCAAACATGGCATCTGCCTGACATATGGGAGCTCTGTGGGGTCATCCAGACGAGCATGCCGTCACCCGCTGCCTTCTGCCGCCCGTAACCCCCCAGTTTTCTTCTCCTTATCCCCTCGGCCGTTCATCGGCTTCTCTTCCGTTACCTTCCTCCCTCTCGCTCCTTCTCACCTGGAACTTTAACAGCTTTAAGCTTCGTCCTTCTTGGCCTCGAACATAATCCTGAATTTTTTTTGCATTCAGTAATGATGATTTTAGGCCTTAAAAATATTTGAAATACTTTTAAATATTGTGGCTTTTCTTAATATATATTTTTTGGCGGTATGCCTAGTTTATAATATCTACGTTTCTTGAGATACAGATATTTACACACATTGATAAAACTAGAAACAAGACCGATATTCCGTCATATCAGTCGTACATGAATGATTCAATATTTTAAGGTCTAAAAAATAGTCTCAAATGTAACTTAAAAACCTAAAGAAACAACACACTCGCTCTCACTTGACGTTCCTCATCATCTCGACGCCCGTCGTGCTTCTGTTTGAGTCGTAAATGAGCCATTATGCCGCCCTGCTGGAGCCAATAGAAAAGCCCTGAATAGAAATATCCGGCACCAGGATACGTGGAGCTGTTCAGAGAAATGTGCAGGCAGTCATCGGCTGTGTTCAGCTGCGCACTGATTGGCTGTTGTGTTTCTCCGAGCTGAAGTGAGACGAACAGTGAAAGACGAGGGCGAGCCAGGAAAGCCCCCCCCCCCCCCCCAACACAAAGAGGCTCGCCATAATGGTTCCAATATGGCAGCCGTCATCTGTGCATATTGTGCTGTAGTGCTCTCGACTGTCACACTCTGCATGTGGATTCAGACGCAGCCGTGTAGTTTGGAGAACATGTAGATGGAATATATTCACTTTAAAGTCAAGCTTTTGTTTTCTCTCTGCGATGTAATTGTCGCTCTTGTGTTTGAGCGTTGCCAAATCCACTTTGGCAGATTTACAAAAACCCTCTTCCACATCATTGTAGCCTCCGCTGAGATTTCCAAGTGCAGCACCAGGAAACACGGCTCAGACTGATAGCTCCCCTCCGAAGCCCAAATGGCATCACTGGCCTTTTGTGTCTGTGAAATATCGTTGGCTGGATCGTCCATATGGTGACATCTGCCTGATGGGACCAAGACGCCACATCCCAAAGCCTTCCCAAAAAATATCTCTCCTTTAGTTGGCTGTGATGGATGACTTGTGCAGCCGCTGCACTTTCCTGGGCACGTGCACACACTCACACACGCCGGCTGTATGTTCCACCTGCAGGTCTGTTGTCTTGGCGGCGCCGTGTGCAGCGTAGCTATCAAATCAACCTATGTGCACGAGCTTGCTAAGCAATTAAACTATCGTGCCCGATCCACACTCGACAGTTTTAACATCTGGCATCCTTGTTCTGGTGTGTGTGTGTGTGTGTGTGTGTGTGTGTGTGTGTGTGTGTGTGTGTGTGTGTGTGTGTGTGTGTGTGTGTGTGTGTGTGTGTGTGTGTGTGTGTGTGTGTGTGTGTGTGTGTGCCTGAGTGTGAACGCCAGCTCATCTGCTGCTAAAATAAGATCGGAAATATGGTGCAGGATTGAATCCATTGCAAGAGCAAAATGACTGTTTCTTTTTTGTTTTCTGTATTTGTTTAAGGCAGTTTTCTCTGTAATGTTAATGTCAATTTAATCAGAATCCGACCAGACTAAATTTATATTCACAAAACTGACGTACCATTCACAGACTGTTGTTAGTGGCCAGGTTTAAGTGTGTGTGTGTGTGTGTGTATACATCTATCTTTGTGAAGACCTTGTTGACTTCAGGACGTACAGCTTGAGGACTTTGTGCCATTTCCTAACTTTCTTAAAACAACCTTTTTAGACCTGTTTGAGGATTGAACTTGGTTTCAGGGTTCAGATTAGAATTAACTTTAAGGTTAGTTTAGGGCGTGTAGTTTTGATAAAATGTGATATATGTGAGAGTACGGGGGGGGTTTAGGGGATGTATTTTGTCAATGAGTGACGAAGATAGAAGTGTTAGTGTGTGGGGGGGTGTGGACCTTGAGTGGGGCTTGATTACTCTGTATCCACTCTGACATTGTAATGGTGGAGGACAGCTCCACTCAGAGGGTCTGCTGCTGCTGCTGCTGCTGCCAGAGTTTTCCAATGTCCATACATCAACTAACCCTGACACACACACACACACACACACACACACACACACACACACACACACACACTCTCTCTCTCTCTCTCTCTCTCTCTCTCTCTCTCTCTCTCTCTCCTGCCCCCCCAACCACGCTCTGCCCTATGAATCATCACTGGTTCATTCAATGAGGCTAAATGGCTGTTCTAGCAGAAACGGTCAATATGCTCGATACTCCTTCCAACTCTATTAGATATCTCCTCCCTGTGCATCCACAGCAAACACCTGCATCTAAAGACCATTTCAAGAGAAACCAGTATCTTTTTTTTTACTTGTTTCTTATCACATATAAAACGTTATAATGTTGCATGTGGCAAAATCAGTGAAAGGTGACCGGCTGCTCCCAACGCCCCGTTTCCAATATTTATTTCCTACTTTCTTCATATGGTCAACTGCTCCGAGCACAGCCTGTTCTCCCACAACAGTCTACTTGAGCAGTGCTATAGTCATTTATTGTGCTCCAGCACACAAATAACCCCACGGTGCACACCGGCGAGAGGCTGAATTGGTGCTCGCGAGCGCCAAGTGCACTACCCCTCAGCAGGCTTTTCCGGCCGCTCAGCCAATCAGGAGAAAGTGGGCTTTTAAAGAGGTCTGAGCTAATATTGCCTCTCTCAGTCAGAGGCTGAGCTGAGGGGCTGCAGAACAGTCTGAAATAAACAAGCACTTTTTTTCCAACTGTGAATCATGCGAAGCTGCTCTATTGGAATCCCAGAAAAAAAACTGAGTGCTGGAAATGAGCATAATGGTTCTCCTCTAATGTTCCCGCTCAGTGGGTGACGCCGGTGGCTATGAGAGGGTGTGGATCACATTTGTGTGCATGTGACATGTTAGTGTGGGGCTGTCTGGGGTCAGGAGGACATGTTCAGGAGTAAAAGAATGAGAACATGTTAATATAAACTTGAAGAAGAGAAAGTTTAGACTGAGATGTAGTGAATAAAACATGCGGCAGGGCAAAGTGTGTGTGTGACCAATGTGAAAAGATTCTATAAACATCATGGTAATATGAAACAATAAGTGCTTCACAAACACACACACACACACACACACACACACACACACACACACACACACTACCCTCAATTAGTGAACTACAACTCTTTTTGCTAATTGATTCATTGTTTCAGTCGTTTTTACACCAAATAACAAAGTCAAACACTTTTTAGCAAACAGCTTCTTAATCTTCTTTATTGCAAATAGATTGTTCTTTGGGTTTAGGGCTGAAACACAAGCTTTAAAGACGTCAATGATTTTTTTGACATTGACTTCGACAAAGATGAAACACGTTTTTTTATACTTCAGTTTCTGGAAACATGACAAACTGTAGAAACTGGTAGAATCTGGCTTCACCTCCCTGTTGAGCTTGTAGCTTCCTTTAGGTGAAATTGAACTTGATAAACTGCTGCGACAAACCAGTGAGGTGAAAGCCTGATGCTCGCAGGCACGATGGGGGGGGGTGGGGGGGGGGGGGGGTTACGAGACGCTCTCATCTCCAGAGTATGGCTGGTGTGAGGAGCACAGAGCGATGCCCTGCACGCTGGGGCTGAAGCAACGACCCCCTGCAGAGTAGCCTGGGATGCAGCGCTCCTTATGCTTTCGTTCGCGTGTTTGTGCGTTTTACTTTCCCTTCAGTGAAATAACCAGTGTCTGTGTGTTATCGTGATCCTGTTGATCTTCAGTGGGTTCATCACATCCGGGGGTGATGGGGGGGGGGCGAGAGAATGCCCTCCCCCCCCAAAAAATAAAGTGAACTTTGTGCAAAAAGAAACTTGTGAACTTCCATGTGCGCAGGTAAAAGAAATGTCTGCAGGGGAAGAGCAGCTTGAAAGAAAGCACTGATTCACTCAATCCTTCCAACCCCTGTGTGTGGTGTGATATGTTAATGACTCATCTCTCTCTCTCTCTCTCTCTCTCTCTCTCTCTCTCTCTCTCTCTCTCTCTCTCTCTCTGCTGCAGGTGACAGAGTACCTGAACAGTCAAGAATCTGCTAAGAGTGCCAGGGTAAGTGTCACCATCCAAACAACCTTCTCGTTGCTTCTCTTTCCTACTGATAATCAAGCTTTGTCTTGAGAAAACAAAACAAGAAGACATCAAAACACTTTTCTACACCAACTACCAGAGAGTAGTTGGGGTCTCTCACTCTCTCACTCACTCTCTCACACACACACACACTCTCTCTCTCTCTCTCTTGTCCCATATGTGTCACTGCCCACAGGTCCATACTGTGAGAATGGGGGCGGAGCCAGTGAGGAAGAAGGGGAATAAATAGGAGGCACCATAGACAGACCCTAAAATAATGTAGTAACCAGTAAACCTCCGCCAAATGGTCCCTTTAAATTCTGCACCACATCAGTCATCTTCATTTGGACGTAGTTCTAAGTTCTGCTACCACACAGCTGCTGAAAATAACCACGTGAAACCACATTTAAATCGCTCGATACACATTTTTTTATTTTGATCAGTCCCCTCACGTTTTTGATCAAGATCCATAAATTTGTCGCTGGGAATTGAGTGAAATGTCAAAAAACGTCTCTCAGGAAGAAGAAGAAGAAGAAAGCTATAAAAAATTAAAATCCTGGATTTGTCCCTTTGTCCAGATTTCCCCCAAAAAAGTGTTGTCGAGTTATTTATTGGAAATCCATTCAGTAGTTTCTGTGTAATCCTGCTGACACACACTTTTAGTTACCCACTCTTTTAATGACTCGCTCGTTTTGGTACCTGTAGCTTTAGTTAGCCGAACCTTAGGTTACCCACTGTTTTACTGAACGGCTCTATCAGTTACCCGCTCCGTTATTTTCCCAGTTTTTTATTTACCCGTTCCTTCGCTTCACTTCTTTAACTTGAACACAACGAGGTCAGTGGTGGAAGTGACTGATCACAAGCACAGTTCCCATGTTTCAAGGCGTCTGCGAGGAGGAGGAGGAAAAAAGCGGAGTGAGAGATGGGAAATGACAATATGTACAAATGGCTCCATTCATTCATTCATCCTAATAAGTAGTGCTAATTAGCACAGTCGCTAATTAGCTATGAATCACGGCATTAACAGCTGAGCGCTCACGCCTCTGAGAGCCAGAAAAGAAACAAAACGGCGCACACACACCTCAGATTGTGCAATTTTTATCACATTTAAATAACCCATACTACACTGGATGCTGCTCCAAACTACACACACACACACACTCTTTGCCAATCGCTTCGTGATAAGGGCGACATTTAGGAATGTGAAATGCATGTGACAGTTTATGAGCCGATGCAGGAGCGATATTGTGGCGGAACAGGAGAAGTAATAGACCGGCTGCTGAAAGGAATCTAATGGCGGAAATTAAATATGAAATAATCCAAGTGTTTTTTTCCACTGGTGTTTAATCACCTACATTTTACGAATTGTTTTCTTTACCCTAGAATGAGCCCTTTATATTTAAATACTTAATATTGACATCAGGAGCGGGTCTTCTCTACGGAGGCCGACATGTTTTTGTACAAACTAAACGCCTTTCCTGACAACTGAAGGCTACCTCAGGTTCTTGAGGTGAGGGGTATTGCAACATGCATCTTCACCACTAGATGTCACTAAATTCTACACACTGAACCTTTAAACCGCGTTAATGTGGATTCAGCCTTTGCACTGGCCTGAGAAAGCTCTGCTCTTTCTCTCGACGTCGCGTTGTAGCTCTCCGTCTCCCCCTCTCCCTTCTCTCTTGATCATTTCACATGCAATGTGCTGGAGAAATTATGGATGTCTCTTTCCAAGCAGTTGGGAATGTTGCAGCGTTTTATGGTTATTTGTATCATCATGGTCAATAAAATCCATCTCCTTCCTCCCATTAGCTCAACATTTGGCGCTACGGAGACTTCCGCGGCGACGATGCCGAGGAGTTTGGATACAGGCGTTAAAGAGGAAGGAAACGAGCGAAACAAATAAAACCGACCATCCAATCAACACCATTCCAAAGACCAACATGGACGACGAGTGACGGACAGAAGAAACCGTTCGGAAATTATGAGAAACTAAACGACAAGCATTGACTCACTATTCTTTATTTTTTTGTTATTTGTGTTTTGACATTTCATCCCTCCAGTCCTGTCTTCTCTGCTGCTCACACTATTACTTTCTCAGCTCGCCCCTGTAGACCATGCTAGCAATGCTAAAATATACACACAAAAAAAATGAATCATGCAAGAATCACTTTCTATTCATCCTTTATCTTCCCGATGGGCCACTGCCAGCTCAAGCAGCCTGCACTATTTGCCATGTTACCCTTTCAACACACTTCTGTGTGAATCATAACTACAGTACTCATGTGTGTGTGTTTTTTCAGCCAATCATATTCCTTGCTCTCTGATGCTCTAAACCAATCCCTGCTTTCCTCTGTACAGGAAGTGGCTGGATGTTTTTGGGGGAGGACACTTAATTATTTACAAACAGTTACGCTTCCCTAATGAATTTCATGTAAATGTAAGGATATCTCGAAAAGTGTACATTGATTTATTTTAGAGAAATACTGTAGGTGGAGCCACACAGACAAAAAAACAAACAGGATGAGTTTATTTTTGTCTTCAGTGTTTTATCTGTGTGACGATGAAATTTGCGGATGTATTTGTGGGGAGTGTTTTGTCGTTTATTCACTATGTCACACTTTTATGACCAGTAAATATTGGTGCCATCATTGTGGCATTTTATCATCTTTCTCCTTCTGTCAAGTTTACATTCTAATAATGGTTATGATCCTGTCTCTGTACGCCATAGCAGAAGAAGTGTTTGAATTTATTTCCACGTAATGGACCTTTGCATTCTATTAAAAATCTGCTGAATAAAAATTAACTGCACGTGTTGGGTTTTCTTTTCATTTGAAAAGTAAGTCATAGAAGAAATAGTATACCAGGTCATAGTTTAGTAGGATGTCCCAAACTTTAGAAATGTGACACGCATCTGAAATTTATAAAATTGGTTAACGTTTCAGGCTTCAAAAATGTATAGATGTTGAAAAATCTTTAAAATGTCAGTATAATATCATAAAAGCTTAAATAAAATTACACACCTTTTTCATGACACACTTCAGCTGTGCGTCGCCTGGACCAGCATTTTACTTTGAAGTGCAAGAAACATTTAAAGGAAGAGCCGTCAAAAGAGACATCATGGTCACACAGACAAACGCCATGGAAACATTTTAGTATAGTAATGCGTCTAAAACATCATAAAAATGTGACCTTTCATCACCAAATTCTTATTAGTTCATCTGTGAGTCCTTGTGGATGTTTGAATCAAATTTGAAATGATTCCCTGCAGATGTTTCCTGAGATATTTCCTTCACAAGGCAAAGAATAGTTTGTTTTGACTTCACTTAACTTTTGTCCTTCCTTGTGTCAAGTGGACGTTGGAACCAAATTTGTAGAAATACCCTCAGGGCTTTTAATTTGTTTTTAATATTGTGTTAGCAAGAATCTAAAGTATGTTATAACTTATCACCGGACATATACGTACATGTGTACAGACGGACAACTTAAAAACAAGATGCCTTCGGTCACTGTCTGTCGCTGGCACAGAGGCATAATAAACACAGATATAATAAACAGCTCATAAACATTTAATACGAGCTGCCATAGAAATAAATGACTGGTAGGAGCGGAGCTGACATAAAGCACATCACTGCCTCCTCACGTCATCTCACATGGTTTAAAGCTGAGTTCATGGACGATGCAGGTGTGACTGTTCACTGCAGGATTGATAAGTTTGTTCAACTATCAAGTTCACAGACATTTCAACTGAATGTGTCAGTGGAGAAAAACTGATTCTAGTTCTCGTTGACGTGAAAGTGACATAAGCTTCACGGTTCTGTGAGTGACGGCTCAGTGTGTGAGGCGCAGAGTCTGAACTGCTGGGAATCACTGAAGCAGTTCACCACCCAGTGATAAACCACCTCATTGTATTTCAACTGAAAACAAATCACCACATTATGGATCAGCTGGACAAACATCAGCTGCTGATAAAACAGGATAAAAACACAAAAATAAACATCTCTTAACTGCTACAAGTTTAAAATGTCTTCTTTAAATGTTGTGTTGGAAGATTTGAAACGTTAAAGAAAAGGTTTTATCAAGAGGGTGTTTGGGGAGAAGTTCCTTTTTCCCACAGCCTCTGAAGGGAACATGACAGCGTGAGGAAACCTGTGACATATCGATGTCTGTGTTCATGTTCGCTGACGTGTGCCGATGTTAAAACATTCATTTTACAGAATAAATCATGTGTTCTTATGTTTACATTTGACGTTTGAACAATTAATTGTTTTCATAATTCAACTTATATGTATTGGCATGTGTTTCATTTTCATTTCGTTGTGCATTAAAACGTTTTATGGTTAAACTGTCAAATATCAAGTTGTTTTCTAATGTGAACTCAGTAAAATCACATTTTCCGAGAGGCCTGATATGAGCAGTGAAGTTTTGTGTATCAGTCAGACACTAAGATAACAGACTAGATAATAAGATAACATGTAATAAGAAGACGTTAGCAGGAAAGCTGTCAATTAAAGGGATTTGAGACACAACTTCCCAACATCGATGACATTCTGACAACACTACACATCATTTACAGACCACACATGTATATACAGTACATACATATATACATATATGTCGTCTATAGCTATATAGTATGAATAGATTTGTTTTGTTTGGTGGGGGGGGGGGGGGGGGGGGGGACATGCAATCTAATTCCAGTTGGGCTTAAATATGAGAATCTATTCGGCTGGTTGTTTTCCTCTTGAAATGAAAACAGTGTGACGCAGTGACCAGAGGTTGTTATTTCTCGCTGCCCCCGAAAGAAGGAAACCAAGATTGAAACGTTCCCACTTAACATTCAAATTGTGTTTGTTTTTTTGTGTAAAAAACACAGCTTCAGCCTGGAAGACATGTTCTTCAATTAGACACGACAAGAGCACTTGTGTTGTTTTTTTATGACTTGCTGGGTTTTGCATGATCCCAGTAAAGCAGAGCTGCTGCTGTGAAGCACACACACAACGTGTCGCAGCAACCAGCAGTGATTCCGTTCTGTAGAATACACAGTATGTGTGGAATCTAAAGTCTCAAAGAGGTTTTTTTTAAAGAAACAGTTGCTCACATCCCTCCGCACCCAGATGCCAGTCTTGATTCTCGGTGCCACGCAGTTGTCAGGAGCAACCGAATCAACGGGGGCCTGAGCAATTCATCACCAGTGTTCATGTCCAATTACCAGAGGCTGGAATAAGAAATATGCTCTAAGGGCAATTAAGAATCCTGTCCGCCTGTCAGCTGACTCATGGACTCGGTGGACGACTTCGTCTTTTAGATCTATGTCCTTCCTGTGTCTTTTTTTGTCACAAACTATCCATCGTCTCGCTCACTTTCCCCTCCCCTCCATCCATTTCCCTCCCGATTTGCCTTATTGCCTCTTTCTCCCTCTCGGAGCAGATGAGATAGACCCACTTACCGAGCGGGGGGGAGGAAGGGAGGGGGGGAGGAAGGCGAACGCAGAGAAAGTGGTGATGGGGGAGAGATAGTGGATGTGTGCTGGAGTTGGTGAGCTGAGCCTTCTGGTTTCATCTCCGCTCTGTTTGTGAAGCTGTCACAGTTGAAACGAGGCCCCGGCAGACGAAAGCAGGCAGATTATACAGAGAGAGGTTTGTCAGCAAGTTGTTTGCAGAGAAATGTCCGTTATTCGGCGGCCGAATCAAAGCTGCGTCGACAACAATTAGACCATGAAACGTTGCCTTGTGAGGGATTTGTAGGAGCAAAGCAGCCGCCACTGAAAGGTCCTTTATTCAATCAGGCAAATTGTGTTTTCCTGTAATCTATCCTCGTGTTTACATGTGTCACCGCTGCCGCTGTGAGACAGAAAGAGACCAGACGAGAAATAAATCAATGGTCAAACCCCCCCCCCCCAAAAAAAAAAACAATGGAGGAAGTATCTTTTTTTGGGTGGTGAACTCGGGGCATGTTTCCTCTCAGCGGGGGTTCGAGGAGAGAACGAAACCCGTCTCAATAATTCACGAAGAAGAGGAAAAGCTTTTTAAACACACACGAGGGTTAATAGGAGGAGATGTAGCTTGTGTGTGCAGCTCCTGTGTGGTGTCAGTGAACGCACCGCTGATCACAGACACACACATTTCACTTTTCCTCATGATTTTAAAGCAAGATTCCGCTTTTTCATTGCTCTTATCTTCTATGAGAGCACAAACTGATTTCTGATTAACTCCTGGTTTCACAGTCCTGAGATCAGGGGGTCAACTGTCTGGATTTTTTTTTTTGCAGACAAAGTTAACTTTATTCCATTTATGTCCATCTGCTCTTCTGAATTGTTCACTTATCGTTCATGCCACTTAATTTCGTGCCTGTACCCTGAACAAAAAAAAAAAAAAACACACTGCGGCGCTCCCCTGTCTTTTCCTTATCTCTCAGTAACACGCGCTCACGTCCTGTCCTCTGTCCTCTGGTGGCGCCGCTTGTGTCCAAAATGTACCTGCTGCAGCTCCACGGTCACACGCACGCAATCTGCTCCTCCTGGACGTCGCTGCAATTTCACCGCTGCAGCTCTGACCGACGGGGATTTTCTTTTGTGAGCAATAATAAAAATCGCAGCAGCGAACTCTTTGCAGAATGTTTTTGTTAATATTAGAGCCTGCGAAATAAAATCTGCAGATATGAGCCTTTCAAAGACGTATTATATTTGGGTTTGCTGGTTCGCACTGATAAGAAAACTTTACAAAAATGAACAATGCAGAACATTTTAATCATCCCCCAAAACTGTGTTTATTTTCCTCAATTACAGTTCCAGATATTTATTTGAGTTTTCTCTTTATTTATACTTACTTAGAATAAAGACAGTATCAACAGTGGGCCCCGAAAATCCATATCGGTCGAGATCTAGTTATTTTCTTCATTGTTTTGAGTATATTTTATTTTTAAATGTTTTAGATTTAGTTTGTTATGTGAACTTGAGACGTAGCAAATATCAAAATGTGAAGTTCATTTCTCTGGAGTTTCCTGCAGCGTCTCGTGTTTTAGACTCCATCGTGTGTCGGTAAAGTCGAATAACATCGTCAGGCTGTGTAATGAAGTCGAGGTTTATGGAGAAGAGACGCTCGTCAACAATCACAATGAAACTGACACGAGAAATGTCAACGCAACAGCTGAACCGTAAAACCAGGCAGGAGAGACGCATGGGGATTTACACAGGTGAAGGGGAAAAGAGAAAACTGTTAAACAAACGTAACAAAGTGAAATGATGTTAAAAGCACAACCGCAGAATCAACGGAACTTTTCCAAACTATTCTACAAATGAAAGTATGAGAGGGGGATGAACCTGTGAAGCTCAGCTGAGGTCAGAGCGACACTGGGTGAACCTGAGGTTTAAATAAACTGCTGCTCGACTAATGAGACTGATCGATAAAACTCACCAGGAATGAATCCAAGGACGAAAATATGACAAAGATCAACTGAGTCAAATAACTAAAGATGAATTAAAGTCCGTCCCTGATTCAGGGAAGATAAATGGGTTTTATGTTTGGCATTAATCAGACTGGAATGTGACAAACTCGCCTTCCTGATGCTACAATAGTCCTTCATTTCATCTGTTGTAATAAAAATGTGGAATTTTAATGTGCGTGAACAGCTGATGTTGTAAATTGATGCAACATTTGGGGATTTTACCGAAACAACTTAAAAATGGAAATTGGAAAATTTATGCTTTGGACTGAAATGATTGAATCTTATCAAGAGTTTTTCTTTTTCTTTCCACTTTTCAGTCAAGTGATAAAAACTGACCTTGATCACGAGCTGAACTTTTTCTGTGTTGATGACTTCATCTACATTTTTAATTTGGGTATTTTATGTTTAAAATACACTTTAGATCCTTTATTTACTTAAAACAATTATTATTTAAATACATAAAATTATAAAGTTGGTCCTTTAACATATTCTTGAAGATGAAAGATCCTTGAACCAAACATGGTGGCTGCAGTATATCGCTCATAAACCCTGCCTCCTCCATGTTAGCGGTTGGGATATTGGACAAACTAAGTTAGTTTCTCCAGTAGTTGGGGACGAACCTCATGCAAATTGTTACCAGACTGTGGTTTCAGTGAATCTTGCAAGTTAAGAGCAAAAACAAACAGCTGATAAGTAAAAGTTATGATGATCTTTGTTCTTCTAACATCTGCAGAATGATTTTTTTCCCATTGAAATAGAAAATTAAAAGTTTGCTGACAATTAAGAACCAAAATCTCAAAACAAAGAAAGTGAGAAAGATGGAAATTAGCCTGAAAACGTGGGAGTTGTGACGCAAACCCTCGTTGAAGTTTCTGGGCTTCACACTTTTACACGTCGCCGGTATTTGTCGCCGGCAGTAAAACACAATGTGCCGTTTTGTTGACTCGCTGCACACTATGTTTTGTCAACATTACTTTCCCACCATCGCGGATGAGATCTACCCTGAATAGGCTTTTTTATGGGCGACGGCAGCCGCTTCATCCCTGAGTGATTCCGAGAGCCTCACACTTCGCGCCGCACATCGTCGTATTACAGCCAACGATAACACACAGCTGCAGAAATCAGGGGAGATTCAAAGCACTTCCCTGGTGTATTACAAACAGTTGAGCGTGTCACTGAGCTGCCTCCAAGTGCCTCCTCTGTTTATGTGCTTCTTCTCTCTCTCACCTGCATAAACAGAGCATTGTCTCCGGATTAAATTGCTGTCTGATTTGAAGTGAACGGTGAAGAATCAAGTTCAACTGTTAAGTGCAAACAACCACCCCCCCCCCCCCCACCTCTCCTGCACAGGGCTCCCGCTGTAAGTGCACCTTCTGTGCCATTCATCATCTCGTATATATATTCCTTCATTCTGACAATTGAGTTGGCGGTGGACTCGAAACAAGCAGCTTGTGATGCATAACACATGCGTCTGTCAGGGCCTGTCGAGTTCCGTCAAACCGCAGCTCGCCGTGCGTTTGTCATCGCAGTTCGCTCGACGCAAGTAACAGCAGCCGGAGCTCAGATATATGAATCAGCAAAACCCCCGGTGGTCGCACCGTCATGACTGAAATATGTTGCAGAGAATATGTCTGATGCGAAGAGGAACACACGGAAACCTTGGAGCCGCTGGAACGTGGTCAACTGAGCCGAGCAGGAGGGTTTTTTTCTTGTTCTTTTTTTTCTGGAGGATAATAAACATCATCTTTAAAATCTGCAAACACAGTAAATACTACGAGATGAACAAGAATTTGATTCAGACATATCGGCTACTTTTGATTTTGGTAACTTTAAAGAAATGAAAGTAACATGAGAGAGTGTTTAATCAGGGCTAATCTGAGCCACTGACAAAAGTTTAATTTACACTTTACACACTTCATATTTTATTTATATAAAGTATTTAACAAGTTAAAAGTGATAATGACAAGAGTTCATCACTGTGATAGGGTTGTGGAGCCAAATCATCTGGATCGCCCCCTGGTGGCCGGCTGCAATATAGATTATTAACCTTGACTCTTCCATGTTAGCAGACGGGACATGGACCAAACTAAAAAGTCAAAGTGCGACCTCAACAATTCAAAACCAATACAGTTTATAAAATCCCCCCAAAAAAGAGAAGGTCGCTAAAAGCCTTAATCCTTTTGATTTGTGGGGGTGAATGTGTGGAGGGAGGTTAAAGTCACATTTAAAGTCTTCATCTCTGCGGTTTTAACCCTGTAAATTAACTCGTTTCCCAAAGTCTTTGTGATTCGTATCTATTCTGTTCTCCTCATGCTTCAAACCCGCAGGTTCTCATGGACGCTGCTAATCTCTGTCAAATTATTACTCCTTTAATCAAACTGGTTTAATTATTGCAGTTGTGGGATTCGAATGCTCACGAGAGGTATTTGCCTTTCCCATCTCATCAGTGATATTCCAGCGAAGCCGTCTGTGAACTATCCCGGAACATTTGATCGTCCTCACGCCCGTAATGTTAATAAAGTGCGAGGTATTGGACTTAGCCGCTGGGATCTGAGTCCACTGTTAGTGGCCCCGCTGGGCCGCCGCTGTCCACATACGGCCGTAGAGCTCCACAGCTCGTCTTACACCTTATAATTCATCCTATTTAAATGAATTCGGGCCGACAGTCGTCTTTACTGCCGCTCATAGAGCTGGATTTATTAATATGACACCTTTGCTTGTGGGACATTCCGCTGGACTTGCTCGTTATTCTCTTATAAAAGTGGATTTACTGTTTTGAATACACAAAGGAGGGCGTGACGAAGCAGGTTAAGCCTTCAAATAATCCTCCAAAAAAAATACTGTGCAAGAACCAACTCACTTGAAGAATTACCAGGTTCGAGGAAGAGACTCCCGAGAGCCAGAATTCAAGTTTAATTAGGAAGGCATTGTCCAGAATATATAGATTTACATGTAATTCCTTTTCAGTTTGCAGTGTAATCCTGCTGCTTAACATTTCACCACCCCGGAGAATTTCTCTTTTTTTTTTCCTGTAAGCTCCTATTCCAGCGGCGGGTCCGTTCCATTGTAGGTCCCAGATAGTGAAGAAGTTATTGTTAGTGGACACAGAAACAGGGATTTGATCCTGGTCTCTAATTTAATTAAGGCAGTCGAGCTATCGGAGACTTGCTTTTGTGCATTATATTAAAAAAAACGATCACAAGACGGAGTAAAGAATATAAATTGCACCTAAGGATTATCCAAATTTAAGGCGAGCAGAAAAGTGTCAATGGTATATTTATCCTGCAGGTTGTCATAGCAACGTATTGCTTTCACCCAGGTCTCTCTGTGTGTGTGTGTGTGTGTGTGTGTGTGTGTGTGTGTGTGTGTGTGTGTGTGTGTGTGTGTGTGTGTGTGTGTGTGTGTGGGTGGGTGGGTGTGTGAACAAAGGAAGTCAACAATGCATTGACAGGTTTACACCAAACTCCGTGAGACTGTTACTTGAGAGGGTTTCTGCAGATGAATAACTTTTTTTTCACATTTATTGATCAGAAATGACGTCATATGAAAAGTGACGTCATGAGGAAGTCACAGAGAAGTCAGAGAATGACATCATGTAAAGTTCACGCATTATTTTTTGAGTTATCTCTCGACACAACCTACATATTAATATAGATCAACCAATGTTTTAGGTTTTTCTTTTAGTTAGGAATGACTAAAAGGAATGATGTCATCATGACATCACTATGCAGTCAGAAAATGATGCCACGATAAAATGGCATCGTTACAATATAATTTATCTGTATGTGTGTGTGTGTGTTGCACCGGTGAAACATAGAAAAACAAACACATTCTGTTCTTACGTCTTTGTCTCACTTCACCGATAAGAGAAAACTGCCATTAAAGGAGCATCAGTTGATTGAGATGTGACCTACATCCATCAGCTCCATGTGTTTTACACCATAGGTTCTACAGCCCCACACGCTCATGTACGTTTGCATCTGCACATGTTTCATCGGCCAAATCACCTGTTGAGTGACATGAGTTGTAAAGAAACGCTGATTTGAAGAGTGGAGCCAGAAAGAGAAGGGAGCTGCCGACTCTTCCTCCACACACACACACACACACACACACACACACACACACACACACACACACACACACACACACTGATTCACTTCTATCACTGCATGTATGTGAGGCTAATGCACTTGTCTGTTGGTCATTGGCACATTACATAATGCACTTATGTGGCATCAGCTGTCAGAGCGGCCTGAGTGAGACGAGTGCAGGTTCTGCTTGGTGGTGAAGAGGGTTCCTCAGTGAGTGAGTGAATAAAACTCAATGCTGCAGAGACCCTGTGGTTTTGTATTCTACCAGAGACACTGCGCTGCAACTTAAAAAAGAAGCCTCCGAGGATGCCGAGGAAATAATGTGCTCACAGATTAATCGTGTATCCGATGGGGAATCTATTCCTCTGAGGCTCTGATAAGCAATAACCACCCTGATAAAACCCATCAGATGACACATGCTCCTCCAGCACCTTTGTCTGACTTTGTCATGTGTGAATAAGTGTGTTTGTGTGCAGCTTGTGTGCAGTTTGTGTTGGGTCACAATGTATCTGCGACATGTTGTTCCTCTGCGATGTTTCAGCAGCAGCTCTTATCTACGCTTGTGACTCATTCTGTTCTATAACTGCAATGAAAAGGAGGTGATTGGGGAGCAATTTGTTTTATTTTTGTGTTTCTTTACCTGTCCCCTGTACAAGGTTTTCCTTTTTAGAATTTATTACTTTCGCCGAAGGAGGTTATGTTTTCGTTTTGTCTGTCAGTTGGCAGGAGTACGCAAAAACTACTGGGTGGTTTAAAATGAAACTTTAAGGATGTGGTATGGTGAAGGAAAAAAAAAAACATAAAATATTTAAGTGCATGCGAATAAATGGGCCTATCCAGGAATCTGGTTTCAATTTCTCCAGAGGTTTCATCTAATTCATGGCGGTAGCGGGCAAAAGGGCAAAGGGAACTGAAGCTTGAACCACGAGTTCTGACTGTCTGCATGGTCGGTAACAACTTTATGGACAATAGCACACGGCAAATAGTGCTGCACACAGATATGAAGCGATGGAGAAATATAAATCATGTCGGCCGTACTTTTGGAGAAGGAAAAACTTTTATCTTACAAAACTACTTAATAGATTTATAATTTCAAAAGGCACCAAATCAAATGAATCTGAAGTTTACTAAAGTCTCTAGCGAATCAGTGCTTGAGCTTTGATGTGAAGGTCCAAGGTTTGTGAATCAAAACACTGTTTAAATGCTAATTTCATGTCTACAAATTATGGATATTATTCAACGGGACACATTGATCATTTATGTGATTCGTCCTTCATGATCACCTCAAACCAGAGAAATCAGAACGTGTCATTGCGAGAGGAAACATTTAGAAATACGGATCCTAGTTCTGGTTTTTCCACTGATGTTTTTGAATATAAAAAATAACCAACACAAGTCCCCTGTGTGAGATCTGACTCAAAGTAAAATGCGTCGTCTTAATTTCAGCCTTTAAAATGTACAAAATGATTTACCTGGACATGAATAATTAATACAAAGGAGAAATGTAACAAACCTTCTGACACAGAGTCGACGTTCACCTTTCACTTATTCAATTAAGAATCAAGCAGCGTTGGTGCAGTATTGCAAAGTGTCTCGTAGCTTAGCTTAGCGGTCAATACGCGGCACATCTGATTACAGAGGGTTTCCATGACATTTCAGATGTAATTAACGGCCTCATGTATAATTTAACACAGTATATAGGAGCTGCAGCGGTTTCAGTGGAGGCACCTGCACATGCAATCAGGGCCGAGAGCACTAATTAAACTGCCTTTGATTAGAGAGCAGTACGCAGTCACACACATGACAAATGAGGGAGGAAGCAGACATGGTTCAGGTTCAAAGGACACACGCGCACACACACACACACACACACACACACACACACACACACAGACAGTAGAAATGGCGCCCGCTCTCCTCTGCTGTCTCCTCCTTTTGAGGAACCTCTCCACTGAAGTGACAGCAAACACCAGAGGGTGCGAGCATCGTCGCCACAGCACGCTGCCCCCCCCCCCCCCCCTGTCCCCGAGCCTGGCGCTAACTTCCGGTGCACTGGCGAGATGAGCGTGCACAGAGCAAGTACAGGACGACCTCACACATGTACATGCGTGCACACTTTAGAGAAGGACACGTGCACACTCCCTCCTTGCCCTCCAGTCCACACACATATCAGCTGACGTGTACTGTACCATATGTGCATATACACACGCCTCGTCTCACTTCAAACCACACACACACACACACACACACACACACTCACTTTCTAGTATCTTTCCCATCGCACACATCTATCTTAAAGCGCCCGACACTTCTTCACATCCCTTCACCCGGTGCCATCGCTCCCAGCTTGCTTGTGCCTGCCAATCCCCAAAGCCACCCAAGGGATAGAGCGCGATCGAGAGGCACGCTGGTCCTGCTCAGCGCCTGCTGTGGTGTGCAAGTTTTTTTTCTTGTATGTCCTGCAGCTCTGGGGGTGAGGGTGCCCCCCCCCCTGCCCCGAAACACACCCAGCCCCCCCTGAGAAGAAACAGGAAGAAAGGAACACCCCTCCAGAGGGTTGTGTGCAAGTTCTCGCTGTGCTGTGTCAGCTTCATGCCATGCTAATGCCCCGCAACCCTGGAGACGGCGCTCGCCGCGGCAGGTGGCAGCTGGGGACATCACAGGCCTTCCAGTGAGCCTGTTAGTTGGAAGTCTGCATGTGGAAATGTAGCGCGGCGACATGGTACGATTGCATAACGGCTTCTACACAACACTTCTACACAACACAACGATTCGCAGCTTCAACTGACGGACAAGTTACTTTTTAAAAAACTTAAGGATCGTATTTACTCTAAAATCGACTGTATTTTAATGTAAATAATGCAGTGTTACTTCCTCTAAAGCTAATTCCCATACGGCCTCGTTCTAATCTCCAGACTTCGAGAGACTTGGAAACAATCCTGCAACTTTTTTTAGTTTTTACTGCCTCCCGTCTGAGCGATCACTCACGGTGCCTCGACAGTAATGTGAGGACAAACCCCCAATTTGTCTGAAATAAGAAGTTGCTGTTTACTGTTAAAGTCTCCTAAACTCGTTAGCCAGCCATAAATTTGACAAAGAGCATTTTAGATTTATTGTATTTATCTTGTCATGGCTGCTTCCTTGTAATTTTGTCCTGGGCTAACGCGTCCAGCCGTGCTGTCTGGATACATGATGGAAGACCGAGGCTATTACCGCTGACACGCTGGGACCCAGGTACCGGGCACCAACGGGGGATGTGTATTAAATTGTTCATTTGCACATTTGCCCTTGATACTTTCAGCCAAATCAAATCAGTTCAGAAGAAGAAAAAAAAGAGAGGATCAAGAATTTTTCTGTGGTTTCTCAAAGACTCTCACCGACCACAGCTGGTCATGTTTTTTTTGTTTTTTTAATCCTGCAATAATCCCCCTTCTTGATCCACTTTTAATTCTCCATCGCCATGGCAACAGGCACTGTTGTCAGGTGTACGGTGATAAGGACGCTCCGCCCATGGCTATTGCAAATTTACATAAATAGCCATTCCGAGAGCTTGTCTGTTTCCCTGGAAACACCAGGTGATTCTCCAAGGCAACCTCCGCCCACAGAGCAGGTCTGCAGCATTTCTCTGTAATTATGTCCATCGCACACACGCACACACGCACACACACAGACACACAGACACACAGACACTCCAGGACTTCAGAGGACATTACATTTACTTATAATCATGTCCCTTCCTGGAGACTTTAGCCTTAACCATAACTACTACTTCCCTAACCCTTACCTTAACCTTAACCATGTCTACTCCTTAAAATCAGATTATTTAGGGTTAAAGGACTTTAAAACTTGATGTGTTTGACTTAAAGTTGATGAAAACATTTTAGAGAAAAAACACAGCGTCCATGATTTCCACGGATTTCGACAAAAACTTGAAAAAAGGGACATGGGTCAAAGAGAGAAGTCGTAAAAGTTGGTGCAGATCAAGGAAAGAGTTTTCACCTACTTTTCCTTTTCATACATTTTTACCAATTTCCTAGGGAACGATGCACGGATCTTGAAAGATATCACATACATACACGACACATATCTACGAGTGTGTGCAATTTAGTGCAGCTACTGAGAACCTTTCTAGTTTTTGCAGTTTCTGAACAATATGATAACTTAACACAAACATGCTGCCACTTGCTCGTGTTCAAAAATATTTCCGTTGAACTGAAAGGTGGTGTTGCGAGAGGGTCGAGCGCCTGACACCAACTAACACAATGTATTAATCAGAGGCATAAGAAGCAGAATAGTTGCTGTGAGAAACTCAATCCTGAGCCCAGAATTCATTGGTGCGCGCGCGTTACTTTTTCCAGCATTGCCATGACAACCGTGTTTGTCCTTTTTTCTTGTCTGGAGAAAAAGTGATACTGTGATATATAAGAAGTGACATTTCACAAAAGGGGGAAGGCAGCGCCGCACGGCTCCGGCTGCAGCCTCATATCTGCTCGTCTGGAAGAATGAAGGATTTATGTGGATTTACATTGATATGAAAAAAGATAAATTTGGCTTTGGTTTTCGACTCTCACGCCGAAATGAAACAGGTCGGATGAGTTGAGCGACTGATGAGGAGAGAAAAGGATCAACATGGCTCATTTAGGCAAGTTGATCAAAGTGCATTTTGCTTTTTAACTAAACAGCATAATGTGAATGTTTGAAAGTGGAGAAGTTCAGTCTTTACCAACAGACTGTTTATAAAGATGGACTCAATGGCAGCTCCCAAAAGTTAATCAAAACCATCATGATCGCCCCCTGGTGGCAGGCTGAAATATAGGTTTTAAACCCTGCCTCCTCCATGTTAGCAGATGGGACATGGTCCAAACTAAAAAAATTCTAACTACACATTAAATATTTTTTTCTCAAAGATGGTTATGTAATCACACTGATATTTGTTCAATTAACTTGTTGCTCTTATCTTTAATGCAAAACTGAGGGAACTAGCAAATCGCACTAAACTCAAGAAAGACCACAAACCATCTAATAAGTGTGAAGACACTTTGGATTCGTCCCTTTTTAAAACAAATGCAAAACAGTT
Source organism: Hippoglossus hippoglossus (assembly GCF_009819705.1). NCBI lineage: Eukaryota > Metazoa > Chordata > Actinopteri > Pleuronectiformes > Pleuronectidae > Hippoglossus > Hippoglossus hippoglossus. The sequence goes on from NC_047173.1 coordinate 12,919,514, forward strand.
TCATAACCACATAACAGACAAACAAACAATTGTGCATGACAATGAATGAATTACGATACAAGACGAGGATTAGACAAAGTGGGCGGCGTTCAACACACCAGGCGTGAACGTCTTTGGAAAGGATTTGTGTTGAAGCCCTAAGACACAGACAGGTCATCATCTTTAACGAATATAAACTTCATTTCAAATCTCTAACTGCAGATAATCTCATTTCTACATTGATTGTTTTTGTGACGGACATCTGACGCCGCTGCCACCTGCTTCCAAGCCACGCACAACCACAAAACAGCTCGCACGCCGTAAATTGTCCTAATAGTGTTGGCATTTGTTGGAAGGGTAAAATATTCCTTGCCCTCTATCTGGCCTCAGCTTTGATGGGAATGGATATATTACTGGGTGTCATTACACCGCGCTGCAGTCTGAGGTAATGGGACAAGAGAGATGAGCAGAGGTGCCGTCTGCCTGCCTCACAGGTCTCTGGGTTTATCATGCCTTTCCATGTCTGAGAGGAGAGAGAGAATTAGGAGTGCAAACACACATTATACCTAAATTAGATCAGTGTCTCTGTCTCTCTCTCTCTCTTGTCACCACTTCCAAACTGTGTCTACCCGGAGGGCGAACGAGATTCACCTTAATTCCAAAAGCACAGAAAAGCCATTTTGTTCTTCTGTTGTAACAACACCATCAACAGGTTTGTGTGGGCAAGCGATTACAGAGAAGGGTTTTTTCTGGATGAAGTGGCTGTCACGTTGTTCCCTGCAGAATCACTAAGCAGCACAACCACCATCCCACAATCCCCCGAAACAAGATGTTTGCGTTATTGTAATTTTCGTCAGAGAAGCACAATGAAATCTTCCGCGGCGGCAGCAGCGTCTTTCATGCCTCAGAGTATCCTTGGATCTTTGCCTCTTGATTTCTGACATTAAAACTGTCCCCTTGCCATTTGTTACGCATATATTAGCCTTTATATGATTGATTGAATTAATTCATTATTTTTTCCTGCTTTTAATCTACTCCCCCCCCCAAAAAAAAACTGCCTGTGGGTTGGGCTCTGAATAGGAATTACCCACCGGAGCATAGCTAATTACCAAGCATTAGCATATGCAAATGAGGGCCGTTATCTTGTGTACAAAATGTTGCTTATGGTAAACACTGGCTAATCACTTTAACGAGTTTAGCTGTTTAAATGCTGGTAATTGCATATTGTTTCAACAGAAGGGGCCGGATTCACCGGAACTCAAGGTGGAGGCAGGAATGTGAGACATTCGCCTTTTGTGTCCGATTCCTGTTTTCACCTTGGCTGCTGCAGCTGCTTTGATGAAGCCACTGAAAAGAGAATAAAAGATGTGCTCTGCCTTCAGTATTGGTTGGATTACTTTTATGTAACTGCGCCTCATAGTGATGCAGGCTGTGGACCTTATGAAAGTTTTGTCTCATAAATGTGTGAGAATAATAATTTAAAAAGAAGGAAATAAAATGCAGGAAATGGACGAGGCTGAGCGTGTGGACGCACAAGTGTGAGATGTGACCTGATAGACCTTTAGAAGGACAGAGATTCAGGGACGGAGACGGTGAATGAGACATGCCCCCCCCCCACACACACACACACACACACACTGAGATCTAAACGTTTGAGTTACGCAACGGCCACGCTAAGTTGAGAAGAGCTCCGTTTTATGGAAATATCCTCCGACACGGCGCGAGCGACAGCCCAGACGAGAGCTAATCGCAATCATCTTAATTGCAGCAGAAACAGAAGCAGAGAGTTGTCTACCACTCCACTCCAGTACGTGAAGGAACTTTCAACTGAAGGAGCTGAATGTCGCAGTGTCTGGTTTCCTATAATTCTGCACAACGAGTCTTTAACAAGTCGCACGGAAACGAGCACGAGGGAATAATGTGCTCGACATGACACAAACCACAGAGCTACACAAACAAGAAAAGCCCCCTGATTCCTTGTGTATGGGCCTTTTCATAATAAATATTCTCATGCACACATACACATAATGACACTTTAACCGACAGGCTCCGAACCTGAATTAACTATAACATTGATATTTTAATCTTCATTGATGTTACACTTTTAATACTTAAGAAATGAAATAAACACCTAAAACTATTAAAATAACTCAGATACAATCAGAAAATACTTTCTGGTGCTTTTTCATTATCACCACAACACTTCTAAACTTGACTTAAATCAAAGTAATGGTGTCTTCAGAACAAGGAAAATCAACGAAACCAGGAAATAACCTGTGCTGGGTCGTAGGCATCACCTGTAAGAGTGTGCACGGCGCTCACGCTCAGAGCAACAGTCCACAAAGTTGTAAATTATACGGCGTTAAATTAAACATTTTCCAGTCATTAACCTCCGTCACCGCAGCCAGGGAGCGCCGCTTCCCCGCCGCCGCTGCGATTATTTCTCTGTGCATTTGTGAAACAGGAACGCAAACAATCAATAGTCCCTAAACGAGAGGTCAGCCCTTCCTCCTCCTCTGTCAAACCAGCTGGACTTCGGAGAGCCGGGCCAAAGTTCAATCAGACCGACCGGCCGCCCGGAGCGAGGGAGGCCGGTCGATTCCCGTCAGGAAGAGTGTTTGTCTCGTTCCATCGCACAGAGACATGAAAGGGAAAGAAACTGTGAAGTGACTGCGCCTTGACTGGAGCCGCAGCTCCGGGGCTGAGACAAAGACGGAGAGAAATTGAAAAGCACGACTTGTTCCACCTTCTTAAGACCCCTGTGATGAATCTGTGACTTTAATTCCATCTGTTCCGCACAAAGAAAACACACAGTCTTAATTAACCAGGAGGAAAGAGTGCAAGTCGGTGACGAGAGTCTTGTGGTGTCAGAAACGAAGAGTATCCTGCAAAACAGGTTTCAAAACCATCACACCGAGGGCCGCAAGAAATGATTATTGATGAATCTACCAATCATTTTGTCAATTTGGTCGACAAAATATCAGAAAAAGGAGAAAACAGTTTGCCCACAAATGTGTGTATCTTCTTGTTCTGTCTCAGATATCGTTCTAAAAATGAAAAATCCTCTTTGCACTGTCCAACAAATAAATAAATAAATAAGCCGACAGTGAGCGAGATTGTGACTTTATCAAATTGTTATTCCAGTTGTGTTTCTGTCCAACACACCTGCCACATATTCAGGTGGGCAGATCCCCCCCCCAAATGCTTTTGACTTTTTGACACTATAATAAAACAGAAAGAAAAAACTCAAACAGCTGCTGCAAACAGAAAATGTGTCGATCGATGAGCTGAATTGTTGCAGATTAACTTCCCATTAATGGACTCATTAAATAACTGACATGTACGAAGCTCGAGCACCGATGGACATTATGAAATTGGAGAGAGACATATCTTATAAATGAGAGGAGAGACACTGTCACACTTCCTAAAGTTGGGTTTCATATGCCCTGATCACCAAGAACTCTCAGATCTCGTTCTTTTGACCAAGTTGACACCTTCATCCGCTTCTTCCACGTGGATGACACTTCGTTACCATGCCCACTCGCTGCTGGGAAATCTTCTGACATTCTGACGAAGACGATGGTGAAGGAGGACGGTCCATCCCCTCGGAGCATCTGCGGAGGTTCTGTGGTCGGATTGGCTCACAGGATCCTTAATGACCCGTCACACGTCCTGTTCTCTGAACTCCACCGGTTACCTTCAGGCGGACGTCACAGAGCCTGTCAGTGTCGGACCAACCGCCTCCAGCTCTCATTCATCCCAACGTCCGTCACACCGCTCAATAAGGAAACATGTTGATTCGCCCGTGGGCCTCAATTACTTTTGCCCTTTACCTTTACGCTCTGGTTTTTGAGTTTTAATGCCAGTTTTTTGTTTTTCATCTTTTATCCTTTTAGTGTTTATCTGTTTAAGTGTTTTTAGAGCAGCTGCAATTTTCAGCTCAATTTAATTCTGCATTTTTATCCTGGGTCTTACACGATATGTCCTTGTGAACAGTATTTTATTGTCTGTTACACAATGTACTGTTCTGCAGCTGCTGTAGCACTTTGGCCCCGAGAAAACATTTCCCCACGGGGACAATAAAGTATATTTGATTTGATTTGATTGAGAAAAAATGTCAGGACTTCAGTGCACGTCTGGAAGCACTTTATCTAAATGTCAAACATTTAGGTAACGTTAACATGTGTGGATGACAAAAAAGACATCACTTTCACAGACGGATGAAAACACGGCCATGTTTGGCATTCCCTGTCAGAAAGGGCCCTTTAGAAAGGAAACGCATTGTGGAGCAGCGAACTCAAAAAGACGCTCCAGTCTCACAGAGGAGGCGAAGAGAGGTGGAAATGTGAAGAATGCTTGCCCCTAAAACTTGCTCTGCAATTTCAGCGAAACAGCTCACAAAGGAAATCCATCAGAGTTTATCAGTGGAGGGGTTTTGTCGAGAAGGGCCCCCCCCCCCCCGCCCCTGGGAGACCGGGCTCTGTCCTCAGAGGTTAGAGCTCTGTGAATGACAGCGGGCAGCGAGAAGCCCGGGGGCAAACTTTCCGCTCTATAGACGGCCACAGTTTTACAACAAATACACACACACTATCGCTTTTTGTACAATGTCCAGTGGGGGGTGATGTAGAGATACACCCTGTGTGTTGTCCGCATGCTCTCACACACACACACACACACCGTATCTCAAGCCGTGCATGTGCAGGAAACACAAAGACACAAAGGTAGTAAGGGCCGGGAGAGAATAAACGCTTGCGTGTCTCTCTGAGTCACCCTGCGGACCTCTTACAGAAAAGATACAATCATTTCATCATGTCGCAGCGAACACCCACCTTATCTCTCGCTGTAGGGAACAGGGTGCGAGTCAAACCCACCAAAAAACGACCATTTTGCTCTCTAAGCACACTCATTTGATAATTCAGCCCTCCGTCGGGGTTGGACTTTAACAATAATTGTGAGCAAGTGGCTCATACTTTTTGTGGAGTGGAATGTAATTAGAATCGGCACGTTTCATTTCTGCTCCTGCAGAAAAACACAGCTGGCCGGGTTTTTAGCTCACAATGCAGCTTTCAGTTTGTAAAAGACCGAGCACTCTGTGGCTCCTTATACTTTTGTCTAAAGAGACAATGGAGAAAACAATGGGTTTTATCACACACTGAAAGAAAGGGGTGTGATTTTATTAAAATTGTGTTGCTCTTTATAGGAACAGATACTGAATAGACACAAAATTGGCTCTGATTGTTTCTTTTGATTACTTTAGTTTTGTTCTATACATTTATGCACAGTTCTCTGTAGAACACAATAGATACATTCAGAAGCTGAGCAGGAATGTTCGTTGCTCCGAGCAGCAGGAGCCTGATCCATCAAAATCGGTCAATTCAAGACTGAGGCCATTAGTTTGAGTCAGTGGATTAATCAATTAGTCAATTGACACAATATTTGGGTGATTAAAGGTCATTGGTTCAAGCCCAAATGCTAAATATTCTTTGATATCCTCTGTGGGCTCTGAAAAATATTCACCCTTTTCATTATTTCCCTATATTTAAACACAAAAAGGTAAATTGGAAAAATCATCATGAGAAAAATCAATACCCTAAATAATCGTAGGTTTCAGCCCTAGTTTGAGGAAATCATCGTCAACTGTTGTGAGCAGAACAAACAGATGTGTTCCAGTGAATTAAACCCAAATGGTACAACTCCTGATCAAAGCTTCAGAACCTTAACAAACTGTCTTCATCTACAACACTCATCATACATGCTCACAATCCTGATGTTCACTTCCACACGTATCTCCACACTTCCACCACAGCCCACTCTCCTGTCTGTCCTTAGCAATGACCTCTAAGAGCCAGAAAGTTAACATATTATCCATCATAATTTAATATGTGTTATGACTTGAAAAGGTTCACATGCTCTAACGTTCAGAAAACACATAACTCTCCTCATACTTTATTGCTGCAGCTCCTCTTTTCAGCATCTGTCTGAAAAACGTCGCTTTTGAAAAACTCTGTTGCAACCGGCCAACGGCTTTAACCAGCCGCTAGGCGACTGTCCCGTTGACGCAGACGTATCGGGGGCGGAGTCCTGACGAGGGCGTTCCAGGAGCTCCAGGATCAGTGTTCTTCTGTGCTCCCTGTACTGTGGACTTTGTGCTTTTCAACTTCGCAGAACTTTTTTAACTTTACAGAACACAAAAATCTATGAAACACACTGGAGGATTAAGAAACTGAAAAAGCATAAAATATCTCCTTTAGAGTCAGTGTGCTGTTAAGCCTGAAGATACACGTACGTAGAATATAAAACACAGTATTAGCTTTCATGGACACACTCAGAATTAATATTGAGCTGTTGTAGAAAAAATAAAGTCTCACATATAAAAGGGCCTTAACCGGCACCATTATGTACGAGCATGATTGGGCTTCCAGCGTGTAAAAAGTCCCATTTGCTGTAACCAATGTGTGAACCATTATTTTGAAAAGAGGTCGAAATGGTTCTCTGAGTGTGAACTGAGTGCAGATCCCACTGAGGTAAAAAGCATCTAAAACCCTTCTTGGTTTGACAATATATTTGACTGGAGGCGATCGATCCTTCACGATGGAGCTTAGAGCCCAGCCCCTGCTCTCGGTGTTCGGGGGGGGTGAAGGTCGGAGCGGGTGCAGCGCTCGGTCGTGTTCTCAGTGCCAGGTTCTCTGGACGCTGCTCAGCCACCAACAGACACCGACTAACCAGCCGTGTCAGACATTTCCATGTCTCCTGTGTTCAGTGTTCCAGTCTGGAAATCACCTGCTCCTGGGACGCATCCATCTTCCATGATGATGGGCCTCCCTCTCTGCCCCCCCCCCCATCTATAGCCTACTTCTTCTGCCACTTTCTTCTACCCCCCCCTCCCTTTGCTTTCCTCTAACGGATGCAGAGTCATTAGCAGGTAATGAAAGCAGGGGGATGTGTGATTTCGTGCCTGTGTGGGGCTGACCGGACGGGGGACTTGACAGGGGACGTTTTCCTCGACGCTTGGCGGGGGGGAACTTTTGGTTATTTTGTCCCTGCACCGAAGGAGAGACGTTGTAATTGGCTCCCCTCAGAGACCGGCCAGCATCGGAGCAAAATGTGCCCAATTTGCTGTGGCCGGCTCAGTCCACAATGCCACGTATAGCATGTATAATAGATGTGCATCTCTCTGTCTGTCTTCAGGGCGGATGAGCCAGCTCTGATTTTCACCCTGTAGCGAGCGAGCGGGAGGGGGGGGGGGAAACCCCACTCCATGATTGGATGACATGCTGGGTGATACATTGTTGAACTGCTTTGACCGCTGTGCGACCAGAGTTACCATCAAGAACCTCCCGCTCCTGAAATATACATCAGGGTCTCAGGCAGTTAAATATAGATGTTATGTATGGTATGTATGCTGTGTGTGTGTGTGTGTGTGTGTGTGTGTGTGTGTGTGTGTGTGTGTGTGTGTGTGTGTGTGTGTGTGTGTGTGTGTGTGTGTGTGAGACGCTGCGGCTCCGTGTCACTGAACGCCTGACATGTGCTCTTCTCTGTTTACCGGGCTTGAAATGAGGCCGTCTCATCTTTTTCTACTTTAAGAAGTATCTGTCACCATCAAGATGCTTGAGTGGACCTGAGCTCGCTTTGTTTCTGCAGTGAAACGGAAGTTTTTGGGGGATTTAGTTCAGAATCAAAGCCGTTTTTCAGAGGACGGAGGTTGGTCTAGCCCTCTCAACTCATGTCTCTTTACTGAGATCACAGAGAGAATGTAATGATGGGGTTTTACCCTGGGCCAGAGGACAGATGTGTTGCACGGAGGTGTGGGTGAAGATGAATAGGATATTGGACATATTTCATTATTTCAAGGCAAGATAGCACATCAACCTTATATTTAACAGTGGAGCCCCCCCCTAATAACATGGTGAATCACAGCATCTACAGGCCATCTGTCAAGCATTATCTTTAAAATGGATAAAAAATGACCAGATTCCCGTTTTAGATTACGCTGCCAGTTTTATGTGAGCTAGCCTTCACCGAGTACACTAAAAGTGAGGGATGCTGGCTCGATGTCCAGGTGAGCGCCACAATAAAAAAGTGCAGTGATGAGCTGTGTTCATATCTGCGAGGGGATAAAAATGGTGTTGCCAACACTGCAGGCCTGACTGCGACCGTGTGAAAGCGGCGAGATAGCACGCCAGAAGGCCAACGGAAATCTCATTCCCTTATATTTTCTGGCTGGCTGGGGCCTAACCTCGGACGAATGATAAATGAGCTGTTACAGTCGAGGTCTTGTGCTGCAATCCTCACCCATACCATCGCTGTCAGCGCGGCCACTGTCACAGCGCCGCGGTGATTGAAAAGAGAAAGAGGAACAATAAAACCCGATTGCAAGGAGCAGCTGCACACAAGTAATTTTTTAAGGACCCTTCATTTCCTCCTCTTTCACCGGAGATGTTTGCAATTACAGCAATAACAATTATTCTGATTGCAGAAAGAAACTGGGATTTACAGTGGGTCTGCAGCGCTGCGCTCGTCCGTGCCGAGCGTTCTGCTCTTTCATGGAAACAGCAGTCATTGCCATGGTTACCCAAGAAATATGAGATGTATTCCACCTTCATTGCTCTGGTGTCAGTGAAATCACTGTCTGAAAAAGATATTCAGACATGATCCACCATCTCAGTGCCTATGAGAAGTCTCATTTAAACACTGTGTTTCCATAGCAGTGATTTGGAGAGTGGTGGTCACAGCTAAGTGAAATCCTGGCGTTCAGTGTATGGACGTGATTTCAGAGGACTTGAGATTCTTTAGTTGTTTTCTGCGTTTTTTATTTAGCGCAGTCCCCATTGGTTAAAAGGCTCGTACAAGTGGGAGAATATTTCCGCCTGGAGCTACAAGGTCTTGTTGATGTCAAATGTAAAAGAACGACGTACATCACGGCGATGAGCTTTCACAGAGATTCGGCTCCTGTGTTCCCAGATCCTCTCTCGCTGCACAGAAATATCTCAATTCCATCTCAAGGACGGTCCTCCTCGCTTTCCAATTGTTCATCCGCGGCGACGATGGGGAGCGTAAATGTTAAATGATCCCGATCTTGATGGATTCAGTTTTAGTGAAATTCCCCCAAGGCTGAGGAGCCATTTGACACATGCCGTTGCCATGGCGAAGGGAAGCTTCACTGGAGAGGCGGGAGAGTCCTCTAAAGGTTAAGATGTCAGCGATTGGCTGAATGGGCACTAAACAAGGAAGGGAGATATAAGCTTGGGGGCTCTGATTGGACAGAGGGGAGACAGTGTGTTCCTGGTTGGTTGCTCAGTGCGCCTTCGGAACCGTGGACACACACACACACACACACACACACACACACACACACACACACACACACACACACACACACACACACACACACACACACACACACACACACACGTACTCATCTGCTCCTGCTAATTAGCTGTTTGCCTGAGAGAGCACTGTGCTGCCCGCCAACCCCATTAGCCAACCAAACTGTCCCCATGAATCCCGGGCTCGCAAACAAACAGACACACACGCACGGCCGTACCCATCCCGCACATCCCAGCTCCAGCAGCGCTCGTAGCCATGGGAATGACAGATTTTATTTATCTAATACCCCAGACCCTTTGAGTGATGTGTTGATGCTGAAATTACAGGGTGTGCTCGGTTTAAGGATGGCCAAAACGGAAAGTGTGAGGGGGCGCACTCATCTCTACTCAACCTCCTCCTATTCTGCTCCAGCAGCATAATGAGCCATCAGCTACTGCTGACAACCTAACATCAGCTGGCCAATTAATGCCCATGCTTCTTTTTTAATCAGGCGCCTGTGCAGATGCCTCAGTCCAACGATGTCGGGGGCCCTGGCTATTTAGAGGTGGCCTTTTTTTTTTTGCGAGGCTCTGTAATGATTTCCTCCAGAAAAGCAGAATTCACGTTTTGCCAGATGATTAGTACTCAATGGGAGCATCTTGGACAGAAGCCTGGAGGTAGTGTTACATCCAGTGGAGAGCCACAAAGCGTGCACACTATACTGCACAATCACTGCAATTAGGGAGTGTTTGCAAGAAGGACCGCTTGAAAGAGGGCTTCAAGAGGTTAGCAGCTTGGATGATTCAACAGAAGCACAATGCATGCATGTTTCAATGACAGTCGGGTGTAGTTGCTTTAAAGGCATCGCAGGGATAAAACCTGCCTGGCTAAGATAGCTGCTGCTGTTAAAAGAGGTGACATGAGATAAACAGCCCCTTTGCCGGAGCAGAAAAAGATAAAAACAGATGTTGGAATAGGCAACAAAAGGGAGCTGCTTAAAACGAAGTGGCAGCTGAAGAAGCGGTGTGACAAAGAGACCCATCTTCTCATTACCGAGTCAACAGAAGTGGCCCGTTTGCACCGCCGAAAAGGGAAAGGGGAGGGTCGATGGCGGGCGAAATGAAAGAGCGGGAAAGAGAGACAGATAGAGGAGTGTGGGGTCTTCAAACGGGCACTGTCACAAGATAAGGGGAACTATTCGCTTGTGGCTGACGCTCAGGAGCCCCGTCATGCATCGCTACTTTTGACAACTGCTCAGTCTGCTGTCCCTCAGCGGACTCCTTATTGGGCTAAAGCCTGGCAGTGGAAACCTTCCACATTTCCCCGAGATGTTCTCGTGAAACATGCATGATTTCTGATCACATTTTCCGTGTCCTACAGCACGTTAGAGCGGTGATATGAGCTCCAGCCGCAGCTACACACAGCCTGAATACATCCTTCTTTTCTATCTGCCCAGTGGTTTAAACCTGCTCTCAGCTGTGCCATGCCTGCTTTACGAACCAACATCCATTTATATGTTAATTATAGCCCGGGACAGATCTAACAAGCTGTAATATAAGTGTGAGTACTGCTAAGCTTACTGTATCTCTCTTTATCTCCATTCTCTCCCCTCCATCCCCTGGACAATCTGCGCCTCGGCATCTGCAGTCTCGTCACGGAGCTGACACAGGTTATCCTGATGATAGCAGATGTCATTTAATGTGATCTCCAGGGGGGAAAGTGAAGGGGCTAAGGCTAATGGAGAGTGGAGCAAATCTGATTTCTGTTTGACAACATTGTTCTCTTCTCTGACTCCACCTGCCAGATTGCGTCGGACTGGGCACGTAAAAAGCCGGATACAGCTGTGGAGGCCGATGTTGAAAAACAGGGCAAGGTCGTCGGCTCTTTGGCAACGTTCCTGCAGAATCTGTTCCTGCCTCAGACTACACACGGGAAGGTTGTTCAATGTGACACTGCTGGTCGGACGCGAAATGGACTGTGTGCAGTTTTCAAAGTTTCAAAGTCTAATTTGCCTCTAAATTTGAAAGGGAACAAGCAGCGGAATTTGGGATCCGCACGTAAAACTATCACGATAGTTTACAGTATGTAAGTGGGTCAGTGGTTACAGCAACCAAACAGGGCCGTGCCCTGCAGCAGTCAGTGGAGGAGATGATTGCATAATCCTGAGAGCATCTTCTAATTGTCATTTGTCACTTGCCATTGTATTTTACCACACTTTGCTGGCAGGGACATAAACAGCTTTACAATCCTATGAGAAAGATCCTTTGCTTTGCACATGCTCAATTTTGTCAATACACCTTAGGGGGGAGGGGGGTAAAAAGATGGACATTAACGGTGAGCAAATAAATCATGCAAAATGTTACCATGCTGTCAGGAGAAATGTTACCATTGCGGGTGCCCTATAAAGGTCAGTGGTAACATATTCACTAAGATGAAGAGAGATGGCACATGACTCAAGTCTCAGAGTTGAAGTCGTTGTGACAGGTTGGGGTGGGCGGAGGCTTACAGGGAGGGCATCCCAAATCTCAAATTTAAATCTGCAGCTGCGGAGACATACGGTACCGGGGCTGTACAACAGATCAGTCTCTGTCACTGGTGGTAAAGCGTACTGTCAGCTCTGGATGCCGGACCTTGATTAGCAACTTCTTCTTCTGCCCAACTGCCAGGACCGATTGAGATCTCACACGCCGCACAGTATCTTCTGTAGCTCAAGATATAAATAGGAGTTCGACAACAGAGCGAGAAAAGAGACTTGTCTGATTTGGTTCCTGAAGGAAAAGCGGACGGGTATACAATATATTCTTTTAAACCTTAAGATCCATGAATCATTTTCTGAGAAATCAAGGAAAATGTCAAAAATCGAATCGTTAAAGAAAGTGAAAAAAAGATTCCTGGAGCCAACCTCTGATCCGGACCCACACCAAAGTTTTATGGGTACTCCCCTGAACAATACCCCATCCTTCTACCGAGTTTAGTGGAAATCCGTTTTGTTGTTTCTGTGTAATCTTGCTTACAAGCAAACAAACTAGCCAACAAAACGGACAGAGGTCAAAATCTGTAAAACATTCGAGGACAGAACAACTTAAAAACATCTTATGTCTCCTTGAAGAATTTGTAATAGTTCATCACTGTCAGATATTCGTCTTCTCTCGCTGTCTGGTATCGGATTAATATGCTGCACACAATATATCCGCAATATTCCCTTCGTGGCACGTGATCGGGCTGTTTGCACAGGGTGGCTGCACCGCCCGGAGGCCCCTGGAGCCGTCGACACTCAGAACCGCACAACACACATTGAAGCAGGTGTGTAAACAAATAATGCAAACATACACATGATGGCACATAGCGCATGGATGCACACATATGCACAAACACGACTGCAGACGATGTGGGAAACAAATGAACGCGCTCGCACCGAACGCTCACATCTTACTGGTCAGATCGTGGAGGGGAATTAACTCGTGCTCATTCCGTATGCGTCGGGCATTCACAACAACGCCCCTCTTATCTCGTCAGTTGACACAAGAACCCCGTAATTAAATGTGACTTCTGTCATCTTTCCAGCTCAAACAAAACGAAATACCGAGACACACTCTCTCCGGGGGCCTTTATGAAGTCTAACCTCACATGTCAACTCCTTTAGGGTGGGCGAAGAAGAGGGGGAGCGGGATGAAGAAAAAGAGAAAAAAAAACATATCAGACAGATGCTTTTTAGATCAAAGTCGGCCGGACACAGAACAAGCAACGCGATGTGGAATAATTCACAAAAAAAACCTAATGGCCTTCAAAGGGCCCTTTCCCCCCCTAAAGAGATGTGCTGGGGGATATGTCCAGTGTAGCCTGTGTTCTTACCATCAAAGTAAATGACTCTCTCACTATGGGTCATTACTGCAAGCGGCTCCTGTCAATAATGAGTAAGCAGCCCTTAATCTAATTTGACAGAGGGGCCGCCGCTCTGGTGAAAAGCCATCCTCCTCTCCATAAAGAGCAATGGACTGCTCGCTGTGCACACGCTCACTTTGAAACGAGGGAAAGGCAGACAGCTGGAGAAAAAGGTTCCGTGTGTTGTATCCACATGCCAGCGTTTCTTAAAGCAGGTGTACGGCTCGCTGTCAGACAAGCAGCTTAATTTCTCCTCTTTGCTGCCGTCGGTGGGATCTCCTGTTGTGATCAAATTGCTCAGACACTCGTGCCAGAATATATTGACTGTGACTGATTTGATTATTGATGGGTGGCTGCTTGGTTTTGCTGACTGACCCCCATCCGACTGTCCCGCGTAACGCCCCAAGGATGGAGGGCCCTTTGCCCCTCGCTTCCTCCAACGGCGCTGCCTCCACCACCACTGGGCTCCAGTCTGACTACGCTGTCAGCCAGTCAAGCCGGCTCGATGCTAATGCGATGTGACCACTTCCCGCCCTCCACCTCTCTTTGTGATGTCAAGGGCATATATATTCAGCACTATCAGTGTGGAACAGCTGTACTCACTCCAGTGCTCCGTGGCCGTCACCCTGGGTTCCCGGGCCGCGGTTAGGAGCCTCTTAGGCACGAAAGGTCATTAACGATTTATTTCAGTGGAGGCTGCGCCGCAGACCCATGACGCTGGTGGCAAACATCAGAAATCAATCATATAGAAAAACTGGAAAAGATAAAGTTGTCCAAGCTGATTTTTAGGAGGCTCTCTACAGGAGGTCAGAAAATGCTAAAATACGATAAATGCAACAAGCGCTTCAGAAGCTCGCAATCTCTCCATCTTTGTTTACTTGTCAAACTCAAGATTACTTCTACACAAAACTTTCACACTCAATACCGAGACGAATTTATTTTTACACTGCCAGAAAGGTATAATTTCACTTTGGAGGGTCTTGTTTTTTTGCTGCCTATCAGAAAAGGATTTATTTTGGTGCAAAATTAGCATCCTCCCAACCACAACGCTCGCAGAGATGCAAATTTAACAAGCGGAAATTACAGTGTGGCAGGTTGGTTACGACCGGAGGTTTCCCAGAGTAATCAAAAATCCGAATAAGCATCTGTCAAACAGTTTGGTGTTTGCAGAGTGTTGTTCTCCTCAAAAGGTGGCTCTGCTTCTGGGGTAAAATAAACCCTCATGCACCCACGGCCCGCTCCTCATTCCGCCAGCACTCGGGTTCATGAAGCAACTCCGGGGTCAGGGTTGGCAGACCATTCGTCTTTCACACCTGCCTGCGATCGCAGACGCAAATCTGATTAAATATTGAATAATCACTCTAAATCCATACCAATCATCGCAGTGACACTCAAGTGATTTGACAAGTGGGTCACAACATCTGCCGTGCAGCTGCTGTTATGTAACGGTGGATTAAACTCTGTGTTTCACACGGAGCATTTATTGAAAGGACGGACCCTTGAGATGTAGCATCTCATTTTCGAGGAGGGTCGAGGGGGGATTCTAATGTGTGATTAGAGACTGTTAAAGGACAAACTGACATTTGGGGAAATGTGCTTATTAGCTTTCTAAACAAGAAGTTTGTCGAGAGAATATCAATTTCATTCACTGTGTTCAAAACGGATTAGTCCAATATGCTGTGTGTGAAGATGGTAAACACTGAAGATGGAGGCACCAAAATCAGGGATAGTTTGGTTTTCTTTTTGTGCAACAGGAGGAAGAAGAGACGTATAATCCGTCTTTATTTATCAGTCCGTGGTACACACACGTTGTTTCCCATTCCATGACAGCATTACATGAATTCTTCTGTAATCTCCCCTGACCTCTCCCACCACGACAAAAACACACAACCACAACTCCGCTGTTTCACTGACCACATGAGTTTTGTGAACCACATACAAAGGCCATGTCTGTGTCACATATGGTCAGAAGATCCTGTTCTTCCTGGTTGTGTACGACCACGTGGGTTCAGCTACGTCCTCTCGTCACTCGACAAAAAAGTGAGAGCAGGATGGAGGGAGACAGGAACGAGACAAACATGTTATCCTTTGCTACACTGCTGGCGCAGCAGGTCTCACAGCGTCATCATCAGTGTGACTCATCTCATTTTAATATGCTACTTTGATGAGCTGGTGGAGTGGGGGGGGGAGTCCCCTGAGACCACACTCTCTCTTTCTCACACACACACACACACACACACACACACGGAGAAGCCATCTCCCTCATATTCTAGGACATGTGGTTAACAGCCACTTCTATGCTGCAGAGATCTCGGATGCTTCATGTCGGTGAACTGAGCTCCTTCCTCCTCTTCATCACACCTTCTCGTCTTTACCCGCTGTCGGACACACAAACACACTTCCAGGTTTTTCTTTTGCATGAATTAAGAATCACTTCTGACATATGCACGTGTACCTTTACACATCTTTGAGCCACACATGTGACCGGGGCGCCACCGGCTAACCAGTTCAGCCCAAGGCCTGTGTATGTGTCCCCATGCATATAAACCATGCGTGTGTATGTACATGCATCCACGAGTGAGTGTGCATGTTACAGTGCAACACTGTAGGTGGGGTAGTCGC
Organism: Hippoglossus hippoglossus; assembly: GCF_009819705.1. Taxonomy (NCBI): domain Eukaryota; kingdom Metazoa; phylum Chordata; class Actinopteri; order Pleuronectiformes; family Pleuronectidae; genus Hippoglossus; species Hippoglossus hippoglossus. The sequence continues at coordinate 12,935,303 of NC_047173.1, forward strand.
ATGTGCCGGTTATGCACTTGTGTCCTCCAGGGCAAGATGTACAGAGGGAGCAGAAGTGTGAGGGAAGTCACGCAAGCGTTTTTCTCAATAGCCTGAGACCCTCCAGAGTATTCTCCCCCCCCATCTGTTCATCCATACAAACAGATGTCTGTGCTGGAATTGAAAGAGGGAAGCATCACACCATCATATATTGAGAATACAATATTGGTTGAAAATCTAATGAGTTGTTGCCTCGGGGCTGTTTGGGATACGCTGGCAGTTGGAGGCATATGAAAGAAAAACACTGGGTATATATATACGCTATATATTTGTGTTTATTTCCCCCATTTCCAAGATGCCTGCTCTGTTTAGGAAGCTCCGCGCTAACGGAGGGCATCGAGATATACAGTTTGGGCAATTTTCCATTTACTTCCTCAGCTACCTCCTCCTCTCTCCAAGAATGAAACATTAACTGGGCTTGACTTCATTTGTCAGAGCGTCTTTACGTCTCCTGCTAATGACCTTTCTGTTTAAATAAGGAAACATCTCGCTCCTTGCTCTGCTCTCTCTTTGTAGAGCGGCCTGATATCCGCGGCGCGGCCTCTCAAAAGCCTCAGACATGCCAGGGCGAGGTGTGGAGTGGCAGTCGGGGACGCCCCACCTTACTCAGCACATAATCCAGTGGAAGCTGTGGTTGAAATTGTAGCGCTAGATTCCGCGGAGCTGCTCCAAGCATGAACTGGCAGGACGGGAGGCAATTACTGCCACTCAGGCAGCCATTTAGCAGAGGAACTGCGGCTAAAGAATGGGCCAGCACTGCTCACTTTGGATTGAACTCATATGGGGCCTAAGTAGGAGCGACACCCTGTTGAGGGGACAAGGAGTCCTCATTTCTACACACACACACACACACACATCAACACACACTGTTTTTCTGCATATGTGTGAGTATGAATACAGCCCAAGTCTACACAGTCTGAAAGAAAAGGTCAGTGTATTAAACTTGAGCGATACTGAAGTTTAGAAAACACGCACACACACACACACTTTGTGCATCCACCCTCAGGTTTCGGGCTCACACACACACCGAAAAATACTATTTGGAAAAAATCAATACCTATTGTAGTCTGGCCCTTATCTCCAGAAAACATAATGACTCTTCCTCTCTCATATACAGTAGTCACGACTGCCTATCTGTTCTGGTTTCAGGTGTCACCCAGAGTAATCGGAGCCACTCGGAGCAATCAAAGCTTTCCACGAGACGGAATCATAAAGGTACGACGAAACAAAGGCGCCGTAGTTTCCTAATTCGCTGCAATAATCACCGTGAAACCACTAATGAGGTCAATTAAAGCAATTACGACGGTCGTTGTTCAATCGGAGCAGATTTCAATGTCAACATATGATCTGTATTTCAAGGTATTCGGGACTTTAATCAGTTCCCACAATGCACGCTGATGGATTTCACTGTCTTGCAAAGAGTATTTTTTAAATGGCTGGACGAGCTCTACTCCTAACTGTGCCTTTAAGTCCTGAATTCGCTTGAGGGGGTCAGAAAATCATTTCCACTCTACTCTCTGTGGGCCGACATCAGAAACTACTGCCGAGGCTGTTGTTTTGTATTTTACAATTAGAAGTGTGTTTCCATCCCCCAGCAGTGATCTATTTAACGGACGTGCCCTCTAAGTCTCCAGTCCGCTCGGTAAATGCTGCCTGACACCACTGTGTTTATGCACTCTTTAGGCAAAGGGGTCCACAGCAATAGAGAGGAATTGATTAAAGCATTTACGTTGGGAGTTAACAGTGCATACTGCTGGTGCAGTTACACACGAGAGGAATGTGAGCGACCAAGCAAACCTTCCATTACAGCTGATGCTGAAAACAAGTTGCCAGTGTAAAAAAGCCTGCGGCAACTTTCATAAAAATAAAGTGATACTTTATTGATCCGGCAGAGAAGGTCTCTTTGTACTTCCTCCCTTCTCTGGGATTCTGGAGGCCGGCTTCAGTTGAACAAGATCCAGTATCTTGCTCTAAGACACTAACCTGGCATCTCCACGGAACGTTGCAGGAATTGGATCGGAAACCTCTGAGTTTATTTTTGATTTCCGAAGGGGCGTCATCAATGATCGCAGACAAAAAATAACTCTCGACCCACCTGGACGGAGCAACAACCAATCGGAGCAGCGGCAGCAGCACATGTGATGAAGGGACCACCAGGCCCAGTTACTGTATGGAAGCACTGCAAACACTTCTTTCTTATCAACACACACACAGACTGCGGATGTTTGTGTCAGATTCTGCTTGTGAAGATGCAGAATCTGTCGGTGAGGGACAAGGTGGAAGTCTTCTGGCTTCAGTTTCTAGTTTGACCACCGATGTTTGTCAGCTATCAGCTTTTTTACATTCATATGCATAAAGCTGTGGAAAGAGATTAGCCAAAAGATTGTGTGGGCCTAAAACACATACACACAGTATCACTGATCATTGATTTTTTTATTCTGTATTCAACTCTTTTAACTTCTTTTTTAAATTCATGTTTTTTTGTTTAAATGTGCCGTACAAAATAAACTTGCCATGCCTTTTGTTTGGAGACACGTCTGACTGCCTGATAAAAAAAGAGAAATCACTTAACAGCATACAGCAAAGGGAAGATGGAGTCTTGGCTCGGAAACACAATATCTACACCAGAGGCCCCAAAATATTGCCTGTTGCCCCCAGAGACTAATTCGTTGTCAGATGATCACCGACGGGCTCGGAGAGAGATTGCCTCCGTGTATACGTGCTCCCTCGTGTTTTCCCTTGTGTCGTCTCATTGTGTATGAACCTTGTTTTGTCTTTGATTGTTGTCTGCTCCTTGTCTGTTTTTTAGGTTTCACCGATTGAGACTGAATTTTGTGTTATTAGAGTTTGTCTGATTGGACACGACCCTCGCTGGCTTCAGACTTTGTGCCTGCATCGCCTCCCTGTTCTTTTACTATTAGTTTGTAACATCTGCTGTTGTCCCAGTTTATGAGAGAAAATATACCGACCACTTTCATTTAATACCGTTGCTTCAAAAGGTCTGTCTCACAATGAGCAGAGCGTATAAACATGAGTTTGCTGGTTCCAAGCTACAAAGACACATAGATTCAACCCTGAAACACTCCTGCCTCAGTAATTAAAATTATATATTTCAGTAGTGTGGTGCCACAATACCATTATTTTCAAGCAACGTTCGAATGTTTCCTTTTGCTACTTAATTACACGGGCTTCAATTAAATGCATGAACGCCATCCATCTACTTTGTGCCACACTGAGGCACAAAGTAGTGGAGGCACTGAGCAGTTATTAAACATTCAGGGAACAATGCAGATCCATCACAAATGTCAAGAGGACCTCATATTGTCAGGCTGAATACCAGTCCTCGCATGCCGCTCTGACAGGGGCCCTGACCCGTCCACTCGATGCATGAAAAACATCTCTTTTGTAATCGCGCGGCGTCACTCTGTTGTTCTACTTCCCAGTTTTTTTTTAAGGCTCTCATCTTCTTTGTCCGTGTCGGGAATAATTAGGTTAGGTTAAAGAATCCTTAATCTCTCCAGCCCTGTGATTATCTTCCAAATGTGGCGCACGCGTTGCCAACTCCGAAAAATACAGTAATTAGTCCAGTTTTAGTTCTGAAACTTCTTCAGCTCAGACACATTCGAACGTGCTCGTCTGAGACGTATTCACATTCTACTCTGCTGTAATACTGAGTGATCTTTATGTGCATTTGATTGTAACATATATCAGTGCAGGTATTCTGCATTTTGAGAGAGAGAAAGTCTGTTTTCAGCTTTGTTCAAAAACTAATCAGACAGATTAAAAGCAAAATCCCTGTAGTAGCTAAATTATTTGTTGTGATTTCATCATTATCCTGGAGGACAAAGAAAACTCTTTCCTGTTGTTATATTTATTACATTTGATGTGTTGGTGTCCCTCAAGAATTTCCCCAAATAATTGGAAAACATGCTCCCGGTACAAAACAGGTGCTTTCCGCTCCGTACTCTTTCTTATCGGGAAGTGGGGTCTGTTTACGGTGGTGGTGCAGGGGTGGGGTGGGGGTTAATTAAGATGTGTAACTAAGAGATTGCAACTAATACCCCAGCACAGGTCTTTTAGCTGTTCGTTAGAGCACGCGGCGCAGCACTTGCTGGGATTAGAATGAACACGCTAAAATCTGCCTAATTAGAAAATCTGATCTCTCTCTCTCTTCCTGCTTCCATGAGATGCCACAGGGACCGGTGGGTATATGGAGGGATAAACGGGATAAAGAGCGGGAACGGCTGGGGCTCCTCTCACCAGGGGGCGCACGAATGAAATGCACCCCCTGAGAGTTGTCCTTCACGTTAGGCAGATGGAGTTGCGTCTGTTGCCGTCTGTGTGCCGGCCGCCGAATGATCGTGAGCACGAATGATGGAAAAAGCAAAGGACGCTGCGGGGGGGGGGGGGGGGGGGGTGCAGCGACTACAAAGTCCCTGGTGTCATTTTGTACGTCTGACAAAGAAATCGTCTCTCTTTGAAACTAAAAACTATTTTTTGAGTGATTAGTTTTCCAGGTATTCCATGACAGAACTTTTTAGCATCAGGATACAAAACTAGCTGATGAGCTAAAAAAGTTGGATTTATCATTTAAAGTGACGAAGATCAAACATTCTGGGGATTCAGCTTCTCCGATGTGAAGATATTATCTGACGTTTCTAAAAATGGACAAAGGCTCCTGGTCAGGAAAGTGAAGCCAATGAGGAAGTGCCTAAACAATTGTCTTTAATTTGACAGAAGAATTGAATAAATTGATAAATCCCGAACGCAGAGTCCAGTTGTGAAACCACCTTGAACCACACTCACCTCTCTATCCTGATTTATATCCAGTTTCAACGGGACTCCACATTCCTCATGCCTCTGCCACGCAGACACATGCAGCTGCTTTCTCTCTACACACGATCTTCAATGTAATTTCATTTCAACATGTCCTGGCAGGAATCCACACGGCCTCGCAGTTCCCTCTCATTTGACCTCGATACACTTTTCCCACAAGTGGGGGGAAACGGACCTATTAGCGCCCGTCCCCAAGAGGAATCAACCTAATGATATTCCAGTGTGATTTAACGTCCCAGGTGTGGTCATGGTGTCTTGCTTTTTTTTTTTTTTTTTCACCGGGAACTTGTCTGCTGGGCGAACCAATCTATCAGCTTCCTGCTGTCAACTAGCGGGCGGCACAGCTCTGTGGTCCTCCAAGGTCTTCTTAGACATGACTGACTGACCACATCCCCGTTCTTTCCATCTCACTCGCATGGAGAGAGGCGCTGAGTGAGAAGGATGTGGCGGCTGAATAATATCTCCATAAAAAGACAAAAAAAACATGCTGTTTGAAGGAGTGACACTGGACTCATTATGCCGCTTTTTTTCCCCTCGTCCTGCCATTTGCCCGTACTTGGAAGAATCTATTTTAAGTGTGTGACCTTTACAAGCCACCTCATCTCCGGAGGAATCCAGGGTTATTAAGCAAAACAGAAGCAACGTGTACGCTTGTTCCATCGTGGCGAGACGACTGTGTGGAATCGCATTCACCCGCACATGCAATGACACACACACACACACACACACACACACACACACACACACACACACACACACACACACACACACACACACACACACACACACACACACACACACACGCACACTTTTAATGTAAATAATCTCATGTTAAAGAGGGAATCTGCGTAACTGAAAATCCTTTGCAGAAAAAAAAGGGAAGCGTTGAGCCTCCGTGATACTATTTTCATTAACATGCAATTTTGAAAAGCCTTAAAAGGCTGACGCAGCTCAGCTAATTGTTGGCTTTTGATTCCCGGGAGCTATTTGTCTTAGACTATAACAGCAAAAAAAAAGAAAAAAAAAGTAGAGTAAACCATGCCTGGTACTGTTACTATGACAACAAGCTTATAGAAACTGTACATAATCACTCTCCACTCACCCCCCCCCCCCCCCCACAAGAAACCACATGCACATGCATTATCTTATACACAGAAATACAGCTGCACAGGCTTTTCCAGCTGAAGCAGGATCATACTGGGCTGAGACGCACAGCTGTTGACGGGGAAGCTTGCCAAAAGTGGCCCCAGCGCCTCTTTCCCTGGACCCAAATCAAATCCCCAATTTGTTTATGTTATTATGTTAATAAAGGGTAGCATTTCCATATGAACATCAATATTTCAGTAGGAAGCGAGGCGATACCGTGAACACGGTGGATCGCTGGCAAGCAGGACAGCGTTATATGAATGGGGCTCCATTGGCGGTGTAATTTCACTCATCTGATTTTCTCTTCCTCTGATGATCTCAAAAGGAAGGTATTTTTAGAGCCCAGGTGCTTATCCTCTTTGTGGTGCCGGAGGCTAATGTTAAATGAACACATCAATCTTCCGCGTTTCAGAGCGAGAGCGGAGCAGCGGTGGCACAGTCTCGGCGGCGGCGGGTTCCCTGCCAACTCTGTGATTCTAAAGCTTTCTGTTTTCTATTGCAATGGGCTGGTGCAGCCACGGGGCAGTATTGGCTTCTCAGTGTGAGTCATTCAAGTCACTTGACTGATGGCAAAATCTGGGTCTATAAATAAAACCGCAGAGTACAAAACGTCTACAATGAAATATCTGTGATAAACAGCCAATCAATGTCAGTATCATTCCATAGACATTGTTGTACCCATATGGAAACCCACCATGACATCACCCATTGGTCTGGTAACATTGTTTTGAAGCCTTGGGGTTGGCTCTCTGTCCAGCGCCATCTTGGTTAATTGAAGGCAAAAGTAACCGTATCTGGAGGGTGGTGATCTCAAGGACATTGCACACCCACCTTCACCTGCGACCTGCGACCTGCACCCATTGGACAGTACTGGTTGTCAATCACACAGGATCCATTTTAAAGTCTATTTGACTCTGTATGGGACCACAATTTACAAAATGAACATCATGACGTATTGTATGAAGAATTGAAACTAGAGATCGAGACCATAAACCCTTTATAAAAAGGTTAACTGACGCTATAAGTCAAGTGAGAAGCAGAGTCACCTTCTCATAGACTTCTATAGAAACTGACCAGTGGAGTCGCCCTCTGCTGGTCATTTGAGAAAATACAGGTTTTACATAATTGGCTTCGCTTTCTGGACGAAGCAAAGCAGAACAAGTGATTGATTGCTGGGTTTGTATCCTGGTGCATAAAAGCCCTGTCATGTAATACCTGGAGTCTACCTCTATTTGTATATACAGTACTACGGTTTCTACTGCTTTCTACCACATGTGGATGCTTCTTACTTTACTGCCAGCGAACTATTTGCAACAAATGTCTCCGGGTAATTACAAAGTATTTAAATATATCAACACAAGGTGTGTCTACACTAAGTGCTTAATAATGTACCGATCCATAACGCAACTAGTAAATCAATCACACTCGCGGCACGATGAGTCATCACTCTTGCAGCGTCTAAATCACCAGGCCGGTGGGTCAGTGATCATTAATAGTTGTCTAATGCATCACGGGTATGAAATATCCACTATTTGGGCAGCGTGTACGAGATGTTTGAGTTATGTGCTGTTGTTAAAGCCTGACGGGGAGACGTGAAGTCCAATCAGTCAACTCCGTGCTGGTGTAGATTATTATATTAGTCTCTCTGTGAGTGCACATGATTGAAGGGTCCCGCGAGGATCTCTCTCCACCGAACTACAGTGGCACCTGTGCGGTAATTCCAAATTCATTTTGTTGTGTTTACATGACATATGTGATGATTTAGCTACTTCACTTGACCCCTTGTTACCCGTGTGTGGAATCCGGTCTGCTTCAATCCGCTGACACCTCTTACAGCAAAGGCCTGAAACCAATTAATGAAATTAAACACTTAATAATGTAAGTGGCTTTCAATGAGCAAGTTTCCAGATGAGCTCATTTTGAGGACAAGCACCAAAAAGTAGACGAAACTAATAGAACCGCCGTATTACAGTCGCTGGGAAAAGTGTGAGTGGCGTTCAGGAGAAGGAGGTTGGAGAATCTGTCAGCGTGATTATGCTTTAGAGTAAATATAACAAGAGCGTGTGCCTCTGCCGTACAGTCTGAAGGAAACTTCATTATTTATCCACTGCTCCATTATCTTCAGCCGCAGCACGCTGGGAATTACACTGTTTAATGCAGACTAGGATCCAAGTGATCCCGGCTGTCATCGCTAGGTATTCACATTTAACAACCTGCAGCACATGAAAACAGGTCGATGCGGCAGCACAGACCTGTGCGGTGCTGGATGGTGTGAAATCGTCACCTCTGGCCTTGTTGTCAGCTGTGCGTCGATAGTTTGAAATAATGCATTTTCCAGCCCCTCAACTCAATTTCTTGTTGGGACAACAAATGCCAGCGTCTCGATGGTCATTGCTTCCATCTGCAGGAACCTGATTGATTAGCCGGCGCACTGAAGGTTGGGCCGGGAACTGTCACGGAGTGGAAGCTCCCCGCGGTGGCCTTTTGTAGGCCATCGATTGATTTATAAGTGGGACAGCGTTTTGATGACTTCAACTGACGATTGATTCGTCCATATCTGTTGACGTCGTTGTAGATGCCGCAGTGCGACCGCAGTGACGTTTGCTTCACGGTAAAAGCCAAGATCATTTTTGTTTTTTAAGTTAAAATATATGGTTATTCAAATGATCTGTTTATCTCTATCTGGATCCGTGGACTGCTTGTTTTTTTTATTTTTATAGATGCAGCACATAATGTTCAGAAAGGCTCCTTCTGATCGGTTGATCATGTCAATTACAGGCAAGTATGCACAGAAAGGCTTTAAAGCCACGATTTAAGGCAATATGGACTGGATTTGTGCAGCAACACTAACATGGCAGTTTTGTGAAAGGAGAGCAACAGCAGGCTTGTTTCACAGCTCGCAGACACCTGCCAGGAGAACTAATTTACTGACCTGAAAGGCTGCGCATGTTCGAGTGTCCCCTAACGATTGCATAAAGCAGAATGAGCATAAATCAAGTTCAGAAATCAATATGTACAGCAAATGGTACAGTGCGTTCTGCAACACCTTATTATTTTAGTCACAGCCAATCGGGGCCGACCTGGGCTTTGGCTGCACTGGGCAGAGAAAACGACCTCAATCATCCGCACAGCGACGGGATACAGACTCCACTCTGGGTCTCACACGCAACACAAATATGGACAATTCCTCTTAAACAAAATTGCCGATAATGACACTAAATGATGTATAGGTGCCTCGGAAATCAATATTCTTTGAGTCTATTTGTCGGGTTAACTGCGCCCATAACATGTTGTCGCCATAGTGAATGATTAAATGAGCCGTAATGGGGGTTGTATTGTTTGGATATGCACCCTTTTGTCATAATAGGACTCTTTGAAATCCCATTTATTCTGCTCCAGGTTGACAAACAAAGCCTTAATTGAGGAAAATCTGAATTTCAAAGGAAACTAATTGAAGCTGATGTTTTTATTTTTAATTTTACATTGTGTGATCTTTGAGTTAATCCATCCGCTACTTAATTTAGGGAAACCAATTAACAAAAGACATTTAAAGGGCAAACTCACAAGGAGTAGATACCCCTCCTCTCCTCCTCCTCCTCCTCCTCCTCCAATCTCTGCGCGTTGTTGTTTCAAGGCTTAAAAACGGGACCATATGCCCAGTGAATCCACGCCGGGAGGTCACCTTGAAAGTATTAGGATTTAATATGATTGACCGCACGGTCTTAGCAAAGGATTACCGTGATGTTGTCCGTATGCTCCCGCAAAAAAACGAGAGAAGTCAACATTACGCTCGTAGGTATGAAGCAGAGGGGAAATAGCAGCTGCGGGGGGGGGGGGGGGGGGGGGGGGTAGGAGGATGGTCGGGTACCTGCTCGACAAGAACTTCAGAGCCGGACCCGTTAGGAAATGTGGCTGTAATGAGTTAACGTGGACGCGTGGGTCATTCTGTCAAACCGGAGGATGAAGATCCCATTAGCCTGAAAAAGTCTGAGGTGAACGTGATGAGCTGCGAGACTCAATAATGCCCCCCCCCCACCTCCACCTCCCCTCCTCCTAACTCTCCCGCCCTCTCCCGCCCTCTCCCTTCATCCGCGCCACGTTCAGGGTCGAGCATGGCTTTATAAATGTTATCTGATTGCAGGGAGCTTTTTCCGTTGCCGAGATTCAGCGGTGAAATTAATCTCTGACTAAAATATTGACAGTCCATAGAACCTATCGAGTGAGGTGGAGCAATCGGGCAGTGAGGGGGAGGAAGGTGCGGGAGGGAGAGAAAGGGAGAGAAAGGGAAAGCGTTGTAGATAAGCACAATCAATCGGACGGCGTCACCCCCCGGGGTTCGGCCGTGTTGGACGAGAGCTGAGTTTGATCAACTTCATAACGAGTGAAACACTGGAAATAAAGTGGAATTAATCTAAAATGGTTTGACCTTGAAGTTTGACCCTTTCATTAAGGTAATCCTGGAAATCAGCGTGTAGGTATTAAGTTATTACATGGCATGATTATAGAACAAGTCTAACTCTAATATTTAATGGGGTTTAATTCATTTTATCAATTTTATTTAATGATATTTGTTTTTATAAGTCTACTATCGTTCTGTATATATATGAGCTTCTACTTATTTTATGTTATTTATTTTAATTTCCTTTACTCTGTATTCACTTTATATTTCTAGTTTTACTTAATACTTTATTTTCACATATTTTTTTTGGGACTTAATTTTATTTCGAAGAACATTATACTTTTACATCAACTTATGGATGTATGGGCGGTGTTTAGTGTGTGTGTGTGTGTGGGGGGGGGGGGCTTCATGGCTTTGACTCTTTTCTTTGTGCTTAAGCTTGAAAACTGCTCATTCGATAAAATGTATTAAAACAAATTTGTTTAATTTCCATGATTGAAATGTCCAAAAGTCACTTAAACACTTAAATGAAGCTTTAATCATTTTCAATAAATGAAAAGTAGTTTGACCGACAGTGTTGACTTACATATCACAGCTCACCACCACCTTAACACTGCTGTCCCTGTATTCTAGACTTTCCAAATCACTCCCAGTATGTCGTATACAGCAGCTATTATAATTCCAGTGGGCAGACCGTAATCCTTGCCAATGGCAGGCGTGGTTATTATACAGTATACAATGCTGACCTTCCACATTCACCTTCCAAGGTTTAGAGGAATAATACAAAACATGCAAGCGTTAATCTTTTCTGCTATGCCTCAGTTCTCTGTAGAACCCCCCGGGGGAATGTCACAAAGGCACAGTGGAAATGCCTCCTGCGTACACCTCCTGGCAAGTATGGGAACAGGGAAATAATATAATAAAACATTCATCATTCATTTTGTAATGCTGAGGTTGAAGAAAAAGGGAAAGCAGGAGGTGGGGTGAGGGGGTGGGGGGGGGGCAAAGGAGCGCAAGAAAATCAGGTGCACACGTGTAACAGAGACTGACAGGGCCCTTTCATGTGGAAAAATAGCACTAATTCATTTCCCACACAGTAAGTCCTCTTGTTTGCAATATTCATGTCACCTAGCACAATGAAAGGAGGACAACCCCTGTTACTGGTGTTGCACCAAGAATAGATGTACCCCGCTTTTGTTTTGAGGGAGAGGAAGAAAATAAATAAAGCAAAAAGCTGAAGAGAAAACTCCTCATCGCAAACTGACCCAGATAATAACAACAGAGAGCCGAAGTCTGGAGGGGCGAGCAAAACAGTCCGCACAGTGGAGAGCGAACGAGAGAGAAAGCTGCAAAGATGGAGAGAAGAAGAGTCTAAAAATTGTTCTCCTGACAAAAAGTTAGTTGAGAAGTAAGGAGGGAGGGGGGGGGGGGGAAAGAAAGGAGGATGAATATTTTAAGAAGCGAGCTCTCTCTCAACGAGGAGGGAGACGAGTGAGAGTGAGAATAAAAACAAGCGGCTGAGCGACGGTTCAAATTGTCGACTTGCAAAATGGGGAGTTTTTTCGCGGGTACATGAGCGTGAGCGGCGTCGGTTGAAGCCTGCCTGTGTGTACAGTTCTCGCTGCCTGGTGGAGTGCACCATCAGCTTATTGGGGGTAATCATCTGAAGATGGGAAAACACAAATATGGCAACCGGGGGCTGGCTCCTCGACATTGTAAGAACATCTGCAGTTGTTGCAGTTCTATTTCAAGAACACTTTTCTTGTTTGTGTTTTTTTGCGCTGAGCTAACTGCTGGAGTAAGCTTTAGTGTAAGCTGTGTAACAGGAGCCTATTCAAAGCAACCCTGAGCAGAGCGATGGTTTAACAATGGACCCAACTAAGACTCTGCAGAGAGCAGAAATTCGCAGATTCGTTCTGATGCTTGGAAAAGGTGTCAGTTTCCCTCGGGTCAGCCGATGTGGTCTCGGAGAAAATCCACCCAAACTAATGCAGCCGCACCGATCGGACACATGAGGCACGTTTGCATCGTTTTCCAGCTCCAACACTAAATGCTAGGCCAAACTCCGAATGCTAATATGTGCTGCAATATGTCGTTTGTCCTTGTGCCTCGCTGGCCCTGCAGCTCCACTCAAGCATGGCCCACGGTGTCCAGACTGTCAGCTCCACTCTCCGCTCTCCTTCTCCCTCCGTGCCGGCGAGAGGAGACTCTGACCCTGCCATGATGACACTGCTCCAGAAGAGATTATAGACCCTGATACTCCGCCGCGCCAGCATTATGCACACGCTGCCCTTTAACTAAGATACACGGGCTGGCTGCCAGCTCTGTCCGGCCCAATCAGATCTGCCGACTCACGTTTGTGCGGGGGGGGGGAAATCACAGAAACTGCTACAAGACGGCATATGGCGAATACATGGGAGGTATGGAGACGGACAGACATCACCATGCACGGAGAGAAAACACGCAATAATTCCTCAGCACTCGCACGTAAAAAAAAAAAAAAAAGACGGAGGTGGTGGAGTAATAAAAGGATGAAAAAGAAATCAATAAAGAGTAGCGTTAAACCCATGTGGCTTTGAGGGGGTGAAATCAATACCAATAATTTTTACACTGAAGTTTCCAATAATCAGTGTTTCATATAGGAGGGGGGTGTCCAATAATTCACATCAAAGGAAATATGGGTAGAAAAACAATAAAGCGTAAGAGGCTCATGATGTGTGCAAGGGAAAAAAAACATTATTTTTCGGATAACTGCCGATTCGCTGCCCTCTCAGCATTCAAACTTTGAAGTATTTCCCATGAGGCCTCGGGACACACCCCAAATCTGTGATGTCGCAGCAGGCCTTTTACGTGTCAAATCAAAACAAACACCGCAGCATCACTCAGCGGGGGTGCGGCGGCCAGAAATGCCACATGCTTGAAAGCTCAAACTCCCAGCGTGGCAGCGGTTTACTGCTCCGTGATTTAGCCTTAAATTACCCTTTAAAGGAAAGCACAAGGGGCTTTTTCACTTTAGCTCCGCTGCCGCGACGTGAGCGGGAGAGTGCAGATGCATCCCGAACAAAACATGTCAACATTTCATTAATTTCTTCTGTGGTGCGCGCTTTCATGTACCCGGATCAAGCTGCCTTCTGTAGAGGCTTTCATGAAGGTGCAGCGAAAACCAGACTCCGTTTCAAAAAGCTGTCACTTTCAGATGTGTCGAGCATTAAAACTAAAAAAATCAGGTGCAGTTGCAGTTTTTTTTGTCCACGTCAACACACTCAAATCTGCTTTTTACTCCAAAAAGAGTAGATGATGAAGGAAAACATGAAATTGAGGAAAAATAAACGATTTGAAGTAAAAAGGTCATTGTGAAGTTGTTTCTATTTAAAGTCAATGTCTGTGCGAAGTCAAATTCAACACATTATCAAACTGAATTAACATTTTCATTTCACTGACTTTTTCTATTTGTGTAAGAAGACTGACAACAACCTTTACTGCTGAATAGAACTTATTCAAACTTTTGTTAATTTTTCTGTTATTCATAGATGTAGTGAAATAGCAAACTTTGCTAGAAGATAATTTAACTTTTTCTCCAATTGGGGGAAATAAAAAAATCTGACTTAATATTGAGCAAGACAGAAGTTCACCCTGTACAAGTCACCAGCATATCGCAGGGCCAACATATAGAGATAATCATTAATGCTCACATTCACCCACTACAGAGAATTTAAAGACCCCACTTGACCTCACCCTAACCCCCTCTTTCTTCTTTTCAATTACTAACACCAAGTTTATAGTTGTGTGTGTGAGCCTGAGCGTTATACTCGCAACATCCTCATCCAAATAAGCTGGTTAAGTAACATACAATACATAACATGATTGTTTTTGCCCAATTGAGCTCATTAAAGCTGGAGGGGCTGTGGGAGAAATGCAACTGAACCGTTCTATTCTGGGCACTTTTCTCTGTGCGTCATTGCAGAAAAGAGCTGAGTGAGACATGGGGAAGAGTGAGTGTGTGTGTGTGTGTGTGTGTGTGTGTGTGTGTGTGTCTGTGTGTGTGCGTGTGTGTGTGAATGAATGTGTATATTTTCATCCTAAGACCCTCCAGCCCCGAAGGCAACAACTCAAACCTGCTGCTGTCACATATAAACAATGAGACCTGGTTTGACGAGGTGACAATCTCACAGAGCTCGTGGTTCAGAATACAGGCGACTATTTCCATCCCTGTTCCATTGGGCCGAGGGAGAAAAAGGGGTTGAGCCACATACAAGGAAGGAAATAAAGGACCCGAATTGAAAGCTTGGGTCTGGTGTGATTTTGTAATTATACACAATGACTCCAAAATTGGGCTCAAACACATGTGCACAGCAGCAACTTGCGCCGGCTGCGGTGTTCTTTTGCCAAAGTCCTTGGCCCCTTCCTGCAAGGCAGCGGTCTCACGAGAAAGACAATGATCACGAATGGAACAACACGCGAAACCGGTCCCCACCATCTCGGCAGCCCAGTAATTAAATATCAGCTCTTGGCACCAAAGTATGTAAATGCTGCTTCCCTGCCCGTGCTAACACCGGCTTCACCCGCCCCAACCCCGCCCTCTTCCCCCCTCTGCAACACAGATCAGTGGAGAAGGTCCTGCCAGGTCCCCTGTTCGAGCACAGATATCATTAACCTCCTCTCCAAATCAGATCCAGATCAGAGGGCCCCCCTACTCTGAGGCCCCTCGGCTTAACTGGCTAAATGGCTGATGCTCGTGTTTGCTACAGGGAAAGGGAGGAGAGGAGGAAGAGGGGAAGAAAGGGAGGAGGTGGGGACAGATGCAGTGTGTCAGGATGTGCGTTGGAGTAGGATGTGGGGTACAGACAAGGGCTCGTAAATAACGAGGGGCTCATAATTCTGAAGATGTCAGAGGCCAAATGGATATTTTTCTGTTGGCAGTGATAAGGCATGTGGGCAACACACGGATAGGGGCTTATTAAATTTCCCATAAAGCCTATCATTGTGTGGCAGAGCAGAAGTCATTCTGTTAACATGCCAGTTCATGGATGCGTGACAATTGTTCTGGTGCAGGCTCGCTCGCCGCGGAGAGGGTCCTTTGTGAGGCTGCAGATTTATTAATGATGCCCCATCAAACACATTACACTGTGATTATGTTCTTATCAACTTTCAACAAGTCAACCGCACAGTTAAGAGGTGTCTTTGTGTCCCGTGTGTGAACAGATGTCCAACTGGAGGGATGCTATGAGGAAGCACACACCTCCGCCAAGGCTGACATGTTATCTTGTTAAAGAAATATCCCCGATCTGCTTATTTATCTGGATCCACACATAAAGTTTAATGGATCTTCCATGGTTCATACTCCAGCCCTCCGTAAAATTTCATGGAAATCGGTTGAGTAGTTTTTGTGTAGAGAAAAAACAAACACAGATAAAAACACAACTCTCCTCGCCAGGGATAGAAATAGAGACATGAATTTAATATTAAAAATTTACTTTACAAACCTTTTCTTCAATTTAAAACCTCTCACCATTCAGCTTCTGTTCAACATTATTTGCCTTTTAGGTCAAAACGTTTTGGAAGGCCTCGCCTTTCTCTAAACTGCCCCATGATTGGTCAACGGCCAGATTTCACCAAGGTGTAAAAAGAGCCGAGAACAGTTAGTATTGAACATGTTCCCTCCCCCAGCTTTGAATACAGACTATACAAAAATTAAAAAACAGGTTTTCCATGTTTCTATTCATTCATAAGCTCAAACAGTCTGGAGATTGTTGGGCAGCAAACTAACTGTGGCTGTGCATAAACACCAGCAGGCATTTCAGCCGAATTTGTGCTGTGACTTGAGCTGAGGAGGCCCCTGTCACTGGCAAGCAGGGATTTATCAATCACACAGTTGCTGCAGCTTGTGCTCACTTAGACTGCCTGTGCTTTTCCAAAAATGGAGAAAGATGTGATGAAGAAAACAGGAGAGTAAATGGGGATGTAAGAGAATATCTGGAAAAATATCTGGAGATGGAAAGGAAGAAGGATGATGAAAGCAAGGTGCAGGGTGGGGGGGGTGGGGGGTGGGGGGGGGGGGGGTGGGGGGAGCACAGGAGCTGCAGGAGGGGAAGAAGAATGAAAACAGAAAAAATGAAACGGTGAACAGAACAGAAGACGGAAATAGCCCGAGAGAAGAATCATTAAAGAAGCAATTTGTGAGTGCGTTTAATACAACGCGGCGCTCCAGATGCTGTCAGTTTCCGACGTAAGCCAATTAATGTGGGCTAGATGTAGTCAACATGCAATAATGCATGCATGATCCTGCTACAGATGTAAAACATCACGCCATTAATGCTGAGTGCTACTCTACGTCAATGTCAACTACAAGTGAGATCTAATTAATTATGTCTATGTCTTCCCCTCTGTCTGCCGTCGACGTACGCAAACTGATTAATTCAGAGGAGCATTCAACACATATGGAGCAGAAACGGCGCGGAGCCGCTCGGCGATACGCTGTGTACGTCACGGAAGAAAAAAGGGAGGTTATGGGGGGGGGGGGTGTGAATCAAATCAATTGTCTGCCTCAAAAGCATCGTTTGGGAAATCTGATGGCACATGAAAAAAAAAGATTTCATCCTCTGCCGAAAAGAGACACGAGGAGCCTCGGTTATTTCCACTCGTAATTAAATAATCTTTGATTCACAACACTTCTCCATTGACTTCCTCTATCTCAACCTGCTCAATAGCTGTAAAGCGACGAGGCACTCGGCAGACGCACGAGCACTGAAGATAATAAGTTTTGATCACACAAAACAGGGGGCATAAAAGTATTCTTCAGCCACTGAACGGCTTCGCTGATAGGTCTGTTCAAAAGATAAAGAGGATATGTTCAAACACAGTAATGATTATTTGCTAATGACTGATCAAACAAAACACGGTGCCACCCGTAAGTACTGTGCTAATGAACTCCGCTGAACACTGAGAGATCAATCCGCCGAGACCCAATAAGTCTGATGTAAGTCAAAAGCAGGAAAATAGTACGGTGGCCCTGGAGCTCAACCCACTGCAACTTATGAAAACATCATGCGCAAAGAGACACAACACGTGCACCTGGAGGAAACATCATCAATTTAATAACACGTGTGCGGGAAATAGAAAACACGCAGTAAATACTCAACACAAACTTATACGCAACACTAGCTAAATACTCACAACAAAGAAAAATACTCGCCACAGAGCCAAATACTTGCAACTTAAACTAATACTCGCAACACAACCAAATCCAACAACACAACCAAATACTCACCCATCCCCCAAACACAAATACTCACAACACAATCAAATACACACATTACTAACAAACACTCCTGACACAACCAATAACTCGCAACACTTCCTTGTCTCGGTTCGTGACTTTTATTAGATAAATGCATAATTTAACATTGCGATCGTGTGATTTGTATTTGCAGCGTATCTTCTATGTGCTTTCAAATTGATAAAGATGCTTTTGCGATGTGTTTTCTTGAATTTGTCGTCCGTTGAGCTCTCAGAGCCACTGTAACACCGAGATGAGTAGGTGAGCGGTGATCTGCGCTCTTTTGAAACACCCAGAGCCAAACAACCGAAAGTTTCTCCTGTCGTCCTGGTAAATGAATTGAAGTGCCCTTTTCGGAGACTAACACTTTTGACCAGAGATACACCGCATAATGTCACAAACCACCTCATATAATGAATCAATGCGCCTTCTCCGGGTTTTGTCTCTTCCGCCTGCTGCTTTCTCTCTAACCAACGCTGACATTTGGCTCAAAGTATATTGATTCATGCCGTGGAAGTGGAGCACATATACACCGCGTCTTGAAGTGTGAGGTAGAGGGTGCGAGACGGGAACAAAAGCCAAGTCGGTGAATCTTTTTTAAGGTTGGGACTTTTTTTTCTTTTGTAAAGCGCACTGCAGTCTCATCAGTCACGAATAAGAGGATCATAACTGACCATACGTTTACCTCCTCTGGAATATGTCCTGACTATACATCCACGGAGCGCATTGTACCGGGCATTGTACACAGCAGTGAATGTCCCTGCGAGGAGAGCGGTAGATAAACGCTTTCAAGGACAGAATTATGAAACGAGCTTCATAACTGAGGCTTTAACAGCTTTGAAAGGGGAAAAAAACATTTCATGGCCGCTAGTTCAAGAGAAGCCAAACATGCACAGAAGAATCAAACTTCTTTTCTTTCCCCGCAAACAGATTCTCATTGAATTTGATCTGCCTGCGTTTGGTTGGCGAGGAACATCTCTGCAATCGCACACAGGCTGGCAGCTCGATTGACTCCGGATTGGTGAATATGTATAGGAGCGAGTCTTGAATAATGTATTGGAATCTGATATCATGCATTCAGTATGGCGTTAGCGGCTCCCTTTGTCACACACTGCGGGGATCTTTGATGTGAATCCAGAGCCTCACATAGGGGGAACGCAGCTGTGGGAGTTCTGCAGGGTCACCTGAATGCATACATTTTTTAAAAAGTAAAGTAATAGAGATAAGGAGACCTGGACGAATGTAACAAGGATTCACTTTACCTTAAAAATGTCGAAGAGGAGTAAGAAACAGGTTCAGTGAGTAGAAATGGCCTTCAGCCCCCCGCCATCTAAAATGAGAACATAAAGAAAACGTACAGCTCGTTATTTACAATATAAATCAATGGCTTTTATTGTTGCATATTGTTTTTTGACAGACAACTGAAATTAAATGCGTGATAAAGTTATAATGTCGCCTCAACACGTTCACTGATGAGCCAGAAATTTTAATTAACGTGTATCCTGTCAAAGAAACACCGTGCACCCTGGATATGAAACTTTTTAAACCTGCTGTCAGTCATTTTGTGTGTGTGTGTGTGTGTGTGTGTGTGAGAGATCATTGGGAAATATGCAAATGTGGATATGAATAGACATCAGGCTTCTCCTCGGCAGATGAATACATTTAACTTTCATCCCTCACGCTGATGAACAACAATAAGGTTCCGGGACTATAACGCTTTACAGAAGCTTTCGTGGTCAGCTGTTTAAACGTGGTCAGCTGTTCCATAAGCAAATATATGGAAGGCAAATAAATTTACATTTCGTCCATTCAAATACAAATTACAGGATTTATCTTCTGTGTAGAACTTAAAAACAGGAAGAGCAGATGACGGGAGGAGTCGTCAAAGTGGCGGTTGACTTGAATCCATGTGTATTGACAGGTTGCTGCAGGAGAGTAGGAATAACTTCTGGGTAATTGTATTCTCCTCGAGACGGCGACATGCGGGTAACAGCTCTGTAAACTAAGGGGGTGATCTCGGCTCTCCGTGCCTGAAGGAGCCTTCCCAAGCACCTGTATAATTCTGTGAGCTGGGCTTGACTCCTCCCTGAGATCTAACCTTCTACTTTGGTGAAGCTACTGAGCCTAGTTTTGTTGGCCAGAGTCACATTTCTACTCTGACTATAACAATTGCGTTCTCGAATACATCCCCTTCTGCAGGAAAATGTCCGGACTTCAGTACATGTCTGAAAACATGTCCTGTAAAACACGTGTTTCACTCACACGTACACGATGTCTGCGTGTGTGGTTTCATCTTATTTCAATTGACTGGGTCTCTCCCCGGAGACCTGACTGATCACAAACACTTTTATTATTTCCTTTCCAGCGTTTTGCCAATGCTTCAGAAGGCAACAACAGTGGACGCCTGGTACAGCCGTCTCCAGGCTACCTTCAAGTGTTGTCAAAGCGGCTACAGGGAAGAGCCGGGAGGTTTAAAGTGAAGCGAGCGCTCCCCTAGCCCCCGTGGCACGAACCTGTTATATCTCATTATAATGAGACTCTCAGTGTTACAGGCCTCCAGGCCAGTAGCTGCGAGGGATGAAGTTTCCCCCAGACCAGCTCGTCGTATGTGCACGGACGGCTTTGGAAGATGCAGTGACACAAGCCACCAGGTAGCAACCTTTAAACCAATAACCCATATTTCATTTATATTCATTTCATCCTGGCCAAGGTGTTTGAGTCCATATTGCACTTATCCCCCACTTGCTCCAGGGATTTCATGCAATACGCAGCATACATTACATCTACATGTAGCACAGCGGCCTCTACTCGGCAATGTAAACACTTCTTGGCAAATCCTATTTTTATCTGTGACTCCGAGTCGCCACATAAGTAATTGAGGTGCAAGTTTTCTACAAGTCCTGAGCTTAGCCACAGCTTAAGGTCTAACCTCAATCTGTCAGGTTTGTGTCAAATCCATATTCATCTGTCTTTATCACATTGCACACATATAGGTTAAACCCCAAGGTGCTGCTGCTCTTGTATATGTTATAGACCTAGTTAAGCACTGAGCGTATTAATTATTAACCAACTTTCATGTGGAGCTCTAAGGGTTGAGAGAACTGTATATGGCATTAGGCTAAAAAGGTCTCGTAAAGAAAGACCAAGGAAGGTATTCATCTTAGAATTTGTTAAATTTATATACAATAAATTGCACAATGGCTTATATCACTACACCCCAGGGTTTTGCTGCTTCAGTGTTATTCATTCTGGTATAATCAGTATGTTATGGTGGCTAATGTTAGCTAAAGTAGATATTTCAGTGTACCTGATATTAATGGATCATTCAGTTTTCTTCATTAATCTTCTTTACTTATTACGCTACATTTCAACTTTTTACAAATGTATATTTTACTTGTTGTACTCGGGGATGGACGGTGGTACCGAGGTCTCGTCGATACACGTGCTCGACCAATCACAAGTCAGTCTCAGCTGTCAATCATGACGTTTCACCACGTTGGAAAAGCATCAAATAGCTAATTAGAACCAAACTTACTTACACTTGAACATACGTATTTAACATGTACTTCGACTTTTTAGCGAGACCCCATTCCTAAACATGGAGGAGGTGGGATTTCTAAGCAATACCGCAGCCCGCCACCTGGTGGTGATTGAAACGTTACTGTTAGGAATTCAAGGTGTTTGGAATATGTTTCATACACATATTCAACATTTAAGTCAATACGAGCATCGGATTGGAATCTGGATGAAATGTTTAAGTACTCAAAATGGAATCAGGGCCAAAAAGCCTTGAGTCTTTATCACTTGTGCCTTGTTAGTGCAGAACAAGTTGCAGAACATTATTGTATATTGGACCTAATTGCATCTCGAAGTGTCACCAAAAAAAATAAATAAAATGCTGGAAGGTGGATGTTAATGATTTGTCTGCAGAACAAGCTTGTTTTCTCTGGTCTGTGAGCTGGAAGAAGACGTCTGACTGGTGGCTATAAAATAATTATCAAGCTAATCACCAACCCCCGAAAAACGCAGTCACACATCAGAATCCACAAACCTGAGCACTTCTACCATCTTCTGGGGCTTCGAAAAAAAAAAGAGAGAAAACACAAACTTTTGATACGTAATCATCCGTTTTTTTTGAGAGTCGGGATTTAAAAGGTGAGCTGAAATGGAGCAGGAATTACAGGCAAAGTGGGGGAAATGACTTCTGCAGCACTCTGTTTGAAGGCCGCGCGACAAGGGTCCATTCGTTAAGAGCCGATCCTGCGTTTGATTTGTTGACAGCTTTTGGAAGAGTGCTACGCCAAGCAGCTGGGAGAGAGGAAACACATCACTCCTGAGAAAAAGATGGCTGCTGCTGGGGGGTCGGCCCATATGCCTCGGCATCTGCGGGTGAGGATGAATCCCTCGGCGTATGACAAAATAATGCGCGATGACCAATTCTCTTTTTTGTATATTGGTTCTCAACTGAATTATTTCGTGCTGCTGGGAAGAAAAAAAACATACATCTAAAAGTTTTACGGCTTCATTTTTATATTTTGATATAAATATCACAGCGGAAGGACGGGATGGGTTGTATAAATTTCAGGTATATGCCACGATCCACGTTTAATACTGCAGCCAGAGTTTGGTCCGGAGACTTAATTTAAAAGCTGCCCTGCCGTGCTCCCAACGAGTCATCACTTGCATTTATAGCATGTTCCGAGGCTTATAGTGATCCAAGCGGAGAATTGTGGTGTTTTTTTAATCTGTGCAGCGGCGTTATAAATTCAGAAAACTGAAGTGAAAAATACAAAAACAAGTAATGAATTTAATTAAAGAAAAACTTCAACTTTCACTCACTGATTGCAAAATTGGTTGGTTTTCTGTTTGGGGCCTGGTAGGCAGCACACAGTGGGGGGTCTTTATGGGCTTTTGGCGGAAATCTGGTCCCTGCTGTGGCCAAATATGAACCAGAACAATGTTCTGGTTCATAAAAGTCGGATAAAACCAAAACAATTAGCTGAAAGACACTGAAAAAGATCTGCAGGAGTAAAAAGAAAGCAACAGCAGGCGGGTGGTTAATTCTGTGTCACAAGCAGTATTGCATCAGTACTATTATAAAAGTATTGATTTTTTCAAAATTTGAGGAGTTTGTTCGTTTTATTGTTTTATTGTCTCGTGTTGGGGAAATTCAGTTTCACAGCACTTTCACTTTCACCCCAACAAACCACACCTAGAAAACTACATACACAGAATTAGACATCAATAAAAGTAACAAGGAGGAGGAATTAAAATGAATATACAAAAAAATACTAATAATTGAAAACTTGCTTTTTACTTTCATCTCTTACTCTATCAGGATTAATAATTAATGAACTTATTTATTTATTGGAGGAATGAGTGCGGATGATGAATGTCACATTTTTAGTTGTTATGTTTAAAGACTGAATGTTACTCCTGTTTGAAGCTTTTGGTTTTAAATTCTTCTTCCCTGGCAGAAAATGACAAACACTTGATAAACAGCAAAGGTAAATTATTTGTCCTCACTGTGCTTTCACAAAGCATCATATCGATATTGTACTTTTAATGCTTTTGCAATACACCTTCACCTGCTGATACAGAACTTATATAAACTCCTGCTCCTGGTTAGGATGAGGTCACATACTTGCTCTGTACAGTCTAATTGGTGCAGAAGGAGGCGCAACAGGCCGACAAAGACAGTCTGCTTTGAATATTTGTTGGCCGGAGATCCGATGGGGCCAAAAACAACAAATAGGATTACACGGTCTGGAGCCAGCGCAAACACGCCGGTGCAAGACGGCGTTGCGGTTCCGCACACGATTACAGGAGGTGATTATGAATCACTGAGTAGCAGGGGTGAGAGATGCTAAAGTGATTGTCAATGACAACTCGTCATCCGAGACCTCATAAAGATGCAGAGATAAAACGGGACCTGATCCCAGAGTGGGAACAGCTTCTATTAAAACTGGAATCAAGAAAAATCAAATAAATGTAATATACTTTTCAAATTAAAGGGATTTATATTAATACATCTACATAATAATATAAAAAGAAGATGGAGGCATTGGTTATGAGCTGAGTGAAAGTGATAAAGAAGATTTATAGGACAAGGCATTCATAAAGGAGAAGAAGTCTTTTCTATATTCGCTATTATTTCCCTTTTAAAAAAATATTCATGGTAACTTTATCTTTACTTTTGAATTCTATGACACCAAATTTCCCCGTTCCATATGCTCCGTTGAAGGGGAAAAGCCGGGAGAATGCCAGCATCTGCAGAAGAAATAGGGTACACTCTTGGCACACTGTATCAAATTATGAATAAATAACCCACCATGCTGTTAGCCCGCGGATAAAACACACACTATTAGCTTCCTCCTGGAAAAAAAAAAAGAATGAAGGAGCAAGGAAAGAAAGGAAGGAAGGAAGGACGGAGGAAAGAAGGGAATAAAAAACAGTCGCCTGAAACAGATGGCTGAATTGTCCTCTGTGTGTCAGGTCCGTCCAGCTCTCACAACCTTTGGCTGCAGCCTGAACCTTTCACATTGCCAGCACATACAACACACACAAACACACACACACACTGAGTCTCTCTCTCTCTCTCCAGCACACAGCCATGCATGTTCTTTCTCTATATTTTCCTCTCTTTCAGTGTCCCTCCATTCTCTTTTCCGTCTGTATCTCCTTCCTCCAAAAAAAGCCGCTCTAATAAATATTAATGTCGACACCCGTGTGGCGGGGCCGGGCTTACTCACAGCCAAATGATCCTCACAAAGAATAATGAAGCCGCTGGGATCCAGGTGAGAGGACGGAGGGAGGCTTATGTAACTCGGTGCCTTGTCAGGTAGGTTTCATCCATAATTTAACACCCGGGGAAGGAGATTGGCGATATAGGAGGAGACGTGAGGAATTAGCCCCATAACCTGGGAAAGTCGTGGAAATGGGGGAAGCAAATGTAATGAGAAAGTAAGCCCGGAGAGATTTAGTGCACCAACAGCTCCGCGGCCAAGTTTTGGATATGTGATAGATGTGATTAAGTTGCAAAATACATCATGCATATACCTACTGAGAGCGTTGTACCTTTCCTGCCAGCAAACCACAGGATTTCTGTTTATTCATCGCTTCAGTAATAACACTCCCTGGCAAAGGGCTGATCGATGCAGAGACACTGGCCTTTACCACAGGGCATCATGAAACAAGACGAATGGCTCTGACAGGCCACTTGACGGACACGGCCGTTTGACAAGGTCACTTTTTTCCTGGAGATCAATGTGTCGCACACGGAGTGGACAGGAAACAGGTTATTGATCCAGACCGACCTCTGAACTCTACATGTTGACCTTGGCGTAATCACACGCCGCAGCCTGACAAGTACAAGGTCAAAACAAACCGCTGGATCATCTCCTATCACTTTCTCTTCCTGATAGTTTTGTTCATATTCTTCAAGAAAATTGGATCTTTTACATCAAACGAGAAGATGAAGTCTCAAAGGTCTGTACCTGAAAGATTTATAGTGGAGGTGGAGTACATTTATGTATACACCTAAGAAAATATAGTTACTGTTAGAATTTGAATTCATAAATTCAGGTTTAGTCGCATTGATATTTGTTCAAGTGTTAATTTGTATGGTAAGTTTGATTCTAATTAGTTATTTGATGCTATAAAAACTGGGATAAACATCACAATTGACAGATTAGACTTAATTTCCATCCGCTGATCGCTACTGTGCATACTCCTGCTCCAAATGATTTCAGCAGCACAAGATGACACTGATACTTTAGTCTTTGGGTTTACATAAATGCAGTAAATCGAATCGAGTCGTATACCATTTTTAATCATTAACCAAATCCAAAGCAACTGGATGGATGGGTTGATGGATGGATGGGTTGATGGATGGATGGATGAATAGTAATTCCAACTACAAAACCATTGTTTGGGAGGTAATCCCATGTGAGTTCTCTTCTACAACAGCTCCATAAATGAATAATCTACAATGTAAATGATTCATATACATTTCATTTGTGGATGGCCCATACTGATAGATGTAAAGTGTGTGTGTGTGTGTGTGTGTGTGTGTGTGTGTGTGTGTGTGTGTGTGTGTGTGTGTGTGTGTGTGTGTGTGTGTGTGTGTGTGTGTGTTTGTGTGTGTGTGTGTGTGTGTGTGTGTGTTCAGCCCGCTGGGAATGCTGTGTTTTATCTGTTTGTCACTCGAAGGTTTCCTATTTGCACATGATAATTATCATGGAAATCTATATGTGCATATTCATCAACACCTATTTTGTTTGCTTGTATACGCACCGCCATTAAGTCTGTGTATATGTGCATATATGCATAATACATCTGTATCCTTGTGCCTGCGTACGTTTGCCCTTGTATCTCGAGCACTTGCCAATACAGCTCATGGGCACAACAACTGTGAGTCAGGAGGGCCACAGACACAGCAAGGCCAAGGGGCCAAGCAGGGGCCAGATTGATCAGAAGCCCCTATACATCCCCAGGAGGGCCACTAGCTGTCATCATGGCACGTCCTTGCTGTCCAACTGCCTCCTCTGCTGTCACCCACACACACACACCCACCCACACACACAGTGCATTTACTGGTCTCGACAACTCAGCAGTTTCTCCCCAGCTGAAGTTAGCATCAAAGGCACAACTGTGTCGGACATGGTCCTCCCAGCAGGACGCGTTGATACAGGAGCGTACAAAGCCAAATACAGCTGTTTAGATTTTACTCCGTGTGTTCAACGCTTTGACCTCGGGAATCGTAAAAAAGGTCGGGAAAAGTCAGAGAGTTGCTTTACGCCACAGAACGCTTTCAAGAGATGAGATTTTTTGCCTTTTTATGCGAGTGTTACACAAGCCACCAGCAGTATTTTGTTCTGCACCTCTGAGACTGACTCGTAGGAGGAACATTTGAATAGCTCTCGTGTGACAGCCGGTTGTTTCCACAGGAAGAGAAGGTTAGGAGACAGAGTGCAGGGGGCTTTCTATCCGTCTGTGTTCCATCTAAAGGTAATAGCGAGAAGAATGGTTTAAATCCTTCTCTTATTTAACTCTCCCGTTTTTTCCTCGTGTGGCGGGGATCCAGAATCAAAAGAGAAGCTTGTACGGTTTAACCTACAGCCTTGGTGCTGTACAGTAAATCCCTGCATCCTCTCAATACCAGGTCAAAGCCCGGGGATTTGATATTAGGTGGTTTTCACCAGTTCAGCAGCTTGTTTTCTGTTTCGTCCTCTGAAAGATTGAGCTTCTGTGTGTGTGTGTGTGTGTGTGTGTGTGTGTGTGTGTTTGTGTTTGTGTGTGTGTGTGTGTGTGTGTGTGTGTGTGTGTGTGTGTGTGTGTGTGTGCAGCTCTGGGTGTGTGTGTCCATTTAGACATTTTGATGTTCTGGAATCAAATTTGATAAGTTTTTAATTTACAAAAAGACGTTTAGTCTCTGTGTTCTTTCCCCCGTCTCGTTCAATCCATTCCAGTTGACACATGATTTTTATTAAAACATAAATGAGGTGGAGATCAGCACCATCATATTATATAAATCACAGAGTTCAATAGCAGCTACAGAGAAGAAGCAGTGGGGATAACAGGGGGAAATCAGTTCTCTAATCTCGTCCTTCTCCAAAACTGAAACTGATTCCAGACACAATCTGGGAGAATTAGCATTAGCCTATCCCGAGGAGGGGATCTGCTGTTTGTCAATTAGCCTGTCTCTCTCCTAGGCTCCTTCCTTTAGGTGTCGTCAGCCCGGATCAAGAGTGTCACTGACGCTAATCTTAGCTTAGGAGAGGAGCATTTAGCGGGGGGGCTCGGGCTGGAAGGGAGTTGATGAAACGTCGGGTGACATGGTGCAGCCCTGCAGGTTGCCAAGCGGGATATTTTACAGTGACTATGCAAATAAAGGATGAACGTCTGAGAATAGCCGCAGTAAGCAATAAACCAACCATCATTAAGCCGTGGAGAGAATCAGAACATTTTCAGAGTCACACTGCGAGTTTCCTTTTCAGGCTCGTCAGTGACACAGCGAGTCTTAGTTTGACTTCTGAAGGAGCCAAAAGTACAAAACTGGTATTTAGTGTATACTCCCACCTTCAGATGCTGCATATTCAGACATGTGTATACAATGTTTGACTTTATTTTCAAAATGCGAATGCGTCATTTCACCCACGAGCAACTGAGGTTCAAACGGGTGGATCCATCTCTGCACAGGGAATCGAATGGCTGCATACATGAGACAAACGGTCTAAAAACATATTGAACACTGATCTTGGTTTTTCGATTCTTCAAAAGAAGCAGTAAGTGGTCACTGCTTTGTTCAACCTACCTACTTACTGGATATAACTAATGCTAGAAGTGAGATGCTGCGGTCTATAGATCAGAGTGAGGATTTCTCCATCAGTCCAAAAATTGATTATTAAATGTGGATGTCTGTGCTCTACTTTGTTGAAGCAGCTGTTACTGAGAGTACATAGATATATGTGGTAACCCGTATTTAAATTTTTCATTTTTGAATAAAGACAAAACTATTGTTATTTGTCCTCCTAAACATGAATTTCCACAAAGTATGATGTTTAACTCCTTTTATTTTTCTCCCTCTGTCTCACAAATCTTCCCAAACACTTATATTTTTTGGCCAGCTGAAATCAGATCAGCGCTTTAGCTGCGGAAATAAAAACCTCCAGGATCTGGGAAATGTCATTAACTCTCGCTATAAAATGTTTTATGTGTAAAGATTATTATACGTCAGACTGACAAAACTAGAATGAAAAGAAAAGCAGATTGTTAAGCAGTAGTGCACCGTCCATGACATATGTTCTACCTATGACCTGAGGACAAGCGTGAACCGAACAAGTCTCTACTCAAAAGAAAACACGGTGCCGGTAAAATAGTACCTAATAGGCCGTGAGCGCATTCAAACTACATAACAAAGTGACTCAGCCCAGTGTTGAATGGGAGGAAGAGAGCAAAAAATTGGTATCCTGCAGATACACTCCAAATGTCAGGTCTGGTAAGAAGATGTCAAGGCTGCCTTGACAGAGCAATATAATTTGAACCCAATTTTGTGACTCAACTAGATATATCTGCTCTTTCTCCTTCCGAGTGAGTGGAAGTATCTGCCACTGTCATTTTTAGAGGGAGCGGAGGGAGGAAATGAGCCGTGGAAAAGACGGATTTGGGAAGATGGGATGGTGTTTGTGTGTGTGTGAGAGAGAGAGAGAGAGAGAGAGAGAGAGAGAGAGAGAGAGAGAGAGAGAGAGAGAGAGAGAGAGAGAGAGAGAGAGGGACATATGAGCATCTATGATTATGAAAAGGAAAACTGGGTCTGCCGATGTGTGGGTTGAGTATAATATGACACATGATCTACACATGATACGTCCTCGGTAAAAATTGTACATTTGTGCGTGTGTCATGGCGTGCGGAGGAGGTCTAAGTGTGTGTTGTCATCCACGAGGCTCCGTCAGCAGTAGCGTGAGACTCGGGTGTCACCCGTCATTCGTCTTGTCATGTCAGCCATGATACCGCCAGCGCGTCAATCACCGATCTCCGGGCTGCGTCTGGGTGCCACGGCAACGGGGAGAGTTGACGCCGGTGGCAGTGCGCCTTCTTATCGAGGGTGCTAGGAGTTTGTCAAGCTTTTTTAAAGAGGCTGACAAATAGGAAAGATGAATGACTGTAGAAGTTGCGTGCGTGTGTGTGTGTGTGTACAGACGCGAGGAAGGTGTGTTTTTGTGTCAGGCAGCTGCGGCGGCGGCGGCGGCGAACAAGGAGGAGATGTGAAGGCGAGGAAAGTGAGTGGGCATGTATTGACACTTGACTGACAGTGGACTCGAGGGAATCATCAACTGTTCACATGGATGCGGTTGCAAGCGAAGGTTTAGATTCCAGGAGAGGGGGGTGGGGGGTGGGTCAGACTCTGAAGGAGCTCAGAGCTGTGACACCTCCCGCAGACGCTCCGGGACGCCCCCAACTCTTCACATGAATCAAAACAACCGCTGAGCGATTGTCTGCCTTGTTTGCCGTTTTTCCTCTATTACGCAGCGATGGAAAGGCTGCAAAAGACACGAGCTATTGATCACGGGCCCACCTCCACAAAGCTGCATCTATGTGTTTGGGGGAAAAAAGAGGGGAGAGTGAGGGGGAAGAGGAAGATGAGGAGGGAAGGCTGAAGGAGAGGAGGGGGGGGGGGGATGTCAGGAAGCAAGAATGGAAGGCAAACATTGAAACAGGATGACAGGGAGGAAGGGAGGAAGGGAAAGAAAAAAAGAGGAGACAGGGGACTGCAAGATTGGAAAATCTGATAAATGCAGCCGGAGTGAGCTGGTGCTCTCCTCCCACCAGGCCTCGGAAAATAGATCCACAGCCTCCCACCTGTCTCCCATCGACCGGCCAATGGGGAATCCCTATTACAGTTGCTGCCTTGCTGGCTGCGGACATAGACTTGACACAACAGACCCATGGGGGGGGTTATTGGCTGCACTCTCCTCCAATAACCGCTACCCATCTCCCCCTAGCTCGTCTACATCAATCCTCTCTGTCAGCCGACTTTGTGTTTTCCCCCCCGTTTGTTTATTTAGGACTTTGCTTCCTGTATTCTCTCTTCCCCCCCCCCCCGTTCCCTCTCACTCTTTCGCCTGCTCTCTCCATCTCGTGCAGCACATTTCAGACGGCCCGCGCCTGATTGTTGATGGCGTCTCCTGCTTCAGAGGCTTCTTTTCATCTCCCCCTCGCAGCCTATAGCTTTCACACCCTTATTCAATCTCTCCCTCTTCCGCTCGCCCTCCTCGACTTTTCATCTTTTCGCCGCCGCATCTGCTGGTTCTCTCTGCGGCAAAAGACTCTTTAGAGCTCAGAATTTGTTGCCAGAGAGACAGGGACGTGGGCAAAAAGCGACCTGTTCATTCATTCCTTACCTCCTGCCATTCAAATAGAGAGTGAGGAGAACATCGCATTGTGCCGAATAAATTCAATAACTCTAACGCACGCTAAGTGGGCACGAGCTTCCGGCTTCACTCTTCAGTCAAGGTGTTCCTTTTCTGACT
This sequence comes from Hippoglossus hippoglossus, assembly GCF_009819705.1. NCBI lineage: Eukaryota > Metazoa > Chordata > Actinopteri > Pleuronectiformes > Pleuronectidae > Hippoglossus > Hippoglossus hippoglossus. The sequence continues at coordinate 12,966,030 of NC_047173.1, forward strand.
TCACAGCAGGACTAAAGGATAAAAGCTCATTCTTAAAAGGTTTGGGCACGTCATTGGTTTTGTTTAGAGGATAAAAGAAGTGCTGTGTGTGCTGTGGCGAGGGAAGCAAAGCCACACATATTTACACTTGTTCTTACACGTTGGATGTCAGGGTCATCTCTGCTGAAAGCAGCAAGAAACGTTATATAACTGTACAAATATTTGTATCATAGAGAGACACTCAACAGTTGTAATCGTTAGCAAATACTTGGCGACAAAGGAGGAGAGATCCCGGATCTGTCTCTGATGACTTTCTGACGTTTTCACACCTGGAAGTTCAGACCACGGCCGGTGACCAGGTTCATGTTTGTTTCAGTAAGTTTTTGTTTCAGATTGTAAGTTAGGGAGCACATTGAAGAACTTTGTATGACGTACGTCCGTCCTGTCGTCTTCACCTGCGTGTGCTGTGTCTGCGTCAAAATGCAAAAGGCTTTGTTGAGATTTTTCTTTGCAAACATCTGACGATGGATGTTGCACTGAGGACGCAGGAGATGTTTTCTTCTGATGACTTGAGTGAAGGTCGTATTTGTGCATGTGTGGTTGTCGATTTACCTTTAAAGCAATATGAGCAGATCTCAACGTGACCTTTACTGCTCCTGTAAACGTCAGGAACAGTGAAGTGTTCTCTTCTGTTTGTGAACATCTTTTAATTTCATTTTCATTTATAAAGCTTTGAGATTTTCAAGGATGAATGTGAATAAGCCATATATATGTGAAATATTTTGTATTTGTAAATTATAATTCACTTTTTGGCGTGTTGTCAATTTGGCTCTTGTTGTCGTTAAATCTTTTTGAATAAAGTGCAGATTAAAAAAGTCGTCCTTCCATTTGAGTGGAGAAAATGTATAGACCGATTCATTTCGTTAAATTAGTTGTCACTGTAACATCATTATGCTTTTACAACCAGCACAATGAACGTCCTAGTCGTTCATACATTATATCATCGGAGGTGAAGACTATAAGAAATCCTGTGAGCCGTTTCCGCTTCTTTCACGAACTTCCCACAGCAAACGATCCAAACTGTGGTTCTGTTTGATCCGGACCGAGACCGTCTCTCTTTTGAACTGAAGAGTCCAAAGGTCTGAGTGAAAAACCCCTGAGTCGGCTGGAAAATAATCAATATAAATATGAAGAATGAAATCATTACGTTTATCAATAATAAGAATCATTATTTGTTGCTTTATTACAATTTAAAAGCAGTCTGTGTTCATCCTTTATGCTGTTTCAAGTCACACATAGAACGTGAATGTATAATCCCAGTTTTGTTGGTTTTTGAACAGACTGAGATATTTCTCTAGCATTTCCCTTCGTACAAAGGGAACAGGAACATTTCTCTCTCGGTGACCCGGCCATCGCAGCCGACCACGATCTGTCACTGGCTGACCTGGTGTTATTAGAGCATTCTGAGGCCGTCACACCCAAAACAAATCCCACATCAACACACCTCACTGGGTTGTCAAAAAAACGCAGGGGCTGCATTACATAACCCGAAGTCTTCTTCCTTTTCCTCGACAGCGTGGAGAGAACCCTCCCTTCTTCCATCCCCACCTACCAAACAAGCCTCAGGCAGTCAATATCAATACTCGGCATTCAGAGAAAAGAAGAAAGAAAAAAAATAAGTAAATAAAACAGCACGCGTGACCAAATCATGCTTATTCGATGGAGAGAAACTAGGACAGATAGATCACTCCCTTCATATATTTATTTATTTATTTTACCTCCCCCTGCAGTTTAATATATTCTACTGCGCCTGGCATAAAAACGCCGAGCTCCTCTCCATCACTCGCAAATACAAGATTGCATTTTGGGGGGAGAGAGAGAGAGAGAGAGAGAGAGAGAGAGAGAGAGAGAGAGAGAGAGAGAGAGAGGACAGGGTAGAGAGAGAGATAGATAGAAAGATTGAGGGAGACAGAGAGAGCAAGCAGTTGGTGGTTCAGGGGGGGTGCGGGTCACGAAACCAGTAAATCTGTGCACGCAAGCGAACATGGCACTGGGGATGTTTGATTTCTTTTCATATGCCCCACTTCTTGGGGGAACTGATACGTGAGGACAGGAAGACGGAGGGGGAGGACAAAACGAGGAAACATTTGTGACAATAACAAGCCCAAACTGCTGATACGCGATATTTCTTTAATGCTTCTTTAATTATTATCTTTTCCCCCATTTCAAAGGGGCTGTCACAGAGACACAGAGGGGCTGCTTCTCCTCAGTCATATCTCCTCCCTCCCTCCCTCCGTGCTCCTCTCGCCCCCCCCCCTCCCTCTCGGATCACACAGGGCCGCGTGTGATGTAATGAATCAGTGGTTACAGTGAATATGGGATTGGGAGTGTGCTTGGCGACCTGACAAACACCCCTGCAACATCCCCACACCGCTCGCTCCGCTCAATCTCCACCGATGCTCTGCCAAGAAATATAAATGAGATCTTATCAACCCTATCCCATCATGCACTGCTGAACACACACACGGTCACACACACACACACTTTTGTATCACATCATGGCACAGCTTCTTCCATTATGGCTCCCTGTCTTTGTTGCACTGTATGTGGTGTTTCCGACTTAGAATCACACAAACACAGAAACAGATCTGACCACATGTTTACAATTATACACTAGTGACCTGTTTTTTAGATCTATAGTGAGGGCGGCATCGACTAAAGAGAAAATTCCTCAGGTTTTAGAACAGTCAAAAGAAATACATTTTTAACATTAAAACAATATCAATTAAGGAAATGATTGATTTATTTAGGTCACACTTATACAAATATGAATTCTACATCTAGCTGAATCAAATTGTAAATTGAAGCAAGTGTCATGCAGCCCCAGAAGGGAACTTTGATATCACGTAAGTCTTCCGCAAAAATTAAGTTACCAAGTTAGCAGGTGATGGAATGACAATGTGGTTGCCTCGTTTTTAAAACTTTATAAGTTTCGCTGTTACACGACCAGACTCTACGAAACTGTCCCTCTCAACTTCTGTCTTACTTTTACTTCCAGGGTAAACAGAGAGTGTACGTCCTTTACAGATTTGTCATATTGTAAAGAGTACGTATACGTTGAAGAGTCCCCATCCTTGGTCTTGGTATCAACTGTACAGTGCTCAGCTATTGTGTGAATGAATGTTGTACACAACCCATCACTTCAACTGTTGTTACTGAGAAAGTGTCCGAGTGGAAAAGGGTTGTTGGACACCAACACAGATATCAAAAACTCTGAAGGCAGAAAATAGAAAATGAACTCCTCATTGCTGCATATCTCAGTCAATACTTTTTTGCATGGCTACTGCAGAGTTTTCTAAACAGCTTCGCTTGGGAATGTGAAGCCGCTGTGGTCAAGCAGCAAACACAGACACACGGGTACATCTTTAACGTTTTAGAAAAAGAGGCCAGAGATTTATTGTAGTTTCTGAAAATCTGGATGCATCACAACTATTATTTATTCATCTTCTCTGAAAAACTACATTTAGTGTTAGGAAACATTTCCAGGAACTGAGAAATCTAGTGAAAATAACTTCTATTGGCTTGTAAAATATTTCAACCGGTGAAGCGGTGAGAGCTCTACACGACGGTGAACAGGGGAACTGTCTTCTTCTCTGCTATCTCCGTGTAGGAGTCGACAACTCCAGGCAGCCTGAGTGTAGTCGGCACTCATTTGACACAATGGACTTCATGTCAAAGTGTGTTAGTGATAAATGCAAGAGAGAGCAAGTCATGACGGAGATCACAAAGGTGGAGGTTGTGTATAATGTGCGCATGTGTGTGAGCGAGTATGTGTCTGACTCTCGCACGAGAGGAATCCGCACTGCTCATCAGTATTCTGAAGGAGTGTGTCCTGTTTCCACGATGCCTCATGCCCACCCCTCGCTCCCGTCTCCACGATGCAGAGCACGTGTGCGTCCACGCTCAGAGCTGTGCGCACACACACACGGCACGAGTGGAAACACTGCAATATGATCGAGACAATAACAAAGCCGGGAAGAACAGACTACAGCTGTAACACGGCTGTATCTGGAAATGCAATTTAAATAAAGACATTCAGGAAAGTTGACATTTAGCGCGTGTTTGCTGCAATCAAAGAAAAAAAGAAGAAAAGTTTACTGTACTGGAGAAACCGGCCGATGATTGCATTCAAATCTCCCGTTTTCAGATTCAGCCTGAGGATTATATAACACAAACCCAGGTAGAGTTCCCAGCAGTCTGTTGGGGGAACTTTTTGAAAGGCATCGCATGCAAATATGTTTTATACATATGCTAATAAGCTATGCAGAGTAGACGCAGCTGAGCTCAGCTGCAAAAGTGAAGAGTGATGCTCAAACTAGCAGCGATAACTTGAATATTTTAAACCGGGAGGAAGTATTGGGAAAGTATCGCTGCAACACTGTTTAGTCACTGTTAACAAAGCCACTGACAATTTGAGGCCTGCTCCTGCAAGTTAACCTTAAAAACCACGAAGCCTCATGCAACTTAAACACTAACGAAGCCTAACAGCCCCAATCGGCGCAAGGTGTTGACGCCGTCGCCTTTTCCATAAACAGGGTCAACAATGGCAGAACCAAAAGAGGCCTGTCACACCGAGAGCAGAGAATCACAGGCCTGTGTAATTAGAATCGATAATTCATTTTCCCCTATTCTGCCACCGTTCCATTCAAACGACCCCTCACCCGCTATTCACACCGCTTCCAAATCTCTTCAGGGTCACGGTAATTGGACTGGGAGTTTTTTTTTTCTTCTTCTTCATCTTCTTCTTTCCCCTTCACTTCTTCTCCGCGCACTTCACCCAAATCTCATCAGCTAAATGCAGAGCAGAGCATTCTTCTTGGGGTAATTGTCTTCGACTGCCACGTGAAGTATTCGCTGCCCTTTCTTCTAGGTGCTGGCCTTGTTCTTCAGGGCCGGTTAATTTGGGGCGGTAATGGCGGCGTTTGGTCACCGAGCGTGTGGGTGCCAGGCAATGAGGGTGTCATGCTATTTATCCCCCCGCGGCTATAATGGACCCTATTAAAGCTCTGAAACCCAATACCGGCAGTCAGTCAGTGGACGAGCAATAGGACTTGGGTTTCCATGTGTAGCTGGCTGGAATAATTATGGGAGCTCTTCAGTTTTCTCACTTGGGCGGTGGATTTAATCACCGTCAAACAAGGAGCCGCCCATTGTGCCCATTGAGGAAAGGTTATCGCACCCTGCTGTTCGTGTGCTGGACTTCAATTCCAAATGTCTGAATTAATTTTCACCTCTCCGTTCATCTCGTTTTGACGTTTACCTTTTCATCACCAATAACTACACACATGATCGTCATTCCTGAACATGTAATTGCAATCATCGCAATGACTGTGGCTGTAATCATCATCACCATCTGTATTGGTGCGACCATTGTCACCCCCGCTGTCACCATGGCGGCTGCTGTCAAATGTGGGACTCGCATCACTTTAAACTTGTGAAGCGGATCATAGTCAGTGTCAAGCAGGAGATTGCTCTGGGACATTGTAAAGATCATGGCTACCTAAACATGTCTTAGCTTCCGCACGGGCCCACTGCAGCTGCACATTTCTATCTGAGGGTGTCACCCACCGAGACATAGATAATGGCGGTTGTGAATAGCTTCTCTGTCACTCTGCCATTCCCGTCTCCCCGGCCGGGATTTAATGTGACACTTATAGCTATTGCATGGCTTTGCCCCCAGACAGCGGGGAACCACGGCTGAATGGAAATGAGATTGTCATCTGTCAGCTAGACCCATCAAACCACTGGGAGACTGACCAAGTGAGCGGGAGAAAGATTAAGAGAGATGCTGGGCGATGGAGAGGAAGAGGAGGAACCCTTTAGATGCTTCTTGTATTGGTCACCCCATCAATGATGCCTTTATCTGGAAGCGGCGACGCTAGCTAGCGTGGCTCAGATGGCACAGAATACAAATGTGGACGCACGTGGATCATGCAGTTCTATCAACCAGTGGGATTTTCCATTTTCGTTTCTTGATGTAACATCATAGTCGACGGTTCACTTCAAACAAACCAATGGCGATGAGGTTAAAATGCTGGTCACATCCATATAAGAAGAAAGGTTCACGTGTGTGTCTCCATGCAATCTCCAAATCTCCAATGTCAAGAGAAGCTAAGCCTTGTCAACAAGATGAACAGTCAATTATTCTGACGGGCAAAGTTATTCTCTTGACCGCACTCCCCCTGTATGTCACTAGTTAAAATCGAGATTGAACACGTGAAGTGACAATAGTGACAGCGCTGGTCCGGCAGAGCATCACCAAGCAAGGAAACAATTATCTGCCGATGTCAAAGTGTCACAGATTCCCCGTCAGTCCTTGACGGCTCAGGACGGACGTGCACCAAAAATATTGGACATGATGAGTTTGGTGGACTGGATATGTGGCAAAGTCACTCTCTATCTACATGTTGTTCTCATAGACTCTCTACAAAGATGGAGGTTGACCTTTTATAGAGCTTTCCCTGTCTTATCGACCACTCAAAGCACTTTACAGTAGAATTCATACATTCATGCACACATTCATGCGGTGCTTATATGCAGCACTTTTTGTATCACATATTATTTATACACGGCTCAGTGTCCTGCCTTCGGAATGGTGACTGGAGGAGCCAGGGATCGAACCGCTGACCCTCTGGCACCACCTCCTCCTGACCCACAGCTGCACATATGGATGAATAACTGCTCCTCAAATGTAACATCACATCCCGTTGATTCCCCCCTGGTGCAGTATAGGTCATACACCCCACCTCCTCCACGTTAGCAGATGGGACAAGGTCATTTAAGGTAGTTCTTATCAAACTGGGTTTTGTCCAAATGTTCATGTTTCTTTAAGTTATTTGATGCAATGAAATGAGGTGAAATATCATGACTGACCAAGTACACGCTGCATTAATCATTACAGCAGAGACTCTGGGGCAGAGCCTGTATTGGGGATATAATAGTTGTATTTTTTACAAAGGGAGGAAGTGTATTTTTATCTACAGTATATTTCCCATGTATCCTGATTCTCATCTGTCCATTGAATACATTAAATGGGCAAAAACCTTATTTAACTTTATATTTATTTGTCAATTGATATTTTTCTCCCCTCAAACTGGGCCATGACTGTAATGTAAACACCCTCAGTACTTGAAGGTGGGAGTCTTTCTAATGCTTTTCAGAATGGAACCAAAATAACTGTCACTTTTCAACAACTCTCAGGCTGCACCGGTATGAGGAGACTTCTCCCGGCCTCTTGAAGGTGATGGCCGAATAGAGCGGGAGGCCAGTGTGCTGAAATCAAATTAGCATCACAATAAATCACCAGTGGAGAGACAGCAGTCAGAGTAAAGGTGAGGGAAGAAGGCCATGGATTTTCTGCCACAGAGGCGACTTGCTGTCAATCAGCCGCCTGGGGGGAGTTCTGTATACGAAGAGCAAAACAAACGGACACACACATACACACACACACACACACACACACTTGCATGTATCAAAGGCATACACACATTCTCACATGCACTCTTTCTTCCATGCATTGATTCCTTAAAAAATAAGAAATCATTGACTGGGGCCAAGCTGACGGGCTGTGTTGACAGGACAGTGATCGATACTGATGTCAGGAGCTGCAGCGAGAGCAGGACTCGCTTTTACAAAGTAGGTGCCTCGCATCGGACATTGCACCGCACGTGCACACATGTAGAGACACACACATGCACACACATGCATACCGGTTGGTAATTAGTCAGCCTGACACAAAATCCCATGGTAAGTGAGGACAGCTACGGCTGAATTAGACCAGGGAAGCTACTCCTGCTCCAAACATACACACAGTCGCAGACTTACACACAGTCATCGGGGAGGGTCTCTGCACAGTGCGAGGGCCTAATTAAGTCACAGGCATAATTGGGAAATGGAGGGAGGGGGGCTGTCAGTGTACGTGTGTGTGTGGGTGTGTTTATTTCAAAGAGATGTTCAATTCCTCGGGGTAACACATCGTGCGCACAAACACCAACAACGGCGCCAGATGGAGAAGGAGAAAGGTACAGTAGGGGGAAAGGACAGCAGGGCCACAGAAGAACACATACGCGGGGACACAAAGGCGTACACAAAGAGGATGTATGTCAAATCTGAAAAGTAGAGTGGCGTGCTGAGAGGTCATGGCGAGAGAGCGGGGGGAACGAGGGATGAAGAGCGAGCGGGAGAGGAGAGAACACCACATGAAAAATTAGGCGTCCTCGCAGACGGGCCTCAGACGACACAGCACACTCCCAATGCAGCGGAGCCTTGGGGATACACTGGGAATTTTTGGGGTAATGCGGTCTGACGTGCCTCAGCTCGGTGGCCCCCCTGACTGGCTGCTCTGATTGGGCCTGCGAGCCCACGGGGGGGGGGAGGGGAGGGTCACGGCGGAGGCTCCCGATTGGCTGCTGTATTTCTGGAGGCAGACCTAGCGAGATCGCAAAGCCTAAGTAGGTTTGTCCTCAGACTAAGGTCGAAGCAGCTGAAACTACGGCATTTATCAGCAGCGGGGCGATAGCACGGTTTCATCCCGGCGCTAAAATTGGACATAATCCTGCCTCCTCCTGTATCCACACAGACAAAACCACAGCTTTTATCTCACAGCTAAATCTTACTATTTCACTTCAGGCCATCGTATCATCGACAACATATTCTTGCCGGAGTGTATTGTCAAAGGAATCAGACGTTTACTCTGCAATAAAACAAACTCTTTGGGGAATAAATTCATAACAACTTCCAAGTGTTATCTCCACGCAAAACCACTTTCATGGAGTGGCATCATTACGTATAGGCATCAGCTACTGTCATCATACATATTCACACGACATAAGAAGCCTCTAAGTGATTGTGACACTGTGTAAACGCAGTTATGTACCTCCATCTTTCCAGGAATGGTCCCTGAGGATAAGCTTGAAAAACCTGGATGCCACTTCTAAGATGCTTTTTCTTATTATAAAAGAATTCAGTAAATACGCATAAACCTGGGTGTCCTTTCCCTCGCGTGTCCTTCCTCCTCACTAAATGATAATATCTTGCCAGCATGCATACATTCATAACCTCGGGCTCCATGCAGATTTGGGCAAGAAGCCCCAGAAATGCTTACCAGCACAACCATCAAGCACACGGAGTGATATTAGTTTAACGCGAGTCATGATTAATTGAGAAGCTGAGAGACTCCGTGGCCCCCGGTTCTCGGGTTGCATTTAGAAACAGACACACGTCTCCTCGGAGTGGACCGCCCGTCCTTTGGTTGCAATGTCATGTATCATGCATTAGCCAACATATTAATCACCATAAAGATGACTCAAATATGATTAGATTTCTTCCCCCTGTGCCTGATTTGGTGTTCCTCAGTGTGAATTTGAGGTCACCTCTCTCTACCAATCCCCCGGCAGGAGAGTGCACTCGTTAGGGGGCTATCCCTCACTTCTCCTTACATCGGGAATGTCTCCCTCTCGCTTTCCCCTCTCTGCCTCCACTTCTCTCCACTCCACAGATATGAATAGTGCTTTTAATGGATGAGCCATCTAATGAAGGATCCATCTTCCGTGATTAACATTTTCCCAGACCCGCAAATCGTCTGTGGGTTCAATTATCACTCAGGAGCCCACCTATTGTTCGGGTGGCATGCGCCTGCTAAGTGAAGGTTTATACCTTCAACACTGTGCATTAGCGCACATCAATTATGCAGGTGGCGGCAATTACATATTTATGTATTCTGATAATTACATTTTTAATACAGCAGATGTCAGCCTCATTCAAAGCAGTTAATGAAAATGAATGACAGCCATTTTTACAGTGGGAAGTTCACGCGGGCGAAGAAAACGCGCGGCGGAGAGTCGGCGTCGCTCGGGCGGCTCTGGCTGCGTCGTGAATGGAAATTATGTCTCCTTTATTGATTAGGAGAACTTAAATAATATGAACTTGTAATTTCATTGTCGGGATCATGATGAATTTGCATAATAACACACTTAGCGTCGTGCTACCGAATGGCTGCTATATATACATGAACACCCCCCCCCCCACCCCCACCCTACGAACATGTGCTTTTCATTAATAGGGCGAGTGGAGCTGATTCGAGTGCAACGCGCTGTGTACACTTTTTCATTTCTCACTCCACTGTGTCAGGTTATGAAAGCTGCAGGACAAGCCAATCAGCTCCTCCGAGTTGTTGACTAATTCCGCAGCGCTCTTGCATAACCAGAAGTCGGAGAGGAACAAAGTGGGGCAAAAGTTTGGAGGGGAAGGACTCGGCAGCAAGGGGGTCGACTTTTTCCTCAAGAGTAATACAACAACAAAAAAAAGAGTCTGTACTTAAATTCATGATGGCATTTCGTCCAGCTACTGACATCTGAACAGTGAGTCACCAGCTGTGAGTGGCATCCCCAGAAAAGATGTCCGGGAGAGAAAATGACAACGATTCAACTGCAATTTGCTCAGATTCTTTATTTTTGGGGGTGGGGGGGGGGGGAATGCTGCGTTTACTGTCCCGTCATTCAACGCAGAATTGATGATCAAATGCCCCCCCGAGCAGAATGACCCCACACACTCATGCGGTCGTCACATCTTCCGCCACGAGGAACAAAAATAAAGTCAGGGGAACAGGGGGCGAGCGTCATCACAAGTCGTAGCCTCTGTGCACTGTCCTCTGACACACCCTCCCCGCTTTAAACTCCGCTGCCTTGCGTCATCATCACGGGCAAATGTACTTGTATACCAAGTACTTCCCGTACCCCAAGGTGTGTGAATTATTTGGTGGCCATTAGGAGCACTGCCGTGTTGTTGGGTTCTTGTCATCAGCGAGGACACTTCGGAGATCCACTCTAAATGCAGATTTCATGAAGCATTTGACAAGTGAAAGGAGACTCGCCAGTGGGAAATAACCTCAACTATAATCAAATAAAAAACACAAGAGGCCTTCAGTTCCACTTAGCCGCCTGACAGGTGAGCTGGGCACTGCTATGTGGACTCAATATCAATCCTCGGTCCACAGAGAAAATGTGTGCTTGATTACTGAGATTATCTTTTATGATTTTAAAAAGGTTTTTATTGTGTATTTTTCTGACTGCAAAATACTTCAAATTAGAGAAAAGAAAACACTTGATTTAAACCAATCAGACGGAGCCAGTATAAAAAAACGAGGCATTTAGCTGGTGGCATATTTCCTTGGATTACAGCATGTTGTTTCTGTCTTGATCTTCCGTGCTTTTCTTGTTAAAGCGTGTTACTTTTGTGCAAGTACAAAGTCGTTTCTTGACAGATGATCAGATGTTGTGAAAACAGCCGTATCTGTGAAGCTGATTGGCTGCGAAGTGCAAAAATTGGACGTGACTCCCCTGGGTGCAGGCCAACACTTCTGTTCTGGGCTTGGTGAAGTTTATGGAGCTCGTGCATCACATCGACTTGGCAGAGGCGGGTCCCGCACACAGACAGAGAAAACGGAGGAAATTAGTGGAATGGTAACGAGGGGGGGCATCGTGACATCCACGGATTCTTTTGGCTTCTTTTCTCCCTCCAGTGTCAGTGTCGTGTGGTTGACTTGTTTTGATTGCTGGCAAAGTTAAGGGCATATGTAAATGATTACTGTTCGATACCTGCCAGCGCTCGCAAGGCAAACCGGGCCTCGGCATGAGCTGCAGCGCATTCCTGTCCATCAACCACGGACTTCTGCCCTAAATTGAAAATCCAATACTCGTTTATGGAGCTCCAGATATTGCGATTAATTAAATTTTCGTCATGCCGTCAGTCTTTCGAACTCCTTTCTCTCGCTGGTGATTCATGGGGTGGAGAAGCGGAGTCCATCTTCCTTACTCTCCCTCTCGTCTGCTCATCCTCCTCCCAGAGCTTTCCTCGCTGGAGGACAGGATTCCAGACGGAAAGAGATGTCAGGGAAAAAGAGAAAGAAAAGAAAAGCTGAAAAATGACAGGCTGGTGTCAAAACAATTCACCCCGCGATAATATTTGTGCAAAAGAGCTTTAACGCGGTGACAGAAATGCACATGCAATATTCATGAGAGAGATCTCAGGAGCTTCTCGGATGGGTTTCAAGTGCGAGCTGGTGATTGACTGGCTTATAATTGTCTTGGTCATCAATTGAGCAACACTGACAAGGACAAAAAGGACATTCAACAAAGGCGTGAAATGTGAGAGAATGGCAATCCTCGCGACGAGCTAACGCGCCCCGGCCAGTTGTCCCTCTATCCGCGTTATTTGGCGAGTACGCTAATACTCCGGGATAAAGGATGCCGTGTACTCATTAAGCATGAAACTAATTTTGAATCACAAATTTAATCAAAAACCTGCAAATGATTGTGACTGATAATCCACAGACACGACGGCTTCTGAAAAATCCCTCTCCCTCGTGTCTCCGTCTCTCCACTGCAACCTGTTGCCTTGGAGACACACAGGCTTCCAAAACTGTGGAATTCAGGCGGCAATAAGACAGCAGATGATGTTTCATCTGATCTCTGCTAATTGAAAGACGCACCAAAGCTGTGTTTGTTTCCCGACTCACGGAGACGTAAATTGTTCGCCACCTGGACGCTTTGAGAAGTAAGAAGCTTATCCTGTCGTACAAACACGGACGCCGCTTCACACGTCGTCTGCAGCCGTGTGACAACCCGATTACTGGTCAAAAGCAGCGGCTTGGACGTTATTTCAATTACAGTTAACTGGAAGACTGTGAACTTGAGTCAAATCCACTTAAGGAAGGTAGAGGAAGTCATTATCTACGCTACTGTTACCGCTAGAAATTAAGTAAAGCAAATTGCAACTGGTTATTATCTTCTAATTAAGTCAGTCTTACCTCCCCCTCTCCTCAAGCATCATCATCACAACCAGAAAAATAATTTGCTTCTGCCTCTGGGCTGTGAAAAAAGATCTGGGATTTGTATTATTGTAGATATCCAAGAAAGTCGTAATTTAAGGCTCTGTTTCATTTAAGAGGTGGAATTTCTGAAAATAAGTCTTTAAAAAATAACTATATATATATTTAAATTGTGACTTTACTCTTGTAATAAAAGTTTGTTTCAAAATAAAATAAAACTTTATCATCGACTTTTTTGTGTTAAATTACAACTTTATTCTTTATTCTCGTAATGTTGCAACTTTCATCTTAATTACCACTTTATTCTCGTGAAATTCCTAATATATTATTAATATATCTTATTTCCCCACTCTAAAATGACTCAAAGCCTAAAATGACGACTTTGTTCTTGAAATTTCAGATTTCTTTTTCCTTTTTCGGCCCAAATACTAGGTATTATTGTAACTTTCACATTTGACCTATTCCCTCTACTTCCTCCACAGCGTCATGATACAGAGTCTTCCCAGGAAGTGATGTGTTGGCTCTCTGTGGGGGGGAACAAGCAGGAAATTGATGGATGAGTGGGCTGGAGCTTGCCATTTCCCAAATCACGACCCGAGAATCTTAAAAGCAAGGGGGATGAAAACAGGACGGGTCTCTGCTGGTATCAATCTGCCTGCTGCCTGCCCCTGACGGATGGCCCGAAACACTATCCATAATTACCTGCTTGTTAACAGCAGAGAGAGCACAGCCGACCGATGGAGGAAGTCCCTCCGCTCGCTTCAGACTCTGCTATGCCCCTCGTCCTGCTGCGGATACAGTTGTGGGAAGCCCCTCGAATGTTTCAACCATCCCGTTCGGCAAGACGGGCATCAGTCATCGAACTTTGGCTTAGGGACAACCTTGTATACGATCAATGTAATGGAGTGGCGGCCGGCAGCTCTGGACTGACCACAGATTGATGCTGGTGTGTTGATTAATGACAGGGCACACCCGCCCAGGTTAGTGGAGGCCTGACAGCTTTATTGATAAATTAAACACATGGCCACATGAAAAACATAAATCTCTCAACTCCTCTCCTCGCTTCCCCCCCCCCCGCCCCTCCAGCATTGAGTATTCCTCGGAGCTAATCTGAAGTGTAGGTTACTGTCACCTCGGAAACGATTCAGACTGTGTTTGTTTTATTGGCGTCTACAAATATCGGTTTGGGATTAGAATCTGGAGCCAAGTCCGTGTCGTAAAAAAAAAAAAAAAGTCACTAAATTAAACTTGTTGTTGAAGTGGGACAGTCGGTTCAATTCAGTTCAACGGAAACCAATGGAAACCAGTGGATCCGAGGGGAATCGGTGCTAAATAGTCCTGACAGGCTCGATTCAGGTTCTAACTAAAAGTTTGAAATTATTTTGGGTTCAAGTCGAGTTTGGTCACGTTGGCTGGGCTATCTACTTGATGTGTTACACCCCACGTGGCTGTAATTGGGGAAAACATCACACTTGGACACAAAAAAACTGAAAACTGATCGGGACACTAATCCAAAAGAATGTATTAAACCCGGGTTGATCAGGTTTATAGCAGTAAATTAGTGGTGGAACTGCCGATGTAGGTCACACAAACCCCTGTAACTTCCACCATGGTTATTTGATCAGAGTTAACAAAGCTGATCAAATAATGAGCCAATTTCGAGCAGGAGGGAAACAAAAATCTTAAATCAAGGGCCCAGACCCAATCCATCAGGGATCTGAGCAGGACGAGAGGAGGAGAGTCAAAGGAAATTAAATCAAAGGGAACAACACGAGGACTCACATAGAGAGATAATGTCCGCATGCCCCCCCACACCACACATACACACACACACACACACACACACACACACACACACACACAGCCCTTGTCACATTCCCCTCCGTCGTCTCTCCTACCCGACAGATGGATGCACTTTTGAAGAGGAGTCCGAGGAAACTTTTAATGAACAAGAAGCTGGCTGAGGGGCTTTTTGAATTATCTCATGGTCGATAAGCACCCCACAGCGCAAATGGCACCGCGAAGGGCTTTGGTCAGATAAACAGCATCTTTTCAGAAGGAGAACAGAGGAGGGAGCTGACACTCGAGGAGAGATTAGCGGAGTGTCTTTTCAGGGCTTGTCAGGCCCATTGGACAGGAATCGAAACTGTGAAAGAGAGCTCTGAGAAGAATAGCGGCAGCCATGACAAAAAAAATGTCTCATTTCAAAGATTTTTTTTTTTTTTCTTTGCCTTAATCTTTTAAATATGTGAGATCTCGTGGTTTCTGGGTAATTAAAAAATGTGTTATTACAAATTGAATTAGAAAAAAAAATCCGACTTGAAACTGATTAAAAACTCATAGGCTTCTTCTAACTACCCAGAAATGAAGCCAAAGTATCTAAAATGACAGAAACCAGGTCTGGGAAAAAGTTATTTATCATTTACTTTGACCTTTTTAATTTGGTCCATTCGCTAACATGGAGTAGGCAGGGTTTGCTTCACTTTAGGGGAGTTGTCATGTCTTCCATCTTTATTTTCAGTGTATGGGTGGTTAACGTTACAAGTTACCTGTTTAACAGTAATAAATAACATATTATCAGTTCAAATTGTGCTGTCAAATTTAAGAAAAGAAACAGCACACTGCGATTGTCTAGTGGAAATTATAGCGAACACGTGAAATGTAAATCAGCCTGAGAACCGAGTCAACACCGTACATGATCTGCATTTGGCTGATGATCCAACCCTGTGGCCTTTGACCTTTGGAGGGCACTGTCACAATCTCTTTTTGATATCCTCAGATCAATGAAGGGCTCCCACGGGGAGCGCGGCAATCGCAACCAAGGTTAGACATCAGAGGTGGGGGGTGATTGATTAGACGCTGACCAGCCACGCAAAACAAACAAAGAGGAATGATGAATTCCCCGGTGTCACAACCTGGCGGGACCGAAACCCCATTTACGCTCACACAGACCCCGGCGACGCACATCAGCAGGATGTGTGCACGGGCGGAGAAGGAGAAGGAAGAAAAGAATGAACGAAAACGAGGCTGTCAATGTACCTGCATTCATACCTGTTCTAATTTGACACTTTATCAGTGCACACAAAGATGTAGTCCTGCCAACATTGACAATTTTAATATCACATAGACAGAAGACTGGCGAAGCGGCTTATTAAACTGGGATGTTTACAACTTGGTGTTTGAGAAATGCACGCCGCCATTGCTGCTGAGGATAACCTGGCGCTGTAAATCATCAAAAAACATGTGTCATACATCCGATGATTTCCTCACAGTCTTAAATATGTTTATGGGAGGCCATTCATCAGTGTTAGCGATTATTAAAAATTGCAGTAAAAATAAAAAATACATGGCGCCGCGGCGTTTGAGTGAATTATGGACGAGACGTTTGACGGCTGGGGAGCGCCGCGGCATCTCTCACAGTGTCAGTGCGAGGGGCGTCAATCTAAATTTTCCGCAGCCTGCGCCTTTAAATCAGACGTGCCACCGTTTACTGCAGTGCAGATGAGAAGTCAAGTCATTAAAGCCACCAATAGTACGCTTCATTGACCCCGGCAGTATTAATGAGATCAACCTGTACGCCTAATGAACAGCCTCCCAATGGGGACCAGACTAAGGTTGATCCCAGCAAGACCAGTATAATTGTCTCTGTGTGTGTTGGCTGGGTGTGTGTGTGTGTGTAACCCAAGGTGGGTAAGTGGTGGGCCTGCAGAGACTCGCCTTCAGCGTTCTTACAGGGCTTTAAAAATCTTTATTGACCTGTGAAGGTGAATGTTTTAATGACCTCTCATAAGCAGGGAGGTACACTATGTGGTTAATGTGGTAAATGGGATGCAGCCTTAATTGTGCTGAGCTCTGCACATTAAGTCAGGTGAGAGGATGTGCACTGATAATCCTGCAGGAAGAAGCACTTTTTCACATCGAGGTGGAAGATTGGGACGTTAAACATGTTATTACGAGATCCCTCCAGGATCTCAAGTGTCAATTTCAGGGCAGAATTGACGACGAATCCAGAGGCGTACGAATGTTTTTGCGAAGTCAAAAATGATGTAAATGAGGGTAGGAAAATTACACCCTCCGTGATTTCTTCTTGTTTTCATTTCCCCAGAGGAAACCACTCGGCGCTCCTCCTTGAGCAGCGAACATAAACTGTCAGCGCGGATTTGCAATTTTACCAAACAAACTTCCATCGCCACGTAAAGCCCGTTAGGCCCAATCAATGCCAACAAGCTGACACCCGCGGATGAATCTGTTAGAAAAATCCCCGAGCCCAGAGAATAGGCGAGCCGAGAGTGCCTTGGCATTTCTAAGGAGCTATCCGTCATTATGATCTGAGCACACGCCAGAAACAGATGATATACAAACATAATACCATTTGCCGGAGCTTATCATGCACGAAATATAATTTTTCAGGATGGCAGGGGGAGAGAAAAGAGCAAAGAATGCATCTCTCTGGATCATTTCCAATTTTCTTTTTTGTTTAAGTGATTTGTTCTGTTAATGGGAAGAGAGTAATGGCATGTGGTGGTTTAATCAAAATGATGTAAGCTGGAATCATGTAAATATGATCGACTGTTATGGTCGATGTCAAATGTTTTACCCGAACACACAGGAATCAATCAGGGGAACCACGAATAACAACATGAAGTGAATCTGGGATGTTATTTACTAATGTATATAGTAGTCAAGTGTACACATGTCCATCTGGAATGGGCTGTGTTCTTGGCCTGTGGTGATGCTGGTTGCTGGTATATAGATACATTTTTGAATCGTCCAAATCAAAGTAATTCATTCCAAAAACGTATGTGGACAGAAACACACGAAGAAACATAATTTGCCTGTGGCTGTTTTTGATTACAATCATTTTCTCCCAAACCCAAAGTGCAAATCTATTTAGGTCAGAGCCAAATAGTGTGAAAGACATTCAAGAGTCCTTCAGATGTGTGCTAGCGCTGCCCCTGTGGATTCAGTGGGTCAAGGGGAGCTGGGCACAGCAGGATGGTATGAGCACTGTGGGAAAGAGTGCAGGGTTCCAGACAAGGTCTGACCAAGGGCAGCTTTTGATTGAGACCTTTCTACTACACTGCTTATTTGGAATCTCCACCTGCAGTCTGCTGCATGAATACAGCAAGGTTAGAAGTATTGGCAACCCTGTTAGGTTTGAGCTGCGGGTCAAGAGCAGGTGCGGATGAACTGCACCACACTCGGTTGGTAGCTTCTATGAAAAATCAAGCTAATTGAGGCTTATCTGGATGGTTTGTTAGCGGATATGCGGGGTGCATTTTTCACCTGGATGACAAGTTGTGTGTGTGTGTGTGTGTGTGTGTGTGTGTGTGTGTGTGTGTGTGTGTGTGTGTGTGTGTGTGTGTGTGTGTGTGTGTGTGTGTGTGTGTGTGAGGCATGGAGTGATTTATGGGGGAAATTGGGTCATCCCTGAAGCAATAAATAGGAATCACGTCAAACACATGAAACAAATTATAAACACTGTCGAAGTTTAGGCGTCCTAATCGGTTCGCTTCCCTTTCAGCGTACAAGTGTTGCATCACGTTATAAATTTCAAGAGCAAAGCAACCATGAAATATTCAGAGGCACGAGGGGGAAAAAAACTCACATCCATTTGAGTTTTGAAGCTTCATTTGTTAAATGAAAAAACATACATATATTAATAAGACAAATTAGCATTGCACAGCATATTAGCAATAAAAACCTCATCACCAAAGTTTTACTATGAAGGTGTAAGCACTGACTATGCAGAAGCAGAATGATGCTAAGTAGACTCAACACCACGGCTACGCAATATGTTGAAAGAATCTCTCAACGTTAAAGAGAGTAAAACGAATTCCTAGATCCACACCAGAACTCTTCTCGGAGTAACACCCCACTAATCCACAGAAATCGGTTCGGTGGTTTTTGTGTAATCCTGCTGAATAACACAGACAAAAACATAGGTTCTTTGGAAGAGGTATAATAATAATTTAATAAAAGCTCAAATTTAACTGGTATAATTAATCTTCCGTATTAACAATCATTTAAGACTTGATCTACATCTGTGGGATACTGAAGCGAGGTGGTGGTGGTGGTGGGGGGGGGGGGGGGGGGGTGTAGCAGATGATACCTGAACTCTACTGGAGACGAGTGGCGGCGCTGATGCCCAGTCAGGGCTCAGCATCGCAGGCTGATGGACCACCGCACGGGGACACAGGCAGCCACCCAAGCATGGCTGACAAGGGGGGAGGGGGGGGGGGGGAGAGAAAGGAGGTGATGAGGAGGAGGAGATGAGGGAGTTTGGATAGAAGGGAGAAGAAAGAGAACGGGAAAACCAGAAGAGACAAGGGAGAGAGGAGGTGCTGTAGCGCGAGGGGGCCCACATGTAAGACAAGTCATGGTCAGTTACCTCTCTGTGCTACAGTAACACGAGAAGGTGGAAGGGAAAAGACGGCGAGGGGAAGAAACAGAAGCACGGGCCGGGGAGGACGACTGTTTCTACATCACGAAAAAAACAACTAAGAAATCGATTCATACATTCAGGGTCTAAACATGCCTCCAGCCATTGATATGTCATTGCTCACTGTAAACTCACTTTTTAGCATAATATTGTCTTATTTATCTCGATGGCCCCTTGCAAGAATATACGTGATTTGATAACTACAGAGTGCTTATAAAGATGGACGACACGTTTCCACTTCCTGTCACTGCCCAGAAATGAAGCTAAAATACTCCAGATGTGAATGTCGCCGACATCTGGAGCCAGACTCTGCACAGTCGTGATCGTGGGGTGGAGCCTTGGTAGCGACGGCCCCTTGATATACATGCTCGACCAATCGTGAGTCAGTTTCAGCAGCCAATCATGAGGCATCCATTTTTATAGAATCTAATAACTAACTAACACCAAATTTATAATAAGAAGTACCTAAAATGACAGAAATTATCTTTGATAAAAATGCAACGTTTACTTTTTTTGGCTTGATCCATGTCCCATCCACTGACATGGAGGATTTGTGAGCTATACAGCAACCAGCCGAATGGCAATGAAGACGCTTTGGTCATCTCCCTGAGCCTGAAGCTTGTTTTATACCAGAGAACAAAACCAATAAAATGAGCAGAACCTACTCAACCATATTAATCTTTGCCAGCAGATAAAACCACGGATATCTACAGTTAACCAGGAAATATCAGGAGGATATTTAACGCCGCCCTGGCTCCGCTCCTCACATTCCCAATCACTTTGGCAGTTATGGGACCAGGACAGACACTTGGCACTGAGCGGGCGGCATCTTAAAACGCGGTGTGCTTGGACCTCGGCCTGATCAGGCAACCGTGGAGTTTACGGCTGTAGTGTGGCGTGGCCTGGAGCTGAGAGCGAGAGCCTTTTGCCAACAAGGGCTGAGACGGAGACGTGTCAGGAAGCATTAAAGGGGCTTTTCGAGATAGAAAATCTTGTTCAGGAAAATCCTGCAACAAATGGAAAGAAGTCTTCAGCTGTTATTGTGTCGGAAAAGACGCCATTTGTGGCAGCGGCACTGCTTAGTCCTCAGCAGCAGTGTAAGTGGATGGATTATGTGCTGATGAAACCAGAAATAGAGCCAAAACAACAGAAGTGTAGTAAAAATGGTAAATTATATCAGAAGTACTTCTTCCTGTAGTACCTCGGCATGTGTCAGTCCTGTATTCTTCCACAGGCAGTACAAACTACATTTCCAAGCATTGACAAACTTGGAAGTATTTCAGGTCTCTATCTGAACCGCCCCGCAGGAAATCTCTACACACAGCTCCAACTTTCAACGGAGAGAATCGGATAGAAAAAGAAACAAGAACTTTCCACCACAAATCTCCCCTGGAAATTACTCAAACAGGGCATCAGCACGGATTTTCACAGGTAGAAAAAAACCCACAAAGGCAAATATTGATTAACATATCAAGGCGTCTACAAACAGACGGGTGAGTTCTAGCTTCAAGGTGCTGCTTTCTCTGCGAGTTTGGAAGCGGTGCTCCAATTCCCCAAATTTTGCTGGTCCACCTGATAAACTTTGCTTGAGAACAATGCTAACAAAGGGTGGAGGCACGCCAGTCTTTTGTATTTCAACAGAAGCAGCTTATGTCACAGGGGAACATGACGCAGGCAAGAAAGTCCAAAAGCCCTGGTTATATATATTCTTTCCTCTTCAAGTATATGAATAAAAGCAGGAAAAGTTTGTCCTCCGGCCGTTACATTTTCTCAAGGTTTCTAGTGTAAGTCGGATGTAGAACTATCATCTGACACTGTCGGCACACATCCGCCCTTGAGTGGTGCATGTCTTCCACTCGTCTGTAACAGATAAACGAACCTACAGGCAGCTTTTGTGGCTCTGAAAGCCGATTCCGTGTATAACTCTCAGGTGTGTGCGTCACTTACAGCACGCCCATGAGTTTCATAACCGAGGATGGAAGGATGGAGGGACAGATGGAGAGGGAACGGAGCTGACATTTTGATTAAGGTGCCGACAAATTTTTATTTGCGGTTTCAAAACGTCTCCTCCGTATTTCCCACCGGACGTCTGAGGTTGGACAGGACAGGTATTCTGTCCCAACTTCAGCTGTCAGGCATCGATCCTGCCTAGATTACACATCAGGTGCGGACCGCAGTTCACAGCGAGACAAGTGTTATAAATTATGGAGCAGTCAACAGATGAAGACCGCATCTCCGGGGCGGATCTGCAACGCACCTAATGGTAGAATTCAATGTACATTTTACACTCGCGTAAAGGTCAATGGCGTCCGAGGCGTGGAGCCGGGATACTATTGACCTTGTGTAAATATCAGCTTGAATTGGATTATTCAAAATGTGGGTATTTGTCTGCTGCTGGTTCACTAAAGCAAAGTGGTAATTTCGCTGAAGCCACATTACCAGTGTTCCACGTTGTTCCCAGCTCCGTCAAACACTGTATTTTGTCATTTGAACATGATTCACAGCTAAATGAATGTGTTTATATCCATTTTCTGTGGGCAAACAATTTACGCTCTATTAGGCCACTGAATAAGCCCCTGAGTGTGGATGCAGAGGTGGAAAGTGGGCCCCTGCAAACATGCCAACTCTGCACTCTGTGAACCCACCATGCCTCAAATAGCCAATTATCTTTCGCCATATTTACTGACTGACCCATTGCAGATCATTTTGATTTAATAGGAATATCTGTTCCCCCACGTTTCTGTTTCTCCCTTCTAACGACGCCCGTCCCCCGTTCTTTTCCCAGGTGCCCACTCAAATTGAACAAATGTACAGTAAGTGAGACACGCAGGCGTCGAATACCAATCTCATCAGATCAGAATCACCTTTGCTCTGGATCTGACAGAAAGAAAGAAAAATCAGGGCCACAGATTTGATTGCTGCACATGCACACGAAACGGCTTCGCTGCATGTGCTCCAGTTGGGCCACACATGAGTGAGTAACCATGTTTTGTCGGAGTAAAGTGGAAAGTCATAAACCATAAATCATCAGTCAGATTTATTCACACGGGGACAAAGTCAGCGGTTTATCTGCAGTGAGATTTGCCACATCTTGGATTGGAGCGTGTCTTTGTGTGTGAATGTGTGCTACGCCTGGGTGCGGTTCTTTATAGGTTCAAGGTGGGTTAATTCTGTTTGCTTGCCAGCCAGGAAATGAAACTGTGCACCGGTTGCTTGGGCATAGGGCCACTTCCTGTTTACCCATAATCCTTTACCAAAGACTTAACCTGATGTGCTGGGTGTCTCTTTTATAATTCCATAACCGTGGGCTGCCTGCTCCTCTTAAGCTGTGCCCTCTAGTATGAGCCTGAGAGGATGAGAAAGCCCATCTCTTCACTGCTCAGTCTCAAATCTGACAGTCTCTCTTTGCCTTACAGGGTGAGGAGGGGACATTTTTTTTCTCCAATCTTCCCAGAGGGAGATGGGTGAGTGCCATGCTCACAGCATATAAGAGGATCACATGGCGATGCTGAGGAGTTGGCCATTTCATGGCAACTCTCTGTCGTGACAGATGGGCAGTGTGCTATTGCCATAGCCTAGAGTTTAAGAACCCAAGCTGCTTACTGAATAAGTGAGAGGAACGGGGTGAGTGATGGCGGGTGGCGCTACTGCGGGATGAAAAAATAAGAAGCGGAGCGACGAAGAGAGACATAAAGAATGGACCAGACGCACAAAGTAAGACATGAATACTGCAGCTTGACAAAGGGTAGAAAATAGTGTTGATACAGAAAGCGCAGCATTGAAAGTACTTATTCTAAGCAAGACGAAGAGAAAGCAACATCCCATGACGAGAAACACTCGAAAAAAGAAGACGCGGAGGAATGAAAAAGACGAAGTGGGGACCGCTGGAGCATGTGAAGAGAGAAGAGACAGAAAATACTGTACACCCAATCATAGAGACAGCCTGGTGGGAAGCCGGCTACATACAGTGGGAGCACCAAATTTGTTTCCCACAGGGAGTTCATCTGCTGCTCGAGAGAAATCACAGAAAACCTTCTGGCCACAATGAAGACGATGATCAGACTTATTTTCTCATTGACAAACAGTTTGATGGGAGGAACCTGGAAGCAGAAGGAAGAAAGCGGCTAAAATATGTTGTTGTTGCTGCTAATATTCTCTTTTTATATTCAGTGATGCAGTGTCTTTGAGTGATAACAAGAAGAAGAGGACAGGCTATTCTTGCTAGTATTTCAAATGAAATCTTTCAGTAGTGGCAGACGTATTCCGATCCTTTATATTTAGTTTTTAATACATGTGACAAAGCCGGTGATAACGATCAACCCGGACATTTTTACAGGAAAGAGACGTGTCGGCCTGATATCTGCGGATCTCTGATCTTTAACATTAGGTTTCCGGCAGCCTCGCTCTTCCTGGTGCACTAGAAGTATATGTTCAGCGTTTCCTGTTAATTACAGACTGCAGCTGCCCGCCGACGTCTAATTTGTTCTACCACAGTTTTTAAATGATCCGCACAACTTCTCATGTTAAGATAAAAGATGTCCTGCACCATTGCATTCTTGGTAGAGCTGTGTGTGTAGCCCTCTCTGCCCCACTTGTCTTTATCAGTCAGAGAAATCCCAGTAGTGCTGATGATGGACCAGCAAAAAAATACATTGAGTTTTTAAAGCCCTCGGCATAACACATGCCCCGTCTGTGTGCCTGTCATGATGCTGCCACCTTTATTTGGCATAAACCTGACAAATGTTCCCCAAGAGGCGCTTTTGCTTTTCGTTCTGATGCCAGAGTCTCTGCACGGGTCATTCAACAGCTCCCCTTGTCCTGTGGTAAACCCCCACTGAGCCCGATGTGATTATCTGTGGCTGCACAGGGCAGAAACTCCCAGTTTATAATCAGAGCATCTGACCCAAGAATTAATAACAAGTATTTTTACAAATTGGGGTTTACTTTTATTTGATGTGTGCAGAACCAAGTAGAATAAAATCAAATACTACTACCTCAAAGTTGTAGAATTTGTACAGAACTTGAAAATTACTTTCCACCACTGAAAATTGTACGTTTACTCAAGACAAATATGTTTGCTCCTTTTTTCTTTGTGTGTCCCTGCAGCACTGTGACTTCCTGTTGACATTTACCAGAATGTGTCCAACTGTATTCACATTCTATTTAGAATAAAACTGTAAAAGTCATTCAACTGTCAGATTGTCAATGACTGGAGAGAAGTAGAGGAAATCAAACACGTGAATACCTGTTATCCACAGGTGGCAAAGCTTAAGAAGCTTTATTGGTTGTTTCTGTGTTAGAGAGAATATGTGGCGAGCCTGAGAATTTGATTAGTGACGTGTAAACTAAGGGGGAGTGGTGCCACTTGAATCATCAGTGTCTGAGCGTCACTGTAAAGCAGTAACAGGATGTCTCTCAACCAACAGCAACGTGTGCTCAGAACTAAGTGTTGTATAATTGCCGGCATACTACGCAATCGTTGAGGCCGCTCTGGGACATGTGATCTCTTTACGACCCTGAATCAGGTACTTTGGTGATTGTGATGTCATTGATAAGAATATATTAGGAGAAGTATAATTTGATCATAAAGACGAGCACGGTGAGGAAATGAGAAATAAAACGTTACTCGTCCCTTGGAACCAAATTTAGCTGTGAACACCTCAAGTTAAACATCTAGGCTACGTACATGTGACACTTAGAAAGCTGATGGGAAAACACATAATAAAAAAAAACTATTAATCACCATATTCATCACCGGAATCCAGCATAAAAACAAATTTCCCTAATTGTCACCGGATGTTATGAATGCAGGTGGTGTCTCCAGTGCAGTAGAATCATGTTCACATAAAAATTACATGAAAAATAAAATTATACTTTGCTGTGATACATTCACAGTATTATAAGATTACTAAAAACTCTTGACATTGCAATTCTGTGATTATTTTTGTATGCTTCTTGATGTTAACAGCAATTTCCCTTGTTTCTTAAATTTCCGATATGTGCACATATTCTCCTGTCAAGTTTGTTTTTATTGATCCTAACTTTTGCGTTTCAGGCCCAACTTTATATCAACACAATGGCTTAAAAAGAGGACCCACTCTTCTCCAGTTGTTTGTGTGAAGCTGGTGCAGGGACTCCACAGACTGTTGTGTGGGTTGATGTGTCGCCCCGTATTTGTGTGTCTACACAGTCAACAACGGAATGCTCATGGTTGCGGAGGAAAGGCTCCAGATTCAGGCAATTATTTTGTAAAGCTGAGGTGTGATCCGAGCAAGCCTCTGCGTGCCTCTGGAGCTCTGACATGATCAATACATCTAAAGTAGAAATCAAACCCCAGCAAACTGAGACACTCGCACACACACTTCCAACTCAGTGTGCATCCACTTCTGATACAGCGCAGTCAGATTAGGGGCCCTCCCAGAGGAGCGGTGGAGAGTTGCGCTCAGCTCCACAGACACACACTTACATAAATACATACATACACTTTCCCATTCACTCCTTTACACTCTCTCTCTCTCACACACACACACACACACACACACACACACACACACAGAGACTTCCCCATCCCCTGCAGGGCAGCTGGCTTTCTTCAGCCTCCAATTTATTGTGAATTACCAGCTGTCCCACCAGCGGCCCCTGTGAACGCTGAAAGTGATCCTCTCTACTTCTCTTTATTTATAAACTACTTCCTTCCAGATTTGGTGTGCGAATAAAAAAAACAAAACAAACAAGAACACTCCACAACAAGCCAGGAGAGAGTCATGACTCTGCAAGGTGCCACTCATCCAAAACGTAACTAAACACCCTGCATTTCGAGACTCCCCCCGTCCATCTGTTTTGTCACAATTAAGCGAGAAAGTAAAGGAAGCGAAGAAAGCGGCAGCGACAGAATAAGGGCAGAGAGGAGATGAAGCACGCAACCTTCATATGCTCCCTGTGCATTGCAAATCATGCTTACATTATGCGGCCCATCATCTTTTATGCAAATTATTTGAGTGCTGCAACAGTGTCTCATACATATTCATGCTGCAGGAGGAACATGGCACCTGTCTGCGGACCGGCTGGTTACGTTAAATCTTGGCGTTAATGTTGAGCATATGCAGAGAGGGCAGGATGATTATATGCACGGGCAGATGAGATGCTTTTATAAGGGTGAGGCTTCAGAAATTAGTCGCAAGTGACACTACTCAACATTCTTGTGTCTATTTAACTTCGTACCGTGTGTGTAAATATGTCTATGCAGGTCATTAGAGGTTTTGTACCCACGTTTTAATATCTACTTAGTGGGTTTCCTTATTTGCTTTTGATTTCATAGTGAAAATAGAAACACACATTCGGCGAAACACTCATTTGCATGCATAGATATACATCCAGCATGTGCTCACTTTGTGTAGGAGTATACTGGTGTAAAAGAAAAAGTAGGGCTTTGTCAGAGTTGAATCAAGTAGTAGTAGTAGTAAAACCCTCGGAGCTAATGTGTGCAGCTTCTTGTCGACACTCGATGTCAATCAAAATGCAGATTTACTGTGAGCTGTCGATGCCCCACCTCTGAGCAGAAGGCACAAGATAACGTCGTCTCAGAGCCTGAGCGGGCGAGGCCTCTCCTCCTCTGGGCAGCTGCCTCCGTCTCACTCAGACTCCTCCTGGGTCCTGGTCTGCAGCAGACTGTTCCCGACATCTTCACCGAGCAGACAGGACGACTTGATTCTACCCCGGAGGGCAGCTTGAGAGCGAGGAGTGAGCTCAATCTGCAACTGAACACAGACAAATACTCAACTAAGGCGAACTGAGGAACTACATTAATCAAATCTTTGACTTTTAAACGTAAAGCAAAGAGGCTTCCAGAGTGGGTGGGTGGGTGGGCATTCGGTCAGTCAGTCAACATGCCAGTGGGAAGAGCAGTCACACAGAGGTCAGGCCTGTCAGGGTCCGATCACACCGACAAGAGCGTTTGAGGCTCGCCACCGCCATGACAGAACCAAACTGTGTCAGCACGAGGGCCACAGGCGGCCTCTGTCATCATGTGCTCCACCAGAACCAAACTGCAGGGCTACGAACTTCCCCTTTGGGGGGTGTCAGACTTGCAGAGCTTTGGTTTTGACTCTGATTACATCAAAGTGTGCAGCCTGAACATGGACAGTTTATATCAGAGACGTGTTATAAGAGCTCATATTGACAGTTTACAGCACATGAATGAGAAATAAACTCCATATGGTCTCATGAAATATCCACACACTTCTTCCCGGACGTATCTTTGTAGTTTGCACTGTGTGGGTGTTGATATGATGAAAGGAAATATCCGAGCATATGTCCCTGGGTCAGGAAAGGTGAATATCGACAAATTTACATGAGTAAATAAACAAGCAGAAACATGAGAGCCTGTGAACCACGTTTCTTCTATGGCTGCGGTCTGAATTTAGATTATTGCTGGAGGGGAACTGAGACAGAGACGGACGAGATCTTTCATGGAAACGCTCACAAGCACAAACTCAGATATGCATGCATTTGGAGATTCACACCGCTGAGCAAAACAATGGCGATATTACTCCGCTAATTAAAAGGAACACTCAGCAAACTGGACAATAAAAACTGGAAGGACATCCCGCACCCCTCCCCTCTCCTCCCCTCCCCTCCGCCGCACTCTGCTCCTCTTGCTTTTTGAAAGGCGTCCCTGCGAGTTTCAGGGTGTAATTATCCCTCCGTGCTAAAGTAGACATTTGTGAAGACATCCCGCTACTCTTACAGCGATCCTATTAAGACAGGTAATTAAAGGCGGCCGGTGAATGGAAAATTGGCTGAGGACTGCATATTGAAAAGAGACTCAAATATGGGCGATAAATCTCCTGCCTGTCTGTCTTCAGGGCGCTTTGTTTGAGTGCATTACTCCAGCGCCTCTTGTTGGCTGAGGCCTCAGAGAAGCATATGCTGACAGGAAGGGGGACGGAGAGGGTGGCCAAGTGGCGGCCATTTTGTCGGTGACCTACTTCTGTTTTAATGAATAGAGGGAACGGGGAGGATGTGAGCGGGGTCTGAGGGGTGCCGTGCCAAAGGAAGCCATTTGTCCTTGCTGTGCCTTCAGTTTATAGCGCGGTACAGATATTTGAGAGCGGCAGGTGCAAGCAATGCTTTTAGATTACACTGATGCTGATTTATTCCGTTCACACGTCAGCTACGGCTAAAATAAAAGCATTCATCATAAGCCCTTGATTAGCCCCTTCCACAGTGAACGAGCCAAGTTCGCGTCTCTGTCACACCAAATGATGTTTATAACCCTAATCATATTAGGGGGTTCCGATGAACGTTTTCATCACCTAACGCCTCCTGAAAACTCGCGGCGCTCAAACCGCTGATGAGAGCAGCCGTCATCAATTGATTGAACATTCAAGTGGGGGGGAAATCAGGGTGCTTGGCACAACATGAACAGGCTGTTGAGAAACTGTGATGACACTGGAAGAGAGGACGGCACAGCATTGGTGCGACTGTAAATGGAAACGATCGATAGCACGTAAGGGGTCATGAGATGAAGCACAGTCTAACTCAGATCGCTATTGAGGTAAGTGTTGATTCAATACCTGCAGCTATTGAGGGCTCATGAGAAACCGAGGAGCTGCAGCTCTGCGTCAGAGCCGGGATTGGATTCTTATTTAGAGCACAGAGAACTTCTCTGAATTTAATATGGACAAATGACCCTCATTACCTTCTTCAGCAGTGAATACCAGTTACTGGAGTCGGCCTTTAAGGAAGGAAATCTGATTCTGGAGGACTCGCTCTCTCCTCCCTCCTCTGCCTTTCTTTCCCTCCCTGCTTCACTGTCTGTTATACACAAGAGAGCACAGCCTGGAGAATACAGGGATGCACACTTCAATTTAGAAAGCATGAATAAACAATGGGGTTTCCATGTGCTGCAGAAATTTCCCCTGGCGACGTTCACTCACACACTCTATATGCGATGCACTCGCACACATGTGGAGCTCCCGCTCGCTCTGTGGGACACAGACACTGATACAGATATTCTGTCTCATAAACACTGACGTGATGAGAGAGATCTCTGCACACACACACACACACACAATATCTCAAATCCCCAACTTTCCTGCTCAGGGATACTCTGACACATATAAAGCAAAATGAAAAAAAGAAAGAAGAAATGTTGGCTGGATTTCATTCACACACACACACACACACGCACACACACACACACACACACACACACACACACACACACACACACACACACACACACACACACACACACACACACACACACACACACACGCAACACAACCACATTGTTTTATGGGCAGTGATAGGGAGCACAAAATTACTTGCTCACAGCAGAATACAGTGTCACAGTGAAAACTGCTGTGAACACAAATTTGGATAATGGTCATACACACACACACACACACACACACACACACACACACACACACACACACACACACACAAACAGCTTGAAAGTACACCACTGCAGAGATCTTTGTTTCCATCTATTTGAAGCAGACTTTCCTTAAGAGAGCACTGAGATGGAATCAAACTGTTCCCGCAATGAAGCCCCCCCTCTGTGCACAAATTAGGATAAAAGACTCAGCATGAGTTAGAAGTCCCTGTTTGGTGCACGAGTGTGTGTGTGCGAGTGTGTGTGATAGAAGTCTACTGTACCTCTTTGTATGGGATTTGCGTTCTTGAGAGAATGTGTAGGGGGGTGTGGGGGGTGTTTGTATGTGTTTGTGCCCCCTCGCTCTCGGTCCCTTTAATTCTGTGCGCTAAGATAATGAGAATTTTATCTTCAGCTCCTCTGAGGCGCGGGGCTCTGATTGAATGGGAGCAGAGTGTAACGGATGAGACAAGCGATAGTGGGCTGGCTAGGTTACACTCAGGCAGGGGGACGCATCGCCGGCGCGCTCTGTGGGGGAAACGTGGATGGTGTGTTTGTGCCAGCGCGGGGGGGGGGGGAGGTAATGGAATGTGCGCTGTGTACCTGTGACAAAATGGGAGCCCCTTGGGTTGTGAAGGATGCCACGGCTGCGACGATAATAATACTCGCTGCGTCTGAAAATAGGACACGGAGCAACAGTGCACTTTGCAGTAGTAAACCTTCAGAATGTTGACAATTATTCAAGCAGTAAAGTAGAAAATAAGCCGTCGTAATTCTGTGTGTGTGCGACTGTTTGTTTTACCGAAAGAGACAGAAACTCAGTGTATTTCTCCACCAGGGCCCAATAGTCATGCTGCAACACATTTTACACAGTCACAGATATTAGTCCCTTAAATATGTGTCATTTTAAAAATCAATATCCATTATTTCCTGAGGAAATTGGTGAAAATGTGGAAAAAAGCTTCACCTTGCAATGTGAAAAGTTCATGTTGCAGTTGTGTTTTACTGGCCAACACCAATGCAGAGGATGCTGCAGGCGCATTCCTGCTGCAGCAACGTTAATACACTTATAGATATCAGTCCTGTTCTTTATCAAGACCATCAGATACAAAAATATACAAAAAACACCCTGAAGAAACTAAAAATAAACCCTGGATCTGCCCCCTTGAAATTGAATGGGCTCTTTCCTAACCCATATCCCATCCTATCACCAAGTTACGTGAACATCTGCTGAGTCGTTCAAAAAAAAACCACACACAAACCAACAGACGGGGCAAACACACAATCCCTTTGGCGGAGGTAATCATTTCCCTCCGAACTGATCTCCTTAATGACACACCCGATAAGTCTGATGTCACATCCAGTTTTGCAGCCAGCAGAGAGAGCGAGAGAGAGAGAGAGAGAGAGAGAGAGAGAGAGAGAGAGAGAGAGAGAGAGAGAGAGAGCCATAAGGTAAAAATTAACGAGATTAATCAAATTAATTAAATTGTACTACTTCCCCTAAATGTGGGAAGCCGCCTCAGTGAGAGCTGTTACAGTCTGCGCCGCTCCACGTCTCCAGTGAAACCTTTTTTTTATGAGAACATTCAACAGATTTATATTGAAGAAACAGTAATCCTTAAATCACGTCCGGCTTAATTGGCCATCATCACGGTTTTTTTAATCTATGACCCAGAAAAAAGATGTTCGTACAGTAAAATTGCAGTTTTACCTGCTCGTCTAATTGTGGAGCCGAGGATAAGAGGAGATGCTTTGGCTAAAAATACGCCGGCGCCTGCTAGCCAGGATGCAAATGATACGATTATGTAAAGTGGGATTGTCAAAATGCATATTTACTTGTTTAAAAACTGAAAAGAGTGGCCTGTCAGTGAAAGAAGAAACACACCTCGAACTTTCAAATCCAACGTTGGGTTTTGTACTTATAAATAACAACCTCTTTCTGCAGCACAAGAAAATAAAAATGGGGTTAAACTGCACATTCCTCGGCATATATGCTGTTTTTATGGTAAAACTGTGATTCATATTTAATCTTTTGAACTTCCTTTAAAAGGTTTTATTGTGTGTTGAGCAGATGACGTGACAGTAAAGTCCATGATACCCATTAGGCTAATGACTGATCTTATTCCCGGTTCTCGTTGCTTCGCTCGTCTGCCTACGATAAGAATGTCAAGCAAAAAAAAAGTTTGCTTCTGTGAGCTTCCTGTCTCGGTATCAAACAAAGATCCATCTGCGTGAAGCCGCTCTCTTTCCCAGCCGAGGAATTACTCTTTCATAATGAAGCCGAGAAATGAGAAATGAACGTTGGCACAAAAAAAAAAGAGCGTCTCAGCCGACTCGTCTGGATATGAACCTAATGCATCTTTGTTCTGCTCCTGTTTGTCAGCCTTCGCGCTGCGGGGAGGCGCGCTAATAATCAAATGCTTTAAACTTTGTTATTAACAAAAACACATCTCGGATTCATTACCTTCAACATTTCACGTTCTTTTATTTTCATTTCTCATAACCAAGATTTTCTTCACGTAGTAAATCAGAGGGTGAACATGGATGAGATCTAAAAAGGAGCTAATTTAGAAACAATCGGAAAAAAAAAATAATAACACGCTGGGGGATATTGATGAGAGAGGCTATTAGGGGAAAAGAGAGCGTCTGACACTTGGATGATGGAGTAATTGTTTGGTAATTTTACAGGAACAATGGCCACTTTGGAGGGAAGGATTGCACCATTATACCAGAAATTACAAACCTCCATTTGAGTAAAGATAGTGTTTAAAGAAGTATGGATGACAATTAAAGGGGGCAAAATGGCCGATGCTTAAGAGGATTTATTCATTTCCTATTTGGGACAAATGTCAGCGGCGATGACTCTCCAGATGCTGCGTTTACATTAGACGTATATACAGTATCATTTATGCATTAAACACAGGCTGCATAAAAGGTTTCTAGTGTTCCTTCCATTATGTAAGTCATACTAAATGCTTGTCACTACGTGTGTACACAAGGTGAACATATAGCTTTCCCATAAGAAGCTGACACATGAGCCTTCGCCGTACATTCACCGAGTGGCAGTCGGCGGTTCCCTGGGGAATCCGATGGGCGGAACACTGACACGATAATGAATACTGATGTGCCGCGAAAACGACGACACAAATATTGTAGTAAGTGTGTTTTAGAGGATGGAAAGATCGTATTATATATTATGTATTGTAATTTGTGTTGGAGTGAGCATGACCTCCTTCAGCCTGGAGAGTCTTGAACTGGAAAAAAGTGAATCTTGATAGTAGCTTTGAAGTTTTTACCGCTGTGTGGTTTTTGAGTGGATGTTTTTATTAACTACACCAGGAAGGTTATGTTTTCGCTCTTAACCATAGGTTGGTTGGTTGGTTGGTTGGTCAGCAAGATTCAACAAAACCTACTCAGCGTATCTCCACACAACAATAGTGCATGGGCCTAGAAGGAACCCATTATTTTGGGGCCGATCCATTTTGTTTATTTTCACTTTCTTTAATTCTACAGGATTACTTTTTAACCAAATTCCCCCCCGGAATAATGCACGGATCACGATGAATAAAAAAAAGAAAATCTGGCATGTTTAAGAACCGATTTCTAGGAGTGTGTGCAATTTGGTGCAGCTTGATTGAATTGAAGGGGGACTTTTTTATCCTTGGCGGAGGTGTGCTCGACCGAGCGCCATTCCAGTTGATTATTTTATCTCGAAAATTGTTTCTCAATTGAATTTACACCTGTCCCGTGTCACAGTAAACTGTATTATCGCTTTCGCTGTAGAAAATAACCATCTGAGAATTGACTGATTGATTGAATTCAAGGGGACTGTTGGGCCTCGGTGGAGGTAAACGCTCGACTGAGTGCCCTTCTAGATTTGTACTGTTTTTCTCTGGTTTTGAAGTTGGTACAGTATTTACTCAAAAAAGACTCATGGTCAGAGGGCAACAATGGAGCTAAATGTTTAATGTAATGCATTGACCAGTCTAGAGCCCAGACAGAATATACACAGTGAGAAGCAATAGAGAGAAGCTGGCTGAGAGAACAGGAGGACGAGCGGATCAATGTCAAAAAGTTAAAAAAAAACTTCCTAAACACAGAAAAGAAACAACACCACAACACCACCGCTGACCTGTCATCTCTTCCCAGGTGGTTTCACACCAGCTCACACCTTAACTCATGTAATCCATCCCATGTGACCTCAGTGACTCACACGTGACTGCAGCTTGTCTGGAACTCCCCATGAGCCAATGCAACTGACGGGGCCTCTTGGGAAGAATGCCAAGATGTGTTTAAAACCAAACAGCAGGCTCAGTTACTTCTGACACAGTACTTATACATATACGATGGCCTGAATACCTAATGTCCTCTTAGATAAGTTCTGATTGCAGTTTTCTATGACGTATTATCACTGAATCTATTGATACGACTCTCCAGACAACTGCATGTGGGATTTCAAGCTATGAAAAGCACTGCCCCAGAAAAACAATAACTTTAGCTCCAACCCCGAGCACTGCGACACAGTGTGGCGCTTGAGTTCACATCCCACTTTTTTTTTTAATCACTCTGAAGTGATTGACTTGATGAACACTGCCTCGGGTCCTCTGGTGAAGTGGGTGTTGTGGCCGTGCAGCAGCTTGCGACCGATGAAAGCAGATACTCCAGTGGTTCCATCTAAGTAAAGAAGGAAGTCTGGAAACGATGTTACAGAGGTGGGTATTACAAAACACCCGACTTTGCTGTTTTCAAGTGACGAACAGCCTAAGTAGTCAATTTAAACCAAAACACAATGTTTCCATAAAACTGAACAATTAATTTGCCTAAAAACATTAAAAAAAGAATGCAATTTATTAGTTAACAATGATTTGTTGCAGTGGAAAGACAAATAATATTGTATGTGTCATTCCACAGGGCATGGGCAAATGGCATATTTAATTAGAAGGACTCTAACATTGATCACTGCAGGGTTTTTGTAACAATTGTTTCTATTGAAATGCAGAATCTGGCTCCAAGATGGCAGCGTGTGTGTGTGTGTGTGTGTGTGTCAGGGAAGTGGAGATGCGTCCTTCATCTTTATAAACCGTCGACAGGTAGAATGATCAAGCATGAGAACAATGGTGATTGTCTTCTTTTCTCAACTCTCTCTCACCACTAGATATCATTCTTTATGTGCGTTCCTATACTGTT
The DNA here is from genome assembly GCF_009819705.1 of Hippoglossus hippoglossus. Lineage (NCBI taxonomy): Eukaryota > Metazoa > Chordata > Actinopteri > Pleuronectiformes > Pleuronectidae > Hippoglossus > Hippoglossus hippoglossus. The sequence goes on from NC_047173.1 coordinate 13,000,905, forward strand.
CATTTTGGGTCAAGAGTGCAACGAAATCGTGTCGTACAAATTGCAATATAATTTAAAACTTTGACCTCAACTCTAACCTTTTATTTTTTAACAAATCCCTAATTGCTTCTTCAGTAATACTTGAAAAGACGTGGAGCTTTATAAGTGGACTCTACGGGGATGATACTCGATGAGATGTGCTTTTAATAATGCATGACTGCATGAGGCAGGAAGCTCTTCAAAATACCGCCAGCTCTTTCTGCAGCAGACACAATGGAAGTCTCCGATTCTCGAGGCCTCACAGTCACACACAATTTGAGGAAGAGCAACAATCGGTTACTGTTTTATTATTTGGATTTTCCTCCAGCACAGATCACATTATTGTCGAAGATATTAAAGTCTGCACTCATCAGTCGAGTATATGTACACATTTGAACTGACCACACACATTGATCTGCAAGGCACCTTACAAAATGTTCTCCTAAATCCGAATCCACACATCCACTCTATTAAAACTGTAAATTACAGTTTGTACAATGTGAATCTCACGTCGCCAAAAAAATGATTCAGCGCGACAATTTGATTTGTCTTTTATGCAAATTAGTCTTTTTTATGACTACGCATTGGTAATGTGCTTAATATAATCTCCAGTTGTTAATTGTGTTAAATTATAATTAAGAGGACAATGGAGGCGCAAATTTAGTATCGGCTCCATTGTTGTGAGAAGACTGTTATTTTTCACTGGAGAATCTGTATAATGAGCCCTGCTGCGCAATAAATAACATCCAGACAGAGGTATTGTTCTGGCCTTCCTGAAATCAAAGTAATCGAAATACCGAGCTTCATCTCTGACTGCACAGGCCCAAATTGCAGATTCATTATTGTCACCAGCAGCCTGTTTAAAACCAAAAAGTGCTGGGTTCACAGGAATATCTAAAAAAAAGAACTAGTTCCAGAAAAGTTTGGGTCATAAGAAGCCTGACAAAACGTGCATGTGTTCCTGTTTTCTGCACTGTGCATGTGTCTTTGCCTCCATGTGTGCGAGGAGAGTTTGTTCAGCAATATTTGGACAGTGGAACCGAACCCAGATGCCAGACTCTCTCAGAAGCGGATCAATGCAAATGGCACGCTGTTGATACCAGAAGAAAGGACGCACAGGCGGCCAACGTCTCTCTCTCTCTCTCCCCCTCTCTTTCTTTCCCCCTCTCACACGAGGCACAAAACGATCTGCCATCCCGAACAAGAGTCACTGGCGTCCACTTATCGGCGCCGGGCTCCTCCAGAATATTGTCCTTCCCTTCTGGCAGGAGGCAAATCAAACAAACAAGACGGAGAGAAAGGGAAGAGAACTGAAAACAGTGGGACTTCCTTTGCCAGCCTCCTTCCATCAGGTGAACAGATACACGCGGGATGAAAGGGGATAAGATGTTTTAAAGAAGCAGGGGCTTATGGGAGCTCGGCCCCACAGTTAGGCCCCTGACATCCCTTCTGCGCTCTGCATGCATCTCTACCTGCAAATCTCTCCCCCCACTGCATTTACTGCCGCTCGACCTTCCTCTCCCGTCATGACCCTTCCTCCAACTCCGACTGATTATCCATCCGCCTTCAATTTCTCCCTCACTCCCAGCTACCTTCACTCCCTCTGCCTCATCTTCCTCCATCGAACCCCCCCCCCCCTATTTCTTCAAACTGCTTTCCTCCCTTTTATGCTATTCTCCTTAAACACCTCTCTGGTCCAGCTGTTACCTCCCTACTGCACAAAGAAACCTTTCCCATATATCAGAATATCTTGCAAGATTGGAAAAAAAAGGGAATGAAACACATACTCTTATGTGATCTTATTGTCTTTTTTTTTTATTCAGGTCTCATTGCCCTCCCCAGTATGCGGTGGTGCCGCCTGGCTGCGCCGGGTGCCGGTGGCCTTGCAGACAGCTAGCTGTGCACATTACCTTAAGCACGTCTGGCTGGGGCGAGCTAGATTAGGGGGAGAAATGAATAAGGCTTCTTGACTGTGAGCGCCCAGCCACCTACCTATAAATCACCTGCTAACTCCCCACAGCCACTTCTCTCTCCTCCTGTGTCACGAGCCTCTGACCCCACCCTGCCCTCCTCCGGTTTCTGCCCCCCCCCCCCCCCCCTTTTCTCCCCCCCACACCTGCCTGCTTTTACTCCCCCCCCCCCCCCCCCGTCTCACCACCTCGCCCCTGTCTCTCTCTTTGTTCCCCTCTGCCAGTGATTCGCTTCTCCATCACTTTCTCTCTCTTCTTTCCGTCAGTCTCCACCCTCTCAGCCGTCTTTATCACACAGTTATCTTCTATCCCCTGCTCTCCCTCGCAGCTGTGCACTTTAACTCACTGTCTCCTGTGTTGCTCCTCGTCTTTCTCCCTCTCTACCTCCCACATACTGGTCTTCCCGCTGCTTCCACTGAAGCATGGCAAGGAACAAAGGCGACAGCCTGGGTGGTAAAATCAGTTTTTCTTTGGGGCGTGACCAAGGGCATGTGAGACGGAGGCAAGTCGCAAAGTTTGAGAAATGTACAGCTCTGTCTGCACTTATCTAAGACATAGTGAAATGGCAGAATGTTGTTCTTTTTGGATGCCAGCCAGTTTATTAACTGTATTTATTCCATGCCGCCTGAAAATCATGTGATGAGCCAACAATGGTTTAGGACTAAATACCTTGGTTCTATATGACTGTATTTGATGAGATTAGATTAAACTCTAATGATCCCTGTGGGGAGAATCCCGTCCTTACGAGAGAAAAGAGCCGACTGGAGGAGAGATAAATAAGCACAGAGCTAATAGAGAGCATAAAATATGTGGCTGACAACTGCAACCAATGGAACATAATGTTCGAATTATAATGAAAAAATACTTAACAGTATGTTGAATACTTCAATAAAGGGAAGAAGCTTTTTATCCATTAGTGGAGATTTATACTAACTGGACTGGAACATAGGAGGTTGTCTACTTCCTTCCTTGCGAGTGTCAATTGTCAGAGCATCTTGAAAGAGGATGGAAACAGTTCAACGGGCCACAGGTTACTGGTTCAAATCTGCCTGCTGGGCAGCAGCGATGAGAGACTGCACAGCAATTTGTAGTCTGAGCCAGAGCATCAGTTCCATTTTCAGATGTGAGACTCGCTGCAGTTTATTCGTACACTCAGAGAACCGCAGAGTTTTGTAATGAGGCATTAACGGAAAAGGAACCAAGTGAATCTCCCTCTCTTTTAAACTCCCCGCAATCAACCCACATTCACCTAAACCACACACACGCGTACGAAAGTTGATATGCCAAAGTTATAAAGTGCTTTTCCATTTCACCGCCGCACCCTAGTATCGGTGACTTATTGCATGTGGGCCGGTAAAAAAAAGAAAAGTGACGGAGTCGAAGACGGAGAGGGGGGAGGTCAGAGATGGATGGGTGAGGTGGTCTCGGAGGGAGATATAAATGGAAAGGCCGACTGTGCGAGAAAGAAAGACCCATCATCAAGAGCAGTTACCACACACAGCACGACAGCACAGTTTGTGTGTTATTTGTGTCTTGCTGTGCGTGTGTGTGTGTGTGTGTGCACAAGTTATTTATGTGTACAGGATGAGTGAAGATGAAGCACAGCCCTCTCCATCTGCCTTCGTCATCAATATCATCACGCTGGACACCGCTAATTGCTGCGTGTCAGAGATAACGAATGCTCAGGTGACGGCGCACATGAAGAGGCGGGACATAACCAGAGTGAATGGACGCTGCCACTGCCTTTGGGGGGGGGGGGAACAGAGATGAGTTGTAATTATGGCACTGGCCTGGTGATGAGCTGCAATGACTCTCATTCACCTTCCAAACCACCCTCCTCAATTAGACACATCGGCTCCTGCTGGCTTTAATGTGCCTCTATAGACGTGGGTCAAGGTCATTGGGAGGGCATTCAGGTAACGATGGCCGCTCTTTACTTTCTCTGAGGGTTATTTTCTACTGCAAAATAAATAATACGGTATAAAGTGACATTGGACAGTTTCTAGATAAGAAAACCTAATAGAATGACATACCTCTGCCAAACAACCTCCTCAAACTGCACACACTCATACACATCAGTCCACTAAATATACCAGATTTATTTTTTAAAGACAGATCCGTGAATGACTTTTACAGCATATCTTTCAATGTTAAAGGAAGTGATAAAAAAATTCCTGGATCCGGACCAGAATTTAATGGGTTCTTTCTTGGCTCATGTCAAGTCCTTCCAACAATTCGGATAGTCAATAGTTTTGCGTAATCCTGCTGAAAAATCAAATCCATACTGGGTGAATTAAAAGTAAAGTAGTTTAAGTTAAATTAACTCAACGCAAATTCTGCTAAATCCAATTTTGAGTATAATATTTGATTTCGTAGATCCATGTGTACATCATATTTACCAAAGAAGTTTTCTGAAAAATGACAAACTAAACCCACTGGAACAACTACAACTACAACAAGGGAACTTTTAAGATATAATTAGTAAATGTAAATGAAATGAAAAATGGACCTGGAAAGTAAAACATTACCCCACTGTACGACACTTATACATGACAAATCTCTAGCGTCTAAACAAGGGTTGTAACCAATTATCGTATATTCTGAATCAACTACTTATCTGGTCATAAAATTAGATAGTTAGAAAACAGCGAAAATGTCCAACATTAATTCCCAAAACCTAAGACTAGACCCAAGACCTCAGTACATTATCATATCTTCCAACCCCACTGGGCCTCACTACAAGTACACAGGTATATAATACACTATGTTGCCTTTGTGATGGTAAAATCGACAGAGGACAGAGTGTTGTCCTTACCTATATCCAACAATCTCCCTGGGATGACAGCTCTATTTGTGTCGGGACAATCAGATAGAGAAAGGTTGGCGAGAAAGTAGTTTCGTCTCGATCAAGCATTCCCTCCACGGACGTCCACTGAATCCCGCAGAATGGAGAAGAGCTAAACTGTCCCAATCACGCTGATGTGGACTTAATGAGCGGCTTTAAATTGCTCTGCCAATCACGCCGCCCTAAGCCCCTCAATCCTCCACCCGAAAAAAAGACTCTACCTGTGCATGTCTGGGGGTAACTACATCAAAAGTTGATGGTGGAGGGGCCTGCGGAGGCTCATTGGTATGAGCATAGGGGTCTGTTCAGCCGCATTAAACCGCAGCGAGTTCATTAAGCAGCATAAGAGGGGAAGGACGAACAGTGGTGCGGATAGACTGCCTTGATCGATGTAGATGAACGTTCTGCTCTGCTGCACGAGAGGCTACAGGGGGGGGGGGGGGGGGGGGGTCTGAAGCGGTTTAATGTATGTGCATTAAGTGTTTGTGTGCGAGTGTATGTGTGGGTGTGAAGAGAGCGAGAAGGGGCGAACGTGAAAATGGATTTCAAGTGAAGTCAAGGGCGGACGAGTGTGTGTGGGAGGGGATATAGAAACTCTCAAAATGTTTGAATCTCGGCACATGCGTGAATCAAATTTGTAACGTAAAGTGGCGAACCTATGGTCCGATTCGGTTAATCCCAATCTGGAAAGAACATCCGGCCAAATGATCCTGCAGCGTGAGGGGACATAATTAGGGCCACTAAACCGACACATGGTTGCCTAAGCATAAATTAGATTTTTGTCTCCCGTACCAAACTTGTTTAATGTCTCTTGTTGTTTATTACAAGCACAACCAGCTGATGAAGCCGGCAGTCCGCCTCCATGTTTATATTCTGAAGCCACTGTTGATCATGCGTTAGGCGTTAGGAAATTGTTTAGTTTAAACGCAGAGTGTGTGGTCTGAACCCTGTGGTTCTCACAATTAAAAATCTGTTTTATCTGTTGTTACGTCTGTGTTAAGCTCTTAAAAAATCCTCCAGTGTGCAGCAGGCATTAATGTAAGTGCAAGTTCAAGTTCCCACTGCTCCAGACTGCAGTTCCTCTTACGGAGGCTATCAATTTGAGTTTTGGTCTGCCGCTGAGATGTCGGCCGAGTACTTCTCTGGGATCTGATAAGCGCAGTTACACAGGCAGCCAGAAAACACAGTGGAGATAGCGAACTCAGCAGACACAACCTGACGCCTCTTCATCTTCCAGGTGACGATGACAGGCGCTGTGATGATGTGTGGGGAAGAAGTGCGCTCATTTCGGGAGGAGCGAGAGAAACGAGGGGGTGGGGGAGAGAGGGAGAGAGGGAGAGGAGGAAAAAACACCCGTTTTGTCTGTCTCCAAACCCGGCATGTGTGTCCCGGGGCACCAGCGTTCCCCTAGATAAGAACACCTTGGAAAGTGAAGTGAGGAGTGTATTGTTTCAGAGAGAAACTGAAATGTGTAAACAAAACATCAGACTGAGTGTGTGTGTGTGTGTGTGTGCAGGTTTATACGAGTCAAATATACTATACACACTCTCAAACACGGATGCTGGAATATCATTTGAATGCATTGGGGTGTCGACTGGCCTGGCAGAGACGCAGGCCCGAGAGTCCCAGTCCTGATCATTAGGATTGTTTTGTTCCACTCGGTCTGCCGTCGATTCTGAATGGTTGCGTTTTTATTGTTTTATTTGAACAGCCCTTTGTTTTGTCTGTGAGCTCTCTCCCCGCTGAGGTAGAATACGATAAGGACGCGGCGTTGGGATGTGGAGATTAATATGCGAGGACACGCCCGAGTCTACCAGTCGTCTTTGCAAGAGTAATAGAACAATTCCACGAGGACAAGGACAATATGACAATGTGTGAAAGGGAAATATCTTCAGAGAGAATGATGAATCACAATCAGTGTGAGTCATGACACACTACACAACTTTCTTTTACAAATTCAAATAACTTGGTTTCCTCCGAAGGAAAAGCAGCTGCTGAACGGGCCACACTGATACTTAAAAGAAGCTCAACACATAACTGTGAGTACATTTACTCTGAAAAGGTGTTGATACTAGTTTCTGCTGGTCGTCGTGGAGCTTGGCTAAAGAATGGAATTTAAAAATGATCTGTTGATGCGACCCGTCGATTTGTTTCTTTACCTCGAGGCCTCACTTCTGTGTTAGAAGCCTCATTGTGCTTTGGATTGATAATTACCATCCGCAAGGGACGTTGTGTTTTTTCCCCGTGTCCATTTATTTGTTTCTCTGTTGGCTGGTTTGTTTGTTTGTCAGCAGAATTGCGCAAAAAACGTGTTAACTACAGGATGAAGATGTAGTTGCCGCCACTAATAACGTATTTATCCCCGTCCCATTGTTTGCTCAGAAGCAGGATTTCACTAGAACTACTGAACGGATTCCAACTCTCAGAAGTTATTTTCACGTTCATCAAAATTGTGAGTTATGGTGTTTTTTTGACATTTTCAAGAAATTCCCAGGGAATAGTTCATGGATCTTGACTTTAACAAATTACGAAACAAATTTAAGGAACTAATGTCAATGAATGTGTGAAATTTGCAATGGGCAAATTAAATTGAAGGGGAGTGCTGGGCCTCGGTGGAGGTACACGCTCTGCTGAGTGCTCCTCTACTTGCATATTGGACTTTTTAATTAGTGAACAATGGAAAAGTTATTAGGTTGCGGCCAGGTTGAAGTGTTGATGATGACATCGCTGGTCTTTTCGAACAACAGGCAGCAAGCGAAACAAAAATATCTGCTATTATTCAATTCCCAGCTGTGGCACATCTTGACCTGATGAAAGAGAAATGAATAAATCATGCTCCATTAAATGTCATTATGCCTGTTAGCAAAATCTAATTCTACTAAAGTTCAGCGCCAGTTTACAAATTGAATGTAATTGCCCAGAATGCAAATGGACTGGGCTGTTGTTTGGGTGAACGTGAGACCAACCGAGAGAAGTGTGTGAGTGTGTGTGTGTGTGTGTGTGTGTGTGTGAGAGGGAAGAAAAGCTAAATGTGTATGAGCAGGAAAACCTTTATGCAACAACATAATGGACAACACTTCCTCTTCTCAGTTTCATTCAGAACACTAAGGATGCTGAGGGATTGTGAATTGTCAAGGCTTTACAGAAACTGATGGTTTAATTTCAGAAAAAAAAACAAAAGAGGAGAGATGGGGGAAATGCAATTACCCAGCGAGGGCTGTGTGGGAGTTTTACTGTTTGATAATTATCCCTTAAAGGCACGCTAAACTTTTCCTTTGCTATCTGTAAAAAAAAAAAAAAAAACTCCAGAGACACCGAAGTGGGAGAGAGGTCACTCGGCTTCAGGAGGGAACAGGAGGAGAGAGAGAGATTAGATTAATGTGAAGGGGAGTGCGGATCAGATAAGTGCAGACTTGTTGGCCAGTGGAGAACAAGAAAGCTTGCGGGAAGCACAATCGGAAATAAAGCGATACATCAGAAGAGGCAGATCTTGGAGGGGCACTTTATTGCCTTTCTGAGTCACACAAAAAAACCTTTCCACTTGTAACATGTTCCATAAAAATCAACGTTGATTTTTGTGGATGGTGTGTGTCCTTCTTTTGGGGTGAGGCATCAAAGCATGCAGCATTTTGGAAAAGGATGACAGAAACATTTGATGGGCCCACTTTTCATTTCCCCGGCTCTCTTTACCCCGCCATCTGTCTCTTTTATAGATGTACAAACACACACACATATGCACACCATACCACACACGGATCCTGTGTTTACTGCCTTTGCTTCACAGCCACAAACACACATAACTGCTTATTTACCACACTGCTGCCTTGTCCATAAATTCTCCGGGTAAGAACTATTCATATGAAAGCCTGGCCCCTGTGCGGTACGGCAGAGAATAAAAATACATTTGACAAAAAGCATAAACAATGATGCAAAAGTCAGAGCGAGTCGGCTCGGTTTACTCCAGACACTTCTCACTGCACTGCCCTGCCGTGACACTCCGACTGGAAACTTTCCAAATCCTGTGGAAAAACACCGCCTGAATATTTTTTACCTATAGTTTGTTTTTCTTGCCAGTTGAACGCACGACAGAGAATAAAGTGCAAAACGTCCTGGATGAGCACGAGCTCTCTCTCTTCGCGAGCTCAAAAGAAACGTCACATTAACCCGAAGCAACTAGTGTCGTGTCACCTCCAAGCTTTTCATCGCAGTTGAAGCGGTTTTTTTCACTTTCTCACCCCCAGATTCCATAATCCCCCGAAATAAGTCACATAAGACCTGCCTTGATTTGTTGTTGCTGGCATCTTTTACATCTTAGTCCTGGTAATACCCATTTATCTCAGGGGTCTAGTTCACGTACCCATGTAAACCATTGTCTGCTCCCTTGTGAGTCATCGGCTTAACTTCCTTATCAGCAGCATTAATCTTGCTGATACACTCTTTCTAATTAATGGAGGATTGCCCGGTGCCATAAATTGAGGTGCAGGTGGGTGACAGAGAGTCCCTGAGCTCGAGCGTGCAAATCCATACGCACAAAAAAATAAAAGTACACAAGGAAATGCAATGCACTGTGGGTACGCACAACGATACCTGCAAAACAGTGTCTCCAATTGTTCTGTCACAACTCTCCTGCCGACCTGAACAATTAGGTGAGAAGTGTTTTGCAATTGTGATTGTGTTATTGTTATTGTCACTCTGTGTGTGTTTCTCCATTCCCTTGCAGGACACTGTTTTATTATTCCAGAGAGACAATTACTGTGTTTCATCTTGACACACGTCTCGTCCGGAGCGGCGTGCTCATACATGTTAATCACGGCCTTGAATGGCTGCCGAGGTGTCGGCCGCCTCATTACAACGAGAACATGCAGCTAACAACCAGGGGGCTGATGTGGCAAAAATCTCAGAGTCACCCACCCACTCCCCTTCCTCTGTACCTCTCAGTGACTTCTCCTCTCTCTGCCTTTCTGCTCCCCTCCCCCTTTCTACGGAGAATAAGTGTGTGACGCCCCTTAGGAATGACCTTCCAGTGAGAGGTGATCTATCCTAATGAAGGGTGTGAGGAAGCCACCACTTACTGTACTACGCCAACGTCCGCTAAGGTCCATGTGATGTAAACTTTGTCACTAAAGGGCGTCCCCTTCGCTAACAGGGAGGAGGCGGGGTTTACGACCTTTACAGCAGCCAACCACCTGGGGGCAATTGAGGCTTCACACTTCCGGAGCAATCCGTTTTTTTTAATATACAGTTCATGACTTCGGCCCTTGTATGTATCTGCAATGGTGTTAAACCAAGGCTTTGAAAGACAAGAGCGTATCTCAAGTAAGAGACTTAATATTTCAAAGCAAACAGCGAGGAAGTCTTTATCTATGTTCCCCAACACAGCACTGAATATAGTTTGTTCCAGATATCTTGGTTTGGAAAACAACAGATGAGCGTGATCAAGCTGCGCTGATAGCTTTGCCCCATATCTGCAGGAAACACGTGCAACATCAGCAAAACGCTGCGAGAGCGTGGCGAGGAGCAGAGGAGCGCTGAGGAGAAAAGATGTTGCGGAAGCAGAGGTAACATCACCGACAGGAAGAGGGGGAGACAAATTAGAAAAAGAAGACAGGAACATCTGCAGGGGTTTGGCAGGGAAAACAGGTAGAGACACGTCGAACGGAGAAGGTCAAAGAAACGGATTCAAAGTCTGCCAATTAACGTAAATCTGTAATTCATGAAAGAAGGTAAAAGTCATGAAGAACAGAAGGTTGAGAGTTCAAATGAGATGAAACAAAATAAAAGAAGTCTTTCAAGTCGCAAGCTCAGGAAGAGACAGGAGCAGATTTGAAGCATTTGGAATGCAACAGCTTGTTGCCAGGGCTGTGGGTGATATGCATATAACCTGTGACATAGCTGCCACTGGCACCGCCGCTTTGATCAACAGGGTGAATATTGGACGGGATTCAAAAGGACGGTCTCGTTTCTATTGTGAACTGTGATACGACACAGTCACTTAAAAAAAAGTAACTAAACTGGATTTAACAGATGTGGAGTAAAAATCCCCAATGGCTGGAGAAGACAAATAGAGCGTTGCAGGCTGGGAAATCGAACACAATCAGTATGCGAGTCCGAAGGAGAGAACGTGCGTGAACAAGATTTGAGAAAAAGAACAGAAACCATCAACTGTACATAAAGATGGACGGCATGAAAGCATCTAAAAAGGGAATCCAATTATCTTGATTGCCCTGTGGTGGTTGGCTACAGAATCGATCATCAACCTCGCCTCCTCCATGTTAGTGGATGGGAACGTTGGTTAAACAAAAGAGTCAAAGTTCGCATCAGATATATCAGTCATTATCGGACTGGTGATATTTGATGCAATCAAAACGGGGTGAAACATTATGATTGACAGCTGAGGCCGACTCACGATTGGCTGATGGTGTCTATTGGTGGGACCCTGATGCCACAGCCCAGCATCACTTTGGCCCCAAATTCTATATTCAGGATCTTTTGGCTTCAGAGAAGAGGTGGAGCTGCGTCGTCCATCTTTATGTGCAGTCTATGGCCAGAACCCTATTAAACTGATTCTTAAGATACTTCAACATTTCCTTTGGGACAGAACCGCAGTCTCCAGATTACAGGGGCTCGTTCTCATTCCGAGTGCATCACACAGAAGCTGTAAACCACTCTAGTGCACAATGGAGGTGACGATCTGACAAGGCCAGAATGACAACATCATCAGCAAACAACCGAGACGCCACCTTAATGTCATCCAACTGGACGGCATCCAGACCTCGGCAGCATTTTAACATCCCGTGCATATATTTCACAAACATGAGAGGTGACAGAGGGACATACCCTTGTCGGAGTCAGGAGCCCACGTTCCACTTGCTTGACTTAATGCCAGATGAAGCTCACAACGGGGACTCCGGTACCTCCTGAGCAGAATGCAGAACATCCTAATGGAATACAATCATAAGACCAAAAAGTATTTCCCAGGCCAGTTCCCCATAATGTCTCACATAGGGGGGCGAGAGGATACTTTTCTACTGGTGTGACGATAAATCAAGATCTGTGGATTCAATTATATGGAAATTCCAGAGGAAATTGATGGGGAAAAAAAGTTGCAAATTCAAGGTCTACGAAGGAGAGAAGGACAAAACGGGGGGGGGGGGGGGGGGAAGAGACACTATGGAAGATGCAAAGTCCTAGAGATCCAAGGGGAAGGTCAAAGAAATGCAGGCAGATGTTAGAAGATGTCCCAGAAGTCTGCTTCTTTCAGCAGAACGTGATTCTCACACGCCGAGGGAGGGAGAGGGAGTAACAGACACAAACAAGTAACACTCAGATGGAAGCACGCGTTTATATCAATTTGGCTTGCAGATGTAAATACGTTTGCATTCATGTTTTTTATACTATATATGTGGGGGGGGGAAATATGAGTTGTACAAACAACACAGATGCAAAAAGCAGCCTCATTTAAATAAAGGTATCATCTTCCTGTCATTGCCTAACTTGTGTTCCTGGTTCCGTCTAACAACGTTGTGAGGATTGCACAAGACGCTTGTTACCGTATCCTTCTACACTGCTGCTTATAATACAGAGTGCATCTCTCAGTGCCGCCAGACAACCACAGCATACTCACACACACACACACACACACACACACACACACACACACACACACACACACACACACACACACACACACACACACACACACACACACACACACACACACACACACACACACACACACACACACACACACACACACACACACACACACACACACACACACCTGCAATAGCTACGTCAGTCCACCCAAGGACACTCAGCATGTCAGCTCTGATTAAGCCTGCACTCAGCCTGTAGAATAGAGTTCTTGGGTGGGGGGGGGGGAGAAGTGCAGAGGAAAAGAAACGAGTAATAAATCGCTGCAGGCATCCGGGCTCTTCAGAGCGATGGCCGCACTGACCCCCAACAGATGCCGGCTGGTTTGGCCTGCCAGTTGTGTCCCGGCCTGTGGGCCAGCACCATCATGAGTGATGGCCACGGTCCAAACTGGGGGCCGGCCGCCACAGGCGCAGGTGTAGACATCGTTAACATCCAATAAGAAGAGAGTGAAACCCCGCGGGTGGGGCAAAGTGATATTAATGGAGGCTCGTCTGCAGTTGCCTGGTTCACTGAGCAAATATGAGAATAAATACGGCCTTTTGTGTGGCACGCGCCTTTCATTAATATTAACCAACAGCCTCAAAGGTACACGAGAGTGTCCATTAAGAGCGGTCACTACTGTTTGACAACGGCCGTCTGTTCGGAGCTTTAGTTGTGATAGTTGACCGTTTTACTACTCGCTGTCCGCTTTCAAATGATGTGTCATGTATATGCAAAGCATGATCCAAAATCGTCTTCCCCTGCCAAGTCGGCAAAGTCAATTATGTCTGTTGTTTATTTGGAAGTTGGATAATTATGTGACCATTTGCCAAAACCCGAGACATGATCAGCAGCAAATTAATCCTGTGAGGATTCATATTCTTTTGGCACACACTTCTTTCACTCCCCATTGTGCCGGTATTGCCAGGAAATTGAGTAGTTGTGTGAAAAACAAGAGCATCTGAGACACAACAGCAAAAGGATAAACAAGGCAGGATATGAACTAAATGATTTGGTGATTGGCCAGCACTCCAACCATGAATTAGCTTTTTCTACACATCTAACCTTACAAATGCGATCTCCTCATTGTGTTTAAACAATCCTCATGTCACAAGTTCCGATCTGACACAAAGTCTCCCTGTGCTGCTGCCCAGTTCCCCATCCTGACTCTACAATCCTGTGGGCTAATGACAAGGGTTAACTTAAAGCTCCCAATTCTGCAGTTTCCAAGAATTCACTCAAGAAGTGAATGAACCTGAAGCCTCAAGTGTAATATTTGAAATTACACCTCAAGGATGTAATGACGTCCTGGACAGAGGCAGAGCACCAGCAAATAAATGGTGTGTGAGTCAGATATGAGACTAGATCAGATGAGCCGAGCGGATCTATCCTCACGACAGAACATTCGCTTCCCTGTGGTATTTTCACGAATCATCAGGACAATCCACTGTCTATCTGCGCTCTAGCAGGCGTCTCCCGTGGATCTCGAGACTCTCTCTCACGGGCCGTTCTCAGCCAAGTCCATTGATGGGATTTTCCTTAATCTGCTGTGTCTGAAGATAGCGTTGTTGCTGTTCAGTGGGTGAGTGATTCAGGTGTCCCGTCAGTCTGCTCGGGCAGCGTGCAGGAGCAGAGGGGCGAGGAGCTTCAGCTGAACTCCTTGTTTGCACAGTTTGTGTTTGAGGACTTTTTTCTATCTCTTCCCACAGACAGAGTTAAGAACTGTTGCTAATCTTGTAGAACATAACATAAACTGTATATAAAGATGGTTGACAGCTTCCCAAAAGTAAAGCCACTGGTCATAAACCCCACCTCCTCCGTGTTAGTAGATGGGACATGGACCAAACTAAGAAGTCGGTTATTTCATTTTTGGTACTTATCACACTGATGTTTGTCCAAATGTCCAATTGATTTATGTTTATTGTTAATTATTTGCTATAAAAAATGGGGTGAAACATAATGATTGACAGCAGATGCTGACTGATGATTGGTGGAGCGTGTCTTGCCTCATGCGGAGCAGATAAACAGGGTTCTGGATTGTTTTGTCTGGTGTATTGTAAAAACAGCCACACCATCACTGGCATTTCATACAGCCAAGGGTCGGCAGGCTCTGATCACCGTGGTGCCGCCGCAGAACAGTCCACTAAGACGAGGAGATTAGAGTAGGGGCTGTGTTTTATCACTCTCTCCCACCTGTGGCTATACTGGTAGTTTGCTGGACACTTTTACCTCCCACCAGTTCCCTCCCACAGGTTTTCTGCCAGTGAGGCTGGTAGATGTGAGAAAATGTTACTTCGCATACATAACACACACATATATGAACCAATGGTTCTTCATCAAGAGCAATTTCAGTATCTTGCCCAGGGAAAGTAGAACCAATAACCTTTTTTTGATTAGTGGACGGCCTTGTCTACCTCCTGAACCCATTTATATGATGTGGAAGAGATTTTCTTTTGAATACAAAAGACCTTTATGTTTGAGATCAGGCCTCACTTGCTCCATCATGCTATATATCTACATGGCATAAAGCTGTATCAGCCTGAAATACTTCTACATTTGCTTTTATTTGATTGATAAATGAAGCAGTCCATTTAGAATATAACCGTCTGCACATGCACTCAGTCTTCGGTGCTCTTATCATCCTTATTCCTTTTGCTGTATTTTTCTGTTCATTAGGACTTGTACACAAAGAGTGAGCTGCCATCTTTGCTCTGACTGCAGATTCTTTCATCCCTCCCGCGGCGGGGAGGGATGAAGCCCCTGGCACGAACTTGTTAGGTGCGCTACAATATTCCACTACAGACCTCATTAGCCGCACAGGATCACCTGGTGGCCTCACTTCACCGCACTCATTGCTACATGGCTCAGGTCGCCGCCTGGTTCGCTCGCCGATTCCTTTCCCCCTGTTTTGGGCGACACTCAGGCCTCGCTTTATTGACGCTCCAAGACTAATGAGCAAGCATTAGCTGTCATATCTCTGTTAAAGCACCTGTAAAGCCTTGGCGTGAGGACACAGAGAAAACACGGGTCCTGGAGGAGTCTCCTTTAATACTGTGAGTCTTCTGTGTGCTAGTCATTATTTTGTGAGGGGACAAATAATTTAAGAATACAGAATCAAATAATGAGATGTTTACTTTGCCTGTGCAGGATTTACTGAGCCAGTCTGCAGAGAGATGGTTCCTGTGTGGCCGGGGGTCAATGTGAAGGTAGGCCCATGTTTACATGTGGTGCTCATGAGACCGGTGTGTGTGGAAGAACGTGATTATGTTTTAGGAGCTGAGAAGGATTTGTTATAATTAAATGATATAAGATGAGAGGGAATGTCATTGACTTGATTTATTTGTAATTACTCAATCCTGCTGGCGTGCAGCCACTGCCCACATTACTGTATGTCTGCTGCGTGTAAGGTCAGATGAGACAGAAACACAACACGGAACTTTCATAGAATAGTAATGTTGTGACATATTATAATGTCCTTCCCACAGCCTGATCATTTTGTCTCATTCAAGTTCAATAACAGCAGCAGTGTATAGACGCTTCTGGGGGGGGGCGAGATAAATCACTGGTTGAAATTTCGTGAGCATCTGCATTTTCTGTGTGAGTTTGGAGGTGGCGAGGCTGCCGGGCGCACGCTGAGAAGGATGAGTAATGATGCGGAATTGAGAGTCGGAGGAAGTAAACACATTGGGCTCGTTGTTTCTATTGGACATTTCGCCCTGGAGCTGTCGTCACAGCAACCCCTTCTCCGGAAAATTTATTTCGGTCTGCCTTTACGTCCCAACTGCAAAAGCCAAGCTGTTCTACACCGAGGGGCCACGGAAACTGCTCTCTGCATTCCTTTACCCTCATTTTACATCCCTCTTGCTTCTGTTTCTCATTTCTCTTCCCCTACTGCTTTGCCAGGTGCGGACTAAGTTGTTGCTGTCAACTGAAACAGATTGTTTGGTGCTGCACACGGGACCATGGGACGCCCTGCCCCAGACAGAGGCCAGGGGAGACGAACACGCAGTCCAATCTTCGCGACTTACCCTTAATTTGCATGACACACAAGCTTACCATTGCTAACACTACACCCTAAAAGCCAGTACAGCCGCCTTATTTTCTGGCCCCTTCTCGCTTGGTCAAGCTACAAGACTGGCCCACAGCCCAATTCTCAGGGATGAAGCTAAGCCTGGGCATATCCCCAGCGTGGCCGCTTGCCAGCAGGCCCCACAATCCCTGGCAGAGGATGGAGAGCTTTCTCCCTCCGACTCTGTCCCTACCATCTTTTTTCTTGGATTTAAAGGTTATCTGCAGCCATCCTGTCTGGGGCCTCTGGCAAGAGTTGCGGAGGGCGGCTGGCCTGCCACAGGTGTGAGCGGTGCCGATAAGCGAAGGTAGAGGAGGAGAGGAGGCGATGGGCGAGGGGGGCGGGGCGGAGATATGTAGGCCCGTCGTGGCCCAAGACAATCCGCCATCCACAATATTGTACACAGATGCAGCGCTCCGAGGATGAGAAAGCAAAAAGGACGGTGGCGGTAGCTGTGCTGCTGGTTTGAGCGAGTGCCTGTAGATGTAGCTTAAAGAATGAAGTATTCATCATGTTGCATTTCAGTGAAAGCTGAACATGAACACTTGGCCATAAAATGTTTTTTTTTACAGGCTGTACCAATGTGAAGGATTATGTCCGGGGATATCATCTGTTCCTCCCGGTTTACAAAGTGAGAACACAGCCAGGGCTGGGACAAAGCAGCCAATCCCAGAGCTCACCAGCTCACTTTCAGTGTGCGTAGCTCCTCCATTAATAACTAATAGGTGGAACATTAGGGGGAAATGGTGAGCATGTCTTGCGGGCTTACATTAGCCTCGCGTACAGCATCTCCTTATCTGTGTGTAGGACAAGAGAGGGAGAGAGAGTGAATGCGTCGTCCTCTGTTTGACTTTCTTCATCCATTAACTTCCCTGGGAGGATAATGCGAGTGCTACTAAAAGTGCACGGAATCTGCACAGATATATGCAGGCGGCTGAGCACAGGCACACGTGCGGCCATTCAGCGATGCACTGTACTACTGCATTAATAAATGAGTGTACTAGTTAATATCCAATTGATGTTCCTACTATACATGGGATCATATACAGTGGTATTAACATAGTGGAAACCGCTTACGTTCATCATGACCGTGTGGGTCAACTTCATCACTATAAGCTGATTATGATAACTGCATCTTTTCTGTTTTTTTTCTGATGGAAATAACAGTTCATATTTATATGTCAATTATATACTCATTACATTTAAATATTTATGAAATATATTTATCAAATGAATACAAAGAAATACAACTAGGAGCATATGAAGATAAACAGCTCTGTGACCGTCTCCTACTTAGACTTTCTACAGTTTTAAACTGTATCTGCATATGTTGTCATGGGTGAAATAAGCTGTATTGCAGTGAATCTGTGCCAAGCTTTTTGATCCATTTAAGCAGTTGATCACTGTAAATGGTTTTGTAAAAACTATGTGGCTGATTATATCCATATATATATGCACCCACACAAAGCTCCCCATTAATTCCCAAGACTATAGAGGGTCGCCATGGTGTAATGCGTTCTGCCACAATTCCATAATGACCTGAAAATTATTTTACACTTCTCATAATAACGTAACAGATCTGTAACTTTGGGTTTCATACTGTTGCTTAATTATAGGGCAGTGTGAAACATTCGGTTGGCCGTAAATACATCCATTCATATTTTACCATCCCCAGCAGGCAGAACTTGTTGTAGCACTGGTAGTTTCTGCTTTAGAAGTGCACAGTCCTGCAAACTGCATTCGGTTCTCAGTGGGTAAGCAGACCTCGGCCTGACCTCTCTGTGTAGCTGTCCCTGACACAGGGATAAGAAAATAGAATACCAACTAGTGACAAAAATCCCTTTCTGACATTTTAGTAATTAACAATATGCGAAAATATGTTTTACTGGTTGTTGCAGGGTCTTGCAATTTCAAAGTAATTCTGAACTGAAAACAGGGAACAGCGAGCGGTTAAAGATGACACTGAATAAACCATCTCTTTTATTTGCACTGCAATTATGTCGCATTTACATAAGTAGATGAGTAATAAAGTGAAGAGCTTTTTGATTTGCATGCATATACAAACGTCTCCCAAAACATCACCCGTGCAGCAGCGAAGTACCAGAGGGCAAGACTGTTACAAAGTATTCTGAAATCCACACTCGAGTTTCACCGAGCGGAGGATTTATGCAGCATTGGGGGAAGCTACTACTGCGTTATAGTGGGGAATGTGCATAATTATCATAATAACTAATGATGATTCATGGATTGTTTTTCGGAGATCAGTGGCGCACACAGATTGTGTGGTGACTAGGGAGGGGATTTGCCCATGTGCACTCAGCCGGCGGGTTCCCTTATTTGAAACCCAACACTTAAACAAGTAAACCAAACACACGCATGTACACACACATGCAGAGAGAGAGAACTACTCCGACTCTGGCTTCACAAACATCATTAATCAAGCTGATTAAGATTAGTCACCGGCAAGCTTCCGTACCTGTTTATTATAATTAAATCGATGTACGTGTCATTGCAGCCGTGGACCGAACCGTGGCACAGAACTAGAAAATACACACCAAAAAGGAGGGGAAATAAATGATGGAGTTAAGGCCGGGCGCTGGCTCCGGCAGAATTGAAAACAAGTTAAGGCTCGCAGAGAGGTGAGAGGAGCCTTTTGTTGTTCTGTGCTTTCAAGATACCCTCTGCTACATCCGCGTGAAGGGTCCACGTGGACAGGTTCTATTCAACGCAGTTCAGATTGTGTAACCTCCCCATTCACAGTCTCACCGCACAGCCGACAACATCTCACAAAAGAAAAGGAGACATGATGGAAAAGGGAAGCTCGAGGCCCAAAGGAATAAAATAACAAATAAAAAAAAAATAACACATTTAAGCAAAGCAAACACTCCCCTGTGTGAGCTCAGTCCGACTGAAACCCCTAGTTTGTGAATTTATTTCTCTGTATTTTTTACTTCACATGTTGTGTCCTCTCTCTGTGCAGCGTGCTTTGCTCAAGGAACCGCTGTGTGCTCAGGGTAACGCAAGTAGACGGAGAGTATACCTCTCTTTACATATCCAACAGAGGGTTAGCATAGGGAGATAAGAGCGGCCGGGTGACTGAGCAGGCATGCAGAAAGGCAGATATTTGATTTGTGCCAGATATTGAAGGAGCTCACAAAAGATAAAGGGGGTGAAGCCACTGACTTCTTTTCTTTTTTGTTGCCGATAACGTGAGATGGTAATGGCTCATGAAGGGAGAGTAAATTGGGAGAGTGAGGTTTACGAGCAGAGTGGATTGGGCGGTGGAGGGCCAGGGGAAGGAGCAGCAGGACGACACTGAGCCGAGGCTCATATCTCGGCAGCACATATGGATACCAGGACTGCCATGAAGTGTGTTTTTTCATTCCTTTGACAGTGGGTAAACTGTCAGCTGTCAGGGAATTTGATAACCGGACCTGAAGGTTTTATGTGCGGGGAAATTCTCCAAATCGTGCTGCAATGAGCAATGATTACAGAATCACACAGATGTGATCGTTTGGCATCGCATTTTGGCTGTTTTAATGTGCCGTTTAACCGTCTTTAGGAAATGAGCCAGAAGATATGAAAGCATCGATGTCAATTTTTACTACGGATGATGTGAATATTCCTCATCGCTCATTTTCAACCGGAACGGAGCACCTGTTTGGACACTGGGCATGCGGGGGAAACTGGGCTGCGGATAGCGTGGCTGGAATGATTGGCGTTTGAACAGAGGAAAGTGAGAGGTGAACCACCGGCACGGTGAATAAAACATGAGCAGGCCGACAGGGGCCGCACCGACAAAAAATGAAACAGCTTTGTTCTGCGTCGACCCCTTGACCTCGTCATCAAATTGGTTGACATCACACACACCTGGCTGCAGTGTTAAAGTGTTGCCAGTATTCTGAGTACACACTCTCCCATTTACATTCCTGCCTATAAAGTGTAGCTCTTTATATCTCAAAATGAACTCCACATTTCACTGCGTTTGTTGCTGAGAGCAGCTGCTCATCCACTCTCTGAGGATCAGGTGTGTGAGAAAACTGCTTTGATAAAATAAGAAAACGGACAGAAGAGAAACTACCAGCCAGTTTTACATGAAACCATAAATGGCTTCTGCTTTATGCTGTTAAAGGACAACTGTGTAGGAGTCCATTGGCTAAAATGTAATATAATTAAAGCCTGATTCATTATATCAAACATGGGCCGATACAAGTCATGTATATCCGTATTGGCATCTATGTTTTGCCAGTATTTTATTTTACAAAATTAGAAAAGATGAACATTTAGGCTTACATTTTACATTAAAACTAATATTTTCTTATTTCAAGTTCACTATATTTGATAGTATTTGTGTTTTATTTATTCCTAGCTGTAGATTATCATTATCTGAAGGCCAGTGTATGTTCTCCTTCACTCTTTGGACAAGTAGAGGTATTGCAATGTTAAACCTCACTGCTAGATGCCACTAAATCCTACACACTACTCCTTTAAGCAGTAACCCTAATGTCCTGTGTGGTGCTAATACAGTGTCAGCAACGGCAGCCACTTGTCTCAGGCATGTTCTAATTGGTTCACAGTAATTACACTAATTTCTCAAAATTAATTGAGTAATAATTTATGGGTGTTACAATGCTTCATGTTATACCTCTCAAATGACGGATTAAAATGTCATTACCAAATGGAGATCCAGGTGGAATACAGGCACAAAAAAATACCTCCCCACCAGCACACAGACCCAAAGTGTCATTCAGGGGGAATGGTGCCTCCAGCTTGGCTGGGTAACTGCTGATACAAAGCATATGGGAGAGGCATGAGGTTGTCTAAACTCTCCCCAGGCCAAACGGGGACAATGGCAGGGACTGTGGAACCCCTATGGAACAACGATCTCTAAATGTAGAAGAAACTAACAAAGAGGAAAAACAGCCTGTGTTGCCTGATTTTCGTTCTCCCTCTCAGTTTTTGCAGGTTGAGTTTAGGTTCAGTCTGCAGAGAAAAACAGAGATGGTCCTGAGGCAACGGCCCCCCCGTGGACAGCCGAGGGGGCTCGAAGGAGAATATGCTTACTGCTTTCAATTAAACATTGCCAAGTGGAGCTTCATGTGCAGATACCAAGCTCTGGGCGCTGTATGTGAGCCCTTGGCAGGCCGCTCGGCTGCACCCAGCCCATCATCGAGAGGCCAAGCTCTGCCATAAAACACCACGGAAGCGAGCTTGGCTGCAGATCCCAAACCTAACTCTAGGAAATGGAAAGCCTGCCCGGGGCTGTAGGAGTCACGGGCTCCTTTCCCTGCCAGTATCCGTACTCATGCCACGGCTGCAGTATTGGTGTTAATCAGATGCAGTTTCGGAGGGGAGACTGAGTCATGTGCTTTGTGGGTGTTTGAAGAGGGATGTTCTGAGGTCAAAGTAGGTCACGGGGTAAATGGCTGTGTATTTTATCTTATGGGTGGGACTGGATCCCGCGTGAAGCTGCTGCATATGCTGATGGATTGCTGATGTCAGCTCATTAGTGGCACGGACTTCGCAAAGTCATCAGTCCGTGTAGGTGCGGCGGCGCCCGTCGGTTTAACAGGGAGCGGAGCGGAAGAGAGGGAGTGGATAATAAAAAGGGAGGAAGTGGGAAAGTTTAAGTTGAGTAAAGGTCATATCGTTTCATTACATATTGATGGTGCTCTCTTGTCTGCTTAGTACAAAAATCAATACATAACTGGAGAAATAGATAAAGTGCAGGTCCTTCTTTACAGGACGTGAGGATTCCCTGGTTTGAGAATAACGAGCAACATGTCCTGCGGCTCTCACCTCAGTGAAACACCCACTGGAAATATTGGACCGACACGATAAAGAGCAGGAGTTAGGATGTTCTCTCCATCTCTATGTGGGTTTTCTCCACAGTCCAAAGACAAACAGATTGGGGTAAGGTTAATTAGAGACTTTAATTTGTTCCTTCATTAAGACTCAGGATAAGCCATGGCCTTGATTTGGAGAAAGTATTGGATGAGGTGTTTGAGACGATCCTCTGTGGTATGGAGAGATGGATGGAGGGATGAATGCATAGATGGATGGATGGATGGATGGAGGGATGGATGGATGGAGAAACACCAAATTCTACAATCATTTGACAGAACATGCACAAACTTGCAGAACCCCTGAAAACCAGTAGCTATGATTTGAATTTGTTTCATGATTATATCACCCTCAACACTTCCTGTCACAACCACTTAAGGACTTTCTCTCTTCTCTTCAATCCAAACCAACATGAACTGACCTGAACCCAGGAAGCCACTCTGGTTAACTTTCTGTTTTGCTACTTGTTAATTGGATTGTGATTCCACGGATACTTTCAGAGGAAACCTTTTTAACCCTGTTAAGGTTAAGACAATGTTGTCGTTCAGAGCGAGGGCTTAAGTAAGCACGGGTTCTGCTGCCAGGTTTGATGTCAAGAGAGAGTGGTGGGGAGAGGGGGGTGGGGTGGGGGGGTGGCTCAGAGAGAAAATCATGACACACTTTCTCAAGAGCAATAGAGAGGGAGTGAGAGAGAAATTGAGAGAGCGCCGAAGCGGCAGCTCTCGTTCTGTAATGGAGGCGGTGGCGGGTGGCTTACCACACATTGTACTGTTTGCCTCGAGCACCATGGCAACAGGGGGAGAGAAGGCTTGAGAGAGAGAGAGAGAGAGGCGGAGGTTCAAGGACTTCACTTGTTCCAGCAACATTTTAATTACTTTGGGCGCCAGCGTTTAGTGAAACAGATGCATTCTTGTGCTCCGGCAACAACTGGGAGGAAAACCCCCCAGAGATTCTGGCGACTGGGTTTTGAAAAAAATAAATAAATAAACGCTCTTCTTCTCATATTTTTTTAAATGAATGCAACAATTTGAAATACAGAGAGATTAAAGAGGCAGACTGGTAATGAGAGACGGGGACGGAGAAGGAGATAGAGAGGGGGGGATGGAGAGAAGAGGGGGAAAAAAGAGAGAGGAATGAGCGGGGAGATGAAGCACAGTGAACACAGATAGAGATCGACAGTGTAGGAGATACAAGCTGTTTGAAGAGGGAGGTTGGTGAGAGTGTGGGGAGAAAAGGACCAGGGGAGAGAGGATTGGAAGGGGATTTGTAGGGATATAAAGGCTCCAGTATTCCCCTTTTAGAAACACACACGCATCAAAAATGAGGCAAAGAGTGATTATTCAAGAAGACGCGAGGAGGATGAACTCGTCAGTTTCCAGATCACATAGTGTCAATGTCTGCAACAGGCTCGTATTTTATTACACGTCTGTCAGCGCATGTAGGTCGGCGTGTGAGGATATAGCGATGAAAGCGCCTTTTTTTTCCTCCTCCTGACACCGTGCCGAACATGATCAACACTCATTAAGAGCTCTCCAGAGCCCGGGCCCCTCACAGACAGAAAAACCCACTCCAAAAAAGACAACCCCCCCGAACCCAGTAAACACACGGCTTCCTGCCCGTAAGCCTCGTCTCCAGTGTAAACAAACTGGCATCCATGTGAAGCCCTGGCAAGGTTATGTCTATAATAAGTCATCCAAAAAAAAAAAAAAAATGACATCCCATCTCTCTGCCTGCTTGAAAAGTGAGTGATTTAAGTAAGTCAAAATAATACATTTTATTTTGTCCTTTTGATTGAAATGAAGATTAATAGTTTATAACTTATTGACTTTGGCCACCAGGAGTCTAAATTACATGAGAACTAGTTTGATGATGTAGTGAAGCAGCGTGGGATCATGGGAGTTTTGGATTTTGGAAACATTTTGGATAATGTAAGTCAACTAAATATATAACAGGTGTAGTGTTTTTTTAGACATTTTAATTAAGAAATTGTTACGGATTATATCTTTAAATTATCATTCCATATCTCATAATATATCAATCATCTTTTTTATCAAAGAGCGGATCATAATTCTCCAAAGAATATCCCTGATTCATTTCTCACTTAAGCCCGGAGGCTGCGTCTCGATGCAACGAGAAAACGTGTCAGTCAAAGCAGCAATTTAGCTTCGTTTTCAATATGGAGAATGATTTTTCATCCTTATGCTAACGTGTGATCATAAGAGGTCATATGTGCACAGCTCATGTGC
The DNA here is from genome assembly GCF_009819705.1 of Hippoglossus hippoglossus. Lineage (NCBI taxonomy): Eukaryota > Metazoa > Chordata > Actinopteri > Pleuronectiformes > Pleuronectidae > Hippoglossus > Hippoglossus hippoglossus. Next base: position 13,025,532 of record NC_047173.1, read on the forward strand.
ATAGACAGGCCTGATAAATCACTACAACAAGCTAATCCACATACAACCGGTGAACGCTACAACCGATGCGGTGCTGTGATGAGACAAGGTGAAGGCGTATGTACCATCAGCCCTGTCTGTGACATGTTTCTTCCTTAGGAGGGGAAGTATTCCGATCCCCGGGGATACGCTCGGGGATGAGCGCGGCCCGTGGCTGTCCCTTTGTTGCCTGTAATGGATTATTTCATACAAACATGCAATTGGGCTGCGTTGCTGATGGATAGCAGCCATTGTTATGGTAAAGTCACTCTATCGCCTTGCCTGGCTCCTCTATTAATCTCAGTCAAGTCAACGGCCCCATTGTGAAAAAATTCCCTATTAAACCGCAGCACCTTGGCTACAATGAAAGTGTCAGAGCGGCGCGTTCGCCACACTTCCCAGGAAGGAAAGAAAAGGTAATGTTTTTCCGAACAGATTACATAGATTAGCATGGCTGTATTTCTAAGCTTGAAGAATGTTCGGGGAGAAGAATAGATCGCTGGGTATCTCATTGTATGAGCAGTTTTTTATTTGGATGGTGGATTGTGTGCAGGCGAAGGTTAAAAGGTAACTAACCCTATTTCCTCAATGACAGTGAACCAGGCTGACCTGCCGTGTTAAACGACAACAGCCTGCGACCCTGGACTGAAGGACGGGGGTGGATGGAGAGAGAGGAGAGGAGGAAAGACACGACGGCGGTAGAAGGACAAAGAAAGACGGAGTGAAGAAGGTAGTCTACACCTCTGCAGTCTGTTATTCTCCACCGTCGCTTCACCGTGACAAATTTTTCCTCTCAGGACCCCGTGGCTCTTTCTCTCCCTCCCGCCGCGGCTCCCATCCTTGTTCTCATTCTCTCCTTCGCTGTCTGTCAATTTGTGAAGGCCCCACATCATTACTGTCAAAAATCACACTGCAGCGCCAATACAAAAGCCACACCGCACCGTGTCGCACATGCGGGCGGCGCACACACACACCCTCGTGCGCGCCGCTCCCACTCGTGTGTTGAAAGAGAGTGACTTTTTCCTCTCCGAGTGGGTTCTGACACACGGCACAGAGCGTCTCCCACAGGAATCCTGAGTGAGACAGATAAGCAGTGTGAACTCGGAAGAGCCGGAGTCTTTGATTTGCCTGTCAGACACTTTTAGCCCCCTGGCCCCCTACTTAAAAAACACACTTTGTCTCTATCTCCGTCTGACTGTGTTGTCGTCTGCTCTGGTGCATGCTCGTCGCACACAATAGCGCAGACACAACCGCACAAACATATCTGCATCACCTTGAGACGCTCGCATGCCAGGGTGATCCCGGCGACCTTTCGGCTGCCGTCGACGCAGACACATTTGTTTTAAGGGACCATAACGCGTTCGGCTCAAATTGGAACAGAGGGGAAATGATTGCGAAGGAGGGACGCGAGAGACTGAAGGAGAACATTCAAGATCATTTAACTGCAGGGTTCGATGAGAAGTTAAAACCCGAAGCCTCTCAGAGTCAGAGAGGGAGGTGATTAAACCCTGTCATCAAATCTCACACCTCCTTTCCGAGCCACAGGAAGCAGCTGGAGAGCTCTGATTACCATCAATGACACTCCACCCCATCCATCTGATCCCCTGTAAGAGGCTGTTAAACCCAAATGGGCTCCCTCGTTAAAACTGGTGTCAAGTAAATAATAGATCTTTTTATCTATAGGTGGGGGGGGGGACTGGATAAACATAAAAGGGAGCTTATCAAATCCAAAAGGTGAACGGTTAAAAGGTGCTTTAATCAGATGTGGCAGCGATTCCTCATATACTTGTCGGCACCTGATGGAGCACTAAAGTGGAAACGACTGTACATGTATCGTTAATCAGATAAGAGCGATAGATTTGAGTAATTAGGAAGCACTGGTGTGTCGTGTTTCAGCCATTTAGCGGAGCGCCGCGGCTCTGGGAGATTACACAGTGACCCAGTTGATGTTAGTGTTACTTGTTCCGTCCACTGGTCAGTGGAGACGTGTCCAAGTGAAATCCTGAGAGTCCAGATCTGCTCCCACATGTGGGTTTTAATGTCTCTGCTGTGGTGGTTTCTGTCTGACGTATCGTACAGCTCGGGATAAACAGACGAGGCCAGAACGAGCTCGAGTCCAACCTCATCTGATATGTTACAGACATTGGCTGCTTTCCGAAAAGTTCAGAGATTTTCAACTAAAAGCGCTTGAAGCAGTAGCAAGAAAAAGAGCAGTGCTTAAACTCATTGAGCGGAATTAAAAAAATAAGGCTGGTGCTACATGTGCGCACCCCCTCAGTCACTCACTCATGTTGTGGTTAGTCAAAGGAAACCCAACATAAAGACTGAAGGACGGTCACAACACCACTGACTTTACAATGAAAATTATGATCATCAGGCTTCTCCACTGCAGAAGAGCGCTCTTAATATGTAAAATCATGCACACACATACTAATATCCCCTTGTGTGCAGGAGCTTTACTGGCTGTTGCAAAGTGGCTGTCTAACGCACACGTGCACAGAAAGCAGGGGCACGTTTGCACCATTGCGGAGGATGACGACACTGAGCGACACCCGCCGCAGTGACGTGTGGCCTCTGGGGCTCCGGCTCTCAGTGTCTCAGGCGTCTGCACACTCGGCCCGTAACTCTGCCTCGCTGATAGCGAGCCTGCGGACTGTCTCTACAACCGGGGTTCACCCTTCTCCCTCTGTTTCTCCCTGTATTCTCGTCTTGTCCCACTGCAATATCTTGTCCCACCGGAGACGTAAACCGTCCGCCAGGAGCGATGAAGCTGGCACGCGAGGGCTTAAACACACACGCATGCAGATGCGCATTCAAACATGCCAACACATATCCGAATGTATGCACACACAGCCCCCGAAACAGCAATACACAAAGCACATCAAGTATGATTAGTACAAAATCCCCACTAGTAGAGCAAGAGAGGAGATTTGTTGGGGCTAATGTTATTAGGCAGGTTACAAACGTAGTAGCAGGCCTAGTTATTAGTGCTTTAAAGGAGAAGCCTGCAGAGATGGGGGGGAGAGAGAGAGATGGGAATGGAGGGAGGCAGAGGGGAGGGGGGGGTTGCACTGACAAATGAAGAAAGTGAAGAAGAAGCTCATTAAGCTACTGTGGCTGAGGGAACAGCCGATAAAAAGCAAAAAGGATGATCACGGGAGAGCGAGGAAAGAAAGAGAAAAATAGATGAGAGCAGAGATGGAGGAAGAAAAGGAGATAAGCGAGTGAGAATAGGGGAGGAAGGCAATTGGGGGAGGGGGAGTGTTTTGAAACGAGGAAAGAAGAGTGACTGTACACTTAGTGCGAATCCTTTCCTTTCGCATAAACCTGTCTTGATGTCAGAATATCACAGAGTACAAAATGTGAAATTCCACCCGCTCGTGCTCATTCGGATGAGGAATCTGGATGTTGGTTTGTTTTTATCCTGTCCAGCTTCTCTCACAGCAGCAGCAGCCTTTTCTCTCTCTGCTCCTCACCTCCTCCTGTCTCAGTCTCGCAGCGTGGCTGACACTCGGCGCTGGAGTCACTTCGGTGTTGGATGAGGGCTCCGTATCTTAGAACAGGTATTGCTTTGCACATCAGTCTTGCTTTGCTGCCAATGAATGGAGAATAAACCAATCGCGGCTCGTCATTCGTTTGCCGCCAGGTTGATCCAGAGGGGATTTATTCACCTAGAACGTGAAGCTCCATTACAGTACACGGGGATTAGTAACGGTGGAACGATTCAGAAACTGAGACCGTGATCCACAATCTCGTATCATGATACAGGACGAGCCTCAGCCAAAACCAGGTGCAGCCAGTTGAGCTATTGGCATTTTGCTAACACGTAAATCACAAAATTATTATTATATTATTACGCGAGAGAGTCAATACCCTAAAAGCTCATTGATGCTCGACGTATACGTTTGTGAAAACAGGCAGAACCTTCTCTCCATACTCTGCTTCATCGGTATTTGTGCACGTCTTCTCAAACCTTACTGACAAACGGCACAAAGAACACGAAGCAGTACCATCAGCAATCATTGGGGGGCAGTGTTGCCAACAGCTCAAGCAAGACGATCGTGGGACACTAGGGAGGAAATTTCAACAATGATCGCAACTTTCTGAGGAGAGAATTTCAATGTTGTCGCCACGTTTGTTGTTGTTAGAAGCTCTCGACTCTGCGCTGCCCTCTAGTGGATGCATTGCCTAACAGCCATGCCAACGTAAAGGATGCGTACATCTTTTACATCAATCCTTAAGGATTAGGTAAAAGTTATATGCTGGTAAAAGTCAGATACAACAAGGTGATTCAGGGAGGATGAAACTGAAAAGGTTCATTTTTGACTTTCCCAGACACGGTCGTCTTCTTTGACTGTTGCAATAAATTGTGAATTTAAACTGTTTTGCGTCTTGACCTCGTAATGGAAGCCACAGGCCTGCACCAAGGACAAAAAATGTTTCCTGGCACATCAAGTTCTTAATCATTTCAGCGCTCGTTGCCCTGATGGACTTACAGCTTTCCTCTTTTCAAAATGTCTGAGTGCGGCCCCATTAACAATTAAGAAATGTGGTTCGCAGCTCTTTCTGATGACAGTCAAACCGTGTCATCGAGTACACTGCAGGTACTGAAGCTGCATCACACTGTTCTAAAATCATTATTCACCTTTATTGAGGCCGGTTTTATCGCTCAAACACTGAAGAGGTTATGTGGAACGTAAAGTATATTTGTAGAAACAGCCATCAGTGCTGCATCCTTCATCTTTATTGTATCATAATTGAATCACCTGATTTCTAATATTATTGTGAACATCGGCGAGTGTGTATATTCGGATTAAGATTCAGTTAACAGCGGCTCGTACATCGTGTCTCTTCTGTAAAGTCTGTGATGCAGGGATGCTTTTATTGGCCGGTGATTCAACCCGGAAATATCTTAGCGGGGATGTGAAATTAAATAAGCACATTTTTAACAACCTTAATCCCATAAAGCCTGGTTGAGATTGAAATCTACCTCGAAATGTTGTTCGTGACAGCGTGAGCGTCGTCCTTTCCTGTCCAATATGCTTTGTGGCAATACTTGACTGCCTTGAGCACCTTTCTAATTTATTGTGCCAAAAAATATTAAAGTCTCCATTTCTCTATTAGCTTCGGCAGCAGAATAAAAAAGGTGTTCAATACAACGGCTCCGCAGAGTGCACACACTTTGCTCTCATTGGTCAAAGCTTCATCAGGTCAGTTATCCTTTGTGTTTATTCACTGCTTCATGATTTTTTTCCATTTGGCCCTACATTATTCCAAAGCAGCTTTCAGATTATCTATTGAATTCTTCCACGTGGACACCTCAGAGGACAGACCGGTAGAAGAGAAGGCATCACTACAAAGACACTGAGTTCTTTGAGAGAGAGATCAGGGGGATGTGTGACCCGACCAGCAAGTGGACGAGAGCGGCATCAAACTTTCCTGTGAGGCCATTTGGAGCAGGTGTAAACCACAGACTGAATACAAAGATGGACGACGCGTATCCATTTCCTCCTGTTGTACAAAAATGAAGCTAGAATATTGTCTCCTACTGCTACAGAAGTATACAAACAATAAGTAAACAATACAATCACAATACAATCTTTTTATCTTTTCAGGATATGGTCTGACTGCCTATCCTCAAAATAAAAAGCAAATTCTAATATCACAAGCATGCAACCAAGGACTGTAACACAAACGCCAGACAAAACCTATTAAAACATTTTTATTTCCTAATTTATTCTTTGATTTTCTAAACACTTATCTCTATTCTCCATTTCCACATTGACTATTTATGAGCTTCCCCAGACGTCTGTTATAGAACACAATACCCAAAGCTGCAGTGGCCATTGATCCATATGACAGTTATTTACTAAAAGCTAGAAATTGAATCTTTAAACAGACAATAATCCCACAATAATAAATGTGAGACAGATAATTAGAATTTGTAACAAATCCTTCAAGTTGAACTTCAAGTTTTCAACACGTTTCCTCAGCTGTAACCACGTTATGATATTAGAATGTGGACATTTTATGCTGATGAAGCACAAAACGTGCAGAATCCATTAGATTAAATGCTATGGTATATTTCTATTATGGTATATACTAGAAGAAATGAATGTGTATGGAATCCTAACATGCTAATAAGATTTACTTGGTCATGGTTGGGACAGCGTATGAAAAGAGTCTTAAAAGAGAAGGTTCAGAGAAAGTGTCACCGAACCATTTCTATTCCACTGAATCCACATTCTCCTCCTCTTCTGCTTTTCTCTTCTCCCGCTCCCTCCTTCCTCTCCTGCCGTTATGCAAACTCGCTCTTTGATCTCAAAACAGTGAAAGGTGGCTTTATCTTAGAAGAACCTGCGAGACAGACGATCAGAGGCTTTAGCAGACCCTCCGAGAAAACCGGAGGAGAATAGAAAAGGAAAGACAAAGAGGAAGGAAGACGGAGAGAAACAGTGGCAGGGGACGGGGGGGGGGACGGGGGGGGGGAGTACAGTAACCGAAACGATGAGTCTGCTCTGGTAGGAGAGACAAATACCCACCTGAATCAAAACACCAGATGTACTGAGCTTTTACACTGAAGTGAAAAAGAAAATAAGAATCAACTATAGGGTCAAAGTCGAAATCTCGAGTTTTCAGGCAAACAAACTCGTTTTTTTAAAGATGAAGATAGTTCCCGAACCAACATTAGTCACGTTTCGAACAACTTGGTGGATGTGAATCTTTCATTTTCTTTAATTTTAGCTGTTTTTGTTGCTACTATATTCATCACACAGTTTGAACTTTGTCCGTTGCAGACATGTTGGTGCTAAGCTGGTGTTGCCTGACTAGTTTTTAAAGGTACGTCATGGGAGCAGTGAGATCAAACCGACACACAAAAAACAATGAGGTGCTTCAATGAGCTGAAGCAAACTTACAGGGTTCGGGTGGTAATTGGCTGTAGATTTGTTACTAGCGACCCATTTTTCATACATGTGGTCATATGATCAAGTGTTAATATATAAATATTATTTACAACCACCTCAGGCATTCTGAGACCTTTCTGACAGAAAATATAACGATTTCAACTTAATCTCCTGGTGAAATTATTAACATATAGAAATATTTCTTGTATCTTTTTACTGCATATGTTGTGTACTTATATGTACTCGCTAAGTGTATTACTTTGATGGAACATGACACCAATTTCTACTGTATACAGTAGATGTACTGTGTGTACTGGTGTGTACTTTCTTAAATCCTTCTTGTATAGTTTTTGCATGTTGCAATATTTCACAACCATGCAATTTGTCATTGTTCTGTTTTGTTTTTGGAAATCCAAGGCCGCGGCTGTTAATCCAATGAAACTACAATTGAGCTGAATCAAACTAAAAGTGAACTAAGCCGGCACAGATGCAGAGACGGAGAAAACTAAAGCCTGAGGATTTTCGAAGCTAGGACAGCCAGATTGCCCTTGCACTAGGACCACCTAATCAATTTGATTAGAGTGTGAAAGGACACTTAAGATCTCAATTGCCAGCGCATTAGTAGTCTACTCAGCCCCTGCCTGGAATCTGATGGCTAATGTTTGGGGTAGTGGGGGGAGTTTAAAAAGATTATTTGATTTCACTTAGATATGCCCCTGCATGTGAAATCAAATAGCGATTAGATAATGCGTGTGCCAAATATGAAAGGGCTTGCTTCATTTGAGACATTGATTTGCATTTCAAATGTTTGGTTTTTTTTGGCCAAGCCAGAAAAACAACAGTCAGCCCTGCAGTATGTTTAAAAACACATCCAAACAGCGAGACCTATCGGATGACAGGATTACTATATTTACTGCTTCACCACTGATCTAGATGAGACTTTTAAGAGGCCTTAAAAAACTGTTTAAAATGATGAGCTGGGATGTAGATAGCTGAGTTAAAGTTTTTCTTATTTCTTTCAGCTCTTGGTCAAAGAGTGCAGCAGTAGGCAAAAAGTAATAATTCAGTCTGCAAAAAAAAGAAATATATATGAAAAATCAAGGGGAGGATCAAGGGGCTGAGCATATATCCTATTAGAGCTACTTTATGTTCAGCTTGAAAGCAAAGAAGAGAAGAGGAGGGTGGATGTCAGAAGCCAAGTTATTCTCACTTTGTTTCTCTTACTCTTTGTTGTTGTTTTATGTCTGGCTTCGACATGCAACTTTTCAGTGATGTCTTTTCAGACCGGGACGATGCTTCTTGGGAAAGGTGGTTGACAGTAAAGGAGCTACAGCGACAAAGACCTGGAGGAAAGACTGTGGCCTTGTTTAACATTACAGCAAATGTTAAACCTCACAAATTAAATGTACATATATTGTATATATATAGTAGTATAGTTTTAATTCAAAATATAGTCTCAGAGAACATCAGATTATCGTAGTTTGCCTCGTGATCCAGCAGAGGGCGATCAGTATCAGCTTGACCTGTTTGCACGCCCCCTAAACTATCAGTAAAGTTAAGAAAGTCGATAATGTCACATTATTTTGCTACGAAAATGGAGGACGATAGCAAACAAAGCCATCCTGAGGAGGCAGTCATGACACTGAAGCATTTGAGAAGCGGCATGTGGAAGAATTTTGGGAAAACAGATATCGTAGACAACAAAATAACAAGCAAAGGTGAGGCTGTTAATCGACTTTGTACCCTGCAGCTGCCTTAGCAACAACGAATCTGCAGTCTCAACTGTTGGCGGCCGCGGTAGAGGCCCCACGGACATGTGGAGCAACGTCAAGTGTTCAAGCTCATCTGACTACATACGTGTGCAATTTGTTCGGATATATCCGCAAATAAAAATGCGTGTCAGTGTCAGGGAAACACAAACTCAGTGCAGCTTATAATAACTGCATGGGGCTCAGGTCGAATCCGAACACAACAATCTGAATGCTGGTTGGGTTCGTGTCGGGCTGAGCTGGTTTTCCCTCAGACTCAAATAGAAAAATACAACCTGAGTTGCACTTTAATAACAGGCCATATAAAAATGGGTCAGGTCAATGTCTATACCTGCTGAAATCATGGCCCTGACATTTTCTCTCTGACGTGTTTGTGCTGTACACACACAAAATCATTGGCCTGACACCCTGTGAGTGGCGCACTGCACTGCCACTACATTCTGTAAGTCATTCATCTGCGAAAAAAAAAAAAAAAAAGTCACCAGGCAGTCAAAACCTCATTACACTCCTACCTCTTCGACGTGAATAAGGGGCTGCATCGAGTCATAGAGGAGGCAATTGGATTTGATCTGTCACTTTCCCATAAATATGTTCATTCAAGGCCGGTGGATTGCTTCAGCTGTGGCGCTCATCGCTTTCAATTCTTTAGCCCTGGATCCAATTTTCACAAAAACTTATTGGGTGAACCAAAATAGCAATGGAGCTTTTTGATTGCAGGTCTTCTGGTTATAGTTAAGACTGTCGCTTGATAGGGTATTATGAAACCATGCGCACACACGGACATGCACACACGCGCGCACACACACACACACACACACACACACACACACACACACACACACACACACACACACACACACACACACACACACACACACACACACACACACACACACACACAGATCATATGCAAGATTTCCGAGGGAATAAAAAGTTTGCATCAGATCCTGAGGTAGTTAAGGTGTTTTTTTTACGTCTAATAATGGTTTCCAGCTTCATCCAACACACACATACTTCCCAGTCTCGCAGTGAGACTAATCAGCGCAAACATAGCATCATATCCAGCCAATAAAGATGACTCAGATCACCAAGGGAACAGGACAGATTTCCTTTATGCTATTTCTCATTTGTTTCTCACGTCCTCCCCGTCCGTCTGTCGGTGTGTCTGTCGCTTCGTGTCTCTCCGCGGGTTCTCTCTCGCCGATTCCTCGTGTCCTTGCAAACACTTTCTCTCATTCTATCTTTCACGACCTCTACCTCCCTTTCCCCCCCCTCCCTTTTTTCTCTCCGTCTCAGGCCATCGAGCTCATCCAGGCAGTCTGATTGAGATCGTCTTAGAAAAAGGTAACGGAGCCTTTGCAGCAATCTCAGACAGGATGCAAGCACGCGAGCGCTGCGGGGCCCGGGAAAAACACACACACATTTTCTACATGCGCCCATACAGACACATATACACAGGCACTTGGGCTAATATGCTAATGGCCGTCCTGGGGCAAGGGTGAGACCGGTCGCAGCATTTGCAGCTCTCAGTTTTTATTGGTGTTGGTGATGGGGTGCGCCGTTTGCGTTTAGAACATTGAACATCTCATCACTTTAGCCATTACCGCAGCGGCCGCCAAGGACAGGGAGGCTGAAGACGGGACGCAGGGTGTTTAAAGAAAGGGTATATCAACAAATACATATATACACGTAGAACGTCGGGGAGTTGGCGGTCATTTACCGACGTGCGACACACGATCGCACAGCAAGCCATTAGAGGAATGCAATAGTTTTCAAGGCGCAATCACGTTCCCGCAGGATACAAAAGTGGGTTTGTGGTTTGTTTGTGTGTTTGTATTGTTATGTTCTTATCTGTTTGTATATGTGTGTGTGTGTGTGTGTGTGTGTGTATGTGTGCCCATTTGTGGTAGTGCATGTTTTTGCTTGTGTGTGGGTGTGTGCCTGGCTACTGCTTATGTAAGGCACTAATTGTCATGCAGTGCGCAGGGTGCAGACACCGAGCACAGACGTGAAGCTTTCTCCAAGCGATGAATATTAAAATAATTACGAATAATAAATCCACAGATGCAAAGGACAGCATGTAAACATCAAAGGACTTTCTGCTTCTTACTGATATGCTAATTTATACGTATAAATATATGTGTATGTTTATTCTGCTTTGTATTTACACCTATGTACTTCTGAGTGTCGGACTATGTGTTAGCAAGTGTGTTTTTCTAATTGTGTGTGTGAGTGTGTGATAGTGGAGTTGTGTGTGTGTGTGTGTGTGTGTGTGTGTGTGTGTGTGTGTTGCGTGCATGGTTATGAATCCAAAGTTGTACATCAGAGGAATAAGCAAATGAACGTTAGCCTGGAAATCCCAGCGCCTCCGAGCTCTGAGAGAGTGACACAGATATCTGAATTAATAAGCGCGTCTCGCAACTAAACACGATTTCATGTGGTTCCAAGGACGTGCGTAACACAAATTCATTCTTAAACTAAATTGGCTAAAATCCCACAAATTGATGGAATGCGATGCTCTTACGGTATAAGAGCCCGCTGCGATTTATTAGATGAAGTAACTTGGTGGAAATCTCGAAAAAGATCCTGAAAGCTTCTGTGCTCGGAGTTAATATCGGCTCCTGTCATGACATCGGCGAATAATTTAAGAATGGAGAGGTTTAAATATGGATGAAAATGAATCAAAGGGAATGAGGAGCCGCATTCAGCGTTAGTTAGGAAGAAGTGCGATCAATTTTGTATGAGAGGTTTCTCGAGCAATTTGCAGCGTGCGTTGGCGACGGCTTCGGCGAGAGACCCACCACAATCGCTTACACTTTGCTCGCCCTCTCTTGAAATCATCATCATTGGGTCCAGGTTCTTCGTTTGGTCTCATTATTTGGAATCTACTCCATTTAATCCATTAACATGAATTACTTTGCCGTCTAATATAAATTATAACGATTAGAAATGAATGGGTTGTTATTTATCACTACACACAGGTGCCAGAAACAGGTATTATGAGCGTTTTGTTCTTATCCGATTTAATCCAGGGTTCCAATAAATCAGCCCTGACACCGTTGAACATATTTCTAATGTGATATCAGTCACATATGCCAGAATGTCACATTGCTGCAGAACATTATCCACAGTAAGCTGCGGTCTTTACATTTTTTATTTTTTCCCTCTGCCCTTCAGACAACCATTAACCTCTTAAGCTCTCGGGGCGCCGGTGAAGAAATGTACAAAACAACTCCCTGACAGTGTGACATGGAAGAGCTATGTCTATTTTCCTCCCCCAAAAAAAGAAGTTACAAATCTGGATTTTTCTCTGTTCTGCGTGTCTATAACTCACCGGGGCTCGGGTCTTGAATGGGCCAATAACATGTCAGCGTGGTGTGAAATCAGGGCCCTACAGGAGAGAAGAGAAACTGGGTGATTGGTGCTTCATTCGGGGCAATTGCTCATGCCAGGGGCTGCCTGACACTGGAGGGGCTCTCCGCACAAATTGAAGCACACATTAGGAGTCACGCTGGCCGGGGGAAAAGAAACTGGACTCTCTGCTTCTCCTTGGCAACTGTGCAGCCTCGGTCTGATTAATTTTTTTTCTTCCGGTATGCTGCATTATCCCATTCTGCTCACATCTCTCAGTTCATATTGTTAAGACTGAGAGGGGGGAATGTAACGAGTCAGCACATATCGGCGAGTAATGGCGCTGGGATTTTTTCCACAGGAAAAGAAGACAATGTCATTTCTTTTTGTCTCTTCCCATGTCGCCTGCAGGACTCGGGTGACTTCAATGTTGTGTTCACAAAGAGGCCATTGTGTTTGTTTTCTTTTTGTCACCGGTGTTCGTGTTCGATACGTTCAAAAGGTGAGACAGCATTCACTCAAAGTCAATCACAGCACGGCGGCTCACAAGCGCTCCTTTTTTCTGTAACCACACAATTACAATATTTATGAGGACTCCCGCTGATGGAAAGACTATTTCCCATTTCTTTTGTGGCCCCTCGTTCTTTTTTCTGTGGGCATATTTGAATGAAAAGTGTGGCGGTGAATCACTGGGGCATTCGCCGGGCTTGTAATTTCCACAACACGATGATGTGAGTACTATGAGCCGATCGTCCCAAAGACACTGACGGGGGCCCCAGAATAAATACATTAACAAAACACGGGAGAATAAAGGGGCAGAATCCCTCTTCATGTGGCCCCACTTTGCCCCTGAGAGCCTCCGACAATGAATCACACGAAACGACAGAAAAAAATGAAATGTTCATTACAATGACCTCACACAGTGAGAGAAAAGCATGAGAGAGTGAGGCAGAATGACTGCATTTAAAAGAGGAGCGAACAAAAGGCAGCACAAATGTTCCCATCAGGGTGAATATCTTCTAATACACCTCCGCCGGGGTACGATTATTGATAGCGAGTGTATGATTGTGGGCAGGGGGGGCAGCGGCATTAAAAATACTCAGAGCCCCACTGCTTCTGCGGCACCGCCTCTCCTTCATTCCATTAAGCCACACTGCTATAATATGCATCAGAATTGCCGGTGGGTCGTCGTTCCCGCGCTTCGGCAGGAGCTATGAAATCTCTATCATTTGAACTTGAGGGTTGTGTCCCGGCGAGAGATGACTTATTCATGGCACCGTGTGCGTACCAGGGGAAGATTATCTACCCATGGGGCCCACCCCCTCACCAAGGGCATTCTAACGAAATGTTAACCTGTGGTATATAACACTTTATCTGCAGCCGGAGGCGTCTGTTACCTTAAACAAGAGGGCAAATTATTACAGGAAAAGATTTCCAGCAGGTAATAGGGTTTAAAAAAAATAAATAAAAAAAGCTGGGTCTGTGTACTTGGCTCCGGAAACACAGGTCAGCAAAGATTAAAAAAATAATTAGCAAAACGTCTCCGAGGTGTTTAAAGGGCTCTCCAGCAATTTGCCATCGCACTTTCATCAGAGATAAATTTAAACAAAGTCTACAGGGAGGCTAGCAACACTGAGCTGGATCCTTCGAGCTTAATGCTAATGTCAACATGCTAACATGTTCACAGCATAGACCAGGAATAAAAATGGACGGCATGACTGCTCCCCAAATGAAGCCAAATCCTCTTGAGTGCCCCCTGGTGGCTGGCTGCAATATATATATTTTTAATGCTATAACAATGGGGTGAAACTTGAGGATTAATAGCTGAGACTTACGAATTGGTCGAGGGCGTGTGTCGGTGGGACCTCGAAACCCAATGTGGCGGACGGCAGAATTCAGGTTATCTTCACTTCATTTCTGGAAAGTCAAAAGAAGTGGAGACACGTCAGTCATTTTTATTTTCAGGGGTTCACAACAACAATGCTGACATGTTGACTCTCCAATTTCATTGCACTTCATACAATAGTTGCCATATATAGTTGAGATACTTCACTGTGAGCCAAAGTGGTGGAACGACATCACAGACTGAAGTATCCTAACCAGAGTCTTTACAGTTCATCTGCGGCTTCAGAAATCCTGGATCTTCAAGCGGCGCTCTCAGTTTATAGCGAAGGCTCAAGTTGCTGTCTCACACACAAGATCACCTCTGATAATGGAACTGTAAACACTGGCAGGCTGAGTGGGACTCGATGTGACTGGAAAACTGAATCCTTATACGTGAGGTTTTCAAAAATAGAAATGTGCAATGGAAACATTTTTTTTAAAGGAAAAGGACGCATGTTACATATCTCGGTAATTTCGGTTTCAATATATCAGAACAAGACTCATCAATGCTGAGAACATAGGATTCTCACTTGAGTCCTGCTCTCCACTAAAAACACCACGTTCCTCCTCAGTGTCTCAGTCATGACAGATCTTTAAAAAACGTATGAAAGTACAGCAAAACTTTACACAGACGTAAACATGAAGTTGGTGTAGCTCACATTTTAAATAGCACTCACCACTAATTATCATTGTCGGATTTTTTTTTTCTTTCTCCTACTTCCTGAGGCATTTACATGTGCAGACACAGCCGAGACGACAACTGTGCAGAAACATCCGTGTGACAGCTCGGAGGTGACACACTTAATTTCACTTAATGCGTTCACCTGGAACCCCAGGTGTTAAACAAATCCTGATTAGATTACATTTCATCCTGCTGCAATTAAAACCAGCGGGGCTCTGCGTCCTGAGGCAGGACAAGCGTCACACACACACACACACACACACACACACACACACACACACACCTTACAGCTTTCGGGGGTAGTGAAATGAAGCCCACAGCAGAAGAAACACACACACACACACAGTCACACACACACACAGTCACACACAGTCACTCACATCCCTCATCATGTCGATAATTATGTATTGTATGCATATCCATATCTGTGGGAATCCCTGCAGAGCTACAGCACGAGAATTGTGGGTAATGGTGGCACCTTCTCCGGGGACGCAACCATTTCATGGCTGGTCACTCTGGCCTCTCCAAGCATTGTGGTGTGATCGATCCTCACACACACACACACACACACACACACACACACATTGACACACACACCCTCTTCCTGCCTCTCGCGGCGTCCCTCCCTCCCTCCCTCCCTTCTCTCCTAGGACATTTTACGCTGGCTTACGCACTGATGCATTTGATTGCACAGCACCTCACCAGGGCCAACTCATCAAAAACTTGATCCTGGGAGAGGCGGGCGAGGGAATAAGTTTGGCGAAGCTATCTCTCTAGTGGAAACCTGTGGATAAGATAAAGTCTGTTTAAAACTTGAGAAACTACAGAGTGGAACGTCTTCACGAGTGACAAAGTGTAGTGTCACACTATCAGGGGGTGGAAGCCACAGTAAAGTATGTACAGTAGATAACAGAGGGGGAGGTTGGAAGGAATGGGCACAGAAATTCCCATACCTCCATTGACACGTGAATAAATGGAGGTTTGATTTAAATTATATAACCTAGAGTTATCACCCTGTGGTTAAATGTCTGCGCTTCGGTGCGGTTTCAGTCTACATACTTTATTTTTCAGACTCATATGAGGTCATCGTAACATTTGACCTCTGAAATCTAATCAGTCAATCTTTGACCCCCAAATTCTAATCAGTTTCTCCATGAGTCCACAATGGAGAGTCATACAAATGAGGACCATACAATCAAGAACACATCCCCACTATCATACAACATTTCCATATCAGCGCTCTAACTCCGGTTGCACTTACAACTGTTGTGCATGCAGCACAGCCGGGCTGCCCCCATAGACTCCGTGTCCTTTCCACAGCCGTGTCACAGCTTCAGTCCGGCCATTAAATGATTCAGTGGGCTGTCCAAGCTCTTTACTTAAACTTGTCACAGTGCAGGGCTTTATTATTGATAAGACGCTGAGTGCAGGACACTCAAACATGCAAGATTTGCACACTTCTGTCAGAACCAGCACTTCTTTGTCCTACTCATCTGTCGTGAAACGGAGAAACTGCAAGAGCTGTTAAATATGTCTGTGTGAGTGTGGGTGGGTGGGTCGCAGAGAGAGAGAGAGTGTGTCATTGTCTCCTCCACCCTGTGCCTGACAGAAGATGACACCTCATTATCGTGGGGCTATAATCTTGTCTCAACCTTGGACCTCAGGCGTAGCCAGTGGACGACCACACACTCCACGGGCGCCGCTACAAGCCACCTCTCGCTCCCCTCACACACTCAGCAAACAGCAGCAATAAATAGTTGTCCACTTGATAACTTTTTTTTATCCAGACCTGCACCCTCATGCTCTTAACATCAGGTTAATATGAGAAACCGGCTGTAAATCTGTCCGCAGTCAAACCAGGGAAGGAGGCCGGCTGCTCTAAGCTGGATTTGATTGAGCAAACAAGTTCTGTGAGAGGAAATCTGTTTGCACAAACGCGAGATATTGTGCTTCGGCATGTACAGCTCCTGGTGAGGGAGCCCAGGGAAGTGGCAAAATTACCTGTGCAATCCCTTTTGTAAACGGACAGTCTATCCTTCTGCAGCTCCCCCAGTCGTCTGCACACACTTGCTCGCCTTAAATTTTCCTTCATCTCAGGCTGTGGGTGTGTGTTTCACAAGCCTTTTACTCTGTAACGGAGCTCCTCTGCGTTATCTCGGCATCGAATCCCATCATACGTGTCCACACACACGCGTGTAAACACACAAGTGTCTTTCTCCCTGGAACAATGCTGTTCCTTGGTTGAGGGAGCAGCCAGGGTAGATAAGGGCAGTGACTTAAGCTCTGAAAAAAAATATACACTTTCCCACAGAGCTCCAGTGTAATTACAACCCTCATCCATGCTGACCATGAGCCCCTGAGCCCCCCCACTGGGACAAGCGTACCTGTGAGTGTGTATAAAGGTGTGTGTGTCTGTGCTTTGCTTGTGGATATGCACAGTGTAACTTCAGACCACACGCAGAAAATAAATAAAAATGATGTTCTGATTTTAAATGCAAGAGTAATCTGTAAAAGAGCTGACTCAAGGTATAAAGCTTTCTTTTTTTTGTACCCATCTTCAGGTTTTAGGATTTCTTTCCCTCTCTCTGAATCAATCAGAAAACAAAAAGGAGGGATTAACAGGAAAACAGGAAAACAGCATCAGTCAACAGATGAAGATATGAATATAATTAGTCGTGGTAGAGATACAGCTAATTTGCTTTCACCAAAATAAGAGCACGGTAGGCAGATATCCCCAAAGCAGATACTTCTTCTTCTTCTTTCTTCTTCTTCTTCTTTCTTCTTCTCAGTCGGTCTCTCCCTACCTGCAGCTTCATCATCAGTGCTCATGTTCCAAATATGAAGTAGTATTTGCAGTTTTATTACCTGAATCCACCCAACCTGTTATATCAACAAATCTGCATATGAAGGCACCCAAATCCAAAATGACCCATCTATAACACTATTAATTCTAGTCTAGGTTCATAGAGAAGTGTTATAGATGTTGGTTACTAATATTGTGTGTGTGTGTGTGTGTGTGTTTGTGTGTGTGTTAGTGAGAGTCCTATAGCATACAATATCTCTGTAAGTTATTTCTAACTTTTTCGGGCACTCTGCTTTGTCATTGTTTGGCTCGACCCAGCTGAACTCGTGATATTTTCCAGTAAGTTTATCCGAGACTGTCCCAACCACAGGTTATTGGTTGACCTGCACAACTCGAGCTGATTATAAAAAAAGAGAACAACATGAGGAAAGAGAGGAGGAGAGGGAGAGTCAATGACAGATCCAAACTCTGGCACAACTAATGGTGAGAGTGTAGATGAAGGCCGGTGAAGAAAAGAACTAAACTTTCAATCAAAAGCCGTTTTCAGACATGAATTATGGGTTAAATCTGGAGAAGTGGTTCCAGAGTTTACTCAGAGTTTGTCTTTCACACATGCACAAAGCAGCGGGAGGTTCTCTGCAGACACATGCTGTCATTATGCTTTGCTTTCATTCAACCATGTTTTTGTTATGTGTTCCTTTAAAGATATATCATTAAATAGAAGATATAATAGAAGATTGCCAGCTCCTCCTCCTGCCACAGAACGTTGATGTTAAGATTAAAGAATACAACCTCTGACCAAAGATCAGTATTTAAGGCACACTAATGCACAACTGGATGAACGTATGCACACAAATATACTGTAACTATTGCACCAAACAAACAGGCACACATATACACAGGTCTTTACAGTTTTCATTATACCAGTGCATTCAGCCACAATCACTGCTTCCGAACTCCTGCCTAATACCAACAGAGAAACTTTTCCTGTCCCACCATCTGCTGCCGCCCCCTCCCTTGTTCCTCTCCGTGCGATTCCCCCCCGTTTTCCTCCACAACAGGCTGAGACGCTTTTGGCTTGTGTGCAGGAGATTGCACAACATTTGCACAAACTGTAAACTGTACGTGTGTACACAGACGTACGTGTCTGCGTGTGTTTATATTTGTATAAAGCCAAAGCGTCTTTTGTAAGTAATGCGATTGGATTACAGTGGTGTAGAATCTATGAGGATGTTTCAAATCCCCGGCCTGTGACTGAAGTACCTTTGTTTCTAAGTTGCTGTGGGTACTGATGCAATGTCGGTGTCCCATGCACTGTTTGCAGATTCAGACAAACGGGCAGACCCCTGGTGGGCTCGTGTGTGTGTGTGTGCGGTGCCACTAAGCATGTAATTCTCCACTAAAGGTAGCCGACGCTGGTTAAGCACGCTACCTTGACTCCTGCAGAGATGCATTTATGCTTGATGTGCCATCTCCAAGAACTGCAGTGGAAAATTACCAAGACTGCACAGAAAACATAAAGTCACGATTTTTCTTGATTTGAGAGTCACAAGGAATCCTGTGTCAACACCTCAGAATTCATCACTACCCTTTACCAAGGTTATAATAGTTTGTGTTCGGTAATTAACTGAAGGGAACTGACTGCATGACTAAAGACTAGAGAAAGTAGCAGAGCGCAAACCTCCGCCAAGGCCCAACAGTCCCCTTAATCTCAATCAAGCCGCAGTACACACTCTCATGGATATCAGGCCCCTAATCAGCCTGATTTTTAATCAAGAACCATGAATTATTCCCTGTAAAATCATGAAAATATATATATTTTTTAAAAGCAATGCACCAAAATTGAATGGCTCCTTTCTTGGTCAATGCCGCATCTTTCCACCAGGTTTTGTGGAAATCCATTTGGCAGTTTTAGCTTAAACAAACGGACAGAAAGACACAAAGACCAAACCATTGCTCGATTGACACGACTGGGACAGAACCAGCTACTTACATGAGTAACAATCATAAACCAGGAGGGTATAGACTCAAACGCAGCGATCGCACCGGGGACCGAGCAAAATGTCAAAATCAAAGTCTTTACTCGCCCGCCTGAGGTCATACACACGATGTCAGTCAGACAAAAGGTAAAACGTGAGAAATACAAACTAGTATCAGGAATGAGTGGAAAGCTCGACAAATGGGACTTTTCAAACACACGGCACCACTGAGCTCTGAAGCAGCACAAGCACGTCGCTCAAAGCTCAGCAGTCGTGCAGCGGGCCCCTGTGCACTGTGCCGTACGCCCAGTGTGCGCTGATCCCAGTGGCAAGTGCAGCATGGATTACAGGTAGTGCAGAGATAAGTGGCAACGGAGTTAGAGCGAGGCAAAACAAAGGCAGGAAGTAAAACAAGCATTTATGCTGTTAAAGTAAAAGTTGTTTGAGGCACAAGTGATCATTTTACTACATGTATTCATCTTGATATACAGATACAACCGCCTGCAGGCTGCGTGATCCAGGACAAACAGTTTGAAGTTCTTGGTTTATAAGAAATATGGACCCCAGACTGTTATTTTCATTGTGGTACAATATATTTTCATTGCAACCCTTCAGATCCATTTCCAGCTCAATACGAACGGTAAGTGATTACAAAATAAAACAGGAAACAACCACAAATGGTCCAAGCGAGGCGTCACAACATGCAAACTCCAAAATATCACTTTCAGTGCGTTGGCAACTAACTTTTTCTTTCATTCGTCTTTGAACACCTCTACTGGGTCCATTAAAAAGATGGGGGGGAGGTGGGGGGGGTTATAATGAAGCATGACTCATCGAGCAGGTGCCCTCTTAGCAAAAGGTAACTGGAGATGAATATGTGCTTTTTCTCTGAACAGCAATTATGCACATAATTACCGCAACAACTGTTTCTAAGTGAAGGTTTATTGAGTTTGTCCCCACGTTGTGTCTAAAATTAAACAGATGCTCTGATGCGGACGAACTCGTTCAAATTAACGGTGGTTGTATAATATGACTATCACTATACCTCCCTGGTGATTTCCTGTTACATTACCTACCCCCCCCCCCCCCCCCCCCTAAAGTGTTATGTCCCAAACATAAAGGCCATTTCCGAGGGTGATAATAGAAAACTAGAAAAAACAATCGAATCAATAGCTGGTCGGAGATTCTGTTTACGTCAATTCCATCTGTGGGCGTCACATGTGTGACTTTCAGGCTGCGGCACATGTGTGACTTTCAGGAAGTCTGTGAGCTCATATATGATGATGGTGGAGGGACACTCTGCCTTCACACTCCTCCATCTGGCTGTTAAAGTGAAATATTGCCTCACAGCCACGATTGCTGTAAGTATCCTTATCGGCCTGTGTTGAATTACAAGCTACCCCCCCCCCCCCACCCCCCACCCCCTCGCTAATGATTTCTGTGTTTTCAATCAATAATTTTTTTTTTTGTGCACTCAAAATGATTGACTGGCTCCAAGCTGCAAGTGCATCTAACACATTGCAGATAAAAAAAAGAAGTGAATTTTTCAAATGTACAAATCTGGATGCTTGAACACAACCGTCTTAGTTTAATAAAGTCCCTTCTTTGAAGACGGGCAGAAACAGAGGCTGAGGAACTGTGAATAAAAAATGGTCAAACATCCAAAACCTGACTGTGTTTCATTCTCTTTCATATTTCTCATAAACATAATCTATTTGCAAAGGACTTCATGATGATTTCACCGTCTCTCTTCCTTCTCCCACTTTGATTTATCTCACACGTATTTTTCTGGGCCCCATTTTTTTTTTATCTCCGTTCTGACAATAACAGTGGCTCTGCTAGACGTAATGTTTTTATTAAAAAGGGACATTATATCTCTACATATTGTATGTGCCACCCTCAGGAAGGTAGCAGTGTGTGTGTGTGTGTGTGTGTGTGTGTGTGTGTGTGTGTGTGTGTGTGTGTGTGTGTGTGTGTGTGTGTCCATTGCGTTATGGCAGAGCCAGCTGTCCTTCAGTGATGCTGACGGAGGATATAAATTCATTACTCCCTGAAGCAGACAACCCATCATTCTCAACACAGTGATTCTGCATTCATTCACTGTGCACATTTGTGTGTACATGTGTGTGTGCGACGCCTCCGAGTAGACCGAGTGTGAGTATGGTAAGTGTAGGTGTGTGTATATGTGTGTGGGTGTCAGATATGGTGAAGGTCAAGCAGATAGGTGGGGTCAGATGACTGTTATTCTCCATCAGAGGGAACACAAGCTGCCGGGGATATTGATTGACAGCGGTTATGGCATCAGCTCCACTTGGCATCTCATTGACGAGTGAAAATGTAAGAGTTCCACCCCAAGTCGAGCAGCCCGTGATTATCTGCCTGCATCTATCACACTTCATTCTGCTTTCCAGACACCGAGTACATGTGAATATTGATCTGATGGGGCTACAGTGTGTGTGTGTGTGTGTGTGTGTGTGTGTGTGTGTGTGTGTGTGTGTGTGTGTGTGTGTGTGTGATTTTATCTAGTTTATCGTTGTAAATTCTCTGGTCATGCTCAATCTTCTAATCCACGTTTAAAATCTCTTGACCCTGGCTTTCGATCAATGGCTTATTGACATTATTTTATTGCATCTACAGTGTCAATTGTACTAAATTTTACAAATTTTATTATAAATATACTATTATTGTCTTTTTTTCTTCTATTTGTTGTGTCTTATTGTTTTTTATTGTTATTATAGCATTTAAAATGAACACACACATATATATGTATAATATATATATCAAGTTAAAGTTCAAAAGTTTAAGATTATGGGTTTGAATTGATGAAAAGTTACCAACAACTTTGTAGTGAGTTTCAGGTGCATGAAGACAAAGGCAGATCTTCCAAGTTCAGTGTAACTGCCTCACACATTCAGTCTAATCTCATCGTTTATCCCTTTCCCTTTGACTTTTTCCTTATAATAAGATTTTTCTTAGTGGTGCAACTAATCTCCGTTGCTCCAGTGTTTCACCCACAATTACTAGAAACAACATCTGATCAACGAAGCACCAAGGAAGCTCTCAGATGAGCTGGCAAGATAGAAGACAAAGAAAAGGAAAAAAAGAATCAGGGGTATTTGTTGGTTCATTTTATAATGTAAAGAAGTGTAAATATTAAATATAGGTGCGATGTTACAGTTAATGTCTTCGATAATATATCTGAAGGACGGACAGAAGTGCAATAGATGCTGCGTGTAGCTGAGGTTTTTGCGTTAGAAGTTTTGAAATGCATTTAATCTTAATTCAATCTTGACAACAAGTGACCACTGGCCCATTTGAATTCTTTTTCGCTGGTATCTGTGCATTCCTTTGCCATTCTCATTTTCTACCTTTGTCCATGGTGATTTATGACCAGCAGAACTATAGAGGATATTGCTTTAAATGCACCAAAAAATGGCCATTTCTCATCCAACCCAATGAAGTTATTCAATTGCCACCCAATATGGCAGGGACAAATGACAGCCATTAGGGTGCAAAGCTTCCAGTTGCACTTTGGCCTGAGCCTCTCACCTCGCCATTATGCCGGGCATTCATCAGGAGGAAGATGAAACCGATTCGAGGAGGATCTGATCAGCAGCCAGACTCTCTAAAAAGATCATTATTTTCTTATTACTGCTACGAGAGCAATATCATATTCTTTGACCCTGGACATTTTATAGAGCGCACACACTTTGCCAGTATGAGACAGAGCCACAGAAACACATGAAAGCACGAAACAAGCAAAACCCAGAGTTTTGTTGAAAATGGAAAACAATTCTTCATTGAAATTTCAACAACAACTTGACCTACATTATATATTTTGTTGGCTTGTCCTAAATGTTTTCAACAATGTTTAAAACCCAGAAAAATCCACAATTTTGTTCAAGCTAACGGGACGTTTTATTTTGGTCGCCTTTTAATTGCGTCCTATCAGCTTTACCGAAGAAGAACTGACAAAGAAAACTGTTTACATTGGCATTGGTGGTGAAGACAAGAACTCCCATGATCCCACTCTGCTTCAGGACGTCCTCAAAAATAGGCCTTTCGTTATTGTTTTGATTGAGATCACCCCCTAGTGGCCGAAGTTACATCTTGAATGTAATTGAGACTAAAAGAGAAGCGTCCCCTGCCACTGAGGGATAGAAGATGTCAAAGAGCTCAGACAGATCAGAGACAGAGACGTTCCCAAAATGTCATTGTCTTTGATGCGACCCACGGTCTGAAACCAACGGGGATGAATGAGGATCGGACAAAGAAAAGGACGACTTTCAATTTCTCTCCACCTTTCGATGTGAGACAGCAAAAAAAAAAGCCAGATACAGAGATGAGGAAATTGGGAGAATGGAACGGAGGGAGTGGAGAGAAATTGTGAAGAAAGGAGGGTATCAGGAGCGGAAGAATTGAAGTGGGAGGAAAGGTAGAGCTCTATCACCCGATGATCAAAGCCCCCAGTCTATGAGAGAAGGCAGGAGGCAAAGCTAAAATGGCAGCGAGGCAGACATGTGGCTCTATTTTTGTGCCCCATTGTGCACGGTGCAGACATTTCCACATCAATTTGGCAGCCGGGGTGTACGAGACAATTTTCGATGTCAAGAATGAGGGGTAGTTGTGCTTTCGCTGCCCACCTGTTCTGACATAATCAAATCTACCTGACACACGGAGCAGGGTGTATTACGTCGCGCACTATCTCCGAGCCCCCATTAAGCCCGGTGTGGGAGAACCCAGAGAATCATTTGACCGTGATATACTGAGTAGTCCCACAGGAAAGGTGGCGCATGTGGCTGTGACATCCAAACACAGCAGACTCCATCTGTGCTGGAACATGTTATCCACGTGCTTCGGTTTCCAAGACAACTTAAAGCAATGTTCTGCTGCCGCTGCTGTAACCAGCTCAGTTAGTAAGTGGAGTTTAAACCCTTTCACCATCTCAATGTTTGCTTTTTCTTTGTGTTCGCAGTTTGATTTCAACATAGAAAGGTTGGGAATGCTGAAGACTTTTTTTTTAATCTACTTGGGCTTTTGGCCATGAAGAGATCTTGCAGTCTTCATTCATTCCGTAAAAGAAATCAAGGCCTGTCTGCACCATAAGAATTTTGAATGGCACTCAGTAGAGCACATAACACAGCCGAAATTCAATCAGATTATCAATTCCCCTTAATATGTTTAAATTCTTTAATGACCAATCCATGAATTACTCCCTGGGAAATTGGTGAAAAATGTCCAAAAAAATTCTCAATTTGATAGAAAAACTCCTGGGTCCCTTTCCTTTGTCCAGATCCACAGCAGAAACTTACTGGTATCTTTCTCGGTCCATTTCACCAAGTTTTAGTGAAAATCTACTGATAGAAAATCAGAATACTGCTTTTTAAAAGGATGTTGGACTGAAGCCGGGCATAACGTATTGTTCCTAATCCGACCACGTTTCCACCTGCATCCCCCCCCAGAGCCAGTAGCCACACAATTAGAAGAGATCATCTGCCATCTGCCATCAGAGCTCATTTGAAGTGAGGTGTTAAATTGGGTACGAGCCGTGTGCACCTGTGCATGTGTCTTTTCACCCAGTCAAAGGGGCCTCGGCTTAACCTTCACCGACTAACCATCGTGTAACATTAGGCTTTAAATTCAACCTGATGCTCTTTGAGAGTGGACACGTAAACTGGGTGCTCGCAAAAAAAGCTAAAAAAGTCTCAGGGTAATTACGAGGAAGAAAATGGGAGCATGTTTCCCACCTGTGGAATCGCAGCGAAGGCTTCAGAGACACGACTCTGCCTCAGTGTCTGTGAAGAGGAAGTTTTGAATGATCGGAGGTGGCGTGACAGAGATTCTTCCAAACTCGTATAGGATCGGGGGACGTGGGAGGTGCGTCAAATAAGGGAAGGTTGATTGGAGTTCATCAACAGGCTGCAGACAGCGGCTGTCGGCCAGACTCGGCAGCTTGGCGACGTGCGGCGTAACAACCGCCAATCCTCTGGGGTCTCAATCCAGGGGCAGGTTGGATGATGTGCTCGGCCGGGCGTGGTTTCCACATATGCCAGGATAAACTGGGAAACTGTTTTTTTCCACTCCACAACATCAATAGAGAATGGGACAAAGACGGTGAGATGGAGAGCTTCCTCACTCATCGCTAAATTAAATTGGATCCTAGGGGATGTTTTTTGCTGGAGTCTGCACTCAAATCTAATTGCTATAACTATCACTAAACATGAAATAGATTCTTAAAGACACTTATTTTCAAACTACCTTGGATAAATCATATATTAAGTGGTTTGTCGTTTTTTTTCTTTCCTGCTGTTCTGATCCATTTTAAGTTGCGTCCTAATCTGCTCTCTCATGCCTTTGTATCAAAATATCCAATATAATTGTGTTTTTATTCTTTGTATAATTTCTTTTACCTTATGGCTCAATGAAGGAGAGGAAGGACACATGTTGAGAGAGATTTGGGAACAAAAGGCACTAAATTCTCCGGCTTGCCGAGAGTCAAACTGCTGCTTAATGTCTAATGTGCCCGTGTGCCCCCCCCCCCCCCTGCTCTGTGTGAGAACATAAAAATGTCTGAGTCCCTTGGTCCAGACCTTTTACTAAAGTTTTCCCCGTAGAAGGTCCGGAAATGTCACGGCGAGAAAGTGGGCGTGCTGCATGAGTGCAAATACGTAACTATAAAACATCAGAAAATAAATGAAGATTAAGAATTAGAGATATTTTAATGATGAACTATTGAGATTCTTTGCCCCTACTTTTTGTGTTATGCCAAACTTTGTCTATTCTGGCTGTTTTGGTTTCTCACTTTATTAAATTTCACACTTTTTTTGGCTTCTCTTTCGTATTTCCTCTCCTCCGTATCCTCCTCTCGTCTGTCTCCTCTCTGAGGAACTTTCTTTTCCTCCTCTCCTCTTTCCAACTCGTCCTTTCCTCTCTCATTCACGCATCAGACGTTTTCAAGGGGGCACGGTGAACAGTAAACTTTTTACAGCATTGTCGGGAACCATAAAAAGAGGCATCATTTTAATCTCAGCCCTAAAACCTTTTTTTTACTTTTTTACTTTTTTAATAATGTCAGTGACTCACTGCAAAGAGACGCACACCTCCACTTTTACTGGGGATATTTACAAAGTTGCTCTCTGCTGCATGCTGCACAGATGTGTGGGCTGAGTGCAATGAGGGTAAACGCTGAGGGTTTGTCGAGTGTGTTTGAGTGTGTGTGTGTGTGTTTGCGCACTATGCATTAGTGTATCCATAATTTGCACAGTCGGCTGGTAACATATTATTAGCGCTCTACTTGGAAATTATAATACACCGCAATTTAAACCCTAACTTTAGAAATGATATTATAGCTTTTAGTGATAAGTAAGTTAGGCGTGCTGCCGTCTTTGAATATCACCCGTATTTTTAAAACTGTGAAATACCAAGACTATTAATCAACACCTAGAACTTCAGTGTTAAAAGTTGAGCGCAAGTTATTCTGTATTCATCTAAATGTAAGGTTTCTTTCTTTTCTGAACAGCGAAGAGCAACACAGACAATGTGACTGACAGTGAGGAGGCAGCTAATGTCTGTTGGTGCTGCTGACATACTGACGCCCGCTGGTTAATTGAGCTTCCTGGCAGTTTGGAGTTGTCCTGTCAAAACTTTCACTGATGTCTCTTTCCGACGGAAGCCCATCAGTCAGTTATTTCATTTGTGAAATTGGCAATTAGTGGTGAAGGATACACTTCAACACATGGAGAATTTGGAAAAGAATGTTTTGGAGACTGGGGCACGTTGGCAGCAAGTGGCTGTGGTGGCACTCTGTTTAATCACAGCCCAACCGAAACTGATTTAAGGGCTGAGGCCTGACATTAGGGGGTAAAAACAATTTGAGATACAGATAAATCGTCCAATATATATATTTCAATGATTCCTGAGATGTTCTCTTCAAACCCTTATGACAAAGAAATGTAACTGATGCTTTTTTTGGACACATTTCAACCATAAACATTATCATCAATTATTACGGATTAGAAAACATAAAAAGGACAAAATGTATAGATTTCAAGTCACATCTTTTCTGCACTGCTCTTTCCTTCATCATCCTTATTCTGTTAAATACCGGTTTTCGTATCGACAAACATAAACGCTGATAGAAAATGTCTGTGAACGGCTCATTTCAGCTGCTTTTTAAAACCTTTGAATTTGTGGGGCCGTAGTTTTAAAACCTCCACGATTCATTCTAAAGCAAAAACTAATTACACGCAGAGACACGGGTGGATATAATCCATACAGCCGAGTGTTTTCATTTATTACTCACTCTGTTTTGAACCACACATGGCACGGGACCCCCTCCTGATTGCCTGGGGGTATTTTGCACTGCGTATAAACATGCCCACACCCCCAATTACCATTTCATTCTTTATGCATACGAGCTCAAGAAAGCTAAATCCAAAGACGTTGTCTCTCTGATGTTTTTAGTTTGAAAGGACATAAAAAGAGGACGCAGACCTTGGCATCATGTAAATTTGTTGCCCTGAATGACAACTCCACCCTCAGGGGACGCAACCAAGTTAATTTGAGCTTTAAAGGTCAAAGCCGGATGCTGTAATGAATTACAACTGTCAGTGAGTAATGAAATCAGTGAAGAATAATGATTAACAGATTATTTTTTAATTAACGTGACCACCAATGCAGATTTTTGACTCCACGAGCGCACGGTGAAACACAAACACTAGAACCCACAAAGGGAATATTGTGAGAAAGGAGTGGGGGGGGGGAGGCCGTTTGTAGAGATACAAACTCTTACACAGAATCATAAAAGATGTGTATGCAGTGTATGGTGCATTATATCATCATAAAATACTTCTCCCCAGACTGTTGACCCTCAGCGTCTGTTTGTAGTTTCCTTCATCAACACTAATGAAACATCTGTCTGCTGTTTCTCCAACAGAGGCGGTACAGTTAATTGCAAATAGATTACCCTACTAATTATGTCACTTTTCAATGTCCGTGTTTGTTTTTGAGATTTAGAGTGAAAAAGGGGAAGTAGTGTGTATATGTATGCCTGTGTGTATGTGTGTGTGTGTGTGTGTTTCTTGAGTCCTCCTTTATTCAAGGCTATGTAAACAACCCTCTTGTAAATGCACCCTTTGAGGATCCACTTATCCGCTTACTGAAGGAGTTGAGTTGGTATTTGCGGGGCGCGATCGGCTGTGTGACTATGCTCCCGCTGTCAGCTCGTGTCCCTGCCCCTGCCAGCTCCTGCTTTTCTGTCCGTCTGAATTCTCAACGAGCAGCGATAGGAGAGAAAAACTGACCTCGGGAAGCTTCATGCGACCCCTCGTCCTTTCTTACTCCGTCTGCGTTAAGTCATGTGTCCGCCCTTTGGCATTTTTCCCCTCATGAAAAGTTTAATTTCTTCTCACAAGCTCGAACACGTGTGCCTAGTTCAAAGGTCAATCCTTTGTGCCGATTGAATCGACAATATAAACGTCTCTCTCTTTCTTCTTCTTGTGTGTGTGAGTGTCCATGAGACAGAAGTCAAATATCAATCATAGGGAACCAAAAGAGTATTTTTTTCGAAATACCGGTTTTCTCCATGTGAACGAGGCAAAGGTGGAGACGCAACACGGTCGTGTGAAGTGTGGTGGAGGAGAACCAGCAGCAAGGAGAGGTCAAGAGGTCGGGATGGAAACACAGGGAAACTGACAGAGTAGGTTTGATGGAACACAAAGTGGCACACAGGTCCAGACCTTTTCTGAGCAAGATGGAGGAGTCAGGACGCAGCGCCCTCATAAGTGCCAGATATACGAGCGCTGGTAACCACAAACAAAGTGAATATGGTTCAAAAGCACCAACTTAAAATGAATTCAAATATTGGATGAAAGGAGGCGAGTAAAAGAATGGAATGGGAAAGTGAAAGAGGGAAGAGACACGGTGGGAGGTGGACCCGCAGAGAGAAGTGTCAGGAGTTGACATGATCACAAGAGAAGGTGGTTTGTAATTCCATAGCAGGCTATATGGTGAGGTGACCCAGCTGCCCTTGTGGGCTTTTACGCTGTGGTCCAGAGGCACTCGAAGGATGCAAAGCTGTTCTGAGGTCAGCTCCAAAGGCACAGGGATGAAGCCTCTCCATTGAAACGGCTGCCAAATCCCCAGGCCGCAGATCAGATGAAATTAAAAATGCACAAGCAGGAACTATACATCTACGCCCCAAGGCTGAGCTTTAGTATTCATTGGAAGAAAAACAGAGGAAGGAAAGAAGGGGAACTACAATGAAAAGGGGACAGAATGTGGGGAGGGGACAAGATGGGGGTGGGGGTGGCGCTATACCGGCGAAAACCTGTAATATGCCGAGATATAATTATCTCAATGTGAAGAAAAATGATATTATTGCAGCATTTAATGAAAATGCATAAATTCATTATCTTTTTCAATTACGTCTGGGATTGATCTTATGGACGCTGGGATGATGATAATGAGTGAGTCTATAAAAAGATACAATAATAAACACGATCACCTCAAGCCATCATGGCAGGGATGCATAATTAACTCGACTCGTAAAGAGACGACGTGGGACGATTGCATCGTAGTTTGGGGACAAAGTGTCCCAGGGTGTGTTATGGATATTTCGTATGAGGTCGAAAGGACAGAGTACGACTGTTTCTAAAAAAATACAACAAAAAACAGTGAATTCAATGCCGAGTTATTCTTTAGCATCAT